>NC_056745.1:708743296-709360861 GCF_019279795.1 Protopterus annectens | reverse complement strand
GGCCAGTGAGGTGCTCTGCTTGACATGTATGGGAAGTCTGTTCCATAGCATGGGCAGTCTCTGAGTTATGAATCTGTCCCTCCAGCATGTTCTGTTGGTTGAGGTCTCTGGAGCGTGTCATGCAGAGGGATTCGGATTTCTTTCAGAGCTGGGTCAGACATGGCTTTGTAAGTCAAGAAGAGATCGCCTCTAAGTAGGCGATATGAGACTTTAAACCATAAATTATTACAGCAGGAAGTACACCACATATGTACTTTCTACTTCAAGATATGATCATTTACCTATAATGAATAAGTCTCTGGTATAAACAAGTTGTTTGAATTATTTTAGCAGCCATCTCCTTCTGTGAAGCTGACTGCTTCTCCAAATGACCTTTATAAAACCTACTCACTACTAAAGCAACAAGACATGGCCATTATCTGTAAAGCATGCCAGAAATGGACAAAAATTCAGAACTCTTCCTTTAACAAATCCTACTAAGTGTAAGTCATAAGCCCACTGCCACTAGTAGTAAATTTGTTACAAAATGGCAATTGAAAAAGAAGGCTGCACTAACCCCTCCAAACCATCCAGCACGTCTGTTCTCAACTGAGGTGAATTCTGTAGAAAAAGACAAACATCCATCAATTCATAAGATAGCATACCCAAACATCCCCAAACCCAAATAATTAGCAGAAATTCTACTAAACCTTGTATCTCCACAGGAAGCCTTTAGGAGATACCTGAAATCAATACTCCAAATAAATACATGCATTGAATGACTGAAGACATTTTAAACAGCTCACCATTAAGATTCACATTCGTTCAAATTAAAATCATGATCAGTACAGAAAACAGTGTAGTTAGTGCCCCATTAAAGGTGAATATGACCATTGTCACCTCTGCTAGTTTAATCCAGTGTCATTAGCACATATCCAATAATGATGACAACAAGCCTGGAATAATTCATATGCAAACTGATTAAGCAAAGCTTCTCTCACCACATACTGTGAGAGTATTGCGGGAGGCTAAAGTATGTAACTATTTTTATAGCTTTAAACAGACTTTTATTTAATGTGCAAAACTTTTAGAAACTGAGGCTTTTCTGTGGAGACTGAGATCTGCAGAAAGTGTGAATAAATATGTATACAGTTTTTTCCTCTGCGTACTGTGATCTTGATCCTCTTTTTATTTAATTTTTTCCCCCTCCGATTTGAAGCTGATTTTGTGAAGAGTGATGTGCATTCCGTTTTGTTTGCTTCTCTTGTCAGTTGTTCGACTCCACTTGCCTAGGAGAATGTCTTAGACTTTGCTGTAGTTTCAGCTCCACCTTTTTTAAAGATGATCTTCAGGATTTCCCATGACGTCTGCTCAGATTCCAGTTAGTCTTGTCAGCCTCATTCAAAACTTCAATAAAAGTGACTGATCACTATCAACCCTAGCCAAAATGGAAATCTTGCTTCTTGTCTCTCGTTTCGTAGTTTCGGCCACTGAAGAAGCCAAAGACAGTTTTTCAAATGTTTTTTTTCTGTATTTGCAAGATCTATTTACTGTGCTTTATTAACAGCTGCAAATACAACAAGCTAGTGTTTTCGATCATTTTGTCCCGCTCAAGTAAAAATTATGTGTATAGACTTTTATGCTTGTACGCAGGGCTCTTTCTTATTAATTGCGTACTACCTACCTACTGCTTTCCATTCTTCTGCACGTTTTACATTAAACAAAATGTCGTCCTAACTCTGACGAGCTTCAGTTCTTCTTGCAGTCCTTAGATTAAAAAAGTCTTGCCTTTTAAACTGCAGCAACTGTGTACAACTGCTGCAGTTTATGCCACATACTGAGAGCTAAAGAGGTTCAATTTAGAAGTCCTGTTCTGGGGGAAAAAGAAGAAAAAAATATCAGCTCCTTTCAAACAGTAGCAATAATTCATGCCATACAGGGAACGCTAAAACACTTCAATTCTCAAGTTTTGCCCTGAAAAAAAAATCTCGACTCCTTTTAAACTGTAGCAACTTTGTGCCACATCTGTAACAAGCAGCTGCTACGGTTCACTCATGGATCACTAATGCACTTCGGTTCTCAAATATTACCCAGTGAGAACAAAAATACTGTTACCTTTTAAAATGTAGAAAGCTACACTGTTATAGTGCAGCTGCTACAGTGTTAAATCATGAAGCTTGCTCCCATTCTGAAGTATTGACCGAGGAGGAAAAAAAAAATCACGTTACCTTTTAAAAAGTTGCTACAGCTCACGTATGAAGCACTAAACCACTGTAATTGGTTTTCTTTAAAATGTATCAGCTGTTACATACAGATAAAATCATACTCTCAATCAAATCAAAGCGCTAAAGCTTGATTTTAGGAAAGAGTGAACGATAGTGAAGTTATTCAGTTTAGTAAACAGACTTGTGAGTAAGATGTGATCAGAACTAAAGCAGCCTTGGCTTTTGCTTCCTTAGGGAATAAAAACAATATTGGGAAATTTCTAAAAGGGTAATAATTAAAGACCTGAGGGTGGGGAAGAGGCGTGTACAATGACATCACACTCTGGGCAGTATTACCTAGCAAAACTGCGAGCGGGACGCTCCTGAAGTAAAAAAAGTGAAATTGCAGAAAAATAAGCGAGAAAAGTACAGATTCAGTGACACAGGTCAACTGCATACCACATAAAGTATCCACTGGTTAAGAAAAATAATCAAGTGTCCAGGAAGCTGCATCTTTGACACTCTCCCTTTAAAAATGCCCTTCATACTCACCTTCATTCTACCTTGCATTGTAACTGTACTCAGCCTCCTCCCCCCATAACCTATTTTTTTTTTCTTTTTTTCCTACTCATTTTCTCAACCAGTTACCTTCTCTGTTCCACTTCTGCTTTCTCTCATTCTCCTCCCACTTCCCTTATCCTATCTGTTTCACTCTCCCTTTGTCCTTTCACTTTCTGACAAACTCTAATCTCCATTTATTTTTACTCCTCTCCCTTTTCATCTGTTTTCTGCATGTTGTAACTCATGTACTCTTCCCTATGTTAATTCCTCACTTGTATAGTCTTATTAACTTGTTATTGCATCCTTTCCCATCATGTTAAATTGTATATCCACTTTCAAACCTATCCTCCTGCTCTATACATTTATTTTATCCTGCTTAAAATTGTAGTTTTACTTCTTGCATTCAATCTTTTTAAATATTTTGAATTGCACTGTAATTGTACTGCATCAGTCTTACTTGTGGAGCTTTTCTCGTCTGGCCTCAGCTGAAAATGGGATTTACATGGCCTAGAGGACTATCCCGGTAGGCAAATACCAATAAAAAAAAAATAACGTCCTGTAATGGCAAAAAGGAGTTCTTCATAATTTTTTAAAAAGTATTGAAATCTGTGGTAAGAACAGTGGAACAGGGTTGCAAGAAGACTTGTCTTTAACTTAATAGAAGAAACTGGTTTAGTCTGCCCATTGGGGGGAAAGCAGTTAAACTGCAGAAGGAGCAGATAGAGGAAGTGGGATGGGTTGAAATATGGAGGGTAACAAGAGGCAAGGAAAGGTAGGGAAAGAATTTAATCTGCAAGGGCCAAAGAGAACTAGGTGAGCAAGTTAAACAGATTATTAGTGAGGTACTGTGAAATAAAAAGGTAGCGTCACCAAAAACTGTGTTCCTGCACGCAGAGCAACTGCACGGCACTAAAGTAAACTGTATAGCAAAAAAACGAGCAGAGCCAGCAGACGTTGGTCTGAGAATCCAATTTATTGTTAAAGATTAAAAAACCTACACATTTATGTACAGACCGGTTTCGGTAGAAAAAACACAACCTTCTTCAGTGTATCCAGTGTATAATGTATGTTTTTTAATCTTTAATAATAAATTGGATTCTCAGACCAACGTCTGCTGGCTCTGCTCATTTTTTGAAATAAAAAGGTAGTAAAGGAAGGATGTACAGTATTTCAGGACATACATTGGTGACATCAGACTGGGAATAGGTTACAGAGGAGGGAAGGATTGACCAGTTAAGGTGGAGTGAGAGTCTGAAAGAGGGGAGATGGGAAATATAAGGGTCAAAAGACGTGCAGGAGGGGAGTGTAGTGGAGACTCTCTATTCTTGATACCACAGTGGTGGAATGTGATGAAACCAATTCAAAGATGGAAATATGTGTAAGAGCCAGGAATTAGTAAAAAGGAATGCAAGCTTACAGCAAATAAAATGTATTGAGGGTGGCAGTGCTGCAAAAAAGAGAATGAAGTTGTAAAGGAGTTTGAAAAAATAGGCATTCAAAAGTGATGCTGTACTGAATACCATGCAAGTGATGTAGGTAACGGTGCTTAGACGGAAAGATCTGTTGGTTGGGAGGGTTACTGGTAATCTTATGGCCTAGAAATTAAAAGGCTGAATGAGCAGACAGAAAAAGTGATGGCATTTAAAACAGAATGTTGTAGGATAATGAAAGGTAAAATAGAAAGTGACTGGAAAGTCTCAAACAGAAAGGGACAGAATAAAATCCTGTAATAGGTCTGTAGGAATCACAGGGGAAGAATAGATTGCCAGAGGGTCAGAGAATTGACCAGCTAGTGGTAGTGAGAAAATTTCAAGTAGCATAACAGATTATGAAAGGTAAGGTAACAGGAAAATGTAGCAGATTGATTTTTTTTTATCCTTTAATGATATTTTGCATGAAAATGTAAACACCACAAAGACTCAAAGCTAAAAGAGAGCTATAAAAGGGAACATTAGGAATCTGACTTTGGAGTCTTCAGTAAGGTGTAACTATTAGGATGGCTTATTTTGTCATTTCCTTCTCTGTAACATATTTTCTTTCATCCATCCCACCTACTCAGTGTAAGTGCCTTGATGTCACACACATCATGGTAAGAGATTATGCCTAGCCCCTGCATCATTCATTTCTTTTCAACCTCTCACATATCACACATTTCACGTTTATTCTTTTTTTTAAGCAAGTAAGTGAACTGGATCACTGGGTCCCTTTTAAGTCAAGATTTGTTACATAAAATCAAATTTGTACGATAAAATGAAAATACCACTAGTAAACATTGCAACAGGATGACCTTACATAATGTTAGTCATTTGGGCAATACAGTGCCAAGAAATATGAAAACAACAGAAAGTGCATTACTTAATATAACAGAATTCTGTGCACACATAATTCACTATGCTCATATTAATGTCACTGCTAAGTAGTGAAATGTGTGAGTTTAAACTACCAATGGAGAATCATAATAAAGGAGCGAAAAAAGAAGAGTTTAAGAAACATCAACTATATGTAGTGAGCAGTATGAGGTGTTTACTTAACAAATCTGTTTAAATAAGTTGTTCTTCATGACAAATATTTACAAGGATTTTATGTACGTTTCTAGGTTCAATATCTAGTAAGCTAAGGCTTCTAAATGTTCTTTTGTCTGCCAGATCTCAAACCAGCAACAGCATTGTCAATTAAATTAGATATGCCTTACCTTGCAGTGTCTGTTAAAAAAACAAAAAAAAAAGACAGGATAAGAAGTTTAAAATTTGCTGTGTGCCAAATGTAGTTGGAGTACATATAGACATTAAAAAAATTTTAAATAGTGTTACGTAGTGCTTGATCAGTATAGTTTTATTTTTATGTGATATACATTCGTATTTTAAATTATCAGTATTTGCTTAATCCAGTGTTCTAATATAGCACACGCTTAATGAAGATCAGACAGCTTTTCATTCGACAAATGCCTAATTAATTACTTTGTTTGTTCATCTTTGCTAAAGATGTGCCAAGCAGTGTTATAGCCTAAACAAAACAACATTGAATTTGTCAGTTTATTTTCCTCGTGGCTGGGATGGGTAAATAATCTAATAGTCATTATGCAGCTAAAAAGTTTATATATGAAACGTGCTTTGAGACTGGTCAGCTGATTGGCTTGAGAAAGCCCGATCTAAAAAAAAAAAAAAAAAAAAAAAATCAGAGACCATCCCTGATTTGAATAATAGGCATAATTGTGACATGTCTTTAGCAGAATGTCTGTTAGCTTGAAAGTAAAAACATTCTGAAGTAAATTTTTGGCACAGCTAATACATTGTCTAGTTTTTCATGTTAGTTTCTAGTATATAAACACTAACTGTAGGCATAAAGTCTAAAATTAGTAGTTTTATTTAATCTTGCTAGCTGTGTATGATATTCTCTGTGTAAGTGTAGTTTATTGTGCTATGTCTCCTCACTATCCAGAATTCAGCTATCAGTTAATCAATGCATGTGATTTGCATTTTTGGAGGAAGATGGCTAAATCTTAAGTGGGTTTTTGAAAAGCTGTGGATGACTGCTCTCACCACTCCTACATTGTGAATGGTACATGATGATGACTACGACGTGGGTCTTTTAGGCAGGAAAAACAGGTGGTATATTGTCTAACTTAAGTAACAAACCTTCAAAAGTATCATACTTCATTGTAATAAATTGTTTTCCTGCCTATGCTGGTCCAGCCAATGAATGAGAAGCTATTTAAAACTTCTTTTATGCCCACGTGTTTCAAGTCACAGAATTCAAGTGTATATAATATTCAGAGTATTTATGCGTTACTGTTCATTAGTAGTCAGTCTCCTGGCCTTATAACCAAACCTGCAATGTCATACCCTCCAAATATGGTAAAAAACACTGGCTACATCCCTCTTTTGTGCAAAGTAACTAAAACCAAGAAAACAAAAAGTTCCGTACCACCGACAAAGAGTTCAGTTCTTTAATTTTCCAACAAACGATAAAAATCCAACAATATGAGCGCTTTTAGGTTCATAGGTTCATAGGTTCATACTAGGCTATCTGCCCAAGGGCATTTATAAGCCTAGCCCATAGTTATGTGGCTTTCGCCACCCCTTTAGTTTGAATAAAAACTATGCCTATCATTTTGCTGTGCTTCTGTCAAGCAGTGACACTGAAGTAATCCCTGGGGTATATCTGCAATCTCCCATCCATTGGTCAAGATTCCTCTTGAACAAGGCCAGAGAGGTGCTCTGCCTCACATGTACCGGGATTTTGTTCCACAGCATAGGGAGTCTCTGGGTGATGAATCTGTCCCTCCAGCACGTTCTATTTATAACCGTGACAAGGTTTAAGTCTCCCGCCCTTGTGGTTCTGAGGGATCTAGATTTTTTGAGGTGAAGCATATTCATCAAATCTGGGTTTGACATGGCCTTATATGTCAGGCACAGGTCACCTCTGAGCAAGCGGTATGAGACTGAATAGAGCTGGAGTTCTTTCAGTCGGGCAGCATAAGACATATTTTTGAGACCCTTTATCCTTTTGGTGAGGAACTTTTGGGGCCTTTCAAGCTGCAGCAGGTGTCTGGTCAGATACATTCGAACGGGCATTGTACTCAATCATAGGTCTAATAAGTGATGAGTACAGGGGACGATGACCTCCCTTGATCTAGATGTGAATCCCTTCATGATCAGGTGGGTGATATAGAAGGTTTTCCTAACTACTTTAGCAACATGAGTGTCAAACGAAAGGCTACTGTCAACCTGGGTCCCCAGATCTCTGATGACTTTTTCTGTGCTCAGTGGATTGCCACCTATATGGTAGCTAGGGGTAACCTTGTTTTTCCCGAAGGGTATGACTATGCATTTTTTGGCGTTTAACTTCAGGCCATGGCTCTGGCACCAGTTATCCGCTTCTGTGAGGCCCTTCTGGAGGATATCTGTGTCAGATGTGTTTTCGACTATGGCACCCAGTTTGCAGTCATCTGCAAACTTTGTCAGCCATAACCCTCCTGTGTTTGCTTGTACTTCAGAAAAGTAGATGCCGAACAAGAGTGGACCCAGGACTGAGCCCTGTGGGACACCACTTGTGACAGGCTTTGAGTCTGACACGGCTCCAGCAACTCTGACCCTGTGGGTTCTGTCACTTAGCCAGTTTGCAACCCATCTTGTGATGTATGGGTTTACATTCAAGCTGATGAGTTTTTCGATGATACCTGAGTGGGGTATTGTGTCGAAGGCCTTTGCCAGGTCGAGGTAGGCTGTATGGACTGCCTTTCCCTCATCAATGGCCTTGGTGACTGTCTCGAAAAAGTCAACCAAGTTTAAGAGGCAGGATCTGCCTTTGACAAAGCCAAACTGAGTTGGATCCAAAGTCTGCAAGTTCCCTATGTCTTTATTTATGAGTTCCATTATGATCCTCTCCATGGCTTTGCAGATAAGGCTTGTCAAGCTAATGGGCGGTAATTTCCAGGGTCTGTGGAGGCACCGCCTTATGAAGTGGGACCACAGTCGCCGTGCGCCACTCCTTGGGCACGTATCCTGAGGTGAGGCTAAGATTAAACAGCTGTCCTAACTGTGGGTTTAATTCCTCGTTGAGTTCATGAAGCACACAGCCGGGACACCATCCGGTCCCATGGATGCTGTGTTTTTGCCTTAGTGAGGGCAGTTCTCACCTAGGCGTTGGAGATGTTTGGGGGGCTACAATCCTCTGGAATAGATATCTCTCCTTTTGGGGGGGGGAGAAGTTTGCACTGAACCTGTCAGCCAGTATGTTGGCAATGTGTGTAGGTTCAGTAATTTTCACATCATTTTGAACTAATTCTGAGCATATCTGGGAGTTTCCTCCTAGGTTTCTAACATAGCTAAAGAAGGCCTTATGATTCTCTTTAGAGTCCTTGGCGATTTTTCTCTCAAAATTTGCCTTGGATGATTTTATGAGAGCTCTTAGTTTTTTACTTATAATGATCAAAGGTGTCTTACCTTTCAAGGATTTTGCTCTATCTTGTAGTAGCTTCCTCCTTTTGTTGTAGAGCTTGTTTATGGCTGGGGTCCACCAGACTGGACGCTTGCCTTTGGTACAGAGAGTCTTAGTTTTGTTTGGGATTGCCTGATCCATGCAGTCCTGTAGGTGCTGGTAGAAGGCATTTGTAAGTGATTCAGCGGTTTGAGTAATGTTTACCACTGGCTCAGGGGCCTTAAAGGAGACCACACTAGTTTTTAGAAGTGTGAAATCGGCTTTTGAGAAGTTTTTCACTGTGGTCTTTTTGTTTCAGGTGGGGCGGATGAGGACCTCCAGCGAGATTAGTTTATGATCTGATCTCACCAGTGAGGGGTATACTTCGGTGTTGAACATTTTGATCCCATGTTCGTGATGATGAGATCAAGTATGTTTTCTCCTCTTGTGGGGATGGTGACTAGTTGTTCCATGGCATTTGAGTTTATGAACTCCAGGAATCTTTGGGTTCGAGTGTTCGGCTTGAGTAGTGTTCCCAGTCTATATTAGGGTAGTTGAAGTCACCTAGTATGATGGTGTTTGGAGATATATTTATCCCCTCCAATGTTTTCAGGAAGGCCATGTGAGGTTCCTGAGTTTGAGAGGGTGGCCTGTAACATGCTACAAATTGCAGAGCAGTCTTGCCTATGGTTAATTGCACCTGGATGGTCTCCGATGCATCGTGCGTTGCCACAAACCTTGAGGTGTGGGTGTCCTTTATGAATATGGACACCCCCCCTCCTTTCTTGGTGTTGTCCGGATTTTGGGGCCGGAACGCATGATATGAGGTGAAACCTGTTAGTGCTGGGGTGCTCTCAGGAGTCTTGAACCAGGTTTCTGTCACAGCACAGACATCGATGTTCTCCATATTGAGAAGGGCCTCGAGTGCGTGCATCTTGAGATTGAGACTTCTGGCATTGAGCAGCATTACCCTTAGTTTTTTTCCTTTTTGGTGTTCTAGGGTGGTAGGTTTAGAATTTGAGCCTTGCCTAAAAAAGGCACTATGGGGGTGGCAAGAGCCTTTGCCAATATCCGGAAGCCCAGGGGTGACAGGTGCAAGCCGTCCCTTGCGAAGCAGCGTGGCCCAAAGCAGACTTCATCAGATAATGAACTAGTGGTGCCTCTTGTTTTTATATTCAATGTCATACCCTCCAAAAATGGTAAAAAACACTGGCTACATCCCTCTTTTCCCAAAGCCCCACAAATATCAGACAGTTAATAGCAAATGTTTTCTGTGCTAGAAAGGCATTAAGCAGCTAAAGGCTTAGTTTAGCAAAACATAGTAATAGATCTCTGCATGTACTGTAGCAAAACACGGTCAGTGTTTCAACTAGTAACTGTAGGTATCCCCCAAGGATCTATCTTAGGCCCTATAGTATTTAATGTATTCATAAATGACTGAGCCACTGCCTTTGGTGACTCTGTCCTCGTCAAGTATGCTGACATTCAGCCATCATCTGCTCTGCCAACACCATCCATGAATTACAAGCTTTAGCCCAAAAGTCATTTCCTCCATAGAAGCCTGGCTAGAACAATCGTGCCTGTTATTAAATCCAGGAAAGGCAAAACTAATGTTATTTGCTCCAAAAAGTAACTAATATATAGCAAGTGACTTGAAACTGTCTTCAGCAAATAACGCCGTCATAGATGTAGTCACTGATACTTAACTCTTTAGAGTCACAATAGATGAGAATTTGAAATTGTGTCTGCATTAAACAAATGATGAAGAGCAAAATCCTATCTGGCAGACTCTACCCAAACTGAAAGCATCTGTCTTATCTATTGCCAGGTCTACCTGTATGCAGCACCTATTTTTACAAACTTACAATCATCAGAAATTATAAAACTAAAGCAGTACTACTACAAAATTGCCAAATTTACAGCTAACCTCCCAATCAGAAGTTATCACTTCTAAACCATCAAACAACTGGATGGAACTGCACAATTACCTTGCCTATACCCAGCTAAAAGTTGCTCAGAAAGTGCTTCATACATTCAAACCGTTGCCCATTTATAGTCCTTTCTTGCAGTGCTAGTTGCCTGCCAGCTAAATCTGCTGTAAAGACAAGTATCTCTCTTGAAGTGAGGGATCCCATGTGGTCTAGAAGTTAGGCTGTGGTGTTCTCACCACCACAGCCCTGGTTCAATTCCCAGTCAGGGAATTTCAATGGATTTGTGAGTTGGGGTTTTGCATAATGGTTAAGGTGTTTACCTTACATGCAGAAGGTGCAGAGTAAGGTGGAAAGCTGACATAATGGTTAAAGTCTTAACCTCACAAACAAAAGGTACAGAGGGTGATTCTGATCTTAGGCTTTTGGCTAAGCTTAAAATGGCCCTTCAAGACAGTTAGTCTGGTATTCATTTAGGGGGTTGGGAGTTAGCATAATGGTCAAGGTGTTTACCTTACAAGCAGAGAGTGCAGAGTTTGATTCTCACATTAAGAGAAATTGCCGTGTAAGGACAGCTAGCCTAGTAACCTATGAACCTGAATACAAATGTCTAATAACACTTTGATGAAGCCCTACACGCAAACCATGCCTGTAAACTTAATTCCAACCATGTTAAGACAGATTAAAAAGCCTCATGTTCAAAGCCAACCTAAATTGTTACTTATGCTCTGCCCATGCTTCTCCTCTCCCAGATGATCAACCTTGTGCCCCTTACAGTCTTTGCCATCTACTTTTCTGCTTTCTCCATCTTTTCTCTACTCATGCCAAATTAACTTTTTCTACATTTATTCTATTTGTACCCACCTTAAATCAAAACCTTTTAGACAAAGTCACACATGAAAAGGTGTTCCTGTGTAATACTATTATAAATAGTGTAATACATACTTAATATGGTTCATAATTAATGTTTTATATACTTCTTTCATCTTGCTGTAAGTAAATGACAAATTTCTCTAGAACAGATCTAGATCTACTAAATATTAACTGAATGTATATCAAGCTCCTGAAGTTGTCCTTTAGTTTAAAATGTTTGAATCTGTGTCTTGTGACTCACACTCTCTAGAATGTATGTGTTCTGTACTTGTTTTCAGCTTTTCTCCCAGGGCTTCTTTTGAAAAGGGGTCTTTGTGGCCCAGTTTGACTTTCCTGTTAAGTAAACAGACAAATAAATGCAAATTATGAGGGCTTTGGATGTCCATTTAAGGACCACTAAAAACATCCACAAGAGTCTTGAAGAATTTCACTGAATTCCCCTGTGCAGTAAAAGCAAGTAGAGCTACTGCATATGGACTGCAACAGATGGCTGTGCCCAGAAGCCAAGCAGTTACCAGTCTCTTAGGATACAGGGCCTGTACAACTACAGTTCTAATTGCTAAGTATCTCAGAAAAAGAGTGATAAACATCAGTAGTTCCATAGGTTCATAAGCAACTTCCTAGGCTTTTGATCTGTGAAGATCATAAGAAGCCTAACCTTACATTCCCATGGTAGTTTTAGCCTTCATATTTTTCATACAAGAGGGACAGGGGTGTTAAACCTTGGGTGAATTTGCAGTTACCCATCCATTCATCCAAAAACCTCAGCTTTGGCCGGCTAAGAACTTGCTGTATTCAACTGGATGTATAAGAGAATTTAAGTACCTTTATCTGCACCTTTTTTCAAAAAAATACAGTATTTAAATTGATTTTAACTGTGTTGCAGGAATATTAACTGAACTGGAAGTTAGTCATTGTTTGCTGAATTTTGTTATTTGCTAGTAATTACAGGTGTGGGGTAGCCACATTCTTTGATTTCCTATCCTTGCCTATTTAAGTGGTACAGTGTGAAATATTTTCTGCTTAAAAAACTCACCTTTGGTCGCCTAAGAACGTGCTGTATTCAACTGGAAGTATAAGAGAATTTAAGTACCTTTATCTGCACCTTTTTTTTTCAAAAAAATACAGTATTTAAATTGATTTTAACTGTGTTGCAGGAATATTAACTGAACTGGAAGTTAGTCGGTGTTTGCTGAATTTTGTTATTTGCTAGTAATTACAGGTGTGGGGGTAGCCACATTCTTTGATTTCCTGCCCTTGCCTATTTAAGTGGTACAGTGTGAAATATTTTCTGCTTAAAAACCTCAGCTTTGGCCGGCTAAGAACTTGCTGTATTCAACTGGACGTATATTGAGAATTTAAGTACCTTTATCTGCACCTTTTTCTTCAAAAAAATACAGTATTTAAATTGATTTTAACTGTGTTGCAGGAATATTAACTGAACTGGAAGTTTTGACTCTGCTCTTCAGTTAGTTCCACCCACCCTCCCTGTTTTTGTTTTGGTGTTAATCTTAGTGGCCTTGAAACTGCCCACCCCTCTTGTAAATTTGTATTTGGATACTCCTTCTGGGCCCATCTCATTTGCTCACTCAACTGAGTGCAGTGAGATCATATTCTGATTTCAGGCACTCCTACTGTGTACAAAGACAGCACCTGGGAAACAGAAAAAAAAATTAAGCTTGTTTCCTGCCTTTTCTGTTAAGTGGTATAGACTATTTGTAGGCTTCTGAGCCCCCAAGCCCTTCTGTGTTGGAGGGAAGCCTTCTAGCTTAGTTTTTTTTTTCTTATAACTAGCCAGTTTTCTAGTTTCAGCACTCAAATCTGTTTCTTTGATCTCAGCACTTGTTCAGAAAAAAAAAAAATTTCATCTGCTTTTACTGTACTTGGGTTTCTGCCTACTTTATTTTACTTTTGCATCATCTTAAAAGTACTCAATTGTATTTATTACTGCTTGGTGTAATTCATTCTAAGCCTCTTGGTTTAAACACTTGGGCTTCGGACCAGTTGTTTTGCACTGAGAGGGTTTGTGGTCTGCACTGTAGTGGCAGAACAGGTAGCTTACATCCTTCTAAGTTGGGAACTGTTGATTGAGGGCTCAGTGTCTGTTATTCTAAAAGTGTATTTATTCTGGTTTAAGCACTTCGGCTTTCAGGCCAGTTATTTTACATTAAGAGGGTTCGTGGTCTGCACTCTTGTGGGAGGAAAGGCTGGACTCTGCCCTTCTGAGCTGGGAATTTCTGGTTAAAGGCTTATAGTGCATGCATATCTGAACTGCTTCTTACTGAAGTTGGTGCGCCTTGTTTGCTGTGGCATAGACTGGATTCAGGCCTGCTGGATCTAGCTTTGTTTGTGTAACTTGAGCACTAATCCAGGCATTCTCTAAAGTATTCAATTGTATTTATTACTGCTTGATTAAAGTGTAGCTATCATTATAAGTCTTTTGGATTAAGCACTTGGGCTTCAGACCAGTTGTTTTACATTAGGAAGGTTTGTGGCATGCACTGTGGTGGCAGGACAGGTAGCTTTCATCCTTCTAAGTTGGGAACTGCTGATTGAGAGCCCAGTGTCTGTTATTCTTAAAGTGTATTAGTTCTGGTTTAAGCACTTGGGCTTCAGGCCAGTTATTTTACATTAAGAAGGTTTGTGGTCTGCACTTTTGTGGGAGAAGAGGCTGGACTCTGCTCTTCTGAGCTGGGAATTTCTGGTTAAAGGTTTATAGTGCCTAAATATTTGAACTGTATCTTACTGAAATTGGTACACCTTGTTTGCTGCAGCATAGACTAGATCCAGGCCTGCTGAATCTAGCTTTGTTTATATGCTTGTTTGCTTGTTATTTCCCTGGAATGCTAATTCCACCTAATACACGGCTTCTCAGCGCTTCTGTGGATCACTAGTGATATCTGCATTGCTTACTGTACTTATTTCCTTGTTTCACTTGAAAGAAAGTTACTGCTTGTCATTTTTGCATTTAAGTTACCTGTAACACATTGCAGTTAAGTTACCTGGCACTTGCTCACTAAAGCAATTATATAAGTCAGCACTAAAAATTAAAAGCACTACACCCTCACTCCCCACTGGCCCTTGTTTTCAATTATTAAGGAATTCCCAATATTATTCTAGCATGTCCAAAGGTCAGTTGTCAATCTCCTCCGGTCCAGCTGGTGAATCTGGGAATCTTGAGGCAATGTTACAACTGCCTCATGTACACAGACAACCCTCTCCTCCTCCCAACAAATTCCAGCACATGTGAGAGATGCAACCATATAGCCAAACTGGAGGCTAAGCTCTCTCAACTCAGTACTGGCATAACCAGTCAGGAGGAGAAGGAAACCACACTCACTACAATTCCAGTCTCACATAGACCTACCACGACAGCAAACCAAACACATAATCACACAAAAACATACTTGGAGGCTCTAAATAAAGATCTGCCTAAGCAGCAGAGACCTCCAAAGCAGACACCCAAGCAACCGCTACCCCAAAACAAAACACATGCAACACATATCTCACAAAGCCAGTGTGCCGAACAGTCACAGCCCTTAAGACTAAACAACACACCTGATACACTTGTAATAGGTGACTCTATCGTCAGGCACACTGACGTCCCATTCACCAGGCTGAACAAGGAGAGGGTCACGGTGAGCAGCCTGTCGGGCTCTAGGATCTGCCACATAACACAAGCACTCAGGTCACTCCAAGGCAAGTACAAATATGACTCCGTCATTGTCCATGCTGGTGTGAATGACCTGAGACGTACCTCCCTGGACTGCATGAAAACAGACATAAAGGAGCTCTCTGAGCATGTAGCCCAGGCCGGTATGACCCTGACCTTGAGTAGCATCTTCACCAAGAATGATGCCACAATATGAAGACAAGATGATCAATTTCAACAATTGGCTTAAGTACTGGTGTCATTCAAAGGGGATCCAATGCCTGTCAGCTTGGGATGATATGCTCGACAAGCCACGATGCTTCGCTAGGGACAGCTTGCACCTGTCACCCCTGGGCTTTCGGATATTGGCAAAGGCTCTTGCTACCCTTTAGGCAAGGCTCAAAAGACAAACCCACCTCCATAGGTATCACAAGGGATAAGAAATTAAGAGTAATGCTACTCAACGCCAGAAGTCTAAACCTCAAGATGCATGCACTCGAAACTCTCCTTAGCATGGAGAACATCGATATCTGTGCAGTAACAGAAACCTGGTTCAGGGCTCCCGAGAGCACCCCAGCACTACCAGGTTATACCTCATACCATGCTTTTCGGCCCCAAAACTTGGACCGAACCACAAAAGGAGGGGGAGTATCGATATTCATCAAAGATACCCACACCTCCAGGTTGGTGGCAAAACATGAAGCATCAGAGACTATCCATGTGCAACTAACAGTGGGTAAAACTGCCTTCCAGTTTATAGCCTGCTACAGACCACCCTCCCAAACCCAGGAACCCCACTCGGCCTTCCTGAGAACACTGGAAAATATGAAGGTCTCTCCAAACACCATTGTATTGGGCGACTTCAACTACCCAAACATAGACTGGGAGCATTACTCTAGCTCCAACACCCTAGCCCAAAGGTTCCTAGAATTTATAAACTCAAATGCTATGGAACAACTTGTTAACACTCCCTCAAGAGGGGACAACATACTGGACCTGATCATCACCAACATGGGGACTCTGTGCTCCAGACCAGAAGTGTATCCCTCACTGGTAAGATCAGACCATAAACTAATCTCACTGGATATTCACATCCCGACCCCACCCCCTGCCCAGAAAACCACAGTGAAAAACTTCTCTAAAGCAAATTTCACACTCCTCAAAACCGAGGTGGAATCCTTCAAAGCCCCCGGGCCTGTGGAAAATACAGCCCAGACCGCAGAATCCTTTATAAACGCATTCTATGAACACCTTCAGGAATGCATGGATCATACGATCCCAAATAAAACCAAGACCCAGTCCTCCAAAGGCAGACGTCCTGTCTGGTGGACCCCAGCCATAAACAAACTATACAATAGAAGGAGGAAGCTACTAAATGATAGAGCAATATCCCAAAAAGGGAAGGCATCACTGATCAGTATTAGCAAAAAACTACGGGCACTCATAAGATTGTCTAAGGCTAGCTTCGAGAGAAAAATTGCACAGGACACTAAGGATAATCACAAGGCCTTCTTTAGTTATGTTAGGAACCTGGGTGGCAATTCCCAGATATGCTCAGAATTAGTCCAAAATGACAAAAAATACACTGAACCCGCAGACATTGCCAACATCCTAGCTGACAGGTTCAGCGCAAACTCCCCCCCCCTCCCCACCAAAAGGGCAAATATCTATCCCAGCAGAGTGCTGCCCCCCTGACATCTCAGATGCTGAGGTAAGAGCCGCCCTCTCCAAAGCAAAAAACACAGCATCAATGGGACCAGACGGTGTCCCGGGCTGCATCCTACATGAACTCCAAGAAGAGCTAAACCCAAACATAAAACTACTGTTCAATCTTAGCCTTACTACAGGATATGTGCCCAAAGAGTGGCGTACAGCAACAGTGGTCCCTCTCCATAAAGGTGGTGCCTCAACGGATCCTGGAAACTATCGCCCCATAAGCCTGACTAACTTGGTCTGCAAAGCTATGGAAAGGATCATCATGGACCTCATAAATAAAGATATTGGGGACCTACAGACACTGGATCCTACCCAGTTTGGCTTTGTTAAGGGCAGATCCTGCCTCTTAAACCTGGTTGATTTCTTTGAAACAGTCACCAAGGCCATTGACGAGGGGAAGGTGGTCCATACAGCCTACCTGGACCTCGCAAATGCCTTCGATACAATACCCCACTCGGGCATTATAGATAAGCTCACCAGCTTAAATATAAACCCCTATGTCACTAGATGTATTGCAAACTGGCTCAAGGACAGAACCCACATGGTTAGAATTGCTGGAGCCATGTCAGACTCCAAACCAGTTACAAGTGGTGTCCCACAAGGCTCAGTCCTGGGACCTCTCTTGTTCGGTATATATTTCTCGGAGGTACAGGCCAACACGGAAGGACTGTGGCTGACCAAGTTCGCAGATGACTGCAAACTGGGTGCCATAATCGACTCTCCAGCCAACACAAGCATCCTCCAAAAGGACTTCATAGAAACAGACAACTGGTGCCAGAGCCATGGCCTCAAGCTAAATGCCAAAATGTGTATAGTCATCCCCTTTGGCAAAAACAAAGTGCCCACAAATTACCACATAGGTGGTAATCCATTAAGTACAGAAGAAGTAATTAGGGACCTGGGGACCCAAGTTGATAGCAATCTCTCATTTGACAACCATGTGGCCAAAGTGGTAAGAAAAACATTTTATATAGCCCACCTAATCATGAAGGGATTCACATCTAGATCTGGGGAGGTCATCGTGCCTCTTTACTCATCCCTCATCAGACCCATAATTGAGTACTATGCCCCTTTTGAGATGTACCTTACCAGACATCTGCAGCAACTGGAAAGACCCCAAAAGTACCTCACCAAGAGGATCAAAGGGCTCAAACAGATGCCATATGCTGCCCGGTTAAAGAAACTCCAGCTCTACTCAGTGGCATACCGCCTGTTCAGAGGTGATCTGTGCCTGATGTATAAAGCCATGTCCAACTCGGAATTAATGGACATGTTGCACCTCAGAAAATCCAAATCCCATCGAGCTACGCGCTCGAGAGACTTGAACCTCAGCACTGAAATAAATAGGACACGCTGGAGGGACAGATTCATAACCCAGAGGCTCCCTTCACTCTGGAATAAAATCCCAGTCCAGGTTAGGCAGAGCCCCTCATTGACTCTCTTCAAGAGGAATTTTGATGAGTGGATGGGAGATCGTAGGTTTACCCTGGGTATCACTTCTGTGTCACTATTAGACAGAGGCACAGTATACTAACCTCGAAAAAGGGCATAGCAAAATAAATTTAAAATGGGTGGCGAAAGCCAAACACATTCTGGCTAGGCTTATAAATGCCCTAGGGCAGATAGCCTAGTATGAACCTATGAACCTATGAATAGAGTAAGAGTTCTGTTTGTGAAGTAGAACACCATTCAGGAGAAGTGGTATTCTCTTTGACACTAACCTATTCCTCTAACATGCTCTTTTTCTTTTGTAAAAGAGACTGAGAGCCCTTAAGTGGTTATTTATCATACCATTGTACTTGCAAATGTATAGTAGCCCTGACAAAACAGGGTCTGTTGAAGCTCTGTATGCAAGGTAGACATCACCTTGTCAGTAGCCTGTATCATACTAAGAAGTGGGACAAGGTTTTGATATGGTTTGCAGAGTTTTTACAATTTAGTCCCTTGATGTTTTTAGTAAAAAAGCATTGTGTTCGTACCAGTTATGACAAGTGTTTGGACAAATACAAACTGAAAGGGCCATTATACTCCATGATCATCCCAGTAAGTGCAAAGTGCATCCCTGGATCTGGACCCAGTACCTTCAGATATAAACTGTACAATGAAAAAGGTCTTCCTTATGACAGTGGATACATGGTGATCAAAGGGCAGTTCATTGTCAACATAGATTCCCAGATCCATAACTACAGGGTCAATTTTCAGAGGTGTGTTAAAATTGTGATAATTACTAAGGGAGGCATGCTCGCCAAAGACATGATTGTACACTTCTTGACATTTAGTTTGTCCATGGTTTTAATGCCAGCTATTTGTTTGGGCAGGTACTTTTGGAGGATAGTGGTGTCATCTGGGGAGTTTATGATGGTTTAAAGTTTGCAGTCATTTGCAAATTTAGCACCAACCCTTAACATCAGCTTTGACTTCCAATAACTAAAAATTGTAACGGTCACTTGTCTTAGAGGATTAAGGAACTGTTAACAAGCCACTTCCTGTGGTCCAGTGGCACAAGGTTTGATTCCCTCAACCTCCTTTGCTTAATTATGTGACTCTGAGGAAGTCACTTAGCCAGACACTGGTCCTGGGCTCGGTGTGAAGAAGGTCCATGGAGATTACTGCTCCACCCTGGAAAACAAATACAAATTTAAAAATACGTAAATAAATGCCAAAGAGGATTGGTTCAAGGACTGAACCCTGGGGTATAATGATAGATGTTTCTTTTGGAGGAGGTATAATTGCCCATCCTGACTTTGAGTTCAATTTGTGAGATAGTTTGCTGTCCAGTAAGAATTGACATTTAGCTGTGAGAGTTTACCTACAATATCTGAGTGTGGAATGGTGTTGAATGCTTTTGTGAGGTCTGTATATATGATGTGTACTGCTATGCCATCATCCATTCTTTAGTAACTGTTTCTTGAAGAAGTTGACCTGGTTAAGTAGGCAGGACGTGCCCTTGATGAATCCAAACTAGTGAGTCAAGAGTCTGTAGGTTACCTATATCCTTATAAACTAATTTCATAGTTATCCTTTCCATAGCCTTGCCGATGAGACTGGTTAGGTTTATGAGTGCACAATTACCTGGATTTGTTGAAGCCCCATCTTTGTGCAGGAGAAGGACTGCTGCTTCTGGTGTTAAATAGTTTCTGTAGGGAATTAGACAAGTTATGTGTAAGAGTGACCGTTAGACAGCCTGGTGTGTTCTTGGCCTTTAGATAGCACACTGAGAACTTGTTCTTGGGAAATTTAAATGGTGGGTGTATGTATGGTTATGTGATCTGAGATCACTGGAAGGGGTGAGGTTTGAGCTAAATGTATCCTCTACTAGGCTATGTCCTCTGGAACTGAGTGTGTTATATCATTTACTATTACCTCTGCTCAGTGTTGGACATTGTTTCTGACACTTTTAACATAATTAAATCCATGGTTTTGTTACGCATGAAAGCCTGTCTCAGAAACACCATGCTGTGTCCACGTACAAGACGTCAATCTGAGATAATAGTAGTAGAGAATCATGACTGAATAAAACACCTAGATCTAAATTTAGGTTGTAGATGCACCAGTTGTAACCTTGGTGCCTTGTTGTGCACCACCAGCACATATTTTGGTAAGTGGCATAAAGAGGAAAGAATAAGAAATGCTTCGTGTAATATGTAACATTCTCTGAGCATGATACACCCAAACACAGGTATTAAGAATGTGTTCCAAAGCAGAGACTACCAGTGGTGGGGCATTCGGATCCCCCAAACAGTTTGTATTCATTACTACTACTGGCTCACAAGATAAATCCAGATGATTAAATTGAGTTTAGAGTACACGGGTATGATGCAACAAATTGACTATACCAGATATTAGCAGGCATGATGTCATAAAGCATATTCATGCCAAATGTATTCATTTGTGACAGTGTGCTCTGATTACTGTTTGTGGTGCTGCAGTCCATTAAACTTTTTATAAGGGCACTAAATCCCTAACATCCATAAAGAAGTACAGGGTAGTTTTCATTAACTGAGATAAGCAGTCTGAGTGAACTGGTAACTGATGCTCAGATTATATTTATCTGATCATATGTAGCAAACAGTTTGCTGCAGTTTAAAAGTCAAAATGTTTTTGTTTGTTTTTTCAGGACCCGCGGTGGTGGTGCTGCGGTAGCGTTGTCGCCTCACAGTAAGACGCTGTCCGGTTCGATTCTCAGCTAGAGCGTCTTCTGCATGGAGACATGCGTGAATGGACGTACCTTCATTGAAGGTTGTGCGTCAGGCCTGGCAAGCTGGTACGTAAAAATCAACTGCCAATCATTAGCGGACCGGAGTTCCGCTGTGGCGACCCCTGACCGGGAAAAGCCGAAAGACACAAACAAACAATGCAAAAGGAGGGTCAGGGGTAGGGCATAGAAACGGTACCTGACTGACTGGAGTTGGGGGGGGGGGTTGTGCATTCCAGTTTTTTTTTGCTCTCTTCACTTTAAGAGCTGATGTGGTGGGGAATTGGTTTGTGATATCAGCCCAGGGTGCTGAGTCAGTGAGTGAGCCAGCTGCACTAGTACAAATATCATTTTATGTTTGTCGCAGGTTCTTATAAATGACAAAGCCCTCAAAAAATACTGACAAAGGTTTGTGTAATATCTACCATGCTTATATAAATACATACATATACCTGTACACAACAAATAAGTATCAACAGTGTCATACAAAGGGGTTTATCTTGAGCCACACAGCTTTTGTTTTACAAAATTAAATATAAAAAAGGAAAATCGAGTATGAGTACTGGTTTCAGGAATCATTCTAAATGTACTAAAAGACTAATGCAATGTTGTTATAAGAAAATGAATGTATTTGTAAATTGGTTTATAGTAGGCATTTAATGCATTTTTTAAAATATTAACTTTAAACTAATGAAACTGCCCTGTCAGGGCAAATTTAAATGCATGTTAATGTTTTACTGAACCTGTAGTTGTTTTTTTTTTTTTTTTTTTTTTCGGTAAGGTCAAAATTCCTCTGTTTTGATAAATACAAAAGCAAAAGGAATTTCCACCTTATGGCTGAAAAAGAGGAACTGTTTAAAATGGAAAAAAATAAGAGCAAGTAGTACAAACTCCACGTAAGGACTGACAGTATCTTAGATCTCACATTAACAAACCAGGATATTCATTCTGCACTTTCATGGTTATGCCATCCGTAATTAACACAGATCATAATACCATCATTTTTAACCTAATATATCCTCCCCGCAGTTGGGTAGGCGTTCAAAAGACATGTGTAAATGGGTGTGCCTTCGTTGAAGGTTGAACGTCGAGCTGGCACCTTGGCGTTCGTGAAAATCTACTGCCAATCATTAGCGGACTGGAGTTCCGCTGTGGCGAACCCTAACCAGGTAAAGCCGAAAGAGAGTAAAATCAGATCGGCCATTAACAAATTTTCCTTCCTAGACTTTACCAATGTAAGCTCCGGAACGCATGCTGGGGTACTTTCCTCGGGGCTATAAACATGTCCACGCAAGTATTTTATTACCAAGTTCTGTGATGGTAGTAACGTTATCCATGGACACACATCAGTAAGCATGAGTGTACTGGTAAATTTAACTCAAAAAAAAAATCTATGATGGAATCACAAAATAGTAACATATATAACAGAAGAGATACTGCTTAACTTTAAAAACGATCCTAATCATAAAGCAACTATAGATGAAATGAAGCAGAAACTCAAAATCTAACTCTGAATAGAGCTGTGGTCTGAAACATTAAAAGCATTAGTAACTTTTTTTTAATTAAATCAGAAAACTGAAAGGAAATTTTGTGAATGTGATATGCTATCATCAACTCTCCCTGATTTCACAGGATGTCCTTTACTATGCCTCATGCTTTTCTTCTTGAGGTTTTATGGGAAGTCATTGATTTGAGAATTGCCGTCACTAAGTAATAACAGATATTTCAGTTTTATTTATTTATTTATAACCAAAAAATAAAAAACAAACCAACCCAAAACAGGCAGAGAAACTCCACTTTGATGACACAAGCAGAAAACAGCAAGTCCCATAAGCTAAGCACTTTCACCATTAAAATATGGCTTCCTCAGAGTTACATGACACCTTTAGAGAGGAGTTCTATAAACTGGTAGGGATGTTTTTGGAAAGGGGGTACCCCCTAAAACTATTATTGAAAGTTATGCATGAAATTCTTAATAAGAGAAGTACGGTATTTCAGCCTAATTTGTGTTCTGAAATAGTGAAGAAAACTATAAACAAGGAGATGAATAATGTTAGTGCTATGATTTTCAGATATAATCACTGTGCTGCACCACTATTGATAGCCATCAACAATGCTTGGCAGAATGGTCTCAATGAAACCAGTTAGAATATCTTGAGGCACAAGCCAAAGATTGTTTATAGCAGACAAAGGAATACTAAAAATATTCTTGAGGATTCTAAACGGAGCCGACAAAGGTCTATAATGCTTAAGTGTGGAGCATGTAAGTTTTGCAGATATATCAGTGATGGCCCTTACGTTTCCATTCATCGATTTGAACGTACTTTATCTTGCCCAGGAAAGTGCAGCTGCAACACTACTATGTTAGTGTATGTTGCTACATTCACAAGCTGCCACAGTTTCTACGTGGGCAAGACTGTACGTAGATTAAGGGATAGAATAGCAGAACATGTGAGCTCAATCAAATCTAAAAATCAGCACAATGCTCTATTCATGCACAGTATAACCTGCACTAACTTTAACAAGTTTATCTTTTTTGTGATAGACAAGGTGCTACCATATGAAAGGGGAGGGGATGATAAATTAAAAGTAGAAATTATGTAGATTGTTGTTGTGTCTTTCGGCTTTTCCCGGTCAAGGGTCGCCACAGCGGAACTCCGGTCCGCTAATGATTGGCAGTAGATTTTTACGTGCCAAGTTGCCAGCTCTGATGCACAACCTTCAATGAAGGTATGCCCATTCATGCATGTCTCCACACAGAAGACGCTCTAGCTGAGAATCGAACAGGACAACATCTTACTGTGAGGCAATAGTGCTACCGCAGCACCACCACCGCAGATTAGTAGAAATTATGGAGATAAAATGGCAAATTAGGCTTGATGCCACATTCCCCCCAGGCTTGAATGACAACTTTGCAGTCTTATCCATTTTAAAAGAAAGGGCAAGGGTTATTTAAAGTAATTCATTAACTGCATTTAAATTTCTTGACATCTCAATAACACATCTAGTACACATGTATAATAGATATATGTTTTTTAATCATATGGTTATATACGCTGTAAAAGTGTTTTGTGTTTTCTGGAGAAAACTGAAGGTTTTATTTAACTTTATTAACTGTGTGTGTTTAAAAAAAAAAAAAAAACTAATTCAATGTGACATCACATGAAATGATTGGTTGGTTTTGCTTACATTACTCTATTTAAACCAAGTTGTTTATATCCCATGTAACTCTGAAGAAGCCATATTTTAATGGTGAAAGCGCTTAGTTTATGGGACTTGCTGTTTTCTGCTCGTGCCATTAAAGTGGAGTTTCTTTGCCTGTTTTGGGTTGGTTTGTTTTTTTTTTAGTTTTTGGTTACCAGTGTTTTGCTTCGTTTGGAGCTTGTTTTATTTATTTATGTTTGTTTACCAGGGTAATGCATGGACGTCAGTGTACCATTTTGCAGGCATGGCCTGGGTGAATAGGATCACATAAGAAATTAACAAAACATATCCACATATAGAAGGATAGGCTAAAAAACATGTACATATTTACAGATACAAGCATGTGCTACAACATTTAGTTCAAGAAGCAGTTTACAGTATCAAAACATGAATGTAAAAGTGGAATTATGCTTAGAGCATTTTGGATAAGAGTTTTAGAATTTCAACTGCTCTGGTGCATAGAGGGTCAAAACCCTAACTATGGCCCAGCCGATCCGGGTTTGATTAGTGGCTTCGGCAACTGACAGAGCAGCAGGGAAGGGATGGCCATGACTATCCAGCTGGGAGAGGAGCTCTTTTATATCCTCTATAAGGGGAACCTTAGTCCAAAGTGGGGACTTGTCCGTGGATATAATCAACAACTGGGGAGGCAGGGAAAGTGAATGGGCAGGTCCTACTGCCCTGAAGGGAAGCTCAGATGAGCCAAGCTCCCAAGGCACTCTCACTAAGCCCCCAGGGCACTCTCAGTATCCAAGACCAGCACCTGTGATAACTAAGTCCAGGAGAGGTGGAGAGTAAATGGTAGACCTGGCATGGACATCAGGTACTGAGGGTCAGGCTGGTAAACGTGTGGTCCAAGGGAACAAAAAAAAAAATTTAGACTTCATATCCTTCAGAAATTGCATCCTAATTCAGAACCTGTTATTCTAGCAACATTTTAAATGTAGAAGACTAATATTTTGATTTTGGCCTTTGTCCTTATAATTTGGCTTCGTCCCTGACTTTTACACTTAGAGGTAGAGAGATATTCATGTTATCAATAAACAATGAAGTGATCACATAGCTAATGTTTACTATGGTTTGTGCGAACAACAGTCTGTCAGCAGCACTGCTGCCGAAAATCAGAATGTTGTGCATAAAATTCAAATGGATGGGATAGTCGAACAGACTTATGCAAATGCAGTAGTGCATTCGCATAAGTGTATTCAACTACCTGCACAGAGATCATGGTACAGTGGGGATTGGAAATTCATCCCTATCCCCACTGTAGTGCGATCTCGGAGTTGGAATATATTAGTAGCGGGGGTGTTGTCAGTGATATATGTACTTGAGTAAGTAGTTTTGTGCAACTGGGGCTAAGAGGTTTCTTTAGAGGTACTGGGTCTCAAGGTGTCATATTGGAATGATATTCATTTAGTTTCACATCATGCACTCATTTAGTTATAAGTCAGCCTGGTGACTCATATGTTATCATAGTTTAATATGTTGGCCTTTATATGCAGATCACAGATAAATACCTTCACAGTATGGGCACCATACAACAGCTCTCTCTCTCTCTCTATATATGTATAGATCACAGATAAATACCATCACAACATGGGCACCATACAACAGCTCTCTCTCTCTATATGTATGTATATATATATATATATATATATATATATATATATATATATGTGTGTGTGTGTGTGTGTGTGTTCATGTTTATTTGTTTATATGCCCATTTATATTTCTCTGTCATTTTTTTGCAAAATGTTCTGCAGCTTTCATAGTTAATGTCATGGTAACAGAAACAGATGAGAACTGGGCTATAAATCCCTAGCTCTGCAACTTTCTATTTGCAGCACCTACATTTTCATACCATTCCCCAACCCACCATGGTCTACTCTTGGATTCTTTTTATCCCCATACACACACTTTTTAAAATTAACAAAATTGAACAACTGATTTATAGTCATTGTGTGTCTAATTAGATTCCCTTTAGTTACAAATGTTATCAGATGGATATTAGGCAACATAGTCATGTTTCACTTTATAATTTTTATTTTTTTTATTTTATGTACGCTTTGGTTAACAGGGTAGAGATTACAGCATGACCAGTCATACACACACCCTTACTTCATTCCCCACCACACACACAACCGTAGATGTTAAGTTGTCAATCTCGCCTTCATTCTTGCTGGATGGGTTCGGAGCCGATCCTTGGCTCCGACTCGGCACTTGCTTTAGCTCGAGAACTCCTTTTACCAGCTCGAGGCAACCCTATATCCCATGATGCAAGGCGGAACTACCTCAGATCTCGTTTGCCGCTTAGCGAAAGAGGTCTCCTTTGCCAGCTGAGGTAAGTTTTTTCTTGGTAAAATAAGAAAAAGTTTAGTTAGGGGTTTATTTTTTCCCTTTAGTGTAGTCTAGCCTGTACTTAGTTACAGCCCACCCTATTCCCTTCCTTTTAAACTTTTATAAAAAGTTTCAGTTTAAAGTTTTTAGTCAGGCCTAGTTCCCCAAGTTATTCCCTTCCTGTGTGTCTGTGTAAGGGATTAATTGGTGTGTTTGTGGGGACTGTTTGTGTTTCTCCCTCCTAGGATGTCAAAAGAAGGCAAGGTCTCAGGCTTCAAGAAGTGTGACCAGTGCTGTCAGAAAATGTCTCTGACAGACGGTCACACTTCTTGTGTTTATTGCCTGGGGCCTTTGCACCTGCAGGACTCCTGTGCGTTGTGTCATGCTTTTAGCCAGAGAGTCCTGCAGGAAAGGAGGAACAAATTAATCCTCCGAGGTTTACTTAAACCTGAAGGTTCTCCTCCTAAGTCAGGGTCAGGAAAACCTCTTAAGCCACCGAAGGTTCAGGCTACAGTGTCCAAGCCTCCTCCGGTGGCTCCGGCTCCGTCGGAGCCGATATCGGCTCCGGCTGGAGTCGATACTTCTTCTGTTCGAGTAGTGGGTTCGGTGCCGGCCGGCTCCGATACCCTGACTACTGTGGCCTTGTCGGCTCTGGCTGGAGCCGACACTTTATCCAGCATCGGAGCCGAGATATCTTCGGCTCCATCTGGGGTTCAAGGGACTTCGGCTCCGATGGCTTCGACCCGTAAGAGATCCCGGTCCCCTTCTATACTGAGTATCCACTCGGCTCCGGGGTCTCCTCTTTTGTCGGAGCGGAGCCATCGGAGCCGATCTTCGAGATCTTCCAGGCTGTCTGACCACGATTTGGAGAGGGTGGTAAGCAGGCTGTTGAAGTCTCAGGCACTGGCCCAAATGCTCCATAGCCCGTCTCAACAGACTTCGGCTATAGCCCCGATTCTTGAGATTCCTCCTCCGACTCCACACCAGAGTTCGGAGCCGGAGCTTCTTGGGACAGCGACGGTTTTGATGCCGGAGCCGATACATCCTTCGGCTCCGTCGTCTTTGGCTCCGATCTCCTCCTTGAGACCTTCCTTGGAGGGATCCGGTCGTCGGGTTTCCACTGTCGGCTCCAAGGGGGCTAGTGGCATCGGACCCTTGTCCGACCCCGCTCTCCCTCTCGGGCTTCGGCTTGGTAAGCTCGGCGCCGACATCGGCCTCGAGCCTTCTCTCCTTGGAGCCAACCATTCCTGTTTCTTCGGAGCGGGTGTGTTCCGGTCTCCCGGGGAGAGGAGCCTTTGAGGTGATGAGGAGTGTCCTGGCCTCTGAGCCTGGTCAACGGTCTATCCCTCTAGCTCCTCCCTCATCAGTGCCTGCAGATGCCTCTTGCCAGCCTCTTGCTCTCAGGCCCAGGGATCCATCGCCCCAGGTTTCCCCACTGGGAATTTCCTCCTCTTCCGAGGTTTCTCCTGATCCTGCGGGGAACCCCTCAGAAGAGGCGTGTAAGAGGAAACACACAGACTCCCCTGAGTCTACTACATCTGATACCGACTTAGATGAGTCGGAGGGTTCCCCACGGTCCCCTCTGAGGATGTCTCCTTTTCAGACATCCTTGAGCTCCTCAAACAGAGGGGAATTGGCCTCCATTGACCCCTCCGAGGATGAGTCGGTATACCTGGAGGCTTTTGGATCCCGACCCTCCACCTCCTGGGTGTCTCCGCCTTTCGACCCACTCATGCAGGTAGTGGCTCGGAAGGCGGCGCTCCAGATTCTGTGGAACCTGTCCCCAGGAGACCATCCAAGTTCATCACGGCCCCTTCGGATAAACAGTTCCTGTCCAAAGGTGTCTCTGTGGATGCTATGGTGGTGGCGGCAGCCACTAAGAAGGAACTGGCGGATCCTTCAGTGCCTGTCCATCCTCCTAATAAGGATTCTAGGACCATGGACAGGTATGGAAAGCGGATGTTTTCTTCAGCGACCTTTGCTATGCGTTCGCTGAATTACCTTTGTCACTTCACCAGGCTTCAACGAGATATTCTCAAGGAACTGGGAGAAGTAGTCCAGGATCCTTCTGCTGCTGGGGCTCAGGAAAAGATTGCCTCACAGCTTGCTGTCCTGAATTCCATATCTAACTCCTCCATGCGGCTCATATCTTATGCGGCCAATGGAGCGAGCAGGGCCGCAGGCACAGGTGTTGCTCTTAGACGCCAAGCCTGGATGCGGCTGTGTAATTTTGCGGACCCCTTTAAGGCGTCCTTCACCAACACCCCCTTTGACGGTTCGGCTTTGTTCGGACCTCAGGTGAAGGATACTTTGACCAGATGTGAGCAGGACGGTAAAACTCTTTCTGCCGTTGGAGTCCAGTTTTCCACTCCTTCTATTCCTTCTAGACCTTACCCCAAGGGCCAGAAGGGAGGGAAGATGTGGTTCCGAAAAGCCCAAGGAGCTACACCGGACACACGTGGTCAGTTTACCCCTAGAGGCAGAGGGGGTAACAATAATAGACGCCGCCCTAGAGGCAGGGGGGGTCCTCAGAACCAGGGCAACAGGGAACCTCTTCCTGAGAAGCCCTTTCAGCATCCCTGAGGTGTTGCCCGACTGTCCACCCTTGGAGGCAGTCGGGGGAAGAATTTCACTGTACCCAGTAGCCTGGCAATCCCTATCCCAAGAGAAGTGGGTACAGTCGATCATATCCGAGGGTTACAAAATCCCCTTGAAGGTTTCCGTACCTCTACAATCCCTTCCAGACATCTCACCCGGTCAAAGGGATTTGGCAAGACAGGAGGTTTCAAAACTCCTGGAAAAAAGAGCCATCCAGACAGTACCGGCAGACCAAGTAGGATCCGGCTTCTACTCAAGATTCTTTTTGGTCCCCAAAAGGACGGGAGATTGGAGACCGATACTAGACCTAAGCAGACTAAACAAGTCTGTCAAGAAGGCAAGATTCCGGATGGTCACGCTGCAATCCATTCTACCCTTTCTGGGCAAGGACAACTGGATGTGCTCTATAGACCTTCAGGATGGGTACTATCACATAAAGATTCACAGACGCTCCAGAAGGTTTCTCCGCTTTCGGCTGGGAGCCAGCCATTACCAATTCAGAGCACTGCCCTTTGGCCTCACTTCAGCCCCCAGAGTGTTCACCAAATGCATGGCAGTGGTCACAGCTCACCTGAGACGTCGAGGATTCCAGGTGTTTCCTTATTTGGACGACTGGCTCCTCTCCGCCACCACCAAGCATCAGCTTCTTCGGTCCAGAGACTACACCCTACAGCTTTGCAAGAAACTGGGAATTTCGGTAAATTTCAAAAACCCTCTCTGCTGCCTTGCCAATCTATCACCTTTATAGGCGCAGAGTTAAATACCGTCAAAATGTTAGCCAGGCTAACAGATCAAAGGATTCTGGACATCCAGAAATTTGTTCAGCTTCTGTTACTAAGCAACAAGATCAAAGCCAGGTTTGTCTTGAAAGTTCTAGGCCTAATGGCTGCGGCCATTATTCTTCTTCCACTGGCTCGCTTCCACATGCGTCTCCTGCAGTGGATGTTATTCACGCAGTGGTCGTACCACGATCTGCCTATGAGACACGAAATCTTGGTAACACAGTCGTGCAGGGCTCATCTACGATGGTGGATATCTTCCCCTCTTCTTCATCAGGGCCGACCCTTTGTTCCCCCTCCTCCAGTTGCCACAGTCACCACGGATGCCTCCCTGATCGGGTGGGGGGGGGGCATTATCAGGGCAGGATGGTCCACGGACGTGGCAACCCATAGAATACCATCTGCACATAAATGTCCTGGAGATGAGAGCAGTGCTTTTAACGTTGCAAGCCCTCGACGACTTTCTTCCCACGGGGACTATTGCAGTACAGACGGACAACATGTCCGTGGTCTGGTACATCAACAAACAGGGCGGAACCAGGTCCTATCCCTTATGTTGAGAAGCTCTCAGACTTTGGCAATGGGCGATCTCTTCTCAGCGGTTTCTGATAGCAACGCACATCCCCGGCAGGTCCAACCTATTGGCGGACAGGCTAAGCAGATCTATTCTGATGCCTCACGAGTGGTCTCTCAATCAATCTGTAGTAGATCAGATTTTTCTGAAGTGGGGCACTCCTTGTTGCGATCTTTTCGCTACCCCTCAAAACAGCAAGTGCCCAGATAACTTCACACTATTTCCCCTTCCAGGCCAACCCTTGAGAGACTCTCTAACCCAGGATTGGCCTCGGGGACTTCTTTATGCTTTTCCTCCCTTTCCATTGATTCCACAAGTCATTCAGAAAGCCACCGTTTTGAGAGCCAAATTGATCCTCATTGCTCCATATTGGCCTCGACAAATTTGGTTTCCGTCTCTACATCGTCATCTTCTGGTGCAGCCCTGGCATCTGGACCCAGTTCTGGATCTTTTGATCCACCAGTCGGGTCAGCAGCACCGGGCCATTCATTCTCTCAACCTCACTGCTTGGTTGCTCCACTTCCTTCCCTAGCCAGGCTACCAATGATTTCTGACTCAGTCAGAGACATTTTAGTGTCTTCTTTAAAGTCGTCCACTAGAACTATTTATGCTAGCAAGTGGCGGCGTTTTCAATTTGGGCAAACGCCAGAAATATTGATCCTTTTACGCTCCTGTACATTCTGTTTTGGATTTCCTGGCGGAGGTTTTTCATTCAGGATCCTCGTCATCTACAGTCAAAGTACAACTGGCTGCTATTTCCAAGTATCATGTTGGCTTGCATGACAATAACATCATGTCTCATAGGTTATGCAAGGCCTTTTGAGAGGAGTTTTCTCCTAAAACCGCCTGTGAAACATCCTCCTCCGCAATGGGATCTAAACTTAATGTTGGCATCCCTAATTCTACCTCCTTTCGAACCGTCTGCTACGTGTTCTTTAAAGTTATTGACGTGGAAAACTATATTTTTACTGGTTGTTACTTCTGCAAGAAGAGTTTCTGAGATTCAGGCCCTCTGTATTCGTTCACCTTATCTGGTTTTTCATAAGGATAGGGTTTCGCTAAGAACTAACCCTTCCTTTCTTCCCAAGGTTGTATCTCAAACCAATCTTAACCAATCTATTGATCTACCAGTTTTCTTTCCTAACTATTCTGACAGAGCTGAACAGAAGCTGCACTTTTTGGATGTTCATCGTCAGCTCAGGTACTACTTGCATAGGACTAAACAAATAAGAAAATCAGACCAATTGTTTGTCTCCTATGCAGAAAACAGGTTAGGTCTTCCAGTTTCTAAAGTGACCTTATCTAGATGGTTGACTTCCACCATTTCCTATGTGTACTCTCTAAGGGGCAAACAACTATCTTCTAAGCCAAAAGCACATTCGACCAGGAGTCTATCCACTTCTGTAGCTTTTCAGGATAGACTTCCCATTGACACTATTTGTGCAGCAGCTACTTGGGCCACGCCTCATACCTTTGTGTCTCATTACAAGTTGGATTTGGCCTCCAGAGACAGGGCCAGTTTTGGTTCTACAGTTCTCAAGAGTCTGTTCCATTGAGCCACCCGGGATACAGGTGCTAGGGATGCGGTCCCATCCAGCAAGAATGAAGGCGAGATTGACAACTTAACATTTAGAAGTTATGTACCTACCATAACGTTCCATGTTAGTTGTCTTCTCTCGCCTTCTTTCTTGCGTCCCTCCCTCCTTCCCCCTGGCCTGGACAGATCTTGGAGAGTTCCTATTAGATAGCTTCCTCTGGAGCATTGTTATGAGGACTTCTTTTAGGAACCATGGTTCCTAATTATGTTAGGATAGTCTTTAGCAGGGTCAGTTAGCTGCCAAACGAGATCTGAGGTAGTTCCGCCTTGCATCATGGGATATAGGGTTGCCTCGAGCTGGTAAAAGGAGTTCTCGAGCTAAAGCAAGTGCCGAGTCGGAGCCGAGGATCGGCTCCGAACCCATCCAGCAAGAAAGAAGGCGAGAGAAGACAACTAACATGGAACGTTATGGTAGGTACATAACTTCTAATTTTCTTACCTTACTTCATTCCCCACCACACACACACATGCACACCCTTAGACAGATGCGAGAAAATCAGATATAGTGGTCCAAGAATAGAAGACAAAAGTAGCATTATTCACTGAAATCGCTATACCAGTGACTACAGTGTCTTGTGTACAGAGACACACAAAGTTATAAAATATCAGGATTTGCAGGCAGAAACAAGAACAATGTGGAAGAAAAGATACCCAGACAGAGTAGTAGTAGGAGCAACGGGTCTTATAAAAAAGAATCTACAATCGTATTTAGATATGTTACTGAAACATGTAACTCCATACAAACCGCATAAGGTGTCATTACTGGGAACACTGTGGGTCCTGCAAAGAGTACTTCTGGCTGACATCAAAGATTGAAACAATACTAATTTCATGAACTTATACTTTGACTTAGGAATGGGGTCCATTCCCGTCATGGTATTAGAAACCCAAAAGATTTGGAGAAATTAAAAAAAAGGAAGAAATGTCTTCCTTGTGAATATCTAAGAAATGTAGACATCAGAATGGATGGGCTGATAAAGCGTGCTGACTAAGAGTTGCCAATACATTTCCACAGTTATTCATATGACACAGCTACTTACTTATTTGTGTTTGTTTACTGAAGTACAGTGGTGATCATAAATGACCAATTTCAGACTAAGCCCGGGTGGTTCCAAAGATAAAAGACACAAAACAAGGATATAAAAGCAAAGCAAACTGCAGCAATGACACCAGATAACATGCTTTCAGATACTTTAGTAAACTCCAGAGGTCATGTTACTTAAGTCTTTCACTGCAAAAACTGAAGATAGTTACAAGTGCAACATATTCGCCATGAGCATGAGTGCATTATCACCTGGGTAGTATGGCTACTTCACACTGTCAAATGTATAACAATGTTGGAGACAAAAGCTCTTTTTTGCAGCCGTCTTAACAACAGCCACCATAATCCTTGGAATGCAGTCTAAAGTAGAATAATCCACTTATATGTAGAGCATCAAGGAACTGTAATGACTTGGTCGCCTCCTTGTTCCATCTCAAGGAAAGAAAATGCCCTTATTTCTGTTAACCAATTACATCCCACTAAACATTAGTGGCTATTTTCATCATGAATGTCTGCTTTGCTCGCAACACTTGTTTAGTCACACAGGTGCTTGTTCAAAGTCCAAGAGATGTGACTGCATTCCTTGGAACAATGATAACTTAAGTGAGAAATGAGGAACTCCATATTATTGCTGAGACGGTGGTATCTTCCATTATCTGCCCATCCTCAAGATACAGTGATCTCTGAGCTATATGTCAGGAGTGTGTGGAGCAGTCTAACACTGAGCCCCACATTTGTTTTTAATACACTAGATTAAAAACTGGTTGAACAAATGAATACACATTGTAATAGTAAACAGCAAATGGAAGCTGTACATAAAATGCAGTTGCAAGTGCTGTATCAAAATGAAAAGTTTTAGGACCAACCAGGTAAGTGACAGTGCAGAAAGGCAATAGGAAAATGTCTGCAAAATACACAAAGATGTACAGCAGTAATCCTAAAAAAAGGTATAGAGAACAGAATAAGAAGGGGCAATACAAGGTTACAGGAATGGGCAAACGTATAGCAATAAACCTGATATATACTATGTGGCAATACAAACTACCTTAATAGCTGTAAGGCAAGACTATGTAAACGTGGAAAAACTGACACATGGGACCAGGAATGGCTACCACATGGGTGTAAACTGTGGACCACATCACTGATGTAAAATAAGATCAGTCATTTCAAGCCAAGCTATTAAAACTGTCACAAAATGATGACTTAGCCACCAATTTACTACTACTAAAAAAATTCAGCTAGGTTTGGAGAATTATACCTGGAAATGTTCACTGAATATTTTAGTGATTATATGCATTATAAAATAAAAAAAAACCTTCTAGGTACAGAATGATTAGTAAAGCAAACTGATCGTTTTACCAGTAGTACATTTAACAAGAAATGCAGGCTATAGTGAATGAACATTCTGGTCAAGAACAACAAATTCCATGAAGTCTTGTGTTTTTCCAGTACTCATAAATCTTAAACTCCAGACCTTTATGGTATTTTCTCAGAAGAATGGAAAATGAGTGCTCTTGCTTATAATATCTGCATCCACACACATGCTGCATGGGCTAGGATTAGTAATCTTTTGACTTCATCTACTACATGCTTGGGTGTGACAAAGTTTCCAGAAGATCTGTACCTTTTTGCACCCTCCACCTCCAACGCACCCACACATACACATGTGCGCGGTCTCTCTCTCACACACACACACACACACACACACACGCACACCTACTCTCTCACACACAGCAACACACAGACATACACACACACCTTCTCTTTCATACAGCAATTAACTAGTTTAAATTCCACACAGTCCTGCTCTACTCTCTCATAAAACACGGACATGCACTTTTCTCTCTCATACAGAAACAAATGGAGCCACTAAGTTTACATTACACACACACACACACACACACACACACACACACACACACACACACACACACACACACACACACACCTACCTACCTTCTCTTCGTTTGTCTGGTCTGTGTACACACACTTTTTCTCTCATACAGAAGTGAGCAGCTTAAATTACAAAAACACAAACACGCATACACTTACCTTCTTTCTAAAGCAAATGGCTACACGTGGACACACGGACTTGGCGTAAAAGAACTGCTAGTTTAAATTATGCACAGGCCTGAATAATGTATTTACATCCACACCGGTGTCATGACGCATGTATGTTGATGTTTCAGATTCGTGTACCACGATTTTTTTTCTTTTTTTCTTTTTTAGTCTCCGGGGCAACCTGCAGCTGTAAGTGGGAGGGCGCTCAACGCCTCTCACGCTATGCTTCAAGATTCCTGAACAGGGAGCCAAGAAGAATGCAAATTTTATTAATTAAAATAAATACTTAAAAATAGCGCCCTTTCTGAAGCCGGCCTGAACGGCGCCCTAGGTGGTCGCCTAGTTCGCCTATGCCTAAGGCCGGCCATGAGTGCAGCTTGGAATGGGTTCAGATTTTGGCGGAAAGGGACACTTTCAAAAAAACAGAAATTGAGAGAGGAAATTAAAGAAGTTTGCAAAGATATCGGGAATAAAACTGTGGGTGATGAACTGCAACAATTCCTGGTAAAAATCAATGAACAGTTAATGGGGTATGAAAAGGAAGTTATAGAGAGGAAGAAAAATAAACTGTTGAGAGACTTACGTGACTATGACAACAAACGGGCCTTTCAGATGTTAACCAATCCCAAAGCAAGACGACAGAGGGTGCAGTTCCAGGAAGGAAGGTTACAAATAGAACTGGGCGTGTCTGTACCTCAGGTGAAAGTGGAGCATCTATGACAGAGGGGAGACGGACCTGGAGGAATATCCAGCTTTGCCATGTCCAGGAAATGGTCATTACATGAAAACTTTTCATGAAAACCCAGGGAATCATAAACGGAGCTGAAATGGACCAGAATATTATAAAGAACAGAATTTTCAACGGACTGTTAAATGAGGTAAATGGGACTAAATGTAGAGAGACTGTTAATGTTGAAGGTGGTTATGTAGTTAATTTATCAGGACATTCATTAACGGACTGTGAAATGAGTGTTCTGAATAAAGGATTAAAATTTGATTTGTACCTACAGTCCTTCCCAAATGACATGAATTGAGGGGCGATGTTTTCTGTTTTAATCGTAAGTTGCATTTAATGGATTATTTTAAAGAAAGAAATATAATGTTACAGGAAATTGAAAAAAGTATCCAGTCTGATAGTAGTAATGTACGTTTTATTCCTGTTCGGAAGATGAAGTAAATACATACTATAAATTAAATACAGATAAAGTGCAAGTTAAAAGTGAATTTATGCCTCCACAAAGAAGTAATATAAAACTTTTTAGCACACTTCTCAATCATTGTTTAGAAAAGGAATATTTGTCTTAAAAAGATAAATGTTAATTACAATTTAAGTAAAAAACAATGGAACAGTCATAAGGTTTTGAGTCAAAATAAAGAGCTAGTATTTAAGCCAGCTGATAAAGGTGGCAAGTTGGTTATTTTACATTATACGCAGTATCTATCCATGTGCAATAAACACTTGAATAATGAGCAGGTCTATGAAAAGATCATATAGAAGAGTATAAAAAAGCAGAGAGAGAGAGTACAAAGAATTAATAAATAAAGGAATGAGGCTTCATTATTTTTCACAAGAAGATGTACAACAGAAATTTAGGATTAAAAATGCAACAATGACTCAATTTTTTTGTGTCCCAAAAATACACAAAGATGTGGTCAATCCTCCAGGTCGACCCATAGTTTCAGCTTGTGGTTATTTTTTACATAACATAGCATGTTTTTTACATCAATTTTTGTTACCTACTGTGGAGAAATCGCCATCTTATATAAAAGATGTCTTTGATTTCCTGAACAAAATCAAGGAAATTAGATGGACAGAAAAAAATGTATTTTGTTGTAATTGATGTAGGTAGATTATATACCAACATTAAACATCAAGATGGAATTACAGTCATAACATTTTTTCTGGGGGAAGCTCCAGTAATTTAGTATGTGATGGACTTGATTTTGATCTGTTTGAACAATATATTTGAGTTCAATGGCTGTCTGTTTAGGCAGTTACAGGGGACAGCCATGGGGGCAGCATTTGCCCCTACTTACGCAAATATATTTATGGGACACTTTGAAAGTCAGTACATCTGTACTAGTGAATTCTATAAAAGGCATGTAGTCAAATATAGATTTATAGATGACTTGATTTTTATATGTGAAGATGGACAAAATCAAGTCAGTGCATTTATTGAAAAACTGCATGATAATGAAGTATGGGTTAGTTTGGATGGGTTACAAATTGGTGATGAAGTTCATTATTTGTATGTAAGTATAAAGGGCAAGAAGGGCACGTCTCTCAAAACAAAACTACACAGAAAGTTTTTAGAAACAAATTTTGTTTTACACGGGTCTGGTTGTCACCCCCACATACTGTGGAGTCTATTCCATATGGAGAATTTCTCAGGGTAAAAAAGGTTATGCAATGACTCGATATAAATGGAAAGGGAAATGCAAGAAACTTTTTATAAGTTTTGTAATAGAGGATATCAAACAACAGAGGTTGAAAAAGAGGTTGGAGAAAGTGTTCAGCAGGAAGCAGAAAGAAGGTAATGTACAGGAGAAGAGAATGAATACTAGTGAACAAGAATGTATATACTTTACGTCAACATATTCTGTATTTTCAGAGGTAGTAAGAGAGCAAGTTAAATATCTGTGGACAGGGTTGAAAAGGGAAATAGATTTTTTACAAAACACGAACATCACCTTCTCCTTTAGAAGAAGTAGAACCATAAAAGACTTTTTAGTCCATTGGAAGTTTAGTATGCCCACGACTGGGCTAGTTTTTTTTTTTTTAGATATGGTGGGTACATCTTCATGTGGAAAATACAGTATATGTAAATTTATAGTGAAGGAGTTCACACATATTAATGGAAAAAAAATTCAATCAAAAGGTATATATAGTTGCAATATAGAGAAAATTATATATGGCTTAAAATGTCCCTGTAAAAAATTTTATGTGGGGGAAAGTAAAAGACAATTTGCATGTAGACTAAAAGAATATATAAGAGATATTAGGAAATGCAAATTAACTAGCCTGGTAGCAATTAATTTTAGCACATAACAGTGACCCCGAGGGGCTACAGGCAACTATATTAGATAGGGTAGAAGTTAATTCATATATGACTGATCAACAAGTAAAAGAAAAAAAGAGACCATGTTGATTATAAAGTTTGACACCATGAGCCCTAGGGGCTTGAATCAAGAATGCACTTGGAAAAGTTTGCTCTAATGTAATCAAGTACATTTTAATTGAATATATTTTTTTTATTGTGTGATGAAATAATTAAGGAAGTATATAAGCATGAATTTTATTGTGTGTGAGTGTACTCTGTCAAAGGCTTTTTCCAGCTGAGGCGCTAGAGAAATTTTGTGTATTTTAATAAAACAAAAATAGTTTTGGATTACTGGCTTGCTTTCTGTGGTATTCGTGGAATTATCTGCTGTTTTTCATGTGGTTGGCATCGTTTAAGTATACCTTTAATATGTGAGAATGAAGTCTATAACATTTTTTTCCTTTATTTGGGGTTCTAGGTTGAACCCAGTTAAAAGGGGTGTTTTGTATGTCAAAAAAGGAGGAGGCGGTTTAGGACTGGTTAATCCAATAGTCTATGCAGCATCATTACATTTATATAAAATATTGCAATGTTTCAGTGACAGTGATAATTATTAACACTTGGAAATTTGGAACTTGTATATGTGTTTTTTGTAACCAATGTAATAGTATGGTTGACAAGAAGAGATTTTTTTTGAAAGGCGAGGGGAGTTTATGTGAGACCCAAAGGTCATTATAACTGTAATAGTAGGGGCATAGTATATTTAGTGACATGTGAGGCATGTTCCAGTTTTTATGTAGGAAAGACTGAGAGGACCATTAGGAAACAGGTCTATGAACATTTATATGATATAACTCACCAAAAGGAAACTTAACACTTTATACAGACACCACAAAGTTTGTAGCAATAGTAAATATGTATTTATTGTTTTAGAACAAGTAGCACATGACCCGAGGGGTGGACATTGGGAAGCCAGACTGGAGTATAAGGAGTTTTCTGGCAAATAAAGCTGGATGCAGCTAAAACCCTGGGTTTGAATGAGAATATAAGTATCAACAGTGTTCTTAAGATACAGGCAGCCAAGTTATAAGGCTACCTAGGGGAAAGCAAAAAACAGTAACAAATAAATGTATAACATTTTTTTGAACAATTCAGATATTGGAATTATTAATATATTTGCACCATTTTTTAAACTGAGAATGAACTTTATATATTTTGACAGAATTTGAGTGTTTTTATTGTGAAAGCTTTATTAAGTGAGATTTTTTAAATTAATGGATGTGAAGAGCATTTTAAAATGGTTAAATTTGGTTGGCATGGGTATAAAAGTTGCATTTAATTTGTCACTGTATTGTTCTGAGGAAGCCAGGGAGACTCCTGGGTGAAAGCACTTAACTTGTACTGTTATTAAAGTGAGTTCCTATTCTTTACTGTGGTGTAACTTCACATTAGTCCCAAACAATTTTAGAGCCTTTAGCCTGATAAGTACTCTATGTAAAATCATGGAATGGGTTACAATTGAGTTGATGGACTACATGCATTAAAAACAGAACATGTAGGTTTGTTAAGGAAAGATCTTACCTTTTGGATCTTGTGGCATTCTTCGAAGAGGTTACAACAGCACTTTATGAAGGGCTGGCAATGCACACTGCATATCTTTATCTTGCCAATGCATTTGACACTTTTCTACAGTGTCAAAATATTGAAAATGGAATTTGCCCATTCTCCAATACTGTGCGATCTTGGAGTTGGTATATATAATTAGCAGGGGGTGCTGGGGGCAAACCCTCCCCACATGAGAAGTACAGGGGGGCTTGTGCCCCTGCATTAAAAATATTTTCGATATTTTTATTTTCAGTCTTAAAAACTTTTGATCTTCTGACGTAAACCCGTTTTAGTATACCTTTAATATTTGAGAATGAAGTCTGTAACATATTTTTTCCCTATATTTAGCATTCTAGGTTGAACCCAGTTAAAAGGGGTGTTTTGTATGTCAGAAAAGGGGGAGGTGGTTTAGGTCTGATTAATCCAGTAGACTATGCAGTATCATTACATTTATATAAAACATTACAATGTTTCAGTGCCATTGATAATTATTAACACAGATATTAAGAATTAAGTATAAAATGGAATGGATGCATCTCTCAAATTTTAAAAGAAATAGAATAATAATGAAATAATATGGGACCTGACAGTAACCCTGGCTGTGTTCTACATGAACTACAGAATGAACTAGCATCTCACCTATGTGCCCCTGTTCAATCACAGTCTCATCTCTGGCGTTCTCGCTACTGAATGGCGCACTGCTACAGTCATCCTTCTCGACAAAGGAGGAGCGACTACAGACCCTGGAAGCTATCACCCCATTAGCCTGATGAGTCTGATATGGAAAGCTATGGAACGCATCATTGTGGACCTAATAAACAAGGATATAGGGAATCTCCAAACTCGGGATCCCACACAGTTTGGTTTTGTGAAGGGTAGATCATGCCTGGTCAACCTGGTCGACTTCTTTGAATCAGTCACCAGAGCTGTGAATGAAGGCGAGGTGGTTCATACAGCCTACCTTGATCCGACCAAGGCCTTTGATACCATTCCCCACTCAGGAATCATAGAAAAACTCACTAAGCTAGGCATCAACCCCTATATCACTAGGTGGGTTGCAAACTGGCTCACAGATGGAACCCATGGTGTAAAAGTAGCTGACTCCAAGTCAGACTGCCGACCAGTCACGAGTGGAGTCCCAAAGGATTCGGTCCTGGGTCCTCTCCTGTTTGGTATCTACTTCTCTGTCATCTAGGCCATCATGAAGGGACTCTGGCTGGCAAAGTTTGCAGACTATTGCAAGTTGAGTGCCATAATTAACTCCCCAAGTGATGCTGACATCCTAAAGAAAAGCCTCACTGAGATGACTGGTGCCAGAACCATGGCCTTAAGCTCAATGCCAAAAATGTGTCATCCCTTTTGGGAAAAACCCGGTTCCCATGAATTACCACATCGATGGTAGTCCTCTGAACACAGAAGGCCTTATAAGAGATCTGGGAACACAGGTTGACAGCAGCTTCTCCTTCGACCACCACATTGCCACTGTGGTCAGAAAGTCCTTCTATGTGGCACATCTAATTACCAAAGGTTTTGCATCCAGGAAGAAAGGGGTCATCATCTCTCTCTACTCTTCCCTCATTAGGCCAGTCATCGGGTATAATGCCCTATTTGGCATGTACCTTACTAGACACATGCAACAGCTGGAAAGGCCACAAAAGTACCTCACAAAGACGATCCTAGGCCTTAGACACATGTCCTACATGGACAGACTCAAAAAACTCCAGCTATTCTCTGTCTCATATCATCTACTAAGAGGTGATCTCTGCTTGACTTACAAAGCCATGTCTGACCCAGCTCTGTTAGAAATGCTACAGCTAAAGAAATCCCAGTCCCTCCACACCACACACTCCAGAGACCTCAACCTCATTACCACATTCAACATTACATGCTGGAGGGACAGGTTCATAACCCAGAGACTGCCCATGCTATGGAATAGACTTCCCATACATGTCAAGCATAGCACCTCACTGGCCCTCTTCAAGAGAAATCTTGATGAGTGGATGGGAAATAGAAAATTCACCCCGGGGATCACTCCAGTGACTCTACTCGACAGAGACACTGAGAACTAAGGTCGAGTGGCACAATACCAGGGTAATCCTATCGGCTAGGCTTGTAAAGGCTCCAGGGTCATTAGCCTAGTACACACCTATGAACTTATGAACCTATAAGTAATTATAAAGACAAAATTTTACTTTGGAAAATAAAAATTAAGGAGATTGAAATGAGAGGAAAAACTTGTATAATAATAATATGAGAAAATATTTTCTGTATACCCATGGAAAGAGCTGCATAAGGATAAAATAATGATACAAGCAAGAATGGGAAGATGTAAAGATATGTTGGAGTGCTGAGATTTATTATGGAGACTTGACTATACAAATACTACCAGTAAAAGCAAATATGCCATATAAAAGTAAACAAAGAGTATTTCTTTATTGTAAAGAACTTGAGACTAGGGAACATGTTTTTTACGATGCAAAATAATTAAACATAATGGAAAAAGTTTGTTGATCTGAATTATTTAGAGGGGATTGCAGATGTAAATGAATTAAGTATGGATATGATTGAGTATGAATATTATAAAAACAGAAGTAAAAATTAAATAAAAGTTGAAAAAAATGTTTTGCATAGTATGTTTGATTTGAACCAAAGAGTAAAGGAAATTTTTTTAACGAAAAATGGGATCTAGCTACAATGTTAAAAAAGTAAGATTTTGGTTATGGAAAATAGAGTGGGGGAGGGTTACATAAGGGAAATGATTATTAAGTATTGATGGAAAGGAAAGGATGTTATTCTTTGTAAAATTGTAAGTAGTGTACATAGTGTGTGTGTGTGTGTGTGTGTGTGTATATATATATATATATATATATATATATATATATATATATATATATATATTGTGACTTGTATATCTGTATTGTAAGTGAGTGTTTTTTTTTTATAAAACAGTGGACCCCTATTCTTTTTGATAGGTGCCATGGGATCTTTTGCTTCCCACCAAGCTACCACCAACTGAAACAGATAGGGCTGCGGTTTAATGTCTCATGTAAAGGACGGCACACTCAGGAATGTAGCACCCGCTTTATGCTGCACTACAGTGTCAGTAATCTGTCTACCTGGTGTGGTAATAGAACCCACAGCCTTCTGCACCAAAGGCAAGTGTGCTACCCTCTTGCACCAGTGACACACAACAATGGGTTGTCATTGGTGTCCTACAGGGCTCAGTACTGTAACCCACTTCTATTTGGAAAACTGTCCTTGGATATAAAACTGGGAAGTAGACTGTAGATAACCAGATATGCTGATGATTGCAAACTGACATGTGTGTATGCAGCAGAACTACATTTCAGCCATTTGTCTCTAACCAATTATCCCTGCAGGAAAATAGCTTGTAACTTACACACCTGTATATGAAGGAGTGCCCTATAAGGAAGGGATCATGAGATGTAGGATACAAATCTTCTATGCATCTTCCTCATTTGATCATATTTTCAGCTCTCCTAAGGGCATAAATGAGGTACATAAAAGAAAGTTATCTTTTTTGTTTTGTTGGTTGGGGGGCTATCACTCCTCCCCAAGTAACCTATTCATTCCTTCATGAAAGGCTAGAACCAAAGAGGGAAAATTGTATATTAGCTGACTTGCTTGGAGAGCAACTCTTCTCTTATCAAGAAAGACAGTATGCAGTGGTGATCTCTGCAGATCACACTGCACTCCCATCTGTGAGACCACAGATTGCCCTCCCTCCTCCTCTGTCATGACATATTGGGAAATTCACCATCTAGGCAGTACTAGAATATGCCCAGCAGGGATAAAAAGCCACACCCTTCCTCCAAGGAAAGAGAACTGACTTTTGTTATCAATCCAGGTCTTTCACAGAATGTGACCTATTTGTCACCAAAAGAGGGTGTTATGTTATTCTTCCACATTCTGAACCACTTGTTAGCTTACCCAAGGAGAGAGCTTTGGCCCTTGTATACTGCAGTCCAAACTACACTTTTTGTGGGACTGTCACCACAGACAAAAAGGTGGGAAGAAATGTTTACCACTTTTTTACATCATAGGAACCTGGCTTCAAAATCAAATGTATGTGAAATGCCATATTATTTGGACAAACCTTGAAACAGGTAGGAAGGAACATCCGTGTCTAGCTTTCCTTTAAGTAAATACCTGGTTTCTCCCACATCTGCATCACATTTTATATATATTTTGTTTACTGAGTTGTTTAACTGGGTTGTGGTCCATTTTTAGTGAAGGCCATATGAAGAAAAACTAAGTGTATACTGTACAAGTCAATATACAGTTAGTTACAGTTTTTGGAATTACAAGTAAAGACTTACAGTTGTAAATACACAAGTTGTTCTGACACAGTAGACTAATAAATCAGAATTGTCCATCCGTACGTGATTATGATTTGAAGCTGGCTCATCTAGATAACCCTGTGAACAGACACCACTATCCTTAGAGCTTATTATTCAAAGAGGGGGAAACAGAGGTAAGATTGCCAAGTCTTTCTTCTGTGTATTCTTACATGTGTGATAAGGAAAAAAAGGTTTGACAATCTCTCTGTATTCCAGCTTTGAAATTCCCCACACTCTCACCTTAAACCACACATCGACTGATTTTTGAAACAAAATAGCTGGATGAAATTATTTAATTTACAGGCTTGTCTGGAGTAGGTTCTGTAATGTTTAAAAAATGAGGGAACCAGAGAATCTAGAGGATAAGCTTTGTTATCTCTAATAGTTTGTTGTGTTGTCTGTAACAGCATTCAGTAAGTCATTGTTGAGGAGAATTCCATTCCAGATACGAATGGGAATTTATTAGTTTTACTGACTGTAATGAAATTACAGATATTTGTGGAAGGAAATGACACTTGATAATTTGTTGTGCTCAGTAGGAAAACCAGTGTACTGGGGCTTAGGTAATTCTTGAATTCAGCCAATAAGACCACCTTTCTTAGGTCAGTAAGTAGATTATTGCATGTTCCTGGAATATTATGATTGGGAAATCTGTACATTACATCTGAGATTGTCTTTGATGAACTGTACACTTGTACTGTAGCAATCATTTTTAGTTACTCTGTAGGCTGGTGGCAGGTAAGCTTGCTCCACACATGCTATCCATGTGAGAAGTTGAAGGCTTAACAGTTATTTGCTAAATAAGAGATGCTTTTTAAGGTTCAAATAGCCTGTCAGTTCTAGTGCTTCAAAGTGAAAAGCGGTCAGAGATAGAATGCAAAGATCTTTGGGTCAGTTGCAAGTCATTTCAGTCACGGAAAATGTATTGTTTTGTTGGATCAGTAAATGCAAAAAGGTAATGCATTCAGACTTACAGGGGAGGACATGTTAGTTTTGCAACAGGTTATCTTTCTTCTAGTGTTAAATGATTTTTTTTTTTACTGTGAATAATACTATTTCTAATATGTTTACTTAACTACATGATTCGGGAAACCTTGTTTCTGATTTGTGATTAACCCCAGATATTGCCATTTTTCTACTTGTGTGTGTAGCTTAGAGCTTTCATGTAGTAAGACATTCTTAGACTTGCCATTGTTCAGTGCATTTGGTTTGCCAAGTAACTTAGGTTTTGTTTTTGTTTTCATTTGATGTCAGTTTGCTTATGATAAGTTTTGTTACGTGCATAAGAACATTTGAAGGGTGTGTTTCATGTAGTAATACCAAAAATCACTGCATAGACTGGATCCTCTGTGTGCTTGTATTATCCTTGTTTGTCTAATATGATTTGCCATGTTTCTTGTAAACAGAAAGAGTCCTAAGGTAAATCCCTCAAGGGCATCGATTCTGACCAGGAATGGAGGTGTGCAATGGATTGCTGTGAGGAAACTGATTCTGTTCATGAGCTCAGGTAACTTTATCTGAAGCCATGGCAATATCACTACCTGCTTCATTTAAGTATTTAAAAAATGAGTTATTGTATTGAATGCAGTTTAGTAGTTTACATCTATAACCAAGAACTCGTTGTCCTTTGACATAAAGCTGTATACTGTCAACTTCACCTGTACAGTGTTCACCTTATAACCAGGTCTGAAACTAGGTGTTTCAAACTGCTGCTTATGTGTGCTTATATGAATGCTTTGAAAACGTTGCTTCTCAGTGTTTTGGATTTTTTAATGAGATCTTACTATGAATGTGCATTGCTGCCCTCTGTAGAGCAGTCATTGGATGTGGCTGCTGAAAATCCTATATGCTCAATCCACACTCCTTGAGCTGAATGACTCGCCTTTACTTGAGTGGGACTGTACATTCTCAGAAGATAATCATTAAAAAAAAAAAGTTGTTTGTGAACACCAAGTGGTGCATATTTTCTGAGAGTTGGAGGAAAGCCAAACAAAACAATTCATCTTTTCAGTATTTTATAATAAAAATTATTTTCACATGAATATTCTGCACAATCTGATAGTGTTTGCATTAAAAATCACATTTATTTCTTTAATCCTTATAGTGCAGTACTAATACTATAACTATAATGAAAACTGTAAATATGTTGCTGAAGCTTTTCTCCTGGGGCCTTGACTAAAAATGAGCTCTGCCCCTTTAGAAATTCCTGTCAACAGAAGAATAAGTAAAGTAAATAAGTCAAGTATTTTTTGCTCTGCCAAAGATCCTGTGGTCAGATAAGAGTTCATGACTTTAAGTAGCTGTAACTGTGTAGATATTGAATATAGCAAAGATATTATTAGAACAGGGTTCTGTGGATCTATGTACTGCCAACAAGCTGTAAGTAATAGAAGGTTTTATCCTTTTGTGTGGAATCCAAAAAAGTCAAAACATAGTGTGGACCCCACTTGTATGGGCACTGTTTGATCTCAGGAATAAGGCGCACACAACTTTTCTTGGTAAAAAAAAAAATATTGGTAGTAGATCAGCTCAAGTGTCAGCAAAGGGGCTTTACAAAGAGTTTGTTATCCTTCTGACGTTTCCTTTGTCCTGAACTGCACAACTTTTTAGGTTGGATAGATAGGCTTATTATAAGATCTGCAAGAGGTTTTATAGCCTTATTTCAAATTGTGAAATTTGGGGACATTGTTGGACACCATAATCATAGTATGTTACTAGATTTAATTATGGTCACTTTAATATTTCCATGGGCAAAGTATGAATGGTCCAGCTACTATCCTTATTAATTTCACTTCTTTACATGCAAATAAACTATACTGATGGCTACGTTAGATTGATGTGCATTTTCTAGTGCTGTAGCAAGATGGTTACAATCTGTGAACTTCTGCAGGAAACTTTTCTGAAAAATAACAGTGTGTGCCAGAATTCCAGTCACTGAATTCCTACATTTGTCACAAACCCATGCTTCAGTCCATGGGTTCAGAGTGACTACATATTAGACTGCTGTGCAGTTTCTATTGCTACAGCAAAAAGTGACAAATCTGTGAGCTTTTGCAGGAAACTTTTGTGGAAAATAACTCCGAAGGGTGGCAGAATTCCAGTCACTGAATTCCTAAGCTTGCCACAGACCCACACTCCATGGATTCAGAGTCTGTATTCTCAAGGCTTGCTGTTAAAAAGTCTTCACAGCTCAAGTCAGGGATATCTGCTTGAAGCGCTTGCACTTAGATTTCTTCTGATTAATTTCATGCACCCTGTTTTCCTCCTGTTCTTTGCAGGGACACTGCTCAACACTTCATATCAGTGCTTGTAGTTTAGATTACTAAAACCAGAACATTGCTGTCTGCTGGCAGAAGTATTTACTACAGCAGATCAATATCCCTTTTAAGTTTACTTACCCCATTGCATGACCAACCACTATTTCTGCTTTCAGGGAGAAGGATTTTAGAAAGCTGGGATAGCATTCCAGCTAATATCAGGAACAGGTTAAATTCGTAATCTAAATGTGCCTGTCAGCCTCTTAGGACAAGAAATCTCTACAAAGCCATAAATAATGGGGGACAAAAGCACGAAAATATGAACAATTTTTAAATATTGCTCTTACACACTTAGTTGATAGAATAGCAGGTTTTGCATTAGCACGAATTTTCTTAAGGCAGTGAAGTCTAAACTCAAATGTCTGTTTTTAATTTCTACCTCAATCCTCATTGATTTGCCAGACAATCAGAATTTTTAATGAGGAAGAGACCAAAAATATTAGGCAGAAATCTTTGAGAAGTATAAATCAAGTTAAAATGTCAAAAACAACTGCAGTTATTCCTAGCTATATATCGTCTGTATAGAAATCTGTATAGAAATCAGTCCAGGATTTTTTTGAGTGATGTGACATTAATATTTGAACAGTCTTAACATGGCAAAAAGATGATTTTTTTTTCAGATTCATTTGCAATCTCCTTATTTTGTGCCCGTTTCCCATTTCATTTTATCTCTCTTTCTCTAGGGAAGAAACCCGCCCTCCCATTCCAAGTTTCTTTGCTAAGTTATAACTCAACTTCGATACTTCTCTGTTAAAAAAAAAGTTCAAGTAGACCATCTTTACTGACACTCCCGTATCCATTTCATCTGTAGCCCTGTTGTCACACAGCAGTAGGTTTGACCGACTGTTCTGGCATTCAGCTAATGCTTTCATTTGCACCCTGCAAATGCTGCATGTTTGTATTATCTGTGTGTTTTTCTCTGTTAATATCACTAAATTTACAGTTCCTAACTGGTGACCTCTGCAGAGCATAATACATCTGTGTGGACTTGTATTCTTTCTGTGTCACACTTTTAAATGTGTTGATGTTTATAATCTACAGTTTGGTAGGCTTGAAATGATTGCTCAGCTTGTCAAAGATGTTATAATCTTTCATTCAGTCCTGCTGTAGGATCTTGTGTATCCTACACCTGCTCTGCTACCACGTTCAATAATCTATCATCTTTTGTTATAATTCTGAAATCCTACTACCTGCTTCGTCCAGTCTCCGCTTATATTTTCTGTGTCAAGCTAGGAATTTCCACAGACATTTGTCTTTGTTTCCCATGACTTCAATTTTAAAGTTTTCTTGCTTTCTGCAGCTGTATACTTTCCTTCTTATATACCTCCTCTTTGTGATGGTCTTGTAGTGAAGCTTTGCTGAAACAACTTACCTTTTAAATTTTTCCTGATTATCTTCTATTCCACTTCTTCGTTTGCAACTGGAGAGACATACAAACATAAAAGTAATAAAACTCGCTCTAACCATTGATTTAAACTAATGCATAATTATTAGGCTTTCTTGACCCCTAGTCTCTGTGCTGTTGAGTCTGTGGAATTGGTGGGGGCACAAATCATTACCTTTCACTAAGTATGGTTTAGTAAAACAGATCCACAGAGAATGAATAGCGTGCAAATGGCTGTGGCTTTTTTAGAGCTGAATAAACAAAGACTAGGAAGGATTACACAAAACAGTGCCAACTTTATTGTAAGAGCAGTTCAACAGTTGCAAGCACAACTTGTTAAAAAGCCATCCAGAAGTGAACTGTCAGAGTGTAACATTTAGGATCTTTTCAAGTTGAGCAAGACTCCAGATAGTGATTTATGGACCAATGAGATATCAACCCATAGTTCAGATCATGTGTAATTTAGGAAACTTCACATCCTAGATTTGCTTTTTGATTTAATCCTTGACCAGTGCTGATGCTATGCTTGTGCTCTGGGCCATTTGGAAAACACCAGTTTATAGGGTCATACAAAATATAGCATCATATATTTGTAACAAAACGTACAACCAAGGGAGGAGTTGAGAAGCTCATTGACATCAACCAGTGCAGTGCTGGAGGAAGTCATACTGTGCCCTCTGTTAACTAACCCTTTGCTATATATCCCAGATGATTTTTTCAGTGTCCCATCCAGACTGGTTTTAAAGGTTGCTAAGAGAAGTATTCTGCTTGATATAAGGTCACCCTACTGCAGGAACAGTGGATACTTTGGGTTAGGTACCTATCACACTATCTGGTGGTGGAATTGTGCTAGTGTAGGCTTTGGCTTCTAGAGCAGGTGTTTGATTTACCACTGATTCTATTACATTTCTGTGGCATGAATGGACTTAGAGCCATGTAGATTATTCTCTGGTTTAGCAAATGCATATGGGTGCCAGGCCATTGAATCTCATCTTTAGAAAGTCATTGTCACTAGTTCATCTACCATCTGACTTTGACAGCCTTTTATCTTACTTTATTTGTAACAAGCTGCAGAGGCAAGATCTTAATGGGATATTGACAGGTCAGCTTTGAGACACTTGAAACACTTCATTACACTTTAGGAACTGGAAAAGGAAGGCTGACTTTTGGGGTTAGCAGGATGAGGCGACTGCACGGCAAGTTCAAAGCAGTCATGTATGTTGGAGAAACAAACTGTAAGGAGATGGATGGGGAAAGCAAGTAGAAATCTGAGAGATACTGAAACAGAAGATAATAAGCTAGCATATGATTTAAAAGCAGAAGCACGAATAATTGGTTAAAATAATTGTGTAATGCTAAATGTTATCAAGAGTTCATTTTTACTATTTTCAGTGCAGAAACATGAGATGAGCATTTGTGGAGAAGAAATGGAGGAAAAGACAATAGTTTTAGAAAAATTTAACATTTACGATGGGGACAAGGAAAGTGAAAGTATGTTTTAGGGGCTATGGGATGTCATTAAAGAGAAACAGGAATAGCAAGACCGTAATAAATCTGAAATTAAGTAAAGTAGACAGTGAATTAGTAGGAGAAAATATTTTTCTTAAGATTTTCCTGAGAACTGTATCACTTAAGATTTTATTTTGAAAAGAAAAAAGTAGTAACCAGAAGTGTCCTACAGTGAAAAATTTACATGAAGATGGAAGAAGTGAATGTGTTTGCTGTACTTGATGTGGGTCAAACATACTGTCAGATATTAAAAGATAGAATTGAATGCATTTCTCATTCCTTTCAAAATGAATATATTCTCAAGACTTTAATTTTATTGCATGTCCACTATATATGCTATTCCTAAAATAAAAAACTATTTGAAAGCATGCACTGTTCCTTTGCAAAATTAATCTGGTTCCCTAAAATGATTAGGATTTCATATCAGAAATTAATAATACCTAAAAATCAAGGTGGCGTGAGGCTTCAAAACCTTAATGCATGTTACTTAATTATAAATTCATCCAGACTTTAAGATCAATTAACTTTTATCTTAAAAAAGTAGAGTTGGGGCCCTGCCTGGCTTCACAAGCTGGTATGGATACATTATCACTCAAGTATAATCCCTTAGCTGTTCCTTTCATTAAACAAAAATGCATTAGATTACTAAAATTCATAAATTATTTGGTCATCTTTTCTTACTATATAAAACATTTATGGAGTATCTTGATATATCCTTTCAACCTATCCATAAAAACTCAAATATTCTAATAAACAACAAAATGATACACTTTTCCCCATTCTCATTAATTAAGAATACTTTCGTTAGAGACATTTCAAGACTACAGGAAGATTTCAAGTCGAAGTAAACTTTATTGCCATTCAGAGTCAAACAACTGCAAAAACTGAACGAAATTCCATATCTCTGGACTCAAATGTGCAGATATCACATAGACTTAATATGACAAGACATTAATACATATATAGGTTCATAGGTGTTTACTAGACTAATGACCACATGGGCCTTTTTAAGCCTAGCCATGCATCACAAATCTCTGACAAGTTCTGATACTCTTGATAAGTGAAAGCATGGGTCTGGGAGATGAACCATGTACAGGTTACCTGTTTGCATCAGAGACATAAGTGCCAAACCAGAAATGAATTTCCGGTTTCTCATCCAGTTGTCCAAGTTGCACTTGAATTTGGTTAGGGAGGAACTCTGTTTCACATAGATGGGGAGCCTGTTCCATAGACAGGGTAGTCTCTGGGATACATACCTATCTCTCCAGCAGGTCCTATTTATATCACTGGCAAGGTTTAAGTCTTTAGAACAGGTAATTCTGGTGCTGTTTGTTTTGTGGATATTCAGGAGGTCCATCAGAGTGGGGTCTGACAATGCCCTGTATGCTAGGCATAGATCTTCCCTCAAAAGCCTGTAGGAGACTACTTACTATATACCATAGTGTTCTAGATAGATAACCCTGATATTGCACACAAATTAAACCCACTTTAACATTTATTATTCAGTAATCTCTTTGCTTACTTGAGTATTGCACAGTACTGAGGTAAGATGTTGCATTAACGACTTACATTAAATATTGCCCAGAATAAGGCATTCATGATTATTGCACTGTGACTGAGTTACAGACTAGCATTGGATATTGCACTATAATAGGACATTTCTCTGGCTTTACTTATACCGGTGATGACCAGTGAGTTGGCTCGACTTACTGAGTTTTGCACTAATACTGGATTGAGACAGGCAGTCAGGTTATTGCACAGATTGAGATGGTCTTCCACATTGAACTGATGGCCCATATGGTGAGCATGGAGCGTGAGTGTTGCCAGAGTTCAACAGCCTGATGCCCTGTGGGGAAAAAGCTGTTTCTGAATTTCATAGTTCTACATCTTAATCTACAAACGCGCATGCCAGATGATAGGTACGCAAACGGTCTGTGAGCAGGTGGGTGCAGTCCTTAATTATTCATAGGTTCATAGGTAGGTACTAGGCTATCTTCCCGAAGGCATTTATAACCCTAGCCAGAATCTGTTGGATTTCGCCACCCCTAGATTAGTTCCCTGTGCCACTGTCCAGCAGAGCCATTGAAGTGATCCCTGGGGTAAACTTTCTGTTCCCCATCCACTCGTCAAGGTTTCTCTTGAAGGGTTAGCGAGGAGCTCTGATTAATGTAGATCGGAATCTTGTTCCAGAGCATGAGAAGTCTCTAGAACCACATTGTTTCCAAGTCTCTGGGACAGGAATCTATCCCTCCAGCACGTCCTATTTATTGTTGTGGTGAGGTTTAGATCCTTGGAGTGGCTCGAGGGGATATGGTTTTCTGTAGGTGGAGCATGTCCATCAATTCTGGGTTGGACATGGCCTTGTACGTCAGGCAGAGATCACCTCTGAGTAGGCGGTATGCAACCGAGTACAGTTGGAGTTTCTTCAGTAGAGCTGCATAGGGCATCTGCTTGAGGCCAGTGATCCTCTGGGTGAGGTACTACTGTGGTCTTTCCAGTTGTTGCAGGTGTCTTTTAAGGTACATCCCAAATGGGGCATTGTACTCTATGATGGGTCTGATGAGTGATGCGTAAAGGGGCCCGATGACCTTTTTCGATCTGGATGCAAACCCTTTTGAGATTATGTGGGCCACATAGAAGGATTTTCTAACCATTTTGGCAATGTGATTATCAAAGGAGAGGTTACTATCTACTTGAGTCCCCAGATCCCTTATTACGTCTTCCGTATGTAGGGGGCTACCACCTATGTGGTAGTTTGTGGGTACTTTGTTTTTTCCAAAGGTGATGACTATGCACTTGTTGGCATTTAGCTTTAGGCCATGGTTTTGACATGAGACCCTTTTGGAGGATGTCTGTGACAGCCAGAGAGTCAGTTATAGCCCCTAGTTTGTAGTCGTCTTCAAACTTGATCAGCCATAGTCCTCCTGTGCTTGCCTGTACCTCTGAGAAGTATATGGCTAACAGGAGGGGTCCTAGGACTGAGCCCTGGAGAATGCCACTTGTAATCAGTTTAGAGTCAGACCTAGCTCCCGCAACTCTTACCATGTGAGTTTCCGTGAGCCAGTTGGTAACCCATCCCATAACGTAGGGGTTTATGTTCAGGCTGGTGAGCTTGTCTATAATACCTGAGTGGGGAATGGTGTCAAAGGCCTTTGCGAGGTCTAGGTAGGCTGTGTGGACCACCTTTCCCTCGAATATAACCTTGGTAACTGTCTCAAAGAAGTCCACCAGGTTTAGGAGGCATGATCTGCTCTTAACAAAGCTGAACTGGGTAGGGTCCAGTGTTTGGAGGTTCCCAATGTCTCTGTTAATGATGATGCACTCCATAGCTTTGCAGACCAAGCTAGTCAGGCTTATAGGGTGATAGTTCCTGGGGTCCGTTGTGGCTCCACCTTTTTGAAGTGGAATAACCGTTGCTGTGCACCACTCTGTGGGCACGTAGCCTGTGGAGAGGCTGAGTTTAAACAGTGTGTTTAGGTGAGGGGTTAGTTCATCTTTGAGCTCGTGTTGGACGCAGCCTGGGACACCATCCAGTCCCATTGATGCTGTTTTTGGCTTTGGAGAGGGCTGTTTTAACCTGAGTGTCTCTGATTTCAGGGGCACTACATTATTCTAGTATAGTTATGGGCCCTTTTGGGGGTGAGAGGGGGTGAAGTTTGCACTGAACCTGTCTGCCAGGATGTTGGCTATATCGGTCGGTTCAGTGTATTTTATGCCATTCTGCACTAACTCCGAGCAGATCTGAGAATTGCCGCTTAGATTCTTGACATAGCTAAAGAATGCCTTGTGGTTATCTTTGGAGTCCATGGCAATTTTTCTTTCGAAGCTAGCCTTGGATGATTTTATGAGGGGAACGTAGTTTCTTGCTGATACTGATCAGGGATGTCTTCCCTTCTTGGGATTTTACTCTCTTCTGTACTAGTTTCCTTCTTCTATTGTATAGCTTGTTTATGGCAGGGGTCCACCAGACTGGTTTCCTTTCCTTGGAGGAGTGAGTCTTGGTTTTGTTTGGGATAGCATGATCCATGCATTCTTGTAGGTGCCCGTAGAGTGCATTAGTAAAGGATTTTGCAGCTTGGACAGCGTTATCCTTTAGCATGGGGGCTTTGAAACTTCCCACTTCGGTCTTAAGTAACGTGAAGTTTGAAAAGTTTTTCATGGTGGTTTCTTTGACTGGGGGTGGTAGCGGAATGTGGATATCCAGAGTGATTAGTTTATGGTCAGATCTAACCAGTGAGGGGTTCGCCTCCGGTGTGGAACACCGGTTGCACATGTTGGTAATGACCAGGTCCAATATGTTGTCACTTCTGGTGGCGGTGTTGACCAGTTGATCCAGGGCATTTGAGTTTATAAATTCTAGGAAATGTTGGGCAAGGGAGTGTGTACTTGAGTAGTTCTCCCAGTTAATGTTTGGGTAATTGAAATCACCCAATATCAGGGTGTTTGGTAGGACCTTTATGTTTCCAAGTATTTCCAGGAATGCGGAATGGGGGTTCTGGGACATGGTGGGTGATCTGTAGCAGGCTATAATTTGAGTAGCAGTTTTGCCCATTGTTAGTTGCACGTGGATGATCTCTGAAACATCGTGCTGTGCCACTAACCTGGAGGTGTGGGTATCCTTGATGAATATGGATACTCCCCCGCCTTTTGTCTTTCGGTCTGGGTTTTGTGGCTGAAATATATGGTATGTATTGTAGCCTGGTAGTGCTGGGGTGCTCTCTGGAGTCTTAAACCAGGTTTCTGTTACTGCACATATACGATTTTACTGAGGAGTGCCTCAAGTGCATGCATTTTGTGGTTTAGACTTCTGGCATTAAGTAGCATTACCCTCAGTTTTTTGTTACTTGTGTTATTTACGGTGGCGGGTTTGTCTTTTGAGCCTTGCTTAAAAAAGGCACTATGGGGATGGCAAGAGCCTTGGCCAGTATTCGAAAGCCTAAGGGTGACAGGTGTAAGCCGTCTCTAGCGAAGCAGCGTGGCTTGTCAAGCATGTCATCCCAGGCTGACAGACACTGGATCCCCTTGAATGACACCAGAAGCTTAGCCAATTGTTGAAATTGGTCATTTTTTCTCTATACCGTGGTATCATTCTTGGTGAGGGCAGCATGCTACTCAGGGGCAGGGTCACACCGGCCTGGGCTACGTGATCAGAGAGCTCCTCCATGTCTCTTTTCATGTAGTCCAGAGAGGTACGGCTCAGGTCATTCACACCAACATGGACAATGACAGAGTCATATTTGTACTTGTTTTGGAGTGACCTGAGTGCTTGTGTTGTGGCGGATCCTGGCACCTGACAGGCAGCTAACAGTAACCTTCTCCTTGTTCAGCCTAGTGAGTGGGATGTCAGTGTGCCTGACTGTAGAGTCACCTATCACTAGTGTGTTGGGTATATTATTTTGCCTTAAGGGCTGTGATTGCGTGGCACACTGGTTTTGTGAAGTATGTGTTTCACAGTTTGTGTTGGGGGGTGGAGGTTGCTTGAATGTCTGCTTTGGAGATCTCTGTTGCTTTTGCAGATTTTTATTTAGAGCCTCTGAGTATGTTTTTGTGAATTTGTGTGTGTTTTTTGCCGGTGCTGGTTTCATAGGTCTTTGTGAGACTGGTGGTGTGAAGCAAGTAATTCCCTTCTCCTCTTGATTGCCTGGTCCAGTCTTGAGATGAGAGATCTTAGCGTCCAGTTTGGCTGTATAATTGCATCTCTCGCATGTATTATTGTTTGGTGAAAGGAGGAGAGGGTTGTCTGTGTACATGAGGCAATTGTAACATTGCCTCAAATTGCCCAGATTCACCAGTTGGACCGGAGAGTACACCTGAAACTGCCCTTTGGACATGCCTGGATAGGTACAGTGAACTGTTTTACTGATTGTCTGGTAAGGTCAAATAGAGAGCCGTGTCCTTCTCTACAGTATGGGGGGGGGGGTCTAGTGCTAAGGTTTATTAGTGCCTGCTATGAGTTTTGAGCAAGTGCCAGGATGAGAAGTGAATGGTTTGAGTGCTTAAGTTGAAAGTTTGGCTAGTTCCAAGAGAAAAATTGAAGAGCAGACTTTGTTGAGCTGGGAATAGTTATACCCTAGCTAACCGGCACTGCCCGGCGAGCAAAACCGCGCAATTGTAGGTTTTATAGCAGGGAAATGAAAGAGATAGAAATTAGCCCAAAATAGCCAATAAACTACTAATTTATGGGCTGAAACCACTCCTCCAGGAACAGATAGGCTGCTCAATGCTCCCTCTGTCACAGTGAACAGAGAAACTTTCTTCTATCCAAGTAAGGTATGGGTAAACACAGAAACTTGTAACACAACCCTGAATTCAGCACTAACCTGAAAACTGGACTATACTAGCTTAGAAAGGCGAGAAAACAAGTATATGTTTTTATTTTTTTTCAGAAAATAAAGCAGATATAATCAAAAAACCACTTTAAATGCACAGAAATGGCTGTCACACTTGAGTGTGTAGCCTACAACAGTTAAACAGGTAATTTAAACACAAAAACGACTTTGTTAAAGGGCAGGCAGTAAAATAAGTACAATATGTAGCTGAAACAAGCTTTTTAAATCACAGAAACTCTAGAAAATCAGCGTCTAAGGCGGAATTAGCTAAAGGCAGCAAGAAAATGCAGAAAAATGATACTTAATCACTCCAAAGTCTCTCTGCTGCTGTAGAACTATGCAGGGCACCAGGCAGGAACTTGCTGAGCTGTATACTAGCGCAAAACCTCGCAGATGCAGGTTTTATAGCAGGGAAATGAAAGAGATAGAAATTAGCCCAAAATGGCCATTAAACTACTAATTTCTGGGCTGAAACCACTCCTCCAGGGACAGGTAGGCTGCTCAAAGCTCCCTCTCTCACAGTGAACAGAGAAACTTCCTTCTATCCAAGTAAGGTATGGGCAAACACAGAAACTTATAACACAGCCCTGAATTCAGCACTAACCTGAAAACTGGACTATACTAGCTTAGAAAGGTGGGAAAACAAGTATTTTTTTTTTCAGAAAATAAAGCAGATAGAATCAAAAAAAACACTTCAAATGCACATAAATGGCTATCACACTTGAGTGTGTAGCCTACAACAGGTAAACAGGTAATTTAAACACAAAAATGACTTTGTTAAAGTGCAGGCAGTAAAATAAGTATAGTGTGTAGCTGAAACAAGCTTTTTAAATCACAGAAACTCTAGAAAATCGGCGTTTTAGGCAGTATTAGCTAAAGGCAGCAAGAAAATGCAGAAAAATGATACTTAATCATTCCAAAGTCTCTCTTTTGTTTCTCTGCTGCTGTAGAACTCTGCTGGGCACCAGGCAGGAGCTTGCTGAGCTGTATACTCTTCCTTTGGCCATGCCTAGGTATCTGGACATGTGCAGGTTATGGATGGCTGGTAGGGTGGTCTTTATGATCCTGTTGGGTGCTTCACCACTCTCTGTAGAGCCTTGCTATCAAAGGTAGAGCAGCCTCCATACCACACTGTGAGATTGTTTATCAGGGTGCTTTCTATTGTACCCTATAGAAAGTTGTGAGAACCGTTGATGGTATGTTTGCTCTCCTCAACCTTCTCAAAAAGTGTGGCCTCTGATGTGCCATCCTGACAATGGCATTTGTTTTAGTAGACCAAGACAAGTCCTCATTAGTATGCACCCCCAGAAATGTTCTGCTTCTCACTCTCTCTTCTGTTTCTCCGTTGATGGTTAGAGGAGAAAATTCCTTGCGTTTTTTTTCCTGTAGTCCACAATTATTTCCATTGTTTTGTTCACATTTAGTACAAAGCTGGTACTGTCACACCAAGGAATCAGTTGTTCTGTATCTGCCTTGTAAGCTGTCTTATCAGCAGCTGAATAGCAAGGGACTCAGTACACAGCCTTGAGGAACTCCAGTGTTCAGAGTGATGCTATCCGAAGAGTTATTTCCTAACCGCACTTTCTGGGGTCTGTCCATGAGAAAGTCCAGAATTCCAAAGTGGTGTCTTGATACCAGGTTGAAGCAGCTTCCCTACCAGCTGTATAGGAATGACTGTATTAAAAGCAGAGCTGAGGTCAATGAATAGTAACCTTAAGTAGATGTTTTTACTTTCTAAATGGTCCAGCGATAAGTGAAATGCCAGTGCTATGGCATCTGCAGTAGAGTGGTTTGCTCAGTAAGAAGACTGCAGCGGGTCAAGATCCGCAGGTAGCTTAGATGTTATTGCTTCTTTGACCAGCCTGTCAAAGCTTTTCATCACAATGAAGGTCAGAGCTACAGGCTGGTAGTCATTGAGGCATGATGGTGGTGACTTCTTTGTTAGCGGTATTATTGTCATGTTTTTGAAGCATTTAGGAACTATTTTCTGACTCCAACAGATATTAAAGGTATCTTTGAGGACATCTGTTAGTTGAATTGCACAGTCTCTGAATACTTGTCCAAGGATGTTGTCAGGCCTGGCTGTTTTTCTCAGGATAACCCTGTGCAATGTCCTCTGGACATCAGCTGGATTGAAGATGATCATCTCTTCATTTTGACTGGTGGGCATTTTTGTCGCTGTTGTTTTGTTCCACTTTTTGAATCTGCTGAAGTAGACATAGCATATTAAGGAATTCTGTATTGTCCTCACATAATGAAGATAAGGACCTGTAGTCTGTTATTTTCTGGATACCTTGTCATAGACTTCTGGAGTCTTTTTGGTCAGAGAATTAGCTCAGGATCTTCCTACCACAGGCACATTTTGCTTCTCTCACTCCTTTGTTCAGATTTGCTCTGGTTGTTCTGAAGGCATCCCTGTCTCTGGACTTAAAGGCTGCATTCCTTGCTTTCAAGAGTTCGTACACCTTGCTGGTCAACCAGGGCTTCTGGCTGGCACATGTGATGATGTTTTTTGGTTACTGTTAACATCATCCACACATTTTGAGATGTAGCCCATCACCACCTCGGTGTAATCCTCTAGGTTGATATATTGACTCACAGTAGCTGCCTCGTTAAATATCCTCCAGTCTGTGCACTTGAGTGCTGAGATTGCACCCTCCGGCCATATCCTTACTTGTTTTACTGTTTGTCTCCCCCTGGTTAGCATCGGTTTATATGCTGGTATTAACATGATGGAGAGATGGTCAGTTGCCCAGATGTGGGTAAGGCATTGCCTTGCATGCTAGCTTAACATTGCTGTAGACCTTATCCAGTATGTTCTCTTCCCTGATTGCAAAGTCTGCATGCTGGAAGAAGTGAGGCAGAACTGTTTTCAGGTTGGCTTGGTTGAAGTCACCTGCCACTATGAGCACATTCAGGGTTTCTGTTTTGCCGCTCATTTGTAGCCTGATTATAATGTGTTCAGTGCCTCATTTGTATTGGCACTGGGAGGAATGTAGACGGCTGTGATGTTGATACTGCTGAAGTCTCTTGGTAGTTAAAAAGTACTACATTTCAGCTCTATATTTTCACAGCATTGAGAGGAGACCATCTCACAGCTGGTCTGACCTCTAAACCTCTTACAACAAGAAATCTGGACAAAGCCATAAATTAATGGGGGGACAAAGGCCCCAAAATAAGGACACTTTTTAAATATTGCTCTTATAAACTTAGAAAGTCGATAGAATAACAGGTTTTGCATTAGCATGATTTTTTTAAAATGGTATGAAGTCTGAAATTCAGATCTCCTCCATTATCTTTTGACTTTAACCCTCAATGATTTGCCAAAGATTTGCCAGAAAACTGCAATTTTATGATAAATAGACCAAAAATATGAGGCAAAAATCTGGGCATTCTGTGAAAATCTATACAGTTGAGAGGTTTGCAGCTGGTGTACCAGTTGTTGTTGATATATATGCAGACACCTCCCGCTCTGGACTTCCCACTGAGAGATTGTATTCTGTATGTCCTAAAAAAGTGACATCCTCTCCACGTGAACTGCAGTGTGTTTAATGTTAGAATTCAGTAAGATTTCAGTAAAAATAAGTGTACAACAGCTCCCTCACCTTGTTCTGAGTAGACAGTTCTAACCTTATGTAGTCCATTTTGCTTTCCATGGATCAAACATTTGCCAGCAGTATGGATGGGAGTGCAGGCCTAAAGGGATTATCTTTTAGCCTTACAGTGATTCCAGCCCTGGATCCTCTCTTGCGTGTTCTCTCACATGTCTTATGTCTCCTTCTCTTGCCATTACCCATAGACGTTGGTTTCATTAGTTTCAGGCATTTTGGATCGTGTTTAAGTATGATTCCCAGCTCCTGCAGGCCCTGCAGACAGCAGCTTGTCAAACATGTTGCATGATGAGCTTAGGTGTCAAATTTCTAGAAGACTCTCTCTACTATAAATTAACTTTGCTTACCCAATTAAGACTTAACTTAAATTGCCGATGGGATGCTCAAGTACTCTGAACCAAATTTACAATATCTTAAAAGCACAACTTAATAACGATTTAGCCCCTAAACTAGCTTTTTACAATAATTTATGTAATGCATTATTAGCACCCAAACCTATTTCTTCAAGATATTAACTGATCACTAATTATAGATCTCATAACTTATACCTCTGTCTGTCCATCTTTTAGATTGCAGTACAACTGTGAACTAGTTTGTAATGAAATCAGAAAACTATTAGATTACATTCTTTAAAAAAAAAATACTGTGCACAATTTATAATTATACACAATGCCTAACTTACTCTAGCTAAAAATCTGGTTGTTCTTGAATGCTGCTTAGTATTCACTATAGATTCTCCTGATATTATTGGTATATTTTGGAAATGTAAATATGTGAAGTAAATTTGGAATAATGTACAACGAATGAAAAAGTCAACGTTGGTTCCAGTAATGTCAGTGTAGCAGCCAGTATTGTTCCTTTAAGTCTTAGTAATGATGTTAGACATAAGGAACCTGTGAAGGAATCCATAATAGAAGTGAGGCCTTTTTCCTCCTTCCCTTTACCTATAAGAGCTACAAATTTACAGCAGCGCAGCATGAGCAGAGGGAGAAAGAGACGCAAATCTTCAGGAGAAGCAAGACGCCAGGTACAGAAAAGAGTTGGACAGTAATGAATGCAACTTAGTAGTGAATATTTCCAATTATGATTTAAATGACTGTGAAGAATCTGTTTTGAATAAAGGACTTTCATTCATACCGACTAGAGACACTGATGTTTTAGATTTTATAGTTGATATAAAAGGTTTTGCCAGAGCTGTGATGTTAAAATTATTGTATGGTAATGGTGATAGTAATGCTGTTAATTGTTTTAAAAAAACTAGTACATATATACTGCCAAGCCATCCATTGGTAGAAGCTTTTTAAAAAGCGTGTGAAGCTGATTTATTTAAAATTTATGGTTCTGATATTGGACCAAGGAAACGTGATTTTTATAATTTCAGCAAAAAAGAGCATGAAGCTTTAAAGTCTTTGAAATTAAATGAGTCCATCATCATTAGACAGTCTGACAAGGGTGGGGCTGTTGTGATTTTAGACAGTAAGCAATATAATGAGGATACGATTACTATGTTAAATGATACTCATACATATAAACCACTCTTTTGCGCAGTTAAATAGGTTGATATAAGATGTGCATGCTGATTTATGTGACCTATTGCTATGTAATGCCATTTGTCGTTTTTATAAGTATTTTTTGATAGAGAATCCTTGTATACCCACTATAAGAGGTTTACCGAAGATACTAAAGACATAAGTAAACCCCCTTTGAGACCAATAGTCTCAAGTAAAGGATGGTTAACTGAGTCTATTTCTATCTACATTGAAAAAAATTTGAGTCAAGTTGTAGTGAATGAACTTGAAACTGTTACTAGAGATACACAACATTTTTTAGAAAGTTTTTCTGTGTATGTTATAAGTCTGATGTATTATTAGTGACTCTTGACGTTAAGACACTTTTCACAGCAATTCCAAATAATGTTGGAACGGACTATATTAGGTTACTTTTAGCTAGAATAGGAATGGCCAATGATAAAGTATTAAGGTATACACTGTTGCTAGACTTGGTTTTAAACAACAACGTCTTTTTCTTTAGAGACAAGTACTATTTATAAGTGAAGGGAATAGCCATGGGTACACCCTGTGCTAACTCCTATGCTAACCTAGTAATGGCACAGTGGGAAAATATGTTTGTACACAACTCAGAGTTTGCCAAACACATCTCTTATTATACACGTTTTGTGGACAATATTTTTATGACATGGGAAGGGACACTCAGTGAGTTTGAGACATTTTTAGTTTATATCAATAATACTGCAGATTTCTAGGAATTTGAAGCAAAAAAGTCTAATGATAGAATTGACTTCCTCTATGTGACTATTTGGAAAGATGGTGATGCAATACAATCAGGTTTATTTAGGAAAGCATGTAGAAGAAACAATTTATTGCACAGGGGAAGTATGTACCCTCCCCATGTGTTTGAGTATTGTCCATAGTCAGGGACTACGGGTCTCTAGATTGACTACTGACGATGATATGTTAGATGGTGGTTTAAAACTATTAGAGGCAGAGTTCTTGCAGAGAGGATATAAAAACACAGAAGTTTCCATGTTGGATAATGAAGTTGTTATTGATAGAAACAGGAAAGGTAAAAAACTTTCTTTGGTGGGACTAGAGAGAGAATGGAACCCACAACTAAGCATCAGGGTTCATTTGGCCAAGATGTTAGGTTGGTGCTAACTTATTCTAACAATAACAGAAAGTTACATGACATTATCACTAAGAATTGGAGTATTTTAATAGCTGATGAGAAGTTTTGTGGTATTGTAGGTACCAAACCTCGATATTCATATTAGAATAATAAGTCTTTAAAGAGACTACTTTGTTATGAAACGAACACTTCCGTGAGGTATTGACAGACAGGAAAGGTAGCTATTCATGTAGCAATTGCAACCACTGTGAGTATATGCTTAATGGTAGGGTTTTAAAACATCCAACCACTTCTAAGAAATATAAGTTTGATCACTATGCTGACTGTAAGTCATACAATTTGGTATATTTAGCTAAGTGTTGTAAGTGCCTTAGTTTCTTTGTCGATAAGACCAACAGGACATTTCGCAAAAGGGTCAGGGAGCATATTTATGCTATAAATAGAGAAGATTAAACAAATTCACTGGCCTGTCATGTTCTAAGTAATGATCTTAGCCATAAGTTTAAATTCATAATGTTAGAATTAATAAGGAAAAACCTTAGGTTAGGGAATATTAGGAATTTAACAGAGCAAGCAGAGATGAGGTGGAACATCAGATTGCAAGCTGACAGAGGTTTTGGATTAAATGACAAAGTTTCACTTAAGCCAATTTTAGCTGCTAGACCTTTTATACATTAAATGTATTTTGTTGAAAAAGTTTGTGAATTTATAAGTGTTTTAAGTCGAACTTTTATTAGTAGTACTTGATAGACATAATATATATTTTACATAATTTTTTTATGTGGTCTGTAACAGTGTTCCTTTAGTGAATGTAGTATGACTTTAAGTTGATTGGTGTAATTAAGTAATTAATGTCTTTTAAAAAGGGCTGAACTGTATTACTTGTTCATTGTCTGATGAAGCGTTCAGTGGGAGAGCTTGAAAGCGCTAACTTTATTAAATAGTTTTGCTACCAGAAGCTGTGGTGTCATCTTTGGAGCTTATTTTTACAATATAAGCTGTATTCTCTTGACTTCATACATTCTCTGGAGATTTCTTTCTTAACCGCCAAATGTTTAAACTTTTTATATAATTGTTGATTGCACTCTGATAAGAGAGGATTGTATAACAATTGGTATATGCATCAGGGACATTTTTGCAATTTGTGTACTTAGTTATTTTAATGTTCTTTCTGGTTGTAAGTGTGTGTTAGTGGCTAGTTTGTTGCTGTATTTACTCCATTGTTCATGTTGGGAAAACTTTACAATAAAACTGTGTTCAGAAAAAAGTTTCCAGTATTTTGACCTTCATCTTGGGGTTCTGCACATTTTGTTTCAGCAGCATTATTTTTTTTTCATTAGCAGCACAGGCAATATCCATATCTTCAGTGGTGCTTCAAAACCCTTGAAAAAGAATTATTTTTGATATATCTACATTTTTATGTTCAAGGTCACAATTAATTTTTCTCCAGTAGCAAGAGAGTAGAACATCTAAATAGAATAAAGGAATTTCATGTAACAGCAATAACTTTCAAACTTGTTTTAAAATTATGATTGTCTCTGAACTTCTAAACCTGATAATCTGTGTTTCTAGCAAACCAACCCTGGCCCAGTATATTTTTCTTGACTTTCTTACCTTGTTTTCATTTTTGATATTTTGATTTTTACTTATTTTATAGGTTTTACTAAGAGCGGTTTATCACGGTAAAGTGAACATATCCTCAAAAATGTGATAAGTAAGGAAAGGGCCTGTTCTTCATATTATCATTGCTCCAACAAGCAATAAAATACTAAGATGTTCTTTTCTACCTCAGATCCAACAATGAATGTAACAAAGATTCTTGCTGATTAATCATTGATAATATATTCCACAAAAGGAACTAAAAATCTTGATTCTGTGTTTGTTGTTTCTGAAATGATAAGGTGATGATAGTATAAATACTGTTCCTAGTAACAGAATTGCCATATCTCATAGTTTATATTTCACGAAAAGTAAATAGCTGTACAGATCAAGATAATATGATTGATTTTGCTGTTGGCAAAATTCTGGTTTGAGAAAACCACGTGTTGACACCAACACTTCTGTGTAAAGAAGCACTAAGACTGATGTATATTTTATTTTATTTTTGAAGGTTCATGAAAACTCCAGATGAGATCATGAGTGGCAGAACAGATCGCCTTGAGCACCTTGAATCCCAGGAACTAGATGAACAGTTGTTCCAGGACGATGACTGCTTATGAAATTTTTTTATATTTTGACCGTTTGGCTACTGGAGACGTCTGTCAGTTGCTGAAACATTAACAGATGTGTGAAAAGGAAGGGAAGGGCATGCGCTTTCTCTGGATATAGTACACAGTTATAGGCATATTGAATACAAGCAAAGGTACAGAACATTTTGGTCTTTCAGAGACTGGTGCCTTGGCTTTTTTTTTTCTTTTGACATAGGACAAGTGTTTGTGTTTCTGTGGCCAAACATCACTTTTGTTGGAAAGTTTTCCTATGGAAACATTTTCTTTGAACATCATAAGTCTACAGAAAGATTTGACATTCTGTAATATAATGAAAGAAAGAGCTTATCCCAAGAAGGGTTGACTTTATTTCTGCCTATGGTGGAAATGACCCTTTCCACTCAACGGGAGAAGGTTGAAGAGCCTGTTGTCAGTTGTGCACTCTACCTTTCCCTTACATTTGCAGTCTCACTACAAGTGCTGGTTTTCTGTCTGAATTTGATTCATCTTTGCCATCGTTCATGATTCATATGAAGACATCATAACACAGTTCCATTATGAGGACCAACTCACGCATGCAGAAGACTATTTCTTTTTTCCTTCCTATAATGTTTTAACTTGTTTTAATTGAAACTTCTTCAGTTCTCAGGTACAGCATTGCAGCTTCTGGGGATGCCAAGTCACTAGCACTGGGCTTATTGTTTAGAAGTTATTTGCCTTTGTGATGGGCAAATAGATAGGAATAAAACTGAACTACTGTCTCAACAAATCATATGTTCAGCAACTTTGCTTTGCCATCCCATAACAATGGAGGGCACAGTTAAGCAAATAGCTGCACAGAAATATTCAATTTGAATGGTGAGGATTGATACTTTAGTACTAAATAACAGAATGTAAAGGAGGCAAAGAACTCAATGACAGAGTTTGAGAGAGGAGCAGCTCAGACTGTGGAGTTACAGACATAGGTCCACCTGAAAAAAGATACTGATTTTGTTGCAGCTTCTTAGGCCCTTATAGTCTGCACAGATGCAAACTCATCTACAGACAAACCTGTGCAGAAATTTCAAGTCTTTTTCAAATACGTCTGGTACACAGAAAATGGCTACAGCACTTCTCATTACAGCAGCATTGTAATCAGTTAACAATGTATAATTATAGAAAGATAATAAGAATTATTTTTTTTTATTTTTATTAAATTCATAGTATGTTAGCACAGAAACTTTTTTCCCTGCTCGCCTGAAATTCATTGTATCAGAAACAAACCGTTTTTTGAATCTTTTTGCTGCATCACTGGTTTTCCATCTGTGTGCTAGATTTATGAAATAAAATGGATCATCCACTATGCAGATTTGCAAGGTCTGACCTGAAGATTGCAAATGTAACATGAAAACTGTGTTTATGGGATAAGATTAAGGAGTGTTTCTTAATGCTGTTTAATTGTGAATAGTTTACTAATTATCTCCAGTTGTGTTGGAGAGGTACCTTAAATGCTTTACTTGACCTAGTGAGAGCATATAGCAGACAACAGTTTGAACGGGTGGTTTGCAGTTACTCCATGGCACTCATGTCTTAAAGTTTCACAGCTCAGAAATATATCTCAGTTGTACTGCAGGAAATCTTTCATACTGCTAAAAATCATGGATTGTTTAAAAAAAATGGTTTCTTCTTTTAAAAGATTTCTGTGAGCCCAAGTCTGGAAAATATGAAACTAGTATTAAATTTGTCACATGTCACTGTACAGCAATGCAGAACAGGCCTGTAAGTTAAGTTAACACCGACTACATATGAAGCTGTTAGAAACTGCTGAATATAGGTATTGTAGTTTATGATTTTTGTTTAGCTAAGAGAGATGCCTAATCAGTAGCATCTGCTCAGATAATTTCAATGTCAATTCAGGCTTGTCCAGAAAAAAGAATGCTGCAGCTTATAAGGACATGCTTTCTGGCCTTCCAGAAGAATGAGCCCTGAACAGATGTTTCATGAGATACACAGACTTATATACCAAATCCTTATACAAATATATATATATATATATATATATATATATATATATATATATATATATATATATATATATATATATACACACACACACACACACACACCCACACGTGCATATGCACCAAGTCCATAGTCACACAACAGTGGAGAAGAGTGCAGACTTCATACCATTGAAAGTGGCTTTCAGCAAAATTACTTTGTGTCACAGCACTCACTGAAAGTGCCTTTTTACACATCTCATTTTCCCTTTTTCCTTTATATGTCAAAGGTTTGGTATTTTTTAACAGTAGTCAATAGCAGTGTCACTACTGATTGTTGACCAGACATCATGAGAAGTGCAGGTTAATCTAGTTGGAAGCTGGGTAGTTTCTGTGAAGGGTGTGTGTATTAAAATAATGCATACAGCAATTTAAAGGTGTGCTTGTCTTCAAGCATTTTGTCCACATCATTATCATTTCACTAAATATATTGTAACTGAGTATCATTTTTAATGGAAAAAAATTTGCATCTGAACAGTATTTAAATTTGTTTTTGAGGGGGGAGGGACAAAGCCCATCACAGCCTACAGTTCAGGGGGCTATGCCTTCTATACAACCTACTTTATAATAACTTACATGGATGTTGCTGCATCTTAGGGAAGAAGATGTTCCCTAGTTGCAGTGACCACCCTTACTGGATGTGAAATTCTGCCAGCTGTGTGAAATCAGTAGTCACACATTAGGTTCTGACTCAGTTGTGGGACTCTCATCTTCACTATTTGCAGTGGCATGAGATGGAAGGTAGAAGTATGTATCTGGTGGATGGCCTTCTGTTTCATAGCAGTCGCACTGTTTATGGTAGAGCAGATAGTGTAGCCAGCCTATAGGGTGTCTTTCTTCTTAGAACATTACCTTCCAGTATCTTGGAGAAGTGAATTTTGTTATACTGTTAGGGTATATACATCCACACGGCTACTTATGCAGCAGCTCAACTAAGACATATACGTCAGTTCTTACCAGACATATTAAAGCTTTGTATCATCATAATAACATACGTCTCACTGACAAACTTAAAATGTTTTCAGGATGCAAGCACTGGGACAGAAAATAGTGCTTTGTCCATCAAGACTGCCAAGTGCTGCAGCTAGTAGCCCTGTGCAGTTTCCTTTAAGCTCTACTGCTCATTCCATGCACATCTATACCATTCTGCAGTTCAGCATTTCTCCACCTTCTCTGACTCTACATTTCAGAAGCCCACCATGATATAGTATTCACTGATGTTAGTCTTGAATATTTCTCTCTCTCCAAATGTCACCCATTAACATTTCTCCCACACAAATTCTTCAGTTCTGGGCCATGTAAATACCTTCTGATGATGTGGCATGTCCATAATGTCTTGCTATTCTTCTTCATGTCTCCTGTATATACATTCTGAGAGTTTCAAGCCTCCGCTGTAATTTCATGTATGATTAAGGAAACCACACCCTAAAGTTCAAAATTTATTCCACTTTGCAATTCAGTTTACAAGAAAGTTTTGCCTTACTTTTACTAGGCTGCAATAGATCTCTTTGCTGTGTATGTAGTGACATCTTTGAATCCCCCCCTTTATGTAACTTCCAGCTCAACAGCCGCTGCATTGAGCTGCTGTAATTATTCCTTTCCCACATACTAACTCTCCAGGACTTGGGATCACATTGGACATTGGTGGATTGAGAAGAGGAAGTGGAAGCAAGGATCAGAGCAGGTGGCAGCATTACATACACTGTCCTGTGTATCAGGTCTTTTTGTTATGCACTAACTGCTAATATCCTGAGCAACATCATTAAACAAAGTGTCAGTAAACTCGAGCCCATTCCTTTTGCCAAATTCAGTGGCATTCTGACATGTGATTATTGCCCTGTCCCCAGCAGTAGAAGAGTTCCAGATTGCTGGCAGAAACCACACCACTCCCTGACAAAATGGACAAGATGATAATTATTGATCCTTCCCACCCCACCTGTCTTCTGCAGAGTCCATGCCTGCTGTGTGAACATGGGTCACTTGGGGTGCACTTAGAGCTACATCCCTCTATTTCAAGGAGCTAAGGTTCCCTTTAAATCCATTTCTTTTAGTCAGAAGATCCAGAATACTGCCTTATTTGAAGACTGCAGACCTGGAAACTATGACAGCTAAACCTGATGTCTTGGTTATGGAGTTAATATGAAAACATTTTTAAAACACTTTTTTGTGTTTGCTTAACCAGGTAGGCACCTGTGTTTTCAAGAGATGCATATATTCTATATCTTTATAATACGTACATTGTCACTTGTGATCCTGTATGTATGCGTGAACAAGAAATGTCAGTCAACAGAGTTACTGAGCACCTGCAATCTTTAAAATTATGGATTGATACGAACTCAGATAAACATTATGTTTATTAAAATATAATTAGTTTGTTAAAAAAATACTGGATTGTGGGTACCCAGTACACTGGCTTTCAGTGTTAAATGTATTTTTATACAAAGTTTAAGTTGTAGTCACAAGATTTAATTCTGTAATCTGTGATTTTATTCAGACTTTGGTTAATCTTAGGTTATGATTTGTAAAGGTGCTCCAAACACCGCATTCATCGATAATTAATTGAAAACAAATCTTGATACTTTTTGATTCTGCTGGAATTTGGAATTTTTCCTGTAGTGAACTGTTTGGAGCCAGCAGCAACTATTGTGTTTCCTTTCTTTATACACATGCGTGTGTGTGTGTGTGTGTGTGTGTGTGTGTGTGTGTGTGTGTGTGTCTAATATATATTTAAAAAATATATATAATGTGTGTGTGTGTCAAAATGTCAAATTTCATATGGTCAAAATTATATGATCAGTGTTCTGAAACAATGAAAAACTGTTTTTTCAGGGTGGCAAGCTTCCCTGTATCCCACGTGCCCCCTGCTAATTATATGTAGCATGTCCAGCTCTGCACTGCAGGGGGAAAAGGGCAATTTCCCCACTCCCCAATGTACCTCTATCTCAGTACCATATGAACCATATAAAGTTTGACATTCTGAAAGATCAGTCATCTGAAAGGGATGTGCGCACATGCACACACACACATAAAAAGACAGGGATAACTGGTACTTCTTGAGCAGTGAAGTTGCTGGCTGAGACTGCTTAAAATCAGGAAAAAAACACGAACTATAGACAGTCTTAGTTAAGAACTCAAGGTAATCAAGCACTTGTAACTTGTTTGGAAGATGATGCTTCTTCATTAAAAAGTAAAATATACGAAATAGATGAGTGCATTTTGCCCTTAAATCTTCATCAGATCTGCTCTGTTATGGGTGAAAGTACTCATCCATTTAAATTTGCATAGTTGAGACATCTGTTTTTCTGAATTTTTCAGATTTATTTAATAAATTTGCACTAAAGGCTTGTTTTAGTCTGTTATATTCTAATGCACTAAACAGTTTCTAGGTGTTTAAACTTCCTCCATGTCTCCATCTGAAAATTTCCATAACCTAAAAGAAAACCATCAACCCTGAAGGTACCTCTGGCTGAAATGAACCTAAAAAAAACTTTTTAACCTTTCTTTGCAAGGAACATTGCATCTGGCAGATTGGGTTCATCCTGTGTAACTCATAGGACTAAAGCCATTGCTGTAGAGCCACTTGTCACTCTAAACTTTCCCAGCCTCATAGTGTATCCCTTATCACACTGCACAGCTCTCCCTTTCCAGATCTTCATTGACACATAAAGTGCTTATTGATCCCCCCAACAGTCCAAGGCTTTTAAACTGTATAGAGCATGTGACAGTTTTCTTTCTGTTTGCATATGTTAATTTGCTTAGAATGCTCATTTTTACTTTTCTTCACTCCTCTGTATAAAATTATAGAATTTTTCTGTCACAAGATTATTTTTTTCTGTTTCGAGCTTAGATTTGCCTAATCACATTAGCCTTCCATTTCTCTTTGTATTAAAAAAAAACTGTTTATTATTTTTATGATAGTTTTCTTAAGTGTTTTTTACTGTTACAGTAGTGGTTTCTGCAGCTTTTTCTGTTGTTATGAGGGTTTTTGCATGCTTTTGGATTTTCCCTGCCTAAAGATCTCATTTGGCATTTGACTTTTCTTAGTGTTGGCCTGTTGTTTTACAACAGCTTTTTGTCTCATTCTTTTCATTAATTTACTTGCTTAGGCAGTTCCCCTCCTAAGTAGTCATAGCATATGAGTTCACATTGCTTCTGTAAAGGAAAAACTTCTGCCACGGGACAGACATACTAAGTCTGTTTTTTATTTAGGAGATGCCCATGTCCCTGCAAGGTGCAAAATGTGTTAACTCTGCAGCTGTGAGACATAAGAAGGAAAGATTCCAATTGCATTTCTTAAAGCACTCCTTACAAAAGGATTGTTCCAAGTCTTTGAATTCTCAGTTGAGTTGTGTTCCTTCAGTGCTAAAGTCTTTAGTCTCAAAGTCTTCTACATCTGGCCCTTCTACTATGAAAGTAGCCAAGCTTCTTAAGAAGAAAGCTTTTAATAGGCCGCATTTCAATACAGAGTCTATAAGATGGATCGCACCAGCTCTAACCCCCTGCCATATAAAGGTTCACTTCAAAATAGTTAAGAAATCTATCTTACCTGTTTCTCAAGTCACTGAGAAAAGAACTTCCACAAAATAACTGATGCTTTTTATTGTCTGCGGATTCTATGTTTACTGAGTCAGTGTCTTGACAAGTAAGTTCATCTTATTGGAGAACCCTTGATGTCAAAACTACTGACGCTAAGGAGCACCCCCACCCCAATATTTTATGTAGATTATAGGAAGCTTGAGAAAGTTGGTTTGTGGCTCAACAGAAATTTGCTGGACTGCGTTCCACCAGAGTATCTGGCTAGGACTATACCAACCATAACATTACAGTCTAGGACTACTTACTATTCCTTGTCTGTGCCCAGCTTTTTTGTTGCCAGCACTCAGACAGCTAGCACTATGTGTCTTGCTGCTATGTTCTTATCCACCATTGTCCTTACCCAATCTGTCTATGGTTTTCTTCCCATTGACTGCCTAAAGGTTGACCATACCTTTTTCAGCATTAACAGAACTATGAAAAGTGCTAAACAACCAAGAGAGTTTTCAGAGAGGTCATTGCCATGGTCAATATTCTCAGCAAAGTTTAGGGCAGTCGTGGTCCTCCAGAGGGCAGCCACAATTTCAGCAGTTTGCCTGACTGCACCATTCTGTATGTAGTCATGATCACTTTTTTCATAGTCTCCATGCATCCATTCCATGTCTTGCAGAAGAAGAGGATTGGATGTGCTCTTTAGACAGGATGCTCACCTTTGCATAAGAAAAACAGCACATGTCCCAAGAGGTATCTGTGCTTAAACATTACAGCTGGTCATTACTAGTTACTAGTTCCAGATGCTTACATTTGGTCTCATCCCTGCCCTCAGGGTGTTTAACAAATGCATGCCAATAGTTGTGTTGAACTGGTATCTACAAGGGACCAAATTGTTTCCTTACCTGGAAGACTGAATCCTCTTGGACTCTTCCATAAGTCACCTTCTGTCGGTGTGGGGGGGTCTTGTTTATTGCTGTCTCTTAGAATAGAAGTTACAGCCCTCACAGTGCTTAACATATGTTGACTGCAATCTGAGCACCCATTCATGCAGAATGAGACTTCCCATGAACAAAGATCATATGCTTAAGCCATGGTTTCTATTCTTCTGCTATTTTTCATGACAACTACTTATTCTCTCCAAGTGCTATTCCTGTGAACCATCAAGCAAGATTTTATATGCAATTTCCTTAGTGAACCCTATGTCTAGTGGTCACAGAGAGTACATTTGTTGTGGTATGAGATCCTCAAATCCCATTACGACAAATGACATCTGTTGTGGTGGGTGGAGGCTGACATTGTGTCTTTGGATAGTCCTTTTCAATCTTTCTTGTTCCATAGTGTCAGCCATGGATTCAGCAGCCGTGGAATGGAGGTGCATTACAATGGGTAAATGGTTCTGCATGTCTGGAAATGGTCGAACTCTAGATAGATTCATATCAACGTAGTGGAAGTCAGAGCAATTCTTTTAACCCTTCAAGCTTTCTAAAATGCTCTAGGAATTCTGACTGTACAGACCAACAGCATGGCAATTGTATGATATATTAGCAAACAAAACCTTATCCCTTCAAGCCACATGCTCTAGGGATGTAAACCTCACCACAACAATAAATAGGATGTGCTGGATGGATAGATTCCTGTCCCAGAGACTTCCCATGCTTTGGAACAAGATCCCAATCTACATTAGGCAGAGCTCCTCGCTAACACTCTTCAAAAGAAACCCTGACGAGTGGATGGGAAACAGAAAGTTTATCTCTGGGATCACTTCAGTGGCTCTGCTGGACTGAGGCACAGGGAACTAATCTAAGGGGACGGTGAAAGCCAACACATTCTGGCTAGGCTTATAAATGCCTTCAGGCAGATAGCCTAGTACCCATCTATGAACAAGGTGGAACTCAATCCTGTCCCTAATGCCACTTTCTGGTTGAAGTTCACATTCTTATGGATTCAGGTTTTTTGGTGGACAAATTAAGCAGCTAACTGCACTTGCCCCATGAATAGCTCCTCAGCTCCTCAATTACAAGGGAGATTTGTTCAAAAATGAGGAACTCATGTTGCGACTTGTTCACATACCCAACCAGCACTAAGTGGAAGGATGGATTCTGCTTTATTCTGTCAGTAGAAAAACCCTCCATGGATGCTGCAGCCAACTAGGTTCCACTGTGCTTCCCCATTTCTGCTGATGATAGTTTGTCTAGAAGGCGAAGCTTCTCAAAGCCAGAGACAATAGCTCCGTACTGTCCCCAGCAGATTTGGTATCCTGTTCTTTTGTCTGATCTTCTGTAGAAACCCTTCTTGTTAAGACCAACACATGTGAAGACCTAGCTGGTACTTGAGGGAGGCTGGAGTCTCATTAGTGCCATTCAGTATGCCACCTGAGTATATGACAGACAGGGGATATGGTCCTTGGATCCACTCCAGTGACTGAAACAGGTCCGATGTCCCCTAGCTGAATGGTGTATTGAGTCACACCGCTGACAACCCAACAGGCTAGAGTACAGAAAAGTGAATACAAAGCTGCTTCAATAACATATTCAACAAAAGCAGCCTGGCCCCAAGAGCATAATGAGAATATACATTGCTGTAACAGCTGTTATCTTCCACAGCTGCACTAAGACCACATACTGATCACTTATAGTGCTGAGTCTTTGGCTTAGTCATCCCATTTTCTCCACTCTTGTCTGTCAGTCACAGTCTTCCAGAATTTAATTATTTTGTTAACACACACACAGTTCCCAGGGAAGGCTGGTAGATTTCTCCAGTTGCCCATAACTTTCTTCCTGGCATGGAATTACTGCCATCACTCTAGATATAGGAAGAGACCAAACACACCAGTTACCTAACCACTGTTGGTGTAGCTATTTATAAATTATAAAAAATAACGTCACTAAGTATGCTGAAATGATATTACTTCTGGAGGCTGATGTCACAACTTTGCCAATGTGCTAAATAATAATGATGTCTTTTCACACAATGAATAACACTGCATCAGTAAAAAATAATAAATACCTGCCAGATGGACGAAAATGAATAAATAAAATTTTACTTAATCAGTAAAGAAAACAGTGCTGATGTACATTAAATGTGTATAGGTCAATGCAATGCACAGAGAATATAAAATAACACAACAGTTGTAATAGAATATTTAAAGAAGAAACCAATCTACAGCTAAATAAATACCCTAATGTCTCCTACTGAAGAGATACTGTCTGCAGATCTCCTAAGTCAGTAAAATTGTACAAGCCAGAGTTCACACAGCAAGCCATCAAAGATGTGTCATGTAGCTCTCCCAAACAAAGACTAGCCTGGCTTTACACTGGTTTCAATTCCACACATATGCATGTTAGTCCAGCATTCTGTTCCCACAGAAAAAAAAAACAGTGTAGTTACATCACATCAGATCACATTAGTTTTTCCTACACAAAAGAAGAAAGACTACCTAACACTAAACGGAATCTTTTTTTCACTTTCAGAAGTTCATATACAATGGAAGTGTCTCATTTTTTAAATATAACAACTGCTTCCTTTGAAGACTATTCTTGCATTTTTATGACCTGTCTTCTCATTGACTCCAATCACTTGTATGATTTATGCAAGCAAATAGGTAATTCTTGACACAGGAAAAGAACAAAGTTACATTTTATGTTTCATTTGTATGTTTCACACATTTCTTTTCATTTCCTTTTTTTATCTTTTGTTTTTATAGAGGAAAAAAGTAAAGAATACATCATGTATTTAAACCATTTTTCTGTACCGTGGCACCACACCATCCATTAGATGGTTTTCATATGGACATTTAGTCCTTGTAGCTCACCAACTGTCTTCTCCACTTGTAGTTATTTCCATTAATCCAGCCTATTGAAGGCGAATTGTAGCTACTCTTGATTCATCCCAGAAGCCCTGTAACAGAAAAATGCATACAAGTATATTGACTTGCTTTTAAGTTTGGGCTCAGTCAAAGGTCTTCAACCTCATTTCTGTTCCTGTCCCTGCAGTGTTAGGCTATTGACATAGAATATGTGGCTCTGGTTTGAATTATTCTTCTGTTAAAGGTTTCAAGCCTGCCATTTCTGATTTTCACCAGGGTAAGGATAACATAGCTCTAGCTTCTTTAAATGTCACTTAAGCCCTTTCGAAAGGGATTTTCTTAATGAGACCTCTGTTGTGTGATCCTGTACCCCCCCCCTTGTAATTGTCGTTTCTTTTACATAAATGTGAGCAGCTGTCCCTTGAACTAATTGCTCCAGCAGATGAAATTTGTATCTTCGAAAATACTTTCCCCCATTTGTTTCTGTTTTGGAAAACATTTTTTTTCTCTGCTTTTTGTCCCTGCCATCTGTTTGATATTCAGCCACCCCTCTCACCTAGTCAGCCATATGAACCCTGTCGCTGGGATAAATACTTTTAGGAAAGGGCCATCATTTAGACAGACCATCATGGGTAGTTTGAAGCTTTTGTGTTTAGTACCGGGAAAAGCCGAAAGACAAACAACAACAACAATGTATATATGTACATGTATGTACATTGATTCACAAAATGCTGACCATAACAGAGCAAGACAAATGGTACTGCCCCTTGCAGTAACCATGTTAAAAACCATTAGTGAATTTTAGCTGTTTTGTGTACCTTTTGTTTTGGTTGACATTGTGGGAATTGATCAAAAACATTAATTTTATGTATGGTTATATACTAGATGGTTGAAGTCTAGTTATGTCAAATGAGTCTCTTGGGTTTGAATATGGTAGAATGTTGTGTTGTGCATTTGCCAAATGGAGTGGTGGTGTGTAGAGGTAAGTGTAGTTTACTTTTTCAATCCAGAAACATTTGAATATACTGAAAGAATACCAAAAGTTTCTGCATTAGAAGTTAGGAGTGAGTGTGTGATTGTATGCAGATTAGGTAAGGAAATAGGTTTAGTGTGTTGTATTGTTATCTGGCTGGATTTGGTGTGTGTCAGAGTCTGTCTTATTTAGTAGTGGTGGTGTTACAAAAAGGGTTTTACTAAGGTAATGTGCAGGTTTAGGTTTAGCAGGCATTAGTAAGGTGGTTCAGGTGGTGAAGTCCCCCATCCACACCACTTTAGTAATACTTGCAAACCCTAACTTGTATTACCTTAGAAAAACCCTTTCCATAACATTATCGCTGTTCAGACAAATTTGGTCCGGTAGTGATTTGTGTAGATTTTCTTGTAAAATTGTGAAAATAAATTGTTTTCCTTTTGAGATGTTTTTTTTTTTTTTTTTTTTTAGTATTTTGGGTTTTCAGGGAAGATGTTTTGAAAAATGTAGAGATTACACTGGACTCAACTGATGCTTTTACATTTCAGTTTGGTGTCTTCAGCCTATATATTTTGGATAGGTTTATAGGTTTATAGGATGATACTAGGCTATTGGCCTGGAAGCCCTTATAACCCTAGCCAAGAATTTCACCCACATTCCCCCAAAGTCAGCACCTACTTTCCCTGTCCAGCAGGGACACAGGTGGGATCCCAGGGGTATATTTTTTGTTTCTCATCCAGTCGTTCAGGTTCCTCTTAAAGAGGGCTAGTGAGGTACTCTGCTTGATATGACGAGGGAGTCTATTCAACAGATGGCTGGATAGATTTGTGTCCCAGTGACTCCCCCAACAAGTTCTGTTAATGTCACAGACCAGGTTGAGGCCTTGCGTGTGGGTTGCGCAATTGGAATTTGACTTAGGGATATGCAGCAACTCCATTAAGGCTGAGTCTGAGATGGCATTGTATGCCAGACATGTCACCTCTGAGCAGTCTGTATGAAACTGAGTAGAGGGACAGGGCTTTTAACCTATCTGTATAGGATAGGTGTTTAAGGCCCGGGATTTTCCGGGTCTGGAACCTCTGTGGTCTGTCCAGCTGCTGCATGTGCTTGGCAAGGTACATGCCGAAGGGGGCATTGTACTCGATAATGGATCTGATAAGGGAGGAGTACAGGGATGTTATGACCTCATTTTTCCTGGATGAAATACCCTTACTTATGAGGCAGGACATGTAGAAATCCTTCTGTACAACGGAGGCAACGTGATGGTCAAAAATTATTTATATATATATATATATATATATATATATATATATATATATATATATATATATATATGGTTTACTATCAGATGTACGAAGCGAACTCCGTCGACTGCACTTTTGTAGTATCAAACACCAAAAGCCAACCTAGGAACGGGTTTCAACATGGGACGAGATAGGGGAGAGGTTTGTAGTTCAGCAGTAACACTGAACACCTATCTCAACTCACATTCCTAGGTTGGCTTTTGGTGTTCGATATTACCGTTTTCAAACTTCCATGTTCGACAAAAGTGCAGTCGACGGAGTTCGCTTCGAACATCTAATAGTAAAACATATATATATATACATATATATATATATATATATATATATATATATATATATATATATATATATATATATATATATATATATATATATATATATAGACTTGAGAGATGGGCACGGGATCAAATAACTAGCTACACCAGTACCCAGGAAAGTGGCGTAATATCTTTGAAACAAAAAATGTTGAAATGTTTTGTGTATGCTCCAGGGATTACCCCAGAAAATAATAAACCAAATGCATATGTTTTTGCAGGGGCAAGCCCCCCCCCCCCCATACACACCCTGCTAATTATGTATGATAGCTCCAGATCACACAATCCCCAGGGAAAGGGAATAATCCCCTAACCAGGAATTGTTAGTGTTAAACACCTGTTAACCATCTTTTTACATTTACACCTATAAATATAAATATAAATATATAAGTGTGTGTGTGTGTGTGTGTGTGTGTGTGTGTGTGTATATATATATATATATATATATATATATATATATATATATATATATATACACACACACACACACACACACACACACACGTAGCAGGGTAACCTCTCTGCAGGAGTGAGAACAACATTGTAATTTGTGATATCTGGGGAAGCATCATATATGTTAGATGCATCTCCAAGGTGGACTAAGTTGTACATGGGTCTTCATCAGGATGTTTGTTCATATGTTTAGTCTTTTATGTTCGCCAGCTATCTATGTACAATTCAGTAGTTTAACCTGTTCATTGTACATGACAGAGAAGTGCTATCCATGGAGTTGTGTAGGAGTACCCTATGGTATCATGATGCATATGGGATTGTAACACATAATAACAGAGGCACTACAAGTACAAAGTATATTAACAGAAGAAGTATAAGTACAAAATATATGAACTGCTAGCTTTCTTGTAGTAACAGATGCAGTGGTTAAAGCGAGTTATATATTTTTTATACCATTTGTAGCTGTATGCCTGTGATGCTGTACTGTAAACATGAAGGTCTGGTAGTTACAAAGCAGTTGTCCCTTATCTTTGAGGAAATGTTATGTTCAAAACAAGCAGCACAATTTAACTGTGTCTACATTTCTGCTGTGAAAGTCTGAGATTGCTGGAGGACTGGTATAAAGAGGGATCTTCAAGGATTTTTCAAGCTTCTTTTAATATTAATGACTGTTTACATCATCTGACAAACATTGTAGATTCTTGCTGTACATGTTCCATACTGCTTATCTTAGTCCTGTATGTGTAACCCAGCAGAATCACTGATTGTTAGTGTTGTATGATATATTGAACAAGCAATCAATATAATGAGGTGACCTCAGGTAATACAATAACTTGTAAACTTTCAGTGTTTGTATATGTGTTTGTGTGTGGTACTGTTGAGTATATTACAAGCTTTTAATTAAGTGGTATTCTGCTTATATACACTTTTTCTTTGGGCCTTTTCTCCTCCTTGCCTGCCAATCATCAGCTCCCCATTTTGGATAGAAAGTCAGCAATCAGGATTTTTTGCTTAGCCTTCCATTTAACCTTCTTAGCAGCCCTGAGTGTGTGTGGAACTGACACATTGCTGGGCTCGGCTGCATCTCCATAGCTGTTGTGTATACATTCCTTGGCAGGTGAAAATCCTTGGGCCTTTATGCTGCCTTGCTGTCTCAACCAGCCCCTGCTCTTTGTTAGTATCTCAAACCACCAAGATGCTATCTTTACCTTAGTCTGGGAAAATCCACAGCAGCCACTTACTGCTGTCTTCCCTTAATGGCTCCTACTGTACTCAAGCCACTAATGAGTTGTGGTCAGACCTTTATCCATCTTTGCTGCACAGCTAGCTTTCTGTGCACCAAAAGCTCTCTTCTGCAGTGTACACTGAGTAGTCCTGCAGAACTTTTGCAAGAAACAGTACAGTTTGATGTTATTTAAACTGTAATGTAGCTGAGTGAGAATATGTTTTACAGCAGGCAGAATAAATTCTGAGATTTATTTTAAGGATGAGTCATTTGTAAAGGACAGAATATTTAAAGAATGATAATAGTAAGTCTGTGTGTACTTTCTCCTGCACTCATTTGCACCCTTTTTACCCTTCTGTCAAATAATTATGTCCTCATATAGTTCCATTATGAGGTGCAAGTCTGTTTTACATGTGCTGTTGTCATAGTTTAACAGTATACCCTGCTGTATGTAATGCCTTTTGCGCTGTAGTAACAGTGAAATGAATGTACTTTGAAGAACTGTAGATAGTGGTACAAAGGAGACAAAAACATAAGCCTTTGTTTAACAGCGACCACAGCACTTGGAACTAGGCTAAAGATATGGCCAAAGAAAATATTAGGCTGCTCATTCACATGCTGCTCAGATTAGCTGATAATTCAACTTATCCAACATCCTGTATCTGTCTGTCTCTGTAAATCTGTTACGTCGGTACTGTGAAGTTTGAAATCTGTATACTACCACAAAAGGTAGCATGTTCCATGACCCCACCATTTTTTTCTCTTGGATAAATACATGTGCAGTGTATTACAGAATAATTTAAGTTATGTCTTACAGCAATTTGCACTATATCCCCAAATCTTTATAGGAATAACTTTCAATATCGTTTGTCAAAACAGACTGGCTTTTTTGTAATGGCATACAGCTATCTGCCATTGACACTACATTCCTCCAAAAACTGATGTTTGATGATTTTACAGTACTCAAAGTACGCTATGTATTTCTTTCTGAAGGGGTTTATAACTTGTATATTTTTGTGATAATGCTTGATTGTGGAATCTGCTGATGTTCATCATATTGATCCCTGTTTCAGTAGCTTTAGCGGTATGGGTTATATCCCGCCAAGGATAATAGGGCCGGGTTGCTTCCAAAGCTACAGGGAGGGCACCTTTCACACATCCAAAATGTCAGGCAGCTAAGCTGAATTGACTAAAAGACAAGTTTGGGCATGAAGCCCTTCAGATATTTATTGCCGCCGAAGAGTACGTTCCTCTGAGGCTTTTTGTGGATCGAGAGTTGGCTTCTGATATTCTTTTGCTGGGCAGATAAGTTCCCTTTGGGGGGGGGGGGGGGCTTACATAATTTGTGATGCTGTTTTTTCACTTTCCTCTTCAGGAAAGTTATTTTAAAGCCAGAAGTGTTATGTTTTAATGGGCTGTCACAAAGCTGTAACATACTTTTTAATGCAACACTCATTTCTCCTGTTGGTTTAAAAGTGGTATAAAGTAACTGAAAACATTTTTTCTGTGGAGAAATTGTGTTATTTTACTTTTGTGAGGTGATGTAATGTTTTAAACTGCTTTTTATTGTTTTTCTGTCAAAAAGTAACTTTTGTAGACTGATAGTGTTTTCCAGCATTTGCTGCTTGACTTCCACGGAAAAAGGCACCATTTTTGGTTTGACCATGGAACAGACTACCTCCTTTTCCAAATTTTCCAAGGGATTTTCTGTCTCCTCCCCTAGTTTTGGCAAAAAGCAGAATAAATGGTCCCAACAAAATATAGGCAAACAAGAAAGAAGAAATGGTAAGGGAATTCCAAACAGAAGTCTTAAACTTCCCAAAACCAAGGACAGTCCAACAAGTCTGAATGACTATTCAAGAAACCTTGTAATCCCCTCCCACCCTGGCCCCTTTTATTCTTCCAGAAAGTCTGAATCTCCATTTTTCTCTTTGGCAACAGATAGTTTCAGATGGATTCTGAAAATCATTCGACAAGGTTAAGGTTACAGATGGCATTGAGAGGACATTCCTCCTTTCCAGGGGGGGGGGGGTCATTCCTCATCTTCCAGATCAGACTGTCTTGTTTCCACTGGTTCTTCATCACATTCTGTTCCCAGGAGTAATACAACCTGTTCCTCCTCCCCAGATGGGAAAGCGTTTCTATTCTAGGATGTTCCTTGTCCCAAAGAAAGAAAATGCTTGTAGATCAGTTCTGGATCTCTCTTTCCTAAATCTGTTTGTGATAGTGCCCAAATTCAAAATGAAGTTACTTAATAACTTGTTACCACTTCTTCTTTGTTTAAGTTTCCTGGCAACACTAGAATTAAAAGATGCTTATCATCACTTCCCTACTCATCCAGGCTTCAGATGTTTCTTAAGGTTTTGTGTCTGGATCACATTATCAGTTATCTGCCTTCCTCTTTGGCTATCCACTGCACCAAGCATGTTCAAAAGTGTCTAGATCTAGTTACAGCTCATTGCGGGCTACGGGGTATCCACATTTATTTTTCATATTTACACCTCTTGCTTATCTTTGCAGAGTCTTTTTCAAAGTATCAGGAATGTCTCACTTAAGTTAGAAATGCCTTACACAAGGTGGGATTCCAAGACAACATTCAAAAGTCTTTCTTGACTTCTTCACACAGGATTGTGTTCCTGGAGTACCAACTAGACATCTTAATTCAAAGAGCTTTTCTTCAACAGGGGAAAAAATAGAAGTAGATCTAGATCTGTTTCTAAGGTTTTCCACATAGACTTCGGTCACTGTGCGGGAATACCTCAGGATTTTAGGTCTCAAGGCATTTATGATTCTTATGATACCCCTGGCAAGGCTCTGCATGAGAAAGATACAGTGGTGTCTGAAATCACTTTGGTTTCAGCACCCAACACCCTTTATATTTTTAAATCCCAGTGCTGGAGTTTGCCAAAGGAGAAATCATTTGAAGGAGACAACAGATATCTTTAAATCCAGGTCTCCCCTTGTCCCTCTCCACCCCAAAGCAGTCAGTCACCACAGACAGTTTGAGCTTTGCTTGGGAAGTAGTTTAAGGAGGGATGAAAGTGTAGAGGGGTATGAGACACCAAGAAGAGTGGAAAGCACATAAATATCAAGGAGATGCTTATCATGATAGTCACTCAACTCTCTGAACCAGCTTTCATCTCCAGGACTTCTTCAAGTGGTTACAGATGATACCACAATCATGTGGTACATCGGCAAGCAAGGGGGGAACCAGATTGTACCCCCTTTACAGACTAGCCATGTTAGCTTGAGATATACCTTCACAGCACAATCTCAATCTACAGGCATCCTACATTCCATTGTAGCAAAATTGTGTGGCAGACAAGCCGAGCAAGACCAAGCAGACTCTCATGAATGGGAACTAGATCAGGGGGTCATCCAAGATTTGATCCATCTTTAGGGAGCTCCTCAAGCAGAACTTTTTGCCTCCTCTCTAAACATTAAACTGTCAAGATTCTGTTCTATGACTCCATGCAAGAAGGCCTAGAAGACAAATGCCTTTTCTTTTCCTTGGAAAGGAATGTTCCTATATGCTTTTCCACCCTTTCCACTAATATCCAGGGTACTACTGAAGATTCAGAAGGAATCAACCAAGATCATTGTGGTGACTCCCTTCTGGCCCAGGCATCCATGGTTTTCCCTTATTTTAGAAATGGCCAGGGGCAGTTAAAAGCTTCCTCATAGACTGGATCTACTCACACAAGACCAGGGGATGTTTGATCCACCCCAACATCAATCAAGTTCAATTGACTGCCTGGATAATAGGGTCCTAATTCCTTTTAGGCTCCTATTTCCTGAGGATGTGCAGCAGGTACTAATGGAGCCAAGAAAGCCTGCTAGTTGAAAATCATATATTAGCAAATGGAAAAGATTTTCTAGTTAGTGCCAACAAAATAACCAGCACCCATTCAGGGCTAGTTGTTCTGTGGTTGTACAATATTTGTGTGAGATACTGTCCTGTGTCCTTTTTTATTCTTCTATTAAAGTTCAGTTATTGTCCATATCAGCTTGTCAGCCCATGAATCCTCCTCTTACAGTGCAGTCTTAAGTCAGAAAATATTTTCAAATGAGTTTTTGCATAAGAGGCCTTCAAAAAAACTGGTGGCTCCTCCTTGGGATTTTAATTTTGTGTTAGAGAAGCTAACACTTGCTCCATTTGAAACAGATAATCTGGATGACTTGAGGTTCTTAATATGGAAAACAGTTTTATTGATTGCATTGACCTCTGCAAGAAGGGTTTCTGAGTTGCAAGCTCTTATGGCGACTCAACCCTGTTTCATTTTCCATAATGACAGGGCATCTTTGAGAACTACTACTTTTATGTCTAAAGTGGTATCTGAGGTTACTTTAAGCCAAACTGTCGATCGTCCCATTTTCCTTCCTGAACCTAAAAATGAGGGAGAAAAGATGCTCCATACCTTAGATGTCCACAGACAACTCTGGCACTATCTTGACAGAACTAAATCTTTCAGATCTTCAGATCACTTGTTCATTTCTTGTGAAGGTAAGAAGAATGGGCAACCTGTGTCAAAACAGACCGTTTCCAAATAGTTGTCTAAGGCTATTACCTTTGCTGTAGTCATCATAACAAACTATTCCAGGCAGTATCAAGACCCACTCTGTCAGGGCCTTCGCTTCATCTATAGCTTTTTGGAAAGGGTTGAGATCTAGAGGTATTCTAGAAGCTGCTACTTGGTCCTCTGTGTATACTTTTACTATGCAATGTTAGCTTGATTCCTTCTCTAGGACCATTCTCCAGGGGCTGCTGGACTGTTCTCCTTCCACCTCCCAAATATAGTTAGCCAAGCTAATCTACCGGTATAGCTAAGATTACTGCAGCAGTGATCAATGTGATAAACATACTGCAGTTGTGTAAGTAAATTTACCTTAACTGTAGATGTTCAAATGGTCACATCTGCAGTAGTTGCTTCCTCCTGCCTCCTTGTTTTGGGGTGTACGTTTTATGCTAGGTTGTAGACATTTATTGTTCTTGTTTCTAGCTTTGTCCTTTCAGAGCTCAGCCTCCCTGTCTCTATTGGCAGGAAAGTTCTGAATGTCTTTATGCCCATACTTGTCTTTTAGTCAGTTCAGCTCGAGCTGTCAGACAGTTTGGGTGTGTGGAACATGCCCTGAAGCTTTGGAAGTTGGCTGGCTGGCTGTTATATCCTCGGCAGGATACAATTTGTATAGCTAAGGCTACTGAAGCAGTCATCATTCAAACATCTACTGTTATGGTAAGTTTACTTATACAGCTGTACTTTCTTATATAGTCTTTTCCCCATTTGAAGTTGATTTCCTGGAACAACCATTCTGTAAGGCAGTTGTTGAGCACTGAATGAAACCTCAAGTAGAATGTGGCTGGACAGTAATCATTTGAGCGAAACAGAGAGTAACTGTGAACCACCCTACTTAAAGTGTATGCTTGTACATTAGAATACTTATGACTGCAATCCAACCTAAATGCCATTTTTTAATTATTTTTTTATACTTTTCATTTGTGTTGAGGTTTAAGGGGATTTAAATTGAAGAGCAAATGTAAATGAGTCCTTTTCTCAGGGCAGTAAATTGCAAATAAATTTATAAGCCTCCAATTGTGTCATCTCAATAAACTTTTTATAAAAGCAGCAGTGATCTTATGTTTATTAATGCACACACTGTAATAAATGTAATACTTATCAAAGTGCACTATGACTTTTTAGAAGACGTTTTAAGATTGATATCTTAATTGTGATTATATCAAAATGTAAGGGTCAGGTGGTTTCTTTCAAACATTGTACGTACATAGTTTTATTGCTGTTTTGTAGAACTCTAATGCATAATTAGTTCACCGTTTTGAACTATTAAATTCTTTTACTTTTTGTACCATTTTCTAGCACACTGTAGTAAACAGGGAGTAATCGTATTGTTGGTGATAGGGGAAAGAAGCATAGTTTTTAACAAGCAACTGAAAAATTAAAGGGAATTAGTACCAGTAGTGTAGATACACAGTGCATTATGTCACCATGGCATTATTACTGGACTGCTTTTCACTAAATGTTTATTTCACTGCTCAGTCTATTATTTACGTAGAATCCACTGCATTACTTCAAAGTTAAAAATTCAGCAAGTAAACAGATGAGTCAAATCTGTCAAATGGCACACGCACTGAAGCAAAGACCAACACGCTCTGTGGAGATATAGTCCCCTCCCTGTGGGGGGACTTCGCTCCCCCCCTTAGTTATATACTAACTCTATGGTAGGATAACATTGAAGAAAAGAGAAAACTTCCACCAAAGGTAAAAAAAACTGGCTCACAAACTGCAATACTACAGTAGAGCCAATATAAAGAGAAAACATTTGGGGGAATACAATTCAATGTGTTTTACTCATCCAGTTTAAGATCATGTAGTTGCCATTCAGTGAAACGTGCATACAGACAAACCAATGAGAACAGAGAAAGTGCAAGTAACCTTTATTTATTTTTAACTTCCTTTTTTATGTTTCAGTCACAGTTAAAGCACATACTTTATCAGTGCCATGTTGCTGAACTTTGGCTGTGTCATTTGTCTCCTAATCTGATACAGCAGTTCATTTGAGCTCTGGTTAAGGGAATGTATTGACACACTCTGTCCTTTACCCCTCTTTGATTACTTTATAGAGACAGACACATGGGCACACACTGTCGACAAAGGATTTTGCAGTGTCATTATGGTCTATCTTATTCCTCTGATGTAATCTCGTTGAATGGGTATTAATGGGTTATATTAGCTTAGAGCATTGTGTTCACTTGCAGCAATCTATAATGTTGTAGAGATGTTATTAGACTATATTACAATTTGTCATTGTTATTTTGTGCAAAATAATTACATATTGTCTGTTATTAGCCTGAAATATCAGAGTCCACTGACTTATTTCTAAGGTAAGTTAAAGAAGATGTTTTTCCCATTACATCACCATGTTTCAGTGAAACAGATTTTATAGTGATTTTTATTTTATTTTTATTTAACATTTGTTTACTGGGAAAGTCCAACTTGGAATGAAGCCAATTTTCAGCGAAGGCCCAGGGAGAAACACTTCAGATGCATGTCTTTCTAAGATGGGAGGAAACAGGAGTACCCGGAGAAAAACCACATGAATGCAGGGAGGGCATGCAGACTCCACACATAAGACACCCCAGCTGAGAATCAAATTGGAGAACCTCTTGCTGTAAGGTGACTACCACTGCACCGGCCGTGATGTTGGCATGTGCTGTCGTAAATAACTATGGGAAATTATTTTCCACTGAAATAACATGTTTATGGTGTCAAAGGATCATAATTTAATATAACGTATGAGGTCTACCTGTCTGTATGAAACCAGTTTGTAGAATGGACTTGCTGTTGGCCCTGAAAATTGATTAAAAAGTTATCCAAAATGATACTAACTGTAAGCAAGTTTTATTCTTCATGGCCTCACTTAGACCAAGGTTTCGTGTTCCACACACAAAATTCTTTCAAAACATTTTTTTTCAGAATGTGAAGTTGGGGGGAGTTAATAAAACTGTCCTAAAGGCAAAAGGCTATTTGCTTGTTGATGGTATCATTTTTTTTCACTTGTAAATTAGCACTTTTTTATCTTTATATTATGAATTGGTAAATGAAACATTAATGTATTAAGAAATACTTTCCGTTATCCTGGAAGGACACATATGAGTTATATTAAATATAATTTAGAAGAAGACTTTTAATTATTTCTTTATGTAGACCTATTTAATTTTCTTATTTCAAGTTACAAACTATTCAGTATGTACATTGCTAGGAGATTTTCTTTTTTAAGTAAAACATTTTCAAAGTACAGTAATGGGCTTAAACAGGTGTACTTAGGATATTAAAGAAAAATAAATAGTCTCCATCTTCATAAAGCAATCAGAGACAGTATTTATTTACTGATAAACAGCAACAGCTTAGGTGCTGAAAAAAAGTATTTAGAACTGCGGTGGTGGTGCTGCGGTAGCATTGTCGCCTCACAGTTAGACGTTGCCCGTTCGATTCTCAGTTAGAGCGCCTTCTGTATGGCGACATGCGTGAATGGGCATTCCTTCGTTGAAGGTTGTGCATTAGGCCCGGCAAGCCAGTACGTAAAAATCTACTGCCAATTATTAGCGGACCGGAGTTCCACTGTGGCGACCGAAAGACACAAACTATATCTAGCAAGGCCTTCTTAAAAATTGCTTCATTTGAACTTTCCTTTTACATTAGAAACATTTCATAACAGTTACAGCCAATCCAGAGCACAAAATAGATGTAAATATCCTTCTGTTCTTATGTTGCAGTATTTTTAACATGAGGGAGTCACTGCCAAAGGTAGTCCTGATGTTTGACAAGTATAAAAAGGACAGCATAAAAATCCACCAACACTTGAATAACAGAAAAAGCCACACAGCAGCAAGGACTCGTTCTTCTCCAAAATTTATTTTTAGTGCTTTTGTCTCAGACAATGGCAAGACTTCATCAGATAAAAGTATAAACTCAAACAAGCTTTAAATACCCATGAAGCTAGATGACATCAGCATCTCATTGCACATTTAAAGAGAAACATACACAATTACTCTAAAATACATATAGTGACATGCATAAAAAAATGTTAACAATTCAAATGTAAAAAAGAGAAAAATGACAATAACTGTTGAATTTATCTACATTATGCTTTCAATTTTAAAATACATCCAGTGGATGACATCTCATTCAACCCAGGCCAACCTACTGCTCTCAAACATAAAATCCAGTACAACTCCCTTTGCTCAAGAAAAAGTTGCCTTGGTCCGCCCCATGGGTTAGGTTTAATGTGTTCAATTACCACAAACTTAAATTGATGCTCAGGGAAATCCAGTAAGTGCAGAAATAAGGCATTAGTAATTTATTTCTTATTTATTTCATAAATATGTTCATAAATACAATTTTTTAATTTGTGCTCAGTCTTCCAACATAAAATACCGGGCAGCATTGACACAATGCCCCATATACATACTACTCCTAAGCTGTTACAATTGTACTTCCCTTTAATATTCAACTGGTAGCCATTAATGTTGAAGAGCTCCCCAGTATTGATATAGGGACAAAAATGACAGCACCCATATTTGGACATCTGCCAAAGTTTTTTTGTCTTTAAAATTGTGTGGGCAAAGTGGCCTCTCCTTAAGATTCTACAGGTTATTACCCCTCTTGTATACAACCACCGGCTTAGAACGTATTTTGTTCCTTACCACACGGTCGTCCATAAGCACAGGCTAATTTTTAAAAATAAAATCCCTCACGTGTTTGAAGTCCACAGTAAATCTCGTAATAAAGTCCAACCTAAAATTAACGTCAGCATTTTGTTGTACAGTCAAATTACTTTCATGGACCACATTAATATGCTCAGTAAAATTGTGAAAATCATCAGCTTCCAGGCTCATTAAAATAGGAACATAGACCCCCCCCACCCCGCTTATTTATCACTTACATTTTAATCTCCCTCACAGATTCTTTAGGGTAGTCTCTGTTAAGAAACATCGATTCCAGTAAGGCACATTCATTCATAAAATCATCAAATAATGATACCATCCTGGCAGCCCTAATGAATTGTCCTTTGACAACTGCTTTCTTTTGGGACAAGGGGTGTGAACTATTGAAATGCAAGAATGAATTAAAGTATGTGGGCTTCCTGTAAATGGTAGAAACATATCTACCATTACCCACATCTTTTACCAAATTTACATCCAAATAACTAATACATTACTCATTTAACACTTATAAATTTCAAAAACTTGGTAGTATTATTAATATATTCCAAGAATAATTCAACATCACTCTTACCACCCTTCCAACTGATGAACAAGTCATCCAGGTATCTCAAATACAAAATACAATTCTGGAAAAGAGCATGTCCAAACAAAAACCTATGTTCCCAGTCACATATAACAATATTGGTGATTAGAGGGCCACATGCTGCCCCCATTGCTACACCTCTTTGTTGTAGAAATATTTGTTCATCAAAATAGATGTAATTGTAAGTCAATACTAATTCCATCATTTCTATATATAAATTGATGTCATTTTGTAATAAGCACCTCCTAAACAAATATTCTTCAAACTAAATCAAACCCACATCATGGGGTATAGATGAAAACAGATCCTTGACATCAATAGTTAAAAGAAAAATGTTGAATCAAACTCTGTCAAGTTACATTTGCCAAGAAAGTCCATGAGTCAATGCATAAATGGTGTTCATTTTTCAAGAGGTCCTTTAATTTTATATCTAAGAAGTTGGCAAAGGTAGAAGTAATAGAATTGCGAGCATCCGCTATAGGACGCATGGGGGGTCCATTAGGTCCTTATGTAGTTTGGGTAAACCAAACATAGTCAGTATAACTGGAGAATTCACTTTCACGTATTTAAAATCAGATAAATATATATGTGATTCGAAAAGCATTTCACATAATTGTGTCGAGATCCTAGCATATGCAATATTAAGTTCATTTAAGGAAACTTGGTTATAAGCATCGCTAAAAAGAATAGAATACATCCTATCAACATACTCTTGTAAGTCCATAATTACACCCCCCCCACCACCCTTATCAGGCTGCATAATCCATGTTTTCATTTGCCACAAGTCCCTTAGCAATTTCCCATTCTTCATAACTTAAATTGCTAACTACATTTGTTCTACCTCTGGTCACATACCTTAAATCAACTTCACATAATTTTTCAAACTGCAAAAGGGTGAGATGTAATGGAGGGTTGCAAACACTAGGCACCTAAAGTTCATTTCTGCCATGTTCACAATTGATGACTTTAAGGCTAAATTACTGGCTGCTCCCTTAGATAATAAGGATTTGTTTGGGGCTGCAGCAGCAGACTTGTTCAAATCCTTGCAGGAAAAAGGCAAAAAATTACAAGACCTAAAACACATCTTTGTGTCCCTGATTCCTATATTCAAAAGGAATTACCCAGCTAGAACTCCCATTGTTAGGAAACAATCTCGTACTCCTCCTTCCAGAAGTAAAAAGGGTGTTAGGAATCCTACTGCTTCCAAACCCTCTCAGTCTACTCCTGCACAAAAACAGCCTTTACCAGACAAACCAGGTAGTCTGCAACTATCAACCTTTTCCCAGCCACTTTCCCCTGTCTCTGCACCTTTCCCTGTCCCTTCCAGTCTGGGAGCAAATTACTCCAGATTCATGGGTCCTTTCCATCATCTACAAAGGGTATTTCATGGTGTGGGAAACTCTTCCACCTTTCATGGTTATTCTTCAACCACCTTGAGAGCAACTACAGTTTTTTTTTTCCCAGAGGTGCTCCAGGTACCGAAATTCCAGGAAACTATTCAAGAAGTTCCTCTGCATCAAAGAGGAAAAGGTTTCTACCTCAGGATGTTTCTGGTTCCCAAAAAAGATGACCTTTGAAGACCCATTCTGCATCTTTCACACCTCAACACCTTAAAGGTCCTAACCTTCAGGATGCCTTCTCTACCTACTTTGTTTCCCCTCATCCTTCCACAAGCTTTTTATGGTATCCCTGGACATCAAGAATGCTTGCCTTCACATTTCCATTCACCCCCTTTTTAGGAAATATTTGTATTTTTCTGTTGCTTAATCACATTTTCAGTTCTCTGCTTTGCCCTTAGTAGTCTCTCTATGGTACCAATTGTATTTACAAAATGTTTGGCTTATTGCAGACTCCAGGTGCATATCTGGACAATATCCTGCTCCAGGCACTCCTTCCAGAGACCTTGCACTATTTCCTATCTTCAAAGGCTGGATTTCACAATAAACTTTCAAAAATCCTTTTTCAGCTCTTCACAAGACCGTGTCTTCCTGGGGTGCAGAAAACAGACATATTGAATGTTGACTTCCCTGCCCCCTCAGAAAATTCAGGCTGTGACCAAATTCTTCCAACACCTCCTCCCTCTGCAGTCTGTTACAGCCAGGGAGTTTCTCCACCTTCTGTGGTTCATGTCATCCATCATTGTCATGTTACCTCTGGGCAAACTTCAAATGAGAAAATTTCAATGGTATCTCAAGTCAGTTTGTAGCGAACATGTGCACCCTTTGGACTTTGATGTCCCTCTTCTTCCTTGTCTGGAGAGGGAGCTTTGTTGGTGGATTCAGGAAATCTTCCTGACCCCAGGCCTTCCTCTGCATCCTCCTCTACCAATTCAGGAATTGCTTGCAGACACTTCAGACATGAGTTGGGGGAGCAGCCTTGTACAAGGCCTTTGGTCCCCTTCTCAAAAGAAGGAGCACATAAACATGAAAGAGATGAGAGCCCTGCTCTTGGCTGCACAGACCTTTCACTCTCTTTTTCGTCCAGGCCTTCTAAAACTATTACAGACAACACCACAGTTCTTTGGTATGTAAACAAACATACTTTCTGTGCAGGCCAGTCCTCATGGCATGGAAACTGGCAACTCAGTACCAGGTCTCCATTAAGGCAGTATATATATATCCTCCAATCAGAATGTAGTGGCAGACACTCTGAGCAGGTCCATCACTCGAACCCATGAATGGATGCTTCACAGTGATGTGTTTCTGGACATTCTCCACTGGTGGGGTATTCCTCAAGTAGATCTCTTTGCCTCCCCTCTGAACAGGTGACTTCCAAAATTTTGTGCCAGAGTTCCAGACTCTCTGATGTGGAAGGTGGATACCCCTTCTTCCTCATGGAAGGGATGTTTCTCTGCGCATTCTCCCCTTTCCCTCTTATTTGGAAATCTCTGCTGAAGATTCAGCAGAACAAACCAAAAATCTAGCTGGTGACTCACTTTTGACCAAGACAGCATTGGTTCCCTCTTCTTCTGCATTTAGTCAAGGGCAATCATCACTAATTTCCTCAATGGATGGATCTTCTCACACAAGACAAGGGATCTCTAATTCACCCACATCTGTCAACTCTACATCTGACACTGTGAGTGATAGGCTTCTGATTCCTTTCAGACACCTCTTGTCAGATGATGTGCTTAGGGTTCTGCATGAGGCCAGAAAATCCAATACTAGGAAATCCTAGCTATCCAAATGGAAGAGGTTTTCCATCTGGTGTCTTTCTCGTAAACTGGACCTACTTAATATGGATGTACCCCTGGTTTTATCTTGGTTGTGTGAACTTCTGAAGACTGGGTTAGCTTATACCTCTGTGAAAGCTCTTTGTTCAGCCATTTCTGCTTGTCTGCCTTTATCTCCTCCTTTGGCCTCTAAATTGGAGGTTAAAATCTTCCTTAAAGGCGTCCTTCATATCAGACCTCCCAGGAAGCTGGTTCCTCCGCCATGGGACCTCAATTTTGCTTTGGAAAAACTCACTGCCACACTGTACTTGGAAGACTGTGTTATTATTAGCTATCATTTCAGCTAGGAGGATGTCTGAACTTCAGGCCTTGATGGCTTCTCCCCTCTTCCTTATTTTCCATAAGAAAAGGGTTTTCCTTGCATACTAACCCTTCTTTTATGCCCAGGGTTGTGAATGAGTTGTCATCTAACCAGTCTATTCATCTTCCACTTTTTCCCGCTTTCCAAAATCATCTAGTGAGAGAGTTATACACACCTTGGATGTGCATAGACAACTCAAATTTTACTTGGATAAAACTAAGACTATCAGGAAATCTGATCAGCTTTTTGTTTGTTTTCATCCTAGAACTCTAGGATTGCCTGTGCCCAAACAAGACTATTTCCACTTGGATTTCTAATGCTATATCCTTTTGTTATGTTTTTAATGGTAAGAGCCTTTCTACTCCTGCTAAGACTCATTCTATGAGAGATATGGCTTCTTCAGGTGCTTTTTTCAAAGGTTTGAATACTAACACCATCTTGGAAGCAGCTAATTGGTCTTCTGTTTATACCTTCACTAAACATTATAAACTGGATGGCATCTCCAAATCTAGAGCTTTGCTAGAGCCATTTATCCGTGTTTTTTTTAGAAAGCGCCTCTGCTCCTTCCCCCTTCTTTTCTTCTTCATGAGCTTTGGTATTCTCCCTCATGTTAAGAATACTGCAACATAAAAATAGAAGGATATAGTATAGTTGTGTAAAATCTTACCATAACTATAGATGTCCTTCTCTTCTATGTTGCAGCATTCTATCCCTCCCACCTTCCCCATAGTGTTTGTCTTTTTCCCTGGATGTGTGCTTACCTCCTTTGTTCCTTAGGCTGGTGTTCTTACTGGGGCATTCAGTTCTAAGGATTGTACGTGCAGACATCACTTTTATGGCCAACGTCATATGTATAATGACTGAATGTTGGCACTGCCTTTGGCAGTGATTCCCTCATGGTAAGAAAACTGCAACATAGGAGGAGGAGGACATATGTGATTATGGTAAGATTTTACATAACTATTCTTTCATTGAGCGCCACAATTGCACTCCAAATTCAGCCAAAAAATATCTTTATTAAGCACCTCTCTGATGTAAGAAAGATGCTTAAAAAAGTTTTGTTAAGTATGGTCCAGTTCTGTTATGCTGTAGTCTCACACTAGTGTGCAACAAGGCCAGTGTAGGCGACTGCTGAACAGCAGCAAAAAGCTAAGTAAATGTGTCAGAGCACAGTGTCAAACAACTTTTAAAGCCATTTATTCCTCAGAGGGACACCTGTTCTGCCTGCTGTGTTGCAGCACTAAGTGCTTTAAAACGTGTAAAGCTGTAAAACACTTTGCATTCCTCAATTTTTTCCCCTCTGACTTGGTAATACATGGAGTTGAGAATTATGATTGCATCTATCCAAGCATGATTCTTATTGCGTAGACATGAATGTCAAGATTTTTCCTCTTGAGCTTCACTTTGCTCAACTTTCAGAGAGAATTTCTTGACATACATGTCTGAAACGTAATAAGTTGGTCATGATTGGAGACCCAGTTACAATCCTCTATTAAAGAGCCTTTACACTTAGTTTAGTGTATAATTTAATAAGACTTTATAGGAAATTGGCACCATTATGTAGTCTCTCAGACTCTAGAAAACTACTACTGTGAGCAAAATTATGCAGTTATATTTTATGTTGAAGGAATTGCAGAAAGTAGCTGTAAGCCTGGAATGTTTAATGTCATCATTATGATTAAAGAAGTATGATTAGTGTCCTGTAACGTAAAACATTACAGCATTTTGGTCATGGATTATGAGGAGCTTAGGTATGTATCTGGAAATTATTTTTATATTTGACTAATTTTATTCTGTTTTGTTACTTTAGATACCAAATCTGTAAATATTGAAAGAATTACTTAGGTATTTCATTGAACACAAGGAAATAGGGAACCCTGTATTTGCTCTTTGAAGTTAAACAAAGGTCAAGGCCCTAGTTTTATATTTCCATAAGTCTAGCTGATCCCTGTAATTGGGTTCAATCCAAGATAGAAGCCAGGTAGTCTGATTCATCTTAACCTTAAACTTGATGGGTTACAGGTGATTTTTTTTATAATCTCTGGAGGTCCTTCACACTTGAATCATAGGCAGATCAGCTTTTTATTGTACATGCCTTACTTCAACCTGTTGGATCTCATAAACCGCTTCAAGCTGTATTGTACTTGGTTATACGGCAGGGACATAACATGCTCTTTCAGTGGAAGGCAGCCAACTGTAAGATCCTAAGGAAGTTAAAGCTTCCATCTATGTTTCCTGGCTTCCTGCTGGGTTCCATGATCTTCAACAGAACATTACATAGTAGGGCATGCATCCATAAGACACACACCATGACCCTCCTCCAGAGTGGGCAAGAAGACAGCAGCCACTCATTTTGTATTCCTCGCTAGTTCCTTCAGTGCCTGAGTCACTAATTCCACCTGAGTAATCTTGTAGAGCTCAACCCATTTGTGCCATTAAACAGAATAAAATTAATTAATCCTAGAAACCTAAAGAAATCAAAAGTTAGTTGTGGTGAAATTGTACAGTATTTGTTAGTTCCTTCAAATATTTAATCTTATTACTGTTGAAAAGTGGTATAAAGGTTGAGTGTGCCTACATCTATATCCTAAATGACATGGCTCATAACCTCTTAGAACTATTAAGCAGGAATATTGCTGTATGCAAACCACCACCTTCATAATGTTACACATAACGGGAAGGTCAGAGCAGCTTGATAATTGTTCAGTATGCTGAAATTCAAGATTTTTTTAAGACTGGGGTCACCAGCACCCCTTATGATGACTGGGAATTTCCCAGTCCTCGAGTGAAAGGTATAGATAATTAATGTGCTAATGCTAATGAAAAATGTCTTTAAGAGTATGGTAAGCCCCATATTTTGGCCACAGAAGATTGGACATATTGATGAAACCATGGCCATGACACTGTCGTAATCAACATATTCAAACTCAGCCCAGCACAAGTCCAAGTTACCCAGCTCTGACATTAGAATATGCTTGTTTTATTTATTTTTTGCATATTATATTATATTATATTGTATATAGCACCACAATAAAATAAATAGCAGTAATACAATGCTAAGAATAGAAAATAAGGAAAGAATTATAAGGAAAAAAAATCAAATTACAATGTCTTCAAATCCCCACTGGCTAATCACATACATTATTCATTTAAATTTATTTTGACATTTGTGCACCTTTCCTATTTTTTAAAATCAATCTCTTTGTTACTATAATAGCTAATTCAATCAAAACCCTTTCATAATAATTATACTCATACCACTTATCCAACAGTATAATTTTAGGATCTAAGGGTACATCTTTATTAATCAAAGTTGTAATCTATTTTTTTTTGTTTGTACCCAATATGTCAGAACTTGTTCATTTCCAAAGGCAATGAAATACATTTGCCTGTTCATGATTACAATACCAACAATTTGATGAAGGTAAAGAGTTCATTAAAAAAGCCTGTAGGGAGAGTAATATATCCCATACTATATTTTATATGGTATTGAAGCATTACATATTGACTTATATAGTGTTTTTATCATATTTACATTATTTCGTCACTGTTCCTCACTAAATTGTAGATTCAAAAATTCTTGTTTGCTTTTCCTTTGATAGGAGATAACTACTTCACAAGATGATATAATCTTATGTAGAATAAACATTTTATTTTGTTTGTTGACATATCCATTTTTAACTTTAGAAGATGGACTTTCCAAAAAGGTGGTTATGTTCTGATAGAAATATTCTACCATTATTTAAATTAGTTTCCTTGTATTGATCCCATGTTATATTTTTAGAATTAGCTAAAATATATCTAATCATTGGAGAAAACACATCAGTTGTTGACTTTTCCAGGGGATTTCAACATGTCTAAATGTTTTTAAACCTTCCTTATATGGAACTAATAGACCTAAAAAATTGTCAAACTGAGTTAAGTAAAATGAACTTAATGTGGAACTATTAAGATGAAAATCATTTTGTACATTTTCTAGTAAACCCATTTGTTTGAATATTGTAATTATATTAACAAATGGCTTGGGTACCATCAATCTTCCAAAGGATTTAGATTCACCAATCGTATTCTTGTAGAACCCCTTTGCCACATAAACTTCTGAAAATTTATTTTTATTTTACTGTACCACCTTAAAGTAGGAGGACAAATTAAATTTTGTAGTGGAAACAATAATATAAGTATAATCATTTTGATAGTATTTCTCTCTGTAACAGAGGAAAAAAATGTTGTTTTAAGTTGTTAATTTTTATCTCAACTCTATGACAATAATAGTCATGTTTTTCTTAAATGCAATTATAGATATTTTGAGTAATGTATCTCTAAAAATAAAAGGTCGCTAGATATAGAGATATGATGCCCTAAATTATTCTCATAATTGTGATACCTATCATGCAATGGGAGACATTCAGATTTTGAATAATCACATAACTCACTTTATTCCTGCATTTATTCAAAACCTTTAAGAATGTCACTATGCTAACTAGTAAGTAAGATCAAATATTCTGCATAAGCAATAAATCTATGATTATCCTTACTTACAGAAAATGGAGTAACAATATTTTGCAATTCGTACAACAAAGGATTTATGGCTACAACAAAAAGAGAGGTAGACATTGGACATCACTTTCTAATACCTGTAGCAATTAATAAGTTTATCTTAACACCATTAATAATTTTAAAATAAATGAAAATTTCCCTACACATAGTTATAATGCCACAGGAAAAAAAACGTAATATTCAAGCACAATCCATATGCATTTTCTATTTAGACACATCAAAGTCATCTACGTGTATATTGTTTTTAAAAAAAGCTGTAGTGCATGGAACATGCTGCTTATGCTCCAATATTCAAAAAAAGACAAACCAAGTGCCAGAATGACACATGACCTGACCTTAACAAATGTTAAGCACCCCCAGGAAACTTGTTAAGGTTGGGTCCTACACTAGGCAGTAAAATCTGCCTGTACCCACTAGCAAATGCAGCACCAGAGCAAAATATTTGTTTCTGCCTGCTGTCCATACCCTTAATATGTCCTTAACTTCATGTAAAAAAAAAAATTTACACAAGGACGCTAGAGACTTGCTAAAATAACAGGATGTGTGTTTGCCTGCTTAATCTCAAGAATCTTATGGATGAAACTCAAAGGTATGACATTATTTAGTAACCTCAGGCCTCACTGGTTCATCTGGAAACCACATATTTTATGAGGAACAGACCAAAAATATGAAGCAATAATCTGGATGTACTGCAAACATCTGGACAGTTGTGCAGCATAGAGGTAAGTGTAAACATAATGGACTATGTTACACTAACCCTCTTGACAGCAATCTCTGAGTGTTTTGTGGATTTGAAAACCAGGAAAACACTTAGAACTGTTTCCCCTTTAACGAGTAGTACAGCAGATAAAGCTCCATGCAGTACAAATAAATATGATAGTCTCACCAACCATAACTCTGAATTAAGTGGTCTCAACATAGATGCCAAGATTCACTTCTCAAGCTTTGCTCTCAAGGTGAATTTCTTGGCAGCTGTGTCTCAGATACATAAGTGACCCACTCATAATCCTCTATATTATGTTCAACATGATACACAGTAGCTTGTAGATATTTATTTGATTTAAAATTTCTTTTCCCTGGACAAAACCCAGACTGAGCAGGAATCAGAATATACTTAAGTTCTTAAGTTTACCATTTATAGCTCTGGCTATAATCTATATTAAGTATACATATAGACCTGTAATGTTCAGGAAGCAACCTTAATTTACGCTCCTTCAATAAAACAATATTTTCAGCTAAATTCATAGAAGAGGGAAGAGGTCCAATAATGAATGGTGAGAAACTGTGATATCTGATATAGAATAGATATTAATTGTTACATAATTGTAATATAAAATTCAGATATAAAACCTTCAAGACCTAGATCCTTACCATTTTTCAAGTTTCTTATACTTTGTCTAATATCCTCCTCATAAATAAGTGTACTATGAATTTCTTCCTTTGGTAGTGTAATGTCTCCAAGCCATTCTTTCAGTTCTAATGAATCTTGAACCCATTCTGTATTATATAAATCATAACAATATGTCAGTATGTCTTCTCGAATTTCAAATTGTTTAACCTTAACATCATTATTTGTTGTGTTCTACATTGGGGTGCTAGAGTCTTACCAATCTTATCTGCATATAAGGAACTATTGCTAAACATTTGTTTGCTTTTGTAAAGTATATGTATAGAATATTGTAAATGCTTTTTGTCTTTAATTCTTTCCAAATACTAATATATTTATCAAAATTAACAGCACTCAATGTAGATAGCATATCAATCTGATCATCTATTAAAATTATTTTACTCTAACACTTCTTATCAACTATAACTGTAAAATTACCCCATAAATGTAAGCCTTGAAGGCATCCCACATAACAGACAGGAAGCAATTAAATGCTCATGTTTGTGCCAGTAACTGATTATCTGTTGTGTAATACAGTCATTAATTTGTGGTAGTGAAAACCAATCAGCATATATATCTTACATTTCCTAATACCAGATGAAGTCGAGTGAAACTTATAGTAAATATTTATTATAAAATGATCTGTAAAAAACATGTAATATTACTGGCACAACAGTTATACACTGCATTTGGAGAAAACAAAAAATCTATTCTTGAACATAATTTATGCTTAAATGAAATGTATTTATAAGCTTTCAAAAATGGACTCCTATGCCTCCAAATTTCTATCTGATTTTTTTGTACCATAAAGTTAGATTTCCATGTTTTACATGTTGTGAATTCTGTTTTGGCAATGGAGATCTATTGAATTTTACATTCAAAAGTGCATTCAAATCCCCTCCCCCCAATTATCACTGGCACATTAGAAAGTGTCTGTAAAACCTCTGCTTAGTTATCTAAAAAAGCAGAATAGTTGTCAAAGGGTCCATAAAAGGATACAAAATTAACCTTTAGCAGACCATACTCTCCATGCATATACATGTATCATATATATCAAATATTTGGTCTTCAAAGTTGTTACTACACCTGGCAAATCAGTTATCATTGATATTTAGTAGACACTTAACACATTTATATTTCTCCAACAAGATGATGCATATTACTTGATCAAAATGAGTTTCTTGGAGGAGAATTAAGTTCTTTGGTTGCTTATAAATTAAAGTCATAATCTTATGCAGTTTTGAAATAGTATGTGCACCATTAACATTCAAACTTAATATCCTACAAACCACACCTTTTATATATTAAAGTATTGCACATACCTTGTTCTAGTGGAATGAAAATGATAGAATAAAGAAAAATTTCACAACCTTACATGAGAAAATATAAAGAAAAATAGTGAAAATAATCCAGTTAAAAAATAGAAAAAAAGGTCCAAATCTTCTTTTAGATACAAAAGCTGGAACCCTTGTATGGAGTCGTTATATAATTCCTAATGCACCTAATTCATGTCTGGATTATGATAATATATCAAAGATCAAGGGTACTGATTTCCAAATAATTCTCAATTTAACTGGATATACGAATGATGATTTAATATTTTTCCAAAGCAAAGTTCTAATTTCCACAAAGGATTTCCTTTGTTTAATGATCTTGTGTGGTAAGTCAAAAAATGCAGAAATTATGTCCCCTTCATATTGAAATGTCATTTTCCTAATAGCTGCAGCTAAAATTCTTTGTGCATCATTACTTAGAACAAACTTGACCATAACTACAAGAAAAAATCCTTTTAAATTATACTGTTGAAATCTTGGAGTTACACGGTAGAATTTGTCCATTTCCAAAACAGTGGAATCTGTCCACTTCCACCTGTTTGGTTCTTCCTTAGAGTCCAACAAAAAAAGAGAATATTATTATCTAGACTTTAATACCAGCCCACTCAGTTGGAATTCCCAAAATGTGTAAATTCGTCCTCATAGATATTACCACGAAGTCTCAACAACTTCACCTTGCAAAGTTTTAATCTCAATTGAATTTGTCTCAGATTTTTCCTCTAATGAACTTATCTGTTCAGGTTGTATTTCATATTTTCCAAATATGTAACCTTATTTTGTAATTGTGCAATATTTACAACAGTAAGCTCTACCCACTCAGTTTGTCAATTATCCTGTAAAGATTTTGTGAGAATTCCTCAATCAAATTGCATGCTTGTAATTTGTTTAATTCACACATTGTAGCAACACTAACAGAAGAAATACCATTTAATGTTGCTTTCCAAGTGTTCTAACTGGGCACCACACATTTTTTAACTTTAAAACCTTCTCTGTCTTCACTTAAGTCTACAGAATTACTATAAACTCTTGTTGAAACGTTTTCCCTGCCTTCAGGTACAACACATTTTAGCTGTTTATTTACAGGACCACTTCTTAAATCCATTTTACTTCCTCAGTTGTTAATTCATAGTAACATAATGTTCTTATATTTTTCATGCCAGCAAAATGCTCTGGAGTATGAGGGAGTTTCATTTCCTTATTTTTTGCAAAAAATCTACGTTTTTATTTTTTCCTTGCTATGGATGTATTTCAGAGTTGTCATTTAAAAGTTTTGCTAGCATGCTGCCTAACTCCCCACAGTAAGAGCGCATCACTCAATGTACATCATCTGGACTCCACCCCCCACCCCCGATGAGTCTTCCTGACAACTACTGTGAATTGAGTCTAGAACATCCTCTTCTTGAGAATGGTACAGATGAAGCATCTTATCTTGACAAACTTTTCTTAAAAAAAATGGGTTACTTTGAACAACAGGAAAATAACTATAGGATGCCAAGCAGGCCAGGCTGCATAACCTGTGAACAACCAAAAAGAGCACAGCAAGATCATTAATTGCCTTTGAGATTACAATTGAGAGAACTGTAATTCTTGTGTTCAAAATCTCAGCTTAGTAGTGAACATAATGCTCATCCAGAATAACTTTATCCTAGAGCAGAGCAGGCGTGTCCACCTCTTTATTCTCTCTGACCTTCACACCTGTCTGTGTAAAGATTGTAATTCATACTTATGCCACAGATCATGACAGATAACAGACCAAAGGCATACATTCACTAGAGTGGCTGACTCCAGTCACTCGTCATGACGAGATTATAAGCAGAAAAAGGCCAGTTTGATCAGCAGTGATACCCTTACATAAACTGTCAAGAATAGAACAGGGAATGTCAGAGATTGCAGTTCTAAGGTGTTTGCACTTAACTGTAACATATTAGGGCCAGCAACCAGTAAAGATGGTGGTTAAGGATAAAGTGCACCAAAAAATGGAAAGACTAAGAGACTGGTTCCACTACCAGATACATGGTTTTTAACCCAAACTCCACTACCAGATACATGGTTTCTAACCCAAACTAGAAGTCCAGATCTAATAACCATATATAGGTTTCAGCTTAAACTATCTTGAGTAAAGCCAAAGGACTTGATTAAATTCAAGAGCTCCATGGCAAGCTCACAGGTCTCATCATCAACTCAAGCACTGAAATCACCATGAACTAGCCATCTTGGTGACTCCTGAACCAAGTCAACAAGGAGATCTGCAAACTCTTGTAAGAAACCTCCCAGATATTGTTAGATGACACATTAAGAAGAATCTGCAATTCAGTCCTTCAGCAAATTCAAAGGAGTTGGCCTCATCAGCTTTGTAGTTTCGATAATGTTAAATAAAAAGAAAGGAATATGGTCACTCTTTAAACTCCTTGCTACTTTGGGGTACTCATTCCTGAAACTGCAAATAAGTTTAAAATTTGGAGAAATACTAAAATCTAGGAACAGTCCTGAACTTTTATTCACGTAGGTTTCTGTAGTAAATGCAAGGTCAGTGGTATTTTTCTTTCTTTTAAGCCTACTGTTACTGCCTTGCATAGCACTCTCACATCACACTCTCTCTCTCTCTCTCTCTGTCATGTTCTAATAAAGAGGAGGTCAAATTTCTTATGCCTGTCCATACAGCATTCCTTCTGTGCTCTGTACAATCTTTTTCACTGTTTGCTATTCATTTCCCAATAATGTGACCTCCTCCTGTTTGCAAGATCTCTAGAACTGTGTAGAGTGTTTCATATGTAGTCTTACAAGGGCCTGAAGGAGAGGCATCACTACCACCTTATTCTTTGATTCTCCACCTGTAGATACATACCCCAACATTTGGTTTTCAATTGCTGCTGCCCTCTCATACTAACCACAAAGGTTCACACCTTCTGTAATAACCCTGAGATCCTCCTCCAGGTTTTTGAAGTCAGACCAACTAAGCATATGTTGTATCCCTGTATTATTTTTTCCACATGTACTGTTGTGCATTTAGAAGGGTTGAAAGAAAATGGTTACTTCTCAAACAATGTCTCCAAACTTTTCAAGTCCCTGGTAGTCCTATACTCCCATCAGATAGTCTCCTCCAGCCATCTCATCAGCTAAGAGGTTGATCTAGTTTTCCTTGCCATGTATGTAGTCAGAGCTATAGGGCTGGATCTATGACTTATCCATTTGAAACAGCATTTGTTGCTTCTCCCCTCCAACCAAGAGTTGTCCTTCCAACTCAACCATTTCTTTATTCCAAAAAAACTTTGAACATATAATATTCTGTCTGGCACTTTAGTGTCGAGGTTTAAGACAATGTGCTGTGATCCTTAGTTTGATTCCCACAGCCTTCATATAACTACTGTGTGACTTTGAGCAAGTTGCTTAGCTAGACATTTCTCATGGATCACCCCTGAATAATAATTATTATCATTATTATTAATATTATAGTTTTCTTTGTCCACCTTCCCCACAAATACCTTAGCAGACAAATGGATCAGGTTAATCCAACATTTCTCCACCTTGGGGATGCCCAAGTTATTCTGAAAATGCTGAAAGTCAATGCATATATATATATATATATATATATATATATCTGATTGCAAATTAATAGTAAAATAAAAATGCAAATATGGTAGTGTGGGGAGGTCTGCTTCTGTACAGTGTAGCATATGTTTTTTTTATATATATATAAAGGGAGGGGGCAAAATTCATTTCTGATCCATACAGAGGTTCATTATGCCAAAGTCTGAGAACCAGTGCTTAGTTTGACAGTATTTACCAGCATGAATCCATGATGGACTTTGTTAAGCAGCATATTCTGCTTCAGGATCCTCATGGTATAAAAGAGAAAAAGCAATAATGGAAAGCTAGTGAGTGGGATAAAATGAAAACAGAGTTTAAAAAATGGTTAGAAATAAAAGAGAAAGAGATATGGTTAAGAAGTAATATGAATTATTTAGAGGGGCTGACAAAGCTTAAAGATTGCAGAATAAGTGGAATCTAACAGAACAAGAAGAGGTGCGACTACAGAGTGTCACAGGGATTTGGATAATACACGAGTTTACAAAGATTGAAGTAAAGTAACTGTTTTTGACAACAACTCCAGAGCACAAAAAAGTTTGCACAATGACTTAGGCAACAAAAAGTAGAAAGTGTTGTTGCCAAACTTAGGGAGCCAATAAAAGGAAAAATAACCAGAGATCCTGTAGAGGTATTAGAGATATTGCAGAAATTTTATGAAAATGTACATTAAGCAGAGAAATGAAGAAATCAAGAAAGAGTGCAAATGGAAATATTCATGGAAACTTAATTACGCTAAGCAAATATACAGGTAGAGGAGAAAAAAGTGATAAAGATCTAAATGGTTTTGTTTAATAGTATTTTAAAATGAGGGGAACCACCAACATCTTGGAAGAAAGATGTGGTGGCAGTATTACCCAAAGACTGCTAAGACCCCTCAGACCCAGCTTCATACAGACCCATTTCAGTTTTAAAATGATTATGAAATGTTTATTTCTATTCTAAAAGAATTGCAAACGTCTTGCCAAAATTGATAGAAATGGATCAGTGTGGTTTTGTGGCAAGGAAGCAAACATTTGACAACATTAGTAAAGAATGATGATCCAGGGGGAAGTAGAATTTCATAAAATACCACTGTTGCTGGTGGGTCTTGATGCAGAGAAAGCTGGGATTTTATGAGTAGAGCTATGGAAGCATTTATTATACCTGATACAATAATAAGTTTAATTAGGTGGGGTTAAAGAGGAGTCCTAAGTGAAAGACATGCTCTGGTAGAGTTTTTCACCAAAACTAGAACAGAAGCTGCTGTTGAAAAGGAGATAATTAGTAGGGCATTTAAAATATTGCATGAAAGATATAAAAGTCAATCAGAGGAGGTAAGAAAGTATTTTGAAGAAAGAATGGAAAAACACTTTATAAGGGAACAATGGAAGGACATATGTATACTTCCAAATATGTAACAAAGTCCAAAAAGTTTAGTATTTTTCCTTGAAAGCATTTGCATAGGTATTTTTGTACCTCAAGCAGACTTAAAAAAATTTCCTCTTGTAGATAGCTAATTTGGGAGATACGATTGGGAAGAAAAAAGTAACTGGGAATATGTTTTTTGAAAGTGTGATGAGCTGGCATATTTAAAATATTCCCTACAGAGTACTCTGTCAGAAATACTGGTGGAGCAAATGGCCGTAACTAGGGAAATTGTTCCTTTGAGATGGGCACAGAATCTGAAATGTCTCCACCTAGCAAGGTCTTATTAAGTTTAATGTTATCGTTTGCCTAAGAAACACTTACTAGAAAATGGGAACCAAAATCTGAACCATTTGTATTTGAAGTATTGAATATTGTAAAAGAGATAAAAGAACCAGAAGAGAGATGTTCAGAAAGGGGAAGGAGCAAATTACATAGAAATAGATGGAATTTGTGAGAACAATTCATTCAGAATAACATATAGGAGGAGGAGGAGTGAGGTTTAAGGGAAGGCAGAAGATGAGTGATTTATGTAATGTATTGAAATACAGTTGTTATAAAGAAAGGAAGAACATTTACTGTATGTAAATGAAAAAATATGGTTTATTTTCTTTTCTGTTAATGTATAAGTGCTTATCTCTTAAATGATATTTTAATAAACGTGTTAAAAAAAAAACCCAGCTTGTTCCCAACTTGCATCCCTCGCCAATGTTCTATGGATTTTTACTTCTTTTATTTTGAGTCATCATGGCAGTAACAGCTGAACATAAATTATGATCAGACCAGCCAAGAATTTTCTGTTCTACCTCTAATCTGTATCGTCTCTCTCTCCAAGACTTTGTAAATCTAATGTGTCCTCCTATAACAACTAAGGCAGATTGGAACTCATAACATGCTTATAGTATATAGGAGTTTGAAATGTCTCCTTGTGCTCTTAGTCGCAGTGGATACTAATTTTTTGCAGGGTGGTTTGAGAAACAAGGTTTGATGTTAATGTTACCATAAACATATGAATTGGCTATTGGCTTACCCAACAGGTGATGAAAAGTTTAAACTCTGTTATAGGACAGTCTGGACAGTGTTGCAAGCCAGTGGAATAGGAACAGTGTTGAAAACCTGTGGAACAGGAGTAGGTTTACCAACCTGTGGAATAGGAGCAGAATTGCAGACCTGTAGAATAGGGGTAGGGTTTTGCACCTGTGGAATATGATTCCAATCCTATGCGGCTAGAACTTTAATTGTGCCCCTTCTCTTCAACATGCCTGTCAAGGCTGTCCCAGGCTACCTCTGAGAATATATCTTTTTCTGCAGCAAGCCCACATAGTTCTTTTACTTTTTCTAACTGTTCTTCAGCATTTTTATTTTCTGATATTTCCTCAACTGACATTTCAAGACCTAACTCAACTGCATTTTGTAAGACATTATGGTATCCTTCAAGTTCCCCATTCATTGTTTTTGTTTTACCTTTGAGATGGTTCTTTGTGCCTTCCTACTTCTGTTTCAGATTTTCTATGCAATATTGTAACCTTTTGTTTGATTATTCTGTTTTTCTAGTTGCTTTTTATATTTCTGTTTTTCCTCATGCTGCTGTTTTTCCCCAGTTTTTTCATGTTGTAATAGTTTTGTTTAATCTAAACTCTCTTCTAGTTATTTATTAGATTCCATGGCATTTCCCTTGTACCTTTTACACTGCTTTGCCGTCTCTTCTGTAAATGTATGTTCTTTGCAACATAAGCATGGACTGTTTTGAAACAATCAATTGGTTGACAAACTGCTTCTCTGTGTCTATCTTATATCACAATTTGTGTTCAACTAATAAGGGTGGAAATTGTCTTTTTTACCTGAGGCATATATGTGTTACCCTAGTCCTAATCTTTTTTTTGTGTGTGTGTGTGTGTGTGTGTGTGTGTGTGTGTGTGTGTGTGTGTGTGTGTGTGTGTGTGTGTTCTCTTTCATCAATCCATTTGACACTGATTCCTTCAAAATACAAGAGATATGTCTCCCATAAGTATGTGTATATTCTGTAGTATATGTCAGGACCTGATCTTGTTTTTGCACACTTAAATTAACCTGCGCCTTTCTCTGTCCCTTTAGAGGAAGACCTTCACTCCCTTTTTGATATTGCTTGGCCAAGTCCACATACCCTCTTCTTTCTCTAGTCTAAGGAATGAGCTAGGCTTATGAGACATATCCTTGCTGCCAGGAAATCTGCCTGACATGGGCACGTCTAAAGATGTTTTAGGTCTCTTTTTCTCCCCCTTCTTTTTTCTAACTTAAATGGTATCTTGAACTTGCAATAAATATTTACCAATGATAATATAGTATGAAAAAGCAAGCTCTTATCATCTCTGTAATCCCACTAGTACCAGGAAATCTTACTCACTAAATTAGATTAAATTTATGTAGCTGCTCTTTAAGTCCCTCTATGAAATTCAGCTTCAGTTATTGAGGGGGTACAATTTTGTTGGTGTCACACAATTATGACATCTGTTAGAAATGTTACTGTATACTTTGCATAATTACAAACATTTTTTTTTCATTTACACATTATCACTTAGACATTATATATTTTATTGACTGGGTGCTTCCTGTAACTATTAAAACACACATTACCACTTAAACTGCAACTAGGAATATGACTATGCTTCATGTAACTGTAAAACACAGTTTACCACTTAGACTGCGAACAGAAATATGACATTATGCTTCATGTAATTATAAAACATACTTTACCACTTAGACAATATGTATCTTTTTGTCATTTGATAATTTAGACTGCAGCTAGGAATGTGACTGTATATCTCATACCTACTGCTATAAAATTTTTCATTCACCTTATTCACACTTTACCACTTAGACAATGTTTCTTATTAACACTTTATAATTTAGGTAATAGATTTTCCTTAACAGACTGTGGGAAACTGATACTCTTTTGTGAGTAAAATCTACATTCCTCCCAGGTCTTGCTCTGGAACATGGCCTAGCTAGTGTCACTCAGTGTCTGGATAGGTTTTCATGTCAGTCTTCTAACCTAACCTTTACATTTTCTCTTAACTTTCATCAGCCAGTGATCTGGCCATCTGTAATGTCTACTCTAGAGAGGGTGGTTCATAGGTAAGTACTAGGTTAGCTGCCCTTGTGGGCCATTTTAATCCTGGCCATTTTCTGTCAGAGGAAACAATAAAATCCTGTAACTTGTTCCTGTGTCTGTATCGATGAGGTAAACACCTTAATCATTATGCCAACCCCTCCTTTAAAGTTCAGAGGTGGTATGTGGAGTAGACAAAAATCTTTCTGTGCATCCTCCATCAGGATTACAGCCAGAGTTCCCTGCAGAAGAGCTATCGGGGGCCTCAGTATAAGACTGAAGCCGGTAAGAGATTACACCAGGTTGTCACCCATAGCACTGGCATCCCACACACAAAGGAACAGTGTCATCATGATTACAGGGACATGAGGTACCACAGTTCTGACCGCCTAGGGAGGATGAAGTTAAAAAGCAGTAACCACCTTTTGTATCTTTTGGCTTTTCCCGGTTAGGGATTGCCACAGCGGAACTCCAGTCCACTAATGATTGGCAGTAGATTTTTACGTGCCAAGTTGCCAGCCCTGACGCACAACCTTCAACGAAAGTACACCCATTCACGCATGTCTCCACACAGAAGACGCTTTAGCTGAGAATCGAGCAGGACAACATCTTACTGTGATGGACTGAAAAAGAACTTGGGTTAGGTACACATTTAACATGCCACTGCATGCCAACCATAGATATTAAACAGTGCACTTTTTCTCACCATAGTCCCTAAATACATGGCAATGTATAGATAGCTTCACAAGAGGAGACTGGAGCATGTAAAAGAACATCAGGGTGGATAAACTTGCTTCAGAATATACAACTTTTAATATTATAAGTAATATAGATTCTTATACCTTTCATAAATCACTGCCACTTCTGTGATAGCTTCCATAGTTCAGTGGTAGCAGTATGACTTGAATGTTATTAGTGTGTGTTTGTGTGTCTCGATGTGCTTGCATGTATGTACTTAGAGACGTGGGTCATATGTTGTAATGATGCCAGTGGGGTTCAGTCCTTCACCCATATGTGTTCTGATAATTCTTCAGTGTCTGTCTCATTATACTAACTAAAACATTAGATGTGGAAAAAATGTATGAGCAACATTTTTGGGTGGATGGACAGCTGTGTTATGGAAATCTTTGCCAATATATACTTGTTTCCTTTGCTTATGACCAGTGTGAGAAATGTATGTCTGAGCAGGTGTTTTCTTGGTATATATGCATTTGTCTCTGACATCCCATTAATGTGTCTTGGACTACATCTCCTTGTTGGTTTATCCAGGTAGCTCAGCATATAGATTTTTTGCTTTTTTCCCAAAATGCAGGTGATGATGGCTATGAGTTCACGTCCCCCCTTTTGCTTGTCTATGCTAACAGTCTTGTGATATAAGTACAAACCATTTTTTTCATTGTATTTCCATTTCTCACTCTCCAACCCACTTTGTCCACATCCTTTCAATTACTTACATTTATTTTATTATTTCCTCTCCATTTATTTTACTATTATATTTAGCAGCATCAAGGCATGTGAGTCCCTCACAAGTGGTGGCAGCAATGAAACAACAACCACAACCCCAACCACCAGCAAAAACACCCAACATATCTGGGTCTCAGCCTGCAACAGTAACCTCCTACCCTACCTGCATCAGCCACTGCAATTACAGGTAGCTCTGCTGGAACTGTTGTACCTGCCAGTAGCAGTGCCAGTGCAGGTGACATCTTTGTCACCCATTTGCAGCTGGCAGGTATTGTGGGTGAGATAATCAACAGGATATTAGTTGTCCATATCATCCGAGTGAAGAACCTCCACCAGCAATTCATTGAGTTATTTCCCTGTCCATCAATGACTACATCATTTGAGACAGGGCCCAGTGGTGATGGTACGAAGGGTAGTAAGTAATCTCCCACTGGATCACAGCTGGCAGAAACTGCAGCTGTGGAATCCCATCCTATCCCCTATCATGGTGTTTTCCTCCATTTTGTGTCAATGCTCAATCTTGATGGTTGTAAGGTCTTCCTTTTGTTTATTTACTATCTCCTTCACCATTGTGTTCCCCCCGCCCTCAGTGTTATCACGTACCCAGTCAGTTTCATCCATCTTCCACTACTACCTACCCTAACCTTTTTAACTTTCTCTTCCCTTACTTTCTTTCCCAACTTATCTTTTCTTTATGCATGAAAAATGGATACCTATCACATAAAATAATATTATCATACTTTCTGCATCTCCATCCTGCTCATTCCTTACTTGCTCAACTTAAGTTATACCTCCTGCTTGTTTCCCCTTTTCATCTAATTCCAGTAAAAGTGGTACATTCTAACTATTTGGGAAAGACCTTAAGTGACCTCTGGGAGATCACTGGGCAATGGTCACCTGCGGGATTTGGTAGTACAGCTATATTACTGAACATAGGTCACATATTAAATATACTTATGTCTACATTTAATGTGTGTGTGTGTGTGTGTGTGTGTGTGTGTATGTATATATATATATATATATATATATATATATATATATATACACACACACACACAATTATATTTCACACTTGCCCACGAATTATACACAGTTGTAAATGGCATGTGTTCTCTTTTGCCATAATTAGCTATAAAACCAGGAAACTCTTTAGCTCAACCAATAAAAATACTTTTTTGTGGACTATTTTGGGTGCTGCAAGGAAGAGTATTACAAAAAAACCTTCTCAGTATGAAGAATTTCTACAAATTCTGGAAGAAGCAATAAAAAAGAAACAGTTGCCAGGAAAACAAGATTGCTCCAGACACTGATTGCAATCCATGGTTTAAAGTTCAACAACTAATTGGAAGAATAGAATCAAACAATGATCTAATACCTGGTTTAATATAAACTTTAACATTATTAGAATATACAATCTTAAGAAGACAGTTTTATAAGTGTTGTCAGTTTCAAATGTCTTTGTAAATTTGAATATAGTTGTGATACATTTTTTTGCATTGATTTATATACAAACAATGTTTGTTATAGTAAAAAATATCCAGATTTTATTTGTTGCATGTCAAACATTATATACTATAATTTTATGGAGCTCCTATTAAATTGTCGAATGTTTCAAAGTTCGAATGTCATATGGTCGACACCATATGATCAAACTTTGAAAAGTTAGAAGGTGAAAGGCAATGGTTCCGTACACGCAGAATGGGGACGTTTCCCCTTTCTGCACTGAAGTGCGGTCTCGGAGTGGTGTGGGGTGCAGGGAGGCTCATGTGGGCTTGCCCCCCTGCTCAGAGCATTATGATAAGTTTTTTTTTTTTTTACTTTTTTATTATATATCCAAGGTTTCAAGTTTCGCTCATATGTTGTCAGACATATGAGGTTCGAAATTTTGAAGCTTCAAATATATAATATAGACCCAGTTTTATGAAATCTTATCTTATGTTATGATAAACAACCAATAAAAATCTCATTATGAAAAAATGTATACTTTTGCTGAAAAAAGCTTCCTGAAAAACAGCTGACCAAGCCCCCTGCTACTTCCAATCCCACTTATGGAAATCTGTACCCCAGCAACTGCATGGTGTAGTTCAATTCACATCTTTCTGAAGCACATACATATCTCATTTTTAACTCAACGCTAAGCTGTCCTAAGTGTGATGTCACTCAATTTATTTCTGCTATATCCTTATTTTACTACAGCTGGCCTCTGTGTTACTATTTTCCCAGTCATACTTTCTAACATATATCTGTTTTACCATCCTTACCTAGAGTTTCCTCTATCTTTCCAGACTAGGTTACATACTATGTACATTGATTTTCTTCTGATACATACTACCTAGGTATTTTGATAAGGATTATCACTTCCTACTTTTTGATGGAACTCTATGATGAATGATGATATTTATGTCTCAATGGTGAAACTGCATGTTGAAACATGTAAAGATTAGGTGCAAAGATTCTGAAAAATGCTTTTCGTTATTATTTACCTTTTTTTCTTTTGGATTTCGATGGTGTAACTGTTGCATGTTTGATCTGTGTAATATAAATGTTATACAATGTTTTTTTTGTTTTTTCTTCTGGGTCTCCTTTAAAAATGGGCTTTGCCAACAGGGGAAACACATTCAATAAAAGACAACTAAATAAATCAAAGAAATAATAGGGAGTGGCATAGTGTATGAACTAAATGTATTCTTGGAGGATCAGTGCCAGCTTATATGTGCATACAGCCAATATTCTATCAAGTTGTTTCTAAGTGGGGCTGATCAATGTAGATTGAGGACTCCTATGAAAATTAATAGTGACAATGGTTCAAGAGGTAGCACAGTTGGGTTTGGTGCTGGAAGTCCAGAAGGCTATGGGTTCTATTCTCACAACAGGAGATTAAATTGCTGACACTGCAGCATGATGATGGTGCTACATTCCTGAGTGTGCTGTCCTTCAGATGAGATGTTAAAATGAGGTCCACTCTGCTTGAGTTGATGGCAGCTCAGATGGATGGGCACCTATTGAAATTTGTAAGTTAAATTCCCTAATGCCATGACCAAATTTCCCCTAGATGTATGAATACCACCTCGGTTTCCCTTGAAAAGACTCTAGCCTAGTGGAACAAACCCAGTCAATAAAGGATACATAGGTTCATAGATGTGTACTAGGCTAATGGCCCTGGAGCCTTACAAGTCTAGCCTATAGGATTACCCTGGCATTGTGCCACCCAATCTTAAGATGTTCTTCGTTTTTCACTGTTGCAATCATTACATTTGGGTGATCTGCTTGCAGGTAGCCCTCAGTCGGCCTGATTAACAAAGTCTTGGGTCCTGCGTCAGTTGCTGTCCCTTCTTCCATGACGTCAGGTCATCAGGGGTATAAAACATGCAGCCGACGCCATTACATCAATCTTTCTTGCCGTGCGGTGCCCGTAGCAGAAGCAGTTCGCAAGTGCTGGTTGGCCGACTCCTTAAATTTTTCATTTTCAAGTTTCAGAACCAAAGTCTTCAACTAAAACTAAGTACCCCGTTGGGGAAACTTTTTCCTTGCTCCTTACCGATGTCAGTAAAAGTTAATAATTACATTACTTGTGGAAAGCAAATACCTCATAAAGATTTTCATTCATACTGTATTCTTTGCCTAGGCCCTGACCATGATGTACCTTGCTGTCTGTTTTGTGCTTTATTTAATTAGCGCACTATCCGTCGTCGGTATATTTTCACCTCTAAATTTTTCGGTTCTCGGTTTAATTATCCAGAAATGTCATCGGTTAGCCATCCAACTTCCGGGATTCTGAAAAAATGCAAAGATAAAGACAGAGACAGGCCGCCGAAGTCTAAAACTGCCGACAACACTTCTCCTAAGCCAGTCGCCAGTCCGCCGGTAGTCAGTGAGGTGCTTTCACAGCCCCTGATACCCGCTACTTCTGATTCGCAGGCCTCTACTGAGACCCATTCAGAGTCTGGTATGCCGCAAGATGCTTTAACTATGGAACTAGTGGATGTCTCTACCTTGGATGGGTCTGGAGCCGCTGTGCAGGCACCGGCTTCTGAGGGTGTATTCAGGCCTATGGACTTGCATATTAAACTGACGCCTCCTTCTTCTCTTAGGCCTAAATCTCGAACCATGCCTAAAAAAACAATGCCCAGGCCACATGCTCAGGCCTCTATGCCTAAAAAACAAATGATAAGAATGGCTGAAGATCTAATAACTGTAAAAATTAGTAGCCCCCCCCCCCCTTTCTAAGAGGCCTAGGACCAAAGTGGTTTATGACCAGGTTTCTATTTTGTCTGATTCTTCTGATGATCTGGATTTGCCCCTATCTACTTATGAGGATTCTGATGCAGAGGACTCCATTCCCTCTGCTTCCCCTTCTGAGGATTTTTCTTTTGGGGAACCTTACATACTCTAAGGGAGCATTTCCACTGGGAAAGCCAGGATTTTTCTGATTCAAAAAAGAGGCTTAGGGATTTCTTACTCCTACCTCAGCATAGGCCTTTAGCTGTTCCTCCTGCACTAGACATTGTTGATGATGCTTTTTCAGAATCTAGTTTGGCCCCTGATTCCTTGCCTCCTGCTCCCAGAAAACCAGACATAAACTACAGGGTCCCTGAGTCACACAAGTGCCTTTTTAAAAATCCTATTGCGGATCCAGAGACTGTTTCACAGGGGCTCAAGGGCATTAAGGCTTCTACTGCTAAAATTCCTACCCCTTCTGATAGAGACTCCAGGGTGGTGGATAGATGGGGTAAGAAGGTTTACACTTCTGCAACCTTGGCCATTAGGGCTTTAAACTGCCAGTTTCATATGTTAAAGTATCAGCAACATGTTATTGGATTGCCTAAACAGAAAATGATTTTGATTCCTGACTGTGTGGAAAATAAAGAATTACAGGACTTAATGCATTCTGTTGAACAAGTTGGAAAACATACTTTGCAATGTGGTTTTGATTCATTAGAGGCCTCTTGCAGGGCCGCTGTTGCTGGTCTGTGCTCAGAAGGCATGCTTGGCTTAAGGAGCAATCTTTGCCTGATCATGTTAAAGCTAAATTGTTGGATGCTCCCTTAAATCAAGACCGCCTGTTTGGCAACAAGGCTGAGGAAGTTCTTAAAAAGATGGAAGATAAATCTAAATCTATGCAGACTGTTAAAGATTTCTTACAAGTTCAGCCTCCTAGATTTAGTAGGCACTGGCCCTCTAAGAATTGGTCCTTTCCAGCCCCTTCCAGGTCTTCTCAAGCCGAACCCAGACACAGCAAAAACCCCAGGTTTCAGTTCCAGGGGACATGCAGGACTAAGCAGTGGGAGGCCTCCACTACCAACTCTGGGATTAATAAGACTCCCCCTATGGTAAACTGTCTCAATTACTTCCTTTTAAAATTTCCAAGCACTTATCAACTGACTGCCCCTTTGGGGGGAAAGATTGCTCTTCATGCAAAGAACTGGGAACTCATTACCCTGGACAAATGCGTTTTAAATATAATGTCCCAGGGATACAGATTTCACTTCCACACATTGCCAACACCAAGTGGGTGGCCGGACCTACCCCCAAATCAGTGGGCAGAGGCCCAAAAACAAGTACTTTCTCTCTTAAGCATGGGGACTATTCAACTTGTACCAGAAGAGGAAAAGGGACAAGGTTTCTACTTGAGACTTTTCCCTAGTACCCAGAAAAGACAATTCATGGCGTCCTATCCTGGACCTATCTACTCTAAACACCTTTTTGGAGATTCCAAAATTCAAGATGCTGACTCTTCACCAATTAATTCCTATGCTAGGCAAAGATGCCTGGTTGGCAACACTAGATTTAAAAGAAGCATACCTGCCCATCCCAATCAGGGAATCTTGCAGAAGATACCTACTCTTCAAAGCAGGCTACACGCCCTTTGGCTTATCTACTGCGCCCAGGGTATTCACAAAGTGCCTAGCTCCAGTTATTGCATTTTTCAGGCAAAGAAATATTCAAATATACCCATCCCTGGACAATTGTCTAATTCAGGCAGAAAGCCAGAACATACTTTTGAATCATCTGGCCTTTGTACAAAGGGTTCTAACTTGTCTGGGGTACACCATAAATGATAAGAAATCACACCTGGTACCCTGTCAACAAATTATATTCCTGGGAGTAAGCTTGAATACAACTTCCCAGATGGCCTACCTCATGCCAGAAAAACAAATTCATTTGACAACCTACTTCAAACAAGTGGCCACAAAAACCCTGCTATCTGCAAGACAAATACTGAAAGCCTTGGGGTTCATGGCCTCCTGCATTCTTCTAATTCCATATGCAAGACTGCATATGAGGAAACTACAGTGGTATCTAAAAAGCCTATGGTGTCAACATTCTCAGGATCTAGAAGCAGTGATTCCTATCATACCTTGCCTATGCCTAGAGTTCCTTTGGTGGGCAGAGGCCTGCCACCAAAACAAGGGACTACCTTTCACACCACCCCCTGCCACCCAAACCCTAACAACAGACACATCAGACTATGCATGGGGGGCTCACCTGGCAGGGAAGTACATTCAGGTCAAATGGAACCCAAGTCAAATGCGCCTGCATATCAATCAAAAAGAAATGTTAGCTGTACAGAATGCTCTGATGGCCTTCAAAGACCACATTCTTCCAGGACAGTTAATGGTAAAGACGGACAACACTACATAAACATAAACATAAACAAGCAGGGGGGTACACATTCTTACCCCCTCTGCAGACTAGCCATGGCATTGTGGAACACAGCATTGAGCTACCAAGTGCACCTACAAGCTCAATTCCTGCCAGGAATGTTAAATACACTGGCAGACAGACTAAGCAGAAACCTCATGGACTCACACGAGTGGAAACTGGAACCAAGGATTTTCAACATGTTGACAAGCAAATGGGGGAGCCCCGATATAGACCTGTTTGCCTCTCCCCAGAACTACCAATTGGACAAAAATTTGCACAAGGACTCCCCACAAACAAGCCTGAAAAGTAGCTGCTCTGTCCTTCAGCTGGAAAAACCTATCAGTCTGTGCCTTCCCCCTCTGCTCTCCAAAGTAGTACTAAAAATCAAACAGGACAAACCAAGGATGATTTTGATTGCTCCAGACTGGCCACTCCAGCACTGGTACCCCTTTCTGTGCAGTGTGTCATGGTTATCCCCATGGCATCTGCCTCAGACTCCTTCCCTGTTGTTTCAGCAGGAGAACCAGATTCTCCCTCAGCTTCTAACAATGAACCTTGCGCCTGGCTAATTACATAATCGCTCCTTTACCATCCCTCAGTAAACCTGTGATGGATATCATTTTAGAGGCAAGGAGGCCTAGCACTAGAAAAGCCTATGCTGAAAAATGGAAAAGATTATGTGCCTGGAACCAGTTTCAAGGGATGAGCACAGCAGCATGCAGTTTACCTCAGATTTTACAATATTTAACTGAGATTCTTCACAAGGTCCTGTCTTTTTCCTCCATCAAAATCGACGTCTCAGCGATTTCAGCTCATTATAACACAGAATCCCCCCTCTTCTCTCATCCACTGCTCAAGCAGTTCCTCAGAGGGGCCAAACATTTGAGACCACCCAGGAGAGCTCCAACCCCAGCCTGGGACCTTAACTTTGTTTTGGAGAAACTCACTCTATCTCCTTTCGAGCCAGCTGCTACTGCAGACTTAAAATTTCTTTCTTGGAAAACAGCTTTCCTTTTAGCAATCACGTCAGCTAGAAGGGTATCTGAATTACAGGCCCTTATGGCAGTGGAGCCTTTCATCATCTTTCATGCGGACAGGGTGTCCCTCAGAACCAATCCATCCTTCATGCCCAAGGTGGTATCCAGTGTGGCTCTTAATCAGTCCATTCATTTGCCAACCTTCTTTCCCAATCCACAGAACAAAGGGGAATGGATACTGCATTCCTTAGATGTGCACAGACAACTCAGATTCTACTTGGACAGGACTAAATCTCAAAGGAAATCTGAACAACTGCTGGTAGCATTTGCTGCAGGGGCAGAGGGGAAGGCTATTTCAAAACATACCATTTTAAATGGATAGGCCATTGTATTTATTTCTGCTATAAGCACCATGGAAAAACCTATCCTCAGGGGATCAGATGTCACTCCACCAGGGCTGCATCTACCTCTACAGCCTTTCTCAGAGGCGTCCCTACCAGGGACATCCTAGAAGCTGCTACCTGGAGTTCTGTACATACTTTCACCAAGCATTACCATTTGCCAATTTTCTCTAAATCTAGAGCTGGCTTTGCCACTGCAGTCTTGCAGGGCCTTATAGCTGGTCCTAATGCTATTTAAATTCCTCCTCCCAACCACAGCTGTGGGAAACTACCCAAATGTAATTACTGCAACAGTGAAACATGAAGAACATAGTACAGTTGTGTACACTTACCATAAATGTAGATGTTTGAGTGTATTCACTGTTGCACTCCTGGTTACCCTCCCTCCAGCCCCCTAACTTCTTTTGGCTATACCTCCACTTTCCTTTACTATGCTTAAAAGCCTTTTTGGTGTATTTGCTTTTTTGTTGGGGGTATATCATTGTACTTTTATATTTAATTGCTCCCCATTAGGGGGGCACCTGACATCTGAGACAAGAAAAACTGATGTAACGGCGTCGGCTGCATGTTTTATACCCCTGATGACCTGTCATCATGGAAGAAGGGAGAGCAACTGACGCAGGACCCAAGACTTTGTTAATCAGGCTGACTGAGGGCTACCTGCAAGCAGATAACCCAAATGTAATGACTGCAACAGTGAATACACTTGAACATTTACATTTATGGTGAGTGTACACAACTGTACTTTCCCAGTGCCTCTGTCAAGTACAGTCACTGGAGTGATCCCTGGGGTGAATTTTCTATTTCCCATCCACTCATCAAGATTTCTCTTGAAGAGGGCCAGTGAGGCACTCCACTTGACATGTATGGGAAGTCTATTCCATAGCATGGGCAGCCTCTGGGTTATGAACCTGCCCCTCCAGCTTGTTCTGTTGATTGTGGTAATGTGGTTGAGGTCTCTGGAGCGTGCAATGTGGAGGGATTGGGATTTCTTTAGATGTAGTATTTCTAACAGAGCTGGGTTAGATATGGCTTTGTAAGTCAAGCAGAGATCGCCTCTAAGTAGGCGATATGAGACAGAGAATAGCTGGAGTTTTTTGAGTCTGTCCATATAGGAAAAGTGTTTAAGGTCTAGGATCCTTTTTGTGAGGTACTTTTGCAGGCTCTCCATTTGTTGCAGGTGTCTAGTGAGGTACATACCAAATGGGGCATTGTACTCAATGACTGGCCTAATGAGGGAAGAGTAGAGGGAGACAATGACCTTTTTCTTCCTGGATGCAAAACCCTTAGTAAAGAGATGTGCCACATAGAAGGACTTTCTGACCACAGTGGCAATGTGGTGGTCAAAAGAGAGGTTGCTGTCAACCTGTGTTCCCAGATCTCTTATAACGCCTACTGTGTTCAGTGTACTACCATTGATGTAGTAATTCATGGGAACTGGGTTTTCCCAAAGGGGATGATGACACATTTTTTGGCATTGAGCTTAAGGCCATGGTTCTGACACCAGTTGTTGGTCTCAGTGAGGCCTTTTTGTAGGATGTCAACATCACTTGGGGAGTTAATTATGGCACCCAACTTACAATCGTCTGCGAACTTTGTCAGCCAGAGTCCCTTCGTGTTGGCCTGGACTTCAGAGAAGTAGATACCAAACAGGAAAGGACCCAGGACTGAACCCCGTGGGACTCCACTCGTGACTGGTCAGCAGTCTGACTTGGAGTCAGCTACTTTCACACTGTGGATACTATCTGTGAGCCAGTTTGCAACCCACCTAGTGATTTAGGTATTGATGCCTAGCATAGTGAGTTTGTCCATGATTCCTGAGTAAAAAATAAAATAAAATTAAATAAGTGAAAAGGTGCAGTGTGAAACAAGAAAACAACCAAAAAAAAAAGAAACACACTAACCGAGGGCTTGAAAAAAAACCTGCCTTTATTTAACACAGGAATTTTTAACACTTTCTTCCCTACATCCTGGGACTTCATCAGAATACAAGTAACCATTGTAAGACACAATTTAAATAAAAAAAAAATCCAAAGAATAAAAGCAGACAGAGGCAAGGCTCCAGTTTCTTCAGCTGATTTATTACAAGACACACACACAGTGTGTCTTGTAATAAATCAGCTGAAGAAACTGGAGCCTTGCCTCTGCCTGCTTTTATTCTTTGGATTTGTTTTGTGTTTTTGCAGAGGTACCTGGTTACTGTTGGAATTATATTTTGCTTTGCTTAAATAAAAAAAAAACTTAGAGGTTAAAATCAACCTAACAGAAGACTTGAGGTATGTTTTTTTTGGATACATAAAATTAAGTTATCATTATTGTTCTTACGTTGTGTTCCTATACTTACATTAGCTTTTCAAGGTGTTGTACAAGAGATGGTCCAGGAATATTGGTTATTCCAACATAAAGATCTGCATGACCACATAGCAAATTTGCATAAATAGTCATCTTGAACCATCATCATTAATCAGGCTATTCTTTTCTAATAGACTTACACCAAAACTAGGCTATATGTATAAAAGGAAGATGATTCTGCTGATTATGATGACAGACCTCATCATTTAGCTATGAATCAATGAAATCAGTAATATCAGAGTATTTACAAAGTATTAACCATATTTCTAAAGTGGCCAATTTATTGTTAATGCTATTAATATTTAGAAAATCAAGCTTAAGACCTTGGTTGAACCTTACTGATAGGTTAGGAATATTTGGGACAGTAGCTCCTGAGTTTAGGTTGGTATCACTTACCTTGACTAGCTTTATAATTGAAAGCTGAAGAAGCTCAAAGATTTTAAAAATTAACTTTTAGGAAGAGTCTGTGGTGGTGGTGCTGCGGTAGCGTTGTCGCCTCACAGTAAGACGTTGTCCTGTTTGATTCTCAGAGCGTCTTCTGTGTGGAGACATGCGTGAATGGGCGTACCTTCATTGAAGGTTGTGCGTCAGGGCCGGCAACTCGGCACGTAAAAATCTACTGCCAATCATTAGCGGAACGGAGTTCCACTGTGACGACCCCTAACCGGGAAAAGCCAAAAGACACAACAACTTTTAGGAAGAGTAAGGTTTGAGAAAAGCTTTATTCTGTTTGTAAAATTTTATTACTACACTATTCAGGTAGTCTGTACCTTTACTCAAAGAAAACATGGAGTCAGTTCTGCTGTTACGACATTCATTTACTGCATATGAGGTATTTTCACATCTTGTTTAACAATGAAAGATATACACAAATAACAAAGCCATACTTCAGCTTTTAGCATCAGATCTCTAAGGATAGGAAAATGAAAGTCTCTGATACAAAAGAAAAAGTCCCAGTCTCAGCAGTTTAAAGAATTTGCCAGAATAATAAGTCTTTCTTTTGAAGCTGGTCTGCTGACAGTTTGTTTTCCATATTTCAAACATTCTGTTCCTGAAGGATGACTCCTCTGCCTCGCTCTTATCTTGCACGTCCTGTTGATGAGACATGGCTGCATACAATAGTTCGTCTTGACCTGCTTGTAGATAATAAATAAAAAATAAAATATTTTACTTCTGACTCCTAATAACAATGAATGCCAAACTATATGTTTTTGCCAAGAGTTCAAACTAAGTGCACTCTACACACTGAAATGCAGAATATTTATTTTACATTTTCAGAAAAATCCACTGAAATCCATTTTTAACCTGTTCATTACTCTCATGATTCCCTCTTTTCAATTAAGTGGAAAATGACTGTCCATGTTCGACTTCAGTTGTACACATTGAAACCTTTTCCAATTTATCTATGTTAACCATCATGAATTGTTGGATTCTATAAGTTTTCCACAAATGGCAACTTGATAGCAATTCCAGATAGTTAATATGACTATAATGCCTAACACTACTAATACAGGATGTATCAACCAACTTAACAGTTTTTTTTCCCTGATTTTGACCAACCAGTAAAGATATCCCACCAATTGTGAGCAGTGTCTTTTTTGGTCTTTTCAGCCAAACTAATTAATTTATCTTTTGCAATGATGCTTAATGCCTCATAATACAGAATACTTTTATTTCTTTTTTTCCAAATACTCTCTGAGAATCTTAGTATTGTTCATTATGTTTTTTAAATTATCCAAGGATACAGCTATATTGGAAAACTGTATTAAGTCTTAATTCCAATTTTTGGAAGTATTTACTTCTATGGTTTCAGTAAACACATAGCCTGATTATTCCATTTAAGGAAATCAACATGTGATAAACATTCTACAAAAGGTCATTTTAAATTATGACCTACATCTTGATTTGTAACCAGACAAATATACTGAGGAGCCACTTCTATAAACATTTGAAAAGAAGAAGGCATAATTGTCCATTTGCACAAATTAACAGAATGCTGCAGTAAGCATGGTTCATAGGCGAATGCTGTCCACAAGATAATCCATTTTGAGTCTGTGTACAATACTCAGTTTTATGTGTTTTTTCTCTCATATCTATATGATTACCTTCAAATTGTGGCAACCAATACTCATACCCTTCCGGTACATGAAATATCATAGGTAATACCGTAAATTGACACATATCAGTGGTATCAGTAACAGTATAAAGTGAGAATTGTCCTATACAGTATTGTGGAGTACAATATATTACTTCAGTAAATAGCTTAATCCAATCTGTATCAGGTATCCATTTGTTAAACAATTGTCGCCAAACATTTTCATTTTGCAACATCAGTTCAATTTGTACATTATTTTTTTGAATTTCCACATACAAAAATTGCATAGTGCATTTTGTCCAATTTACAAAAATTGTCATGTTACCATCAAATTTCAACTGACGTAGCTGCATAGCATCATAATTGTCCAAAAATTGCTGCTGATAATTTATATTGTGCAGGTGTGTCTTCAATATATCTGGATTCCAAGATGCTTGTAAATGTACAATCTGAGTGATATCTTCCCCCACTACTTTTAAATGATCAGTTAGAATTTCAATATCAGCTGCATTAAGAGCCCCCATTCCGGTACCCAAACCTCCCAGCAAAGTATCATACCATGCCCTTTTATATCGGCACTTGCCTGTATCTGGGAATGTGATGTTAAAATATACCACAACTTTTTGATACTGTCTACCTACCTTTTTACAGGTAGAAGGGATTTTAACCAAATGGTCTGTATGAACAGAGGTAGGTTTACCTGTTAATATTGATAGAACATATGGCCTATGTATGCTGCCTGTAATGACTGTGGTATTAGTACATATTACAGAAACTCCAGTAGACAAATTTATTTGCACTTTTGTGTTATTGGGAGGAATACTAATTCCCTGCATGGTATGATTACCACATTCCTTCACATAAGTGAAGACTAGCCATTGTGTTGATGGTGGATATTTCTTTGTTTTCTCCTTTTCCCAAATAAAACATAGGAAATTGACAACATTTAATAGAAACTTCAGAATCAAATGTAAGGGTTACCTTAGGACTATTTGGTCGAATCTAATAATGACCCATAACCGTGGACCAAAAAAATAACATTACTGGGAACTATTATATGCCCAATGGTACAATTAGCATTAGATGGACAAGTAAAATTGTCCTGCTGTCTTTGCCCACAAAAAAAGATTTATTTTTGAGCATTCATGCCAACCTAGCTTTAGAGTTTTGTTGTCATTGTTTATTTTCCAAACTGGCATTTCTCTTGTTTGACACCCTATCCCAAGTGCTGCAATGAGTACAGTCAGTACAATAACAAACAGTCTTCATTATGTAGAATACTATATCTTTTCCACGTAATAGGTATTAACTTAAAAAGTTGTTTTGATAGATGCTTTTTCAACTGTTTTAGACTTGGCATTGGCCGTGAGTCTACAAAAAAAAAAAAAACACACAAAACATGAAGTCACTTAATGACTTTCAGCTGATCTCTATGAACAAGAATCTTTTTGCTTTTTTTCATTCCTTTAACTTTGTACACTAGAGGTCCTAACTGAGCAATTATTTCAAGGGGCCCTTGCCAATTACTATCCCATGGACCATCCGTCTGGAACGTCTTGATTAATACCTGTGTCCCAGAGGGAAGGTTTTCTTCTGGCATAACAGGATCCTTTGACCGTAATTTGAATGCCTGCATTTCTGATAGGCTTTGACACAATTCAGAAATATCCTTTAACCATTGTTGATGCTGTGCAATTTCTAATAATGGTCTGTTTGTACTAACAGTAGGATCGAATGGCAATTGTATAGGCATTTTCCTGCCTGTCATGACTTCAAAAGGTGATATCCCTGTTTTACTGTGAGGAGTTGCTCTGACACCCAGCAAGATTCCAGGCAAATGGTTTACCCAATTTACACCTTTTTCCAAGCAGGCTTTCTTAAGGCATTCCTTAAGAGTCCTGTTCATTCTTTCAACAATCCCATTGGACTGAGGATGGTAAGGAACATGAAATCATTGCTGGATACCAAGCAAATCGCACAAAGCTTTCATCAGTTTATTGATAAATTGTGGCCCGTTATCAGATTTGATAACTCGTGGCCATCCCCAATGACAAAAAATGTTTTTCCATAAGGCGTCTGCTGTAGCCTTAGCCGTCATTGTTTTGGTAGGAATTGCTTTTACCCATTTTGAAAAAACATCAGCCACCACTAGAAGACACTGTACCCGCCTTTAGCTGAGGGTAATGGACCTGCAAAGTCAATTTGGATGGCATACCAAGGTCTGTCCGCTGGAGTTACCCTTAGTAGCTGTGGCTTTTTCAATTGAGCATTAACCTGCGAACATATTAAGCATTCAGCATGCACTAAATCACAGATTTTCTTTAACTGTGGATGCCAGTACTTGTTCTTTACAATGGGCCATAACTTTTGTGTACCCAAATGTCCCAATACGTGGTGATTAAATTTCACTAACTGTTGTGCCTGTCGGTATGGTATATAAGGAATAATAGAACTGTCTTCACAACGTTTTGCATAATATTGCCCTGGACTTTTTCCTACAAGAGTACATTTTTTAACTCTTTCTACAGTCCAAACTTAGTTTAGATCTGCAGCAAATCATGCTGCAAATTCTGAGCTGAAAATATCTGTATGGCATGTAGTGCAGTGGTTTTATCTTGTACACTAGAAAGGTGTTCTGTAGGATACAATTGCATTCCTTCCTTGGCTGCCTTTTTTGCCATCTGATCAGCATAGTTATTTAACTGAAAATTTTCATTTGTAGATGATGAGCTTTTACCTTTAAGATACTGTAGCAACCCACAAAGGACTGACTGCGAACCAAATTCCAAATAGTCTGTAACACAAAAGCATGCTTAAGTGGTTTGCCCATGTTATTAACAAACCCTCTCCTTGCCCATGTAGACATATGCAGCTGCAGAGAATAAACTATGTATGCACTGTCTGAAAAAATATTGACAGGTGGAAAATGCTGTAACATAAAGAACTGATCTCAGTTCAGCTTGCTGAGCAGACATGTGTCCCGGTAACTGAATCAGAGTCAGCTGTCCCACAGAAGGGTTTTCTGGTACTACTGCAAATTCAGTTCGATGTTGTCCATTGTCCCATAATCAAGCACCGAAAACAAAGATGGATGGCCTGTCTTCCTGAAAATCAGGAGACAGAATGGGCTTTTCTGGATTTGAAATGTGCCTAATGCATTTGTGTTGTTTTCCTTCATATCCCATGAAGTTAGATAAGTAATACTTATCTCCTGCCTTTATTGTAACTTGCTTGACACTAAATAATGCCAACCATTTTGCAAACACTGCTTGACTGACGTCATCAATCAGTTTATTTAACTGAGTTTCATTTACCAAAACCTGTATGGCATAATGTGGTGTCTGTACTATAATGTCTTTGGAAAAAGCTGTTAAGTATTCAATTTGTTTTAAAGCCCAGTAAATGGCCAAAAGGTACTAAATGCACAGGTGATATACCCTCTTAACGTGTCATTTTTTTACTAAAGAATGTAATGGGGCATAAAGTTCTTTCCATTCAAACATCAGAGCCCTGAGGCCACTCCTGTAAAAGCACAACAGAGAGTGTGTTGGGTCCAGCTGCTGCCTGTAACACAAAGGGACGTGTTAAACTTGGAGCCACTAGTTCTGTAGCCTTGGCCAATGCTGCCTTTAAATCACAAAAAGCTGTATTTTCCTTTGGTCCCCACTCCAGAAAGGCTAATTCTTTCTGGCTAGAAAGCATGTCATACAGAGGAACTGCCATGCTGGCATAATCCTCTATGAATTCCCCGATTATAATTCATGATACCTAGAAATTTGTGCAAAACCGGAATAGTAACCAGTTTATCCATTTGCAAACTTCTCTGTACCCTCTCTGAATAAGGAGTATGCCCAGAAGGACGTTAAATAGTACCTAAAATCTTTACTTCAGATGACATGAATTGTAACTTTTCACTTTTAACCTTAAACCCTGCCTCCTCCAGTGTTTGAAGAACCTGTATTACTTTAGCTAAATTATGTTCTTTTGTTTCAGACTGTATTAGTATATCATCAATGTAATGCAGAACAGAATCATCAGATTCTAAACCTTGTAGTATTCATCCAACTATTTGGTGAAATATAACCGGACAGTTTTGAAATCCCTGTGGTAACCACGTCATGACATACTGTTCATTTTGAAAAGTAAAGGCAAACCTTTGCCAGTCTTTTTCCTCCAGTGGTACTGCAAAGAAACCATTAGCTAAACCTATGACCATAAAACACTGACTGTGTTTTTATTCTTGGTGCTAGCTCTGGGACCCCTGGAATCAGATGAGCTTGGGGAGTCGTGAACTGGTTTACTTTTCGTAAATCAATAACCAATCAGTAAGTGCCATCTTTCTTTTTAATGGGCCATATGCGTGAATTTGTAGAGCTATTTCCCTTTTGAATTATTCCCACATCAAGCCATCGTTGTATGCAATTTTGCATGTCTGTTTCTGCTTCCTTCGGGATTGGCTACTGTTTTTGAAACGGTGGAATAAAATCTTTGTCACTACCTACAGAAACTGCTTCCTGTAGCTTCCTGCAGTCTGTGGGCCCTTGAGACCACAACGTAGGGAACTGTTGTTTTACCTTTGACCATACTTCATTTTCAGTAGGGCTGACAGTATGGCTCTTTTTAGGACTGGTTGATACATGTATTGCCTTAATCATACATAACATGGGACCTTGTCTTTGCCATATGATTCCATTAGGAAGGTCTATGACAGTTTCCATTTTGGACAATATATCCATTTCCAAGATTGTGGAAGTGCAAGAATTGTGCATCAAAAATACCCCTTTGACTGGTTCCCCTTGAGGGGAGAATTGTACTTGTACAGGTTTACTACCTATGGCTAGACATCCAGAGACATTAAAACCTGAAATACATCTATGTTTAGACAAGTCAGGAGGCAAATGCCTACCTGTCACTGAGACAGCAGCTCATGTATCTAGAAGAACATCTTCCCACAGGTTTTCCTCTACCCAAATGTTAAAAAGTGGTTGTCCATCTTTCCCCTTCTTGAAGTTAGTCAAGAAAGAGACTTGGGTAGGGGGGTCACACCCCTATAGTGCATTTACTTCCCACCCTGAATCATCTGTGGTATTGGACTGCAAAGGACATAACTGCAGTGTTTCTTCGACTTCTTCACAGTCAAAATAAGAAGGTCGACTGAGTTCCTGATGCAAGACTATTTGTTGCTGATAATTAGGATTTACTGGACCCTCGAGAACAAAGTCAGAAGGAACAGTTGTATGCTGTGAGCTAACAATATTAGCTTGTACATTGACAGTAGGTGTCACACCATCCCTTTGCTGTACAGGGAATGCTGACTACTGGGAATCATGGCCGGCCTTAGGCATAGGTGAACTAGGCAACCGCCTAGGGCGCCGTGCAGGCCGGCCTCAAAAGGGCACAATTCACGGACCGGAGTTCTGTTGTGACGACCCCTAACCGGGAAAAGCCGAACAGACAAGAACATTTCTTTTTTTTTTAATTTCACCGTTGCCGCCCTAAAGACTACAATTGCACCCTCCCTGGCATCAAAAGAGCGCAATTTATGGATCGGAGTTCTGCTGTGACGATTCCTAACTGGGAAAGCCGAACAACAACAACAAAAAGATTTTTTTTTCTTTCACCGCCAAGGGGCTATATAAGTATCTAGATAACCTTCCCGTACAACGCCTGCTTAACAAGAAATCTTGACCGCTGCAGGATTCGTTATATGGATGCTTTCGTTCCTCCGTTGGGTATCAGACTTCCCTTTGTGTGGGGAAATGGCATTGTCTAACCGTTACTCCTTAAAACTGTCATTCACCTATAAAGCAACCCGTGCGTTCTCTTCATTTTTTCACTGACAGAAGTAAACAGTCGGCATAGCTGTTGTACCTTCGATCCCCAAAATGTTCAGCTATATTTTTCACAGCGTTGGGCTAATGGACAAAAAGCACTAACAACTTCAAGTATTTTTTCTCACCATTCCTGGTTAAAAAAAAAAAAAATCTGACATTCTCTTCAAAATTGTTAATACACGTTCTGTTTTGGTTTTAAGTTAAATGCATATGTGCCAGAAACTGCTGGGGGTGAGGGGCAAACGCAACATGGGTATTTCAAGATGTAAAGAATATGTGAGCTATATATAATTTCTGAACAAAAGAAGTATGAAACTCAAATGTCTACTATTATTGGCTTGTCTAAAATCCTTAGTGATTTAAGAGACAATCAATAATTTGCTGTGCACTACAGGACAAAATATGAGACAAAGTGAGGGTCAAGGGACATTCTACAAAATCAGGGAAGTTAATGGGTATGTCTGCATAACTGCACTCACACACATATGTGCACATAAAAACACATACATATACACACAAGAGTCTGAAATCATCATCTCTGGTATACACCATTTATAGTTTGACTGCAAAGGTATGGTGGAAACATTTAAAGTAGTTGTTTACTTTTTAAAAAAAGTTCCTTATCATACTCAGCCCCTCCCCTGGAATAAACCCTATCTGATAGGCACACCTCATGTGACTGAACAACTCACAGAAAAAATGCCTGGTATGTAGACTATCAAAAACATATCTTCCATCTGCCTCCATCAAGAAAAATAAGTTTTTGACTGACTGTATTCATTTTTTGTTAAGTATTATTAACTGAAATGGGTTATGTCTATTGTAATTTATTTCAGTTTGTTTTACACACACATAGCAGTTAGAGGTATGCAGCAAGAGCTGTTAGGGTTGGCCCTATTTTTTGCTGTCAAGGTAAAGAATATAATTCTAAATCTTGTATACAATGTACTTCATTCAATTAAATGGCTTGATACAAGACAATAAAACTTTGCAATGTGCTTCATTTAAACATAAAACAAAACACTGATCATTTTAAATCAGTCTGTTCTGGGACAGGCAATGTGTTTCAGTGCTACAACTCTCTTGTACACTGATGGCGTTCAAGAAAGCCCACACACTCTTTAGGTGATGCCTCAAGTTTGCTTTCTCTTCTTATTAGCCTCATTACTTCAAGGAAAATTGCAGAGATAAGAGGCAGTTTTAAATTTCGTGGTCTTTGCTGTAATAGAAGTAAAACACTACTCAAAAATATTTGCAAGCATAGATGCATTTTGACAAACTAGAACCACCTTTGAAAAAATAATTTTTTCCCAGGGCACTGGTAGACAGTTGTCTGGGTTGACTATTGGGAGTCCCTGTGTATGTGGCTTTAGAGACTGCCTATGTTCTCTTCAGGGCCGGTGTTAGTATTTTGGGACCCCCCAGCAAGTAACAAGTTGGGGAGCCCTCTGTACAAGTCCAGTCTAAGTATTGCCCACCCTAACATTTCAGTTCATGCCGCAGAGTTTTTGGGATAGTACACACAGATTAAACTGTAGCTATAATGCTCTTACAGTTTGACAGGCCTGAGTACTACACTATGTTAGCCCATTTCACAGAAAGGCATTGACAGTGACTGACATTTAGTTGCAATGGTGATATATTACAACAATCCTATGTACAGGGCTGGTCTCAGTTGAAATCTGCCCTAGGCAAAGGGTTCCATGCCCCCCGGCTAACTATTTCATGTCCCTTGCACACATTCTTCAGTGCTCCCCCATTTTCCCTCAATTATCACACTCCTGTGAATTACCACATAGGTAGCAGTACACTAAACACCGAAAGTGTGATAAGAGACTTAGGGACACAGGTGGACAGTTGTCTCACCTTCGATAACCACATCACCACAACAGTCTATGTGGCACACCTCATCACTAAGGGCTTTTCATCCAGAAAAAAGGAGGTCATTGTCCCACTGTACTCATCCCTCATTAGACCCATTGTAGAATACAATGCCCCATTTGGTATGAACCTCTCAAGACATCTGCAACAACTGGAAAGTCCGCAGAAATACCTCACTAAAAGAATCAGAGGCCTAAAGCAGATGCCCTATGCTGACCATCTAAAAAAACTCCAGCTATACTCTGTTGCATATCGTCTATTCAGAGGCGATCTCTGCTTAACATACAAGGCCATGTCAAACCCAGAGCTGTTGGGCATGCTACACTTAAAGAAATCCCAATCCCTCAGAGCCACCCAGTCCAGGGATCTAAACCTTGTCATCACAATGAACAAAACATGCTGGAGGGATAGGTTCCTGACCCAGAGACTCCCCAGACTCTGGAATAGACCGCCCATACATGTGAAGCAGAGAATCTCTTTGGCTCTTCAAAAGGAACCTTGACAATTGGATGGGAGATAGGAAATAGACAGGGGTCCAGGGAAGTAAATATTGTGGGAAGAAATAGCCAGGGAATTGTTATGGCTAGACTTGTATAGACCCTAGGGCCGATAGCCTAGTACCAACCTATGAACCAATTCTGGGCTTCTGCACCATGTACATTGCAGTCTTTTATCTTCCTTTTCTCACATTTTGCCTTACTCTTCTGATTTTTCAAAAAGCTATGGCTTTCTGTATGTTCTGAAGTGCAGTTTTTTTTACAAACTTTTCATCCAATGATGGCTTGAACAAAAATTATGATTAAGGAAAGAAAATCAGTGTTGCTGTTTAACTTTACTTTTCCTTGCATCCTTTCAACATATCTTACCTGTAGGAAATAAGTGAATTAAGCTGGGGGGGGGTGTCTTGGGGATGGCATGACTCCAGAAGCCATATGGTTATAGTGATGCTCTGAGGTGCATTTTTTGAACATTTTCCCAACCTTTTGATCCAGGGGTAGCCTGAACAAAAATAATGAGTAAGAAAATAATTTCAGTCCTTTTTTTTTCTTACAAGGAAGACACAAGTTCTGCCCAAGGCTTAATGTTCAAAGCTGGCAAAATAGTGTCTCACAATAAACTAACAAGGCAAATATTTGAGAGAATTCATAAATCCTATCCTGGAATAATGCTTGCCTCCATAGCCCCCCTGCCCCCCCAAAAAAGATGATAGTCACTGTCCATGTATCCCTGTGGTTCTAGATGGGGATGAATTCAGAGGTTCAAATAGCCATGGTCATGTATCTCAAGTGACTGTTTAAGAAACTTTGCTCAACAACCCAGTGGCATTATGTAAAAAAGTTTCATTGAAGAAGTTGTTTGCATGCAAAGTGGTTAATTGATATTGACACAGAACATTATCAGCTGAAACAAGAGGAATGTAAACCTGCGTAGTTTATTAAAAGATGATGATATTAGCTGCGTACTCTCATTAAAAGATAACAATATCTGTATATTATGAATCAAATGACAGAAATCTATAAAAGAAACTAAGACTCTGCAACATGTTCACAAATAATATGTAGTAAATACAAACAAAGGAAATATTTGTAAGTAACATTTGTATTCATTTTCATATTTGAATAGTGGTATAAATACCACATTCAATCTCTCCTGCCAAGAGCAGGTCACATGGTGATGGCCTTTGTTAACCTATGTGACCATGAGTATGCAAAACATTATCTTTAATAGTGTAATTTTTAAGAAAGGAGGTTTGCTAGAAAGGTATGCAGTGAGATTCTGTTGTGTGAATTTATCTTTTGAAGTGCTGGGGAAAGTGTACATCTTGGTGGATAATATGAAAATCTGCAACATAACTGATGAGCAGTATGAAGTGGTATGAATAAGGAGATTTTCAAAGTCTGAAGAATTGCCAGAATACAGAGAAATGTGGAATAATATATGTTTGTGAACAAAACCCAGGAAAAGGTACTAAAATAGTAATATCAGATATTTAAGCAAAAACCCATGATTGGGTGTGGGTATCACAGGATTAACCCACAGATGGCATTATTTCAGAAATAAATTGTTTACCTTTCTTAAATAATGTCTTTGTATAATGGCGGTGTAGTGTTCCTTTGCATTCTTCAATGCTTGCTGATGTACTGTGGATGCATATGGAACTTACATTCCACGCATGCATAGTACAATTATTTATTTATTTATTTTTATTTATTTATTTTACATTTGTTAACCAGGTTAGTCTGGCTGAGCTTTTGACTCATTTTCAGCAGAGACATGGGGAGAAAAGCTCCTCAGGACTAGAAAACAATTTATTACATTTTAGTAACATAGTAGTAACAATCACTTATAGAATCTTCCAAGCAGAGACCTGGAGAGAAAAAAAGCTCCTCAGGCAATTAAATTATACAGAGTAGTAAAATTGGCAGACAAGTATGTGAGTTGTTACAAACAAGGTTTTAAACAATTAGCAGGAGAAAATGTGACTAGTTACAATATTATTTAAGCTGCTTAGAGCAAAATGAGTTAATAGTTAGGCAGATGCTTATTTAAAGTGGGTAGGATCTAGCTGTATAGGAGTTTGGAAACAAGAAAGGAAAGTAAGAATGGCTAGTCGGAGATGTAGGAGAGGTAGAGCATAGGAGACACTAGACAGGTAGGTTGTTTTGAGACTGTAAGAATTAAGAGTGTTTGGAGACAGAGGAAGGGAAGAGGTAGAAGAGGCAGGGGAATAGTGTTAGAGATACATTAAGAGTGAGGAGGTGAAATAGGTGAAAGGATGGTGGCTTCAGGGTGGTTGGCTACAGTGGCAAGACCACTTTGTTTGTAGGTATTTCCTTGTGGATAATTTGAAACTTTTACTATGCTGGAGGGATTTTATTTCCAAGGGGAGTTGGTTGCAGGATGTAGCTAGATTATAGTTATAGAGAAGGCAGTCTATTTTGGTTTTGGGTTTGTAGATGAACTACATTACAAGGTATCTTTTTTTCCCTATGCATTTAAATAATGTAAAGAAATGACTGGAGTGGCTTTCTTGGGGAATGTGGGTGTGGCTCAAATAGGGGTGTTTCATGGGTGTGGGTGGGGCTTAAGGGGCACCGGAGCACTACTTTGCCTAGGGCACCATTTCAGCTAAGGCCGGCCCTGCTGGGAATACTGACTGCTGAATATTTGTGGTATATAGGTGTTGTTGCCGTAGTCTCCTATTACCCTCTGTCACATATCATTGTGAAGTGTACTACTGTGTTTGTACTTCTGGCTGCATTACCTGTTGCTTCGTGGTACACGTGGCTTATCAACATTTTTTCCGTTAAGAAACTTACCCTTTGCCTCTTGTTCCTGGCACCATCTGCGATAATATTTACAATCATTTTTAGTATGACCCACCTGTTTGCAGTAATAACAAATAGGCTGTCTCTTTGAAGGACCCTCTTTTTGAAGGACCCTCTACAGATTGAGTAACTTGAGAAGCTGAGTGGCTGGGGGAGCTGATGCTGCCCGTTGTTGCCCCTGTATAACTTCCCTTTGATATGATTGGCCTATTATCTGCTGTGGGACCTTCTGTCCCTGATTAATCCATTTCCCACGCCCCCTCCCCTTCATTAACAATGGGTGCAGAACGGGGAGTGTAAATCTTTTGCTTATGAATAGCATTATCTTTACACATAATATGTGCTCTCAGCAATTTATCTACTAACTCTGTGAGTGTATTTGAAGATTCTTCATAAATAAGTTTATTATCCCCTGGAACACCCTCCAAATGGTCTAAAAAGGGATGCGTAACAGCTTTTTGAAAATGTTCATCTTTCAATTCTTTTTCATCACTGCCATTAACTAGCATATATGCCAGCTGGTAATGTTCAGCTTGTTCTTTCAAGAAATCACAGACTGTCATTTGAAACTGATCTAAAAGTGTTGGTGTGAGAGATTGCCCTCTAGTATATGCTAGCAATACTGCTGTCATTCTTAGATGTTTAGTTTGTATTGGATAACGCTTTTGCTGAATATAAGCCATGAAATGCTGAGGAGTAAAATTCCAGAGACAACACTCGTGTATCATTTCACGCAGTGCCTACAGTTTTAAGAACCCAAGCTTTAAATGTAATCATGTTATTAAAAATACCCTTCTGTTCATCCCACTTAGGGAGAGTTTCTAACATTCTAGACTGATGATAAACTTCAGCAGAAAAGACAGCTGAGGCTATGACAGGACTCATAACAGCAGTTTCTAGTGCTTTAGAGTGATATTTTTCTAACAAAGTTTGTAATCGTTAAAGATCTTGATTAGCTAAGTCTGCTGCTCTAGCAGCTAAGCTCGCTGCTCTAGTAGCCTCAGATTCCTGTGTGTTTAATTGAGCTCATAATGTGTTTATCTCCTCTCTTGCAATAGTGATGTCATGCTGTGCACTAGCCAGTTTCTTGCAAACGGACAATTTTATCCATTAATTCTTCTATCATACCGATAGCTTTACTGCCTGCTTCAAGAACAGTTTGTGTAAAGGTCTTAATTTCAGTCTGTGAGACTTTCAAAAACTGAGAAATTTTTTTGTACATTTAGCAGACTCGGTATGCATCTTACCAGACGCATTCCATTTATTACAGTAAGTCTGAAAGTGACCCATGAGGTCAAGATCTTGCTGGTTGCTAACTTTAGCAATCCAATCTTTAAACACTTGCAAATCAGACTGTAAAGTACAAACTTTGACATTTACATCACCCTCTAATAAATCTTTTGCAACAGGATATATAGAAACAGGAACTATTGTCTGTCCTTCAAGTGCTTCAAGCATTACTTTATCCTGGTTGTGTTCTCGGTTTTGTACAATACATTTATGACAAGGCATACAAAAAGCAACATTTAAATCATTACAAATGGCTAATTTCTGAATATTTTGTGACACCTTTGCCTTAAGCACATATCAATCAAAGGTTGCAATCCATTTGCATAATGCAGGGTTGTCAGTTTTCCGTAGTAAAGACTTACAAGTGTTAATATGCTGATCATATCATGTCTGTAAATAATTTCACACATCTACATATGATTCAGATGCATCAACAGTAAAAGATTTGGTGCACTTCTTGACATTTTCATGAATTGCATTCATTGTTAATAGAAAAACAGAAGAAAATATTTACCACAAATGTTTAGGACAAGGTGGCCAGTCTTGACATGAAGATCAGTTGAGGGAGAATCTTTTGCTGTCTTTTATTAGATGCTGGTGAAGCGAATTTTGGCAATAAAACTCAAACCTGTATATCACCAACTGTCTGAAGAAGTATTACCATACTGCCCTGTACTGCACCTCAGTGTTTTTGCCTGCCAGCCAATGGATAAAGTTTAGAAAAGAAGAGTCGACTCCAAAAACATCTGCGCAGGAATGTCGCACTGTGAGAGGCACCTCTGCAGGTCACCTCCCCGGTTGTTTCAACTGGTCTGGTTTCGCCATTGTAAAATTTTATTACTACACTATTCAGGTAGTCTGTACCTTTACTCAATGAAAATACGGAGTCAGTTCTGCTGTTACAACGTTTGTTTACTGCATATGAGGTATTTTCACATCTAGCTTAACAATGAAAGATATACACATATAACAAAGCCGTACTTCAGCTTACAACATCACATCTGTAAGGATAGGAAAATCAAAGTCTCTGATACAAAAGAAAAAGTCCCGATCTTTATAGTGTCTTTCCTGCCTGCATCAGCAGTTTAGAGAATATTCCAGAATAATAAGTCTTTCTTTTGAAGCTAGTCTGCAGACAGTTTGTTTTCCATATTTCAGACATTCTGTTCCTGGAGGATGACTCCTCTGCTTCGCTCTTATCTTGAATGTCCTGTTGACGAGACACAGCTGCATAAAAGAGTTTGTCTTGACCTGCTTGTAGATAATAAATTTCACAAACTGCATAGTTTATAAATGATAAGATATTTTACTTCTGACTCCTAATAACAATGAATGCCAAGCTATATGTTTTTGCCAAGAGTTCAAACTAAGTGCAAGCTATACACTGAAATGCAGAATATTTATTTTACATTTTCAGAAAAATCCACTGAAATCCATTTTTAACCTGTTCGTTACTCCCACACTGTTCATAAGCTATCTCTGTAGAGCCCAAACACCAATTTTTGTCCATAACAAAAGTAGATCCAGCACAAACATCTAAACTTACTTGGCATATACATATCCCACCAAGTGACAACATAAACACCCTAGAATCAATACTCCACTGGGCTTCCCACTCCCTCCCTCATGAAACCATAGTGCTAGGCGACATCAACATAGACTGGAACTCTATCCACTCCCCAACACCCATCAACCACATTAACCTATATAATTTTACCCAACTCATCAAAACCCCCACTCGTATAGATAAAGCCACCAAAAGAGAATCCATATTAGATTGGATCCTCACTAACCAAGCCAACACTTGCCACCAATGTGGTACACTACCTAATTCTCTCAGTGACCATAACCCAACCTTTTTCCTGTGACACAAACTTAAATGTAACAACCCACCGTCCCTACTACAAATCCATTCCCGCAAAAACTTCCCCTCAGACCTTTTCACGGAAACATTAAAATCCTGTAACTGGGTTCCCACCAAAACCCTCCCTCTGGACAAGGCAGTAGAATACTTTAATTCCACATTCCTAACAATCCTAAACCAATTAGCCCCAATAAAAGACATTAGAGCACGTAGCAATCCTGCCCCCTGGTTACTTAAAACCACAAAGGCCTTAATAAAACAAAGGGACAAAGCATGGAAATCCTAGCAACAACATAAAACACCCACAACTAGACAAGCCTACTTACGACTTAGAAATAAGGCAAAAAAACAGGTTAGGATAGACAAAATCAACAAAAAATATATAGTAACAACCCACAGAAAGTCTGGGCTGCAGTGAACAGCATCGTCCAACCTGGAAAAACCACCACACCACCACCAAACACAGAAGGCACCAACCTTGACATAACATCCAGCTTTAACAACTATTCCACCTCCTCCTTACTGAAACTCATAAATGATACAAGCCCCCCACCAACCATCAAAGCCCAATAAATCACCACCCCCTTCACACTCAAACCAGTATCTATATCAACCATCCAAAAATTCCTAGCTAAACTCAAATCAACTACCCTCACTGTCAACAACCTCCCAGCTGAATTCCTCCAACTTGGATCTAGGGCCATAGTCTACCCAATCTCTATACTAATAAATAGATCCAATAATGAACACTACATTACATCCTTATGGAAAACCTCATATATCATCCCTCTTCACAAGGGTGGCCCCTCCACAGACCCATCCAACTACCACCCGACCACAATCCTTTCAACCCTATCAAAAATTCTAGAAAGATGTATCCATCACCAACTCCTCTCCCATTTACTGTCCAGCAACCTACTCTCTCAAACCCAACACGGATTTCAACCTGGCCATAGCACCACCACTGCCCTAATTAACTTCACCAATACCATGAACTCATACAAAAACCAAGGGAGACCTTCCAGGTCACTTCATCAGACTTGATAAAACATCCCATGCCTTCCTTGATATATATACTTTCAAAGTGACCAATCATTTAAGACAAACAATTAAATATTTATATCAGATTCAATTAATTTAAAAATAGTAGAAAAAAACATAAATATACTTAAAAACAGTATGCAAGTTCAAATGTGAATGCCTATAGAACCATGTAAAAGGGAATTAGTGCTTTAAGGCTCTTGCCTTTAAAAATGGTTTCAAAGAAACAGTTTCATTAATGCCTGGGGGGGGGGGTTGTCTGCATTTAGTTGCAGAATCCATTTTTGCTCAGCCTCTTCTGTTCTGCTTCTAATGTCAACCCTCTGATATTTTCTTCCAGAACTTCTAAAACTATAAATTTAAAAACGTGGTGCATCCCTTCAACTTCTACATGTTTAACTAGGGCACTACTCTACTTTTTGTTTACTATATCCCTCATATGTTCTAAAATGCATTCTTTGAGCATTCTATTAGTCTTGCCCACATAAAAAAACTTTACAATATTGGCAAAAATTCAGATAGACTATGTTTCTAGTCCTGCAGTCTGAATAGAAATTAAATTAAATTCTAAACTTTTGCTGTGGATGTACAAAAGTGCTACATGAGAAAATGTACTTACAAGCTCTGCAGTTCCTGCACATATATGTCCCTATCCTATCTGATGCATTCAGGGACTTATGTGTTTGGGTTTTATAACATAACTGCCTTTTAAGTGATTTTTTTTTGTTTGTAAATGAGAAGTGAGGTCCAGAGTCTATGACGCCTTTGAGTTCTTTAGTGGCTAACAATATGTTCCAGTTTTTCCTAAATATATCACAAAATTGACTGACATCACTTGCATAACTAATGGGGAACCTGAGTTTCTCATCCCTGGAGTCAGTTTCAGGGTTATCTCTTGTAGTTTGTTCTGAGAAGTAAGGTCTACCCCTCCCTTGACGTTCTTGATATACTCCTTCTATGGTGGTGTCTATTTCTGTCTGGTTATATCCTCTATCAAGTAGTTCTCCTCTTAACACTTCCATGGACCTCTCCAACTCATCATCTTTATTATGTAATCTTGAGGCTCTCAGGAATTACCCTTTCATAATGTTTTTGCTAACATGTCTTGGATGCATGCTGTTTTTATGGAATTCTTTCTACTTGGTTTTCTATACAGGCTAGTAGCCATCTGCCCCATTTCTGATTTTTTCACTAGAACATCAAGGAATTCTATCTGTTTATTTGAGTACTTACAGGTAAATTTTAAAAATGGTGTTGTTGTGTGTAGGTACTCTAAGAATCTACCCAGCATCTCTACTGAGTTTTCCCACAGAAAAAACATATAATCCACAATATGTGCATACCAAGAACATATTTGCTAAATTAATTCCCCTGAAATGTTTCTTCCCATTGGACTAAAGTTAGGTTGGCATAGCTGTTTGCACAAGCTATGCCCATAGCTATGCCAGCCTTTTGTATGTAAAAATCATCTTTAAAGACAAAAACATTATTGTCCAAAATTATTTCAAGCAGACTGCATAACAGATTCACTCTATCATTAGAGAAAACACACTTAGAACATAGCAAGCTCCTAATGTTCTCTATTCCCCACTGATTTGGAATCACTGTAAAAAGTGATGTAATATCTAAGGTTACAAGCAGATATTCTTTATTTATCGAAATTCTCTTTCTATACAATCTTTAGAGAAAAGATTTTGTGTCTTTCAGTACTGTTTCACACTTTTCAAGCACTGGATGAAGATTATTCTCTACATATATTGACATGGTTTCTGTTGTCCAACCTCTACTAAACACTATGGGTCTCATAGGTGGACATATGATATCTTTATATTCCTTGGGAAGGCAAAATATAACTGGAATGGTAGGAGTTTCTACATTAAAATACTTAAATAAATCCTCTGTTATCAAATTTGTAGTCAGCAAGTCAAACAAGAAAACAACAATCCTGTCCATAACACATTTAACTATATTTATTGAGATACAGGCATAGGTTTCATGGTCATTCAGTAGTTTCATCATTTGCTGGATGTAAAATTCCCTGTCATTAATCACAATTCCCCCTCCTTTATCTGTGGGTCTAATGTCCACTGAATGCATTTCCCTCTGGTCATATAGAGCATCAGATTCTTCTTTACTCAAGTTATAAAAGACAGCTCTTCTATATGAATTAAATGCTTCCCTTATTTGCTTCTCACATACTGATACATAGACTTCTACCACAGGATGTAATTTAGGTACAAAGGTGCTAGGTTTTTTAAAAATATTCACGTTGTCAGTCATCTGTCCTTTAAACATAGTTTCTAAAGTTAAGTTGTGACCAAATAACTTAAGTTCTTTAAGAATGTCAACCAACACAGTTCTCTAGGCTGAAATAAACAACAGCCCTTTATTCAAAAGTAACATATGTGCATCAGTTAGTGTTAAAGATGAAAAATTTATTACCAGACTTTTGTGTTCTTGCTGCAGGTTACCATTGTGTTCCATGTTGCTTCTGTGTTTGATATCTGCCTGACTCAGCCTTTCCTTCCTCTGCTCCTTGATCTGCTTTTTATCGGTAAAGCATTCATTAGTGTGAAGGGTATCATTTGAGTTCCTGGTATTCCCTTCTTTGCATGGGAAAAGGCAGATTCCTATTAGATAGGTTTCTGTTGCCATTCTTCTTGCTGCTTTTTGTATTTATATCCTTTGGTTTTACTGTTGACTGCTGCTCAGCAGGAGTCACTGGTAAACTCTGTGTTTCCTCAGTGTTAGTAGCTGCAGCCACTCCCTCTTCAGTTATTTGGCTTCTCTTTGCTGGTCGTGTGTTGTCTATCACAAAAGGGGCTGGGTTTACAGGCTGGTCTGTTGCTGTAGTAAAAGGTTTGGGCCATAAGAAAACAGCACCAGACTGGAAATCGTTCATGTCCCTTTGAAGTTTTTTCAGCTAGACACTTGAAAAAGCCTTGTATTGTTGTCAGGGTGAAAGCACTTGTGGTGAATTTTTAAAAAAATAAATCTTTCTACTGGGTGACACCTGCTGCTGCCTGGACCATTTGTTTGATTATCAGTTTTTCTTTTCGGTCCTGTATCTGTTACTACTGTTTATGAATATATTGATAGAGCTTTGAGTAGGTCCATGTAAAACATACTGTTTAGGCCTTGTATTCTCATTTAAGTTGTTGCATGTGTCTGGACAGATACATGCCAAAGGAGGCATTATATTCAATGATTTGCCTACAGAGGGCTGAGTAAAGGGAGACAATGGCATCCCTAGATCTAGGCACAATCCCTTTGTTTATAAGCTGTGCAATAGAGAAGGACTTTCTTACAATAGACACATATTGGTTAAATGGTAGGTCACTGTCCACCTAAATTTCCAAATCCCAAATAACTGGGTCAGCTCTTAGGTGCATATTGTCAACATGGTAGTTCACTGGGGTAGATGACTTCCCTAAGATACAGTAATGCATTTTTTGACATTTAGCTTAAAGTCATCTGCAAACTTAGTCAGCCAGAAGCCTTTGGTATTGGCTTTTATTTCAGAAAAGTAGATGTCAAACAGGAGAGGTTCCATCTCAGAACCCTGGGGGACTCCACTGGTGACTGGTCTCTTTGTGGAGGTAACTTCCACTATTTTGATCATCTTCTTGATATTTTGATTGTCTTCTTGCTTGAAACATTTCTGTCAGAAAACGGTGAACAATGTTATTTAAACATTATCCATTTTACTATTCCTATTCAGTATGTAAGCATTCCAAATTATTTTATTGGTTAAGGAACTTGAAGATAATGTCTGGTGAAGGTTCATTTGATTTTTGATATAATAAACAAAATACAAAGACAGACAACATGAAACCAGAAATTAATCAGACCCAGTTTATTAATCCAAGAAGTTAATTAGTTATTCTCTGCAGTTGCCTGAGGCAGTGGAAGGGTCTACCCAAGTATTTTATTTTCAATTATAGGTAGAAATGGTATTGTTTAACAAATATATAAGCTCAAGGTTGAGTATTATCCTCCACAGTATTATGGATTGGTAAATAGATCGCAGGTCTGACAGGCAGATTTCTGGCTTGGGGCACTCTTGTTTGGTCCATGTAAGGAAACTATATTAATCTTATTAGCAGAAAACTCTCTGACAGGTCAAGTATGCCTGCCTTCCAATAGGCTACCAGTGAATTTTCATGTAATTTATTGACAGGATAAAACTACCACTGTTGTAATGTTGACATTTGACACATTAGAACAAAAGTAAGGATCCATGTATGAAATGAATTGCGGCACAACTGCTGTTGTTGTAATGATGATCTCCAATACATTAAAACAACTTAAGTAAGGATCTGTGAATGAAAACAATTATAAATAGAGATGCAAAAATAATTTTGCCCACTTACTAGGGCTTCATTGGATCAGCACAGTATAATAGAATCAATGCCACAAATAAAAAAGCAAACACTAAACAAAAATTAATGAAGATAACTTTTCAAATAATTAGTAAACAGGCTAGAATGCATTACAATACAAGTAATAAAATATTAAGCTATGACCAATAAAAGAACATTACTTGGACAAAAGTGGCATGTCTACAAATGTATTGAGTCCCTATATATTATTAAGTGTCTATAAATGTACTGAGTCTCTATATGTTATTAAGTAGACTTATAACTAATGAGTGCTGTTTCTAAGTTGTGTTTCTTCAGCCTGGTGTCATATATGTCCAGTCTGAGAGATGGATGAATTTGTAATGCTTTGTTTGGAGAAATCCTCCATGTGGATGCTTTAGTCACTCTCTTCACTTGTATTTTGCTGTTAAAGTATGAATCAGTGGGTGTACAAGAAGTCAAAAAAAAAAAAATCAAAACTTCCTGTACATAAATAATTGTGGTTATGCCAATAAATCAATTAAGTCTTTTTTTTTCACGAAAGACCATAGTTAGGCTGTTCAGATAAGTCCCTTTCTGCTAAACAGCAATAAATATGTTCAGGCCCTACCATTAACCAATATGTAAAGGAAATCATGTCATTTTTTTCCCTTGCTTCCAGAGTTTGTTAGATGTCTGAAACTCTAGTGTTCTGGTTTATTCCACCATGTTTTAAGACCAGGGTCACTTTTTTATAAATTGTTCACATCGCTTTATAATGCTTTCTTTAATGTCAAACACCACCTTTTCAGGTAAAATATGTGCATTTTAATGATCTTTTTCACAAAATAGGGTAGGATATTTGTCAGCAACATTCTTGTTTCAGCAAGCCCCCAACCTCACTCATGTTTGCACATTTTGGGATAGTAACATTTTATTGTTAAAAATGTATTTAAAATGAAATGCTGATTTGCCAAAGACCCTACTTCCATAGAAAACTTAATTTAAAGTGTAAATACTTTCAGTTTACCATGATATCAACAGTCCCTTTTATTGGTAGTCTGTCTTTTCCTTCACAGAGTTAACATTTGGCTGCAGTGGTTGCCTTCTGGACTTTTATAATCTTTAAGGACTTAGTCACTGAGGTTTTGGAAAAGGTACTTATTCAGTCATCCTTGTTTTACAGGCTTTGTGCTTCTGAGGGGATTTATCTAATATTACCCCCCCCCCACTTCATTTTTGCTATTTTTATTTATTGCAAAAACAGTTACAACCCGCAGACTGAGAAGAAATCTGTTGCATGTCCCATTGATCTCGACAGTGTTAGTTCTATTTCCCACCATTCACCTCATGTCAGTGATTACACCAGTGGATGTTTCTTCCACTGTTCTCATCTCCTTCAGCTACATGATCTACTAAGCTGCATTTTGTACTAGTGGTTTAGTATCTTGTAAGATGACTGCACAGTGTTTTAAACTTAAAAGTAAACTGTTACAGGAGAGAACTGTGGCTGAGAAATTAGTCAAAGGGAGTGCAGGATCAGGGTTCTGAAGCATGGGAGACAACTTAGTGTTGTTAAGTGAGGCATTAACAGAGTAGAAGGCTTGACATATGGAGGTTCTACCACACATCTATGAGTACACAGGCTTATTCTTACTTAGTCACTGAGGTTTTGGAAAAGGTACTTATTCAGTCATCCTTGTTTTACAGGCTTTGTGCTTCTGAGGGGATTTATCTAATATTACCCCCCCACTTCATTTTTGCTATTTTTATTTATTGCAAAACAGTTACAACCCGCAGACTGAGAAGAAATCTGTTGCATGTCCCATTGATCTCGACAGTGTTAGTTCTATTTCCCACCATTCACCTCATGTCAGTGATTACACCAGTGGATGTTTCTTCCACTGTTCTCATCTCCTTCAGCTACATGATCTACTAAGCTGCATTTTGTACTAGTGGTTTAGTATCTTGTAAGATGACTGCACAGTGTTTCAAACTTAAAAGTAAACTGTTACAGGAGAGAACTGTGGCTGAGAAATTAGTCAAAGGGAGTGCAGGATCAGGGTTCTGAAGCATGGGAGACAACTTAGTGTTGTTAAGTGAGGCATTAACAGAGTAGAAGGCTTGACATATGGAGGTTCTACCACACATCTATGAGTACACAGGCTTATTCTTACTTAGTCACTGAGGTTTTGGAAAAGGTACTTATTCAGTCATCCTTGTTTTACAGGCTTTGTGCTTCTGAGGGGATTTATCTAATATTACCCCCCCACTTCATTTTTGCTATTTTTATTTATTGCAAAACAGTTACAACCCAAGAGACTGAGAAGAAATCTGTTGCATGTCCCATTGATCTCGACAGTGTTAGTTCTATTTCCCACCATTCACCTCATGTCAGTGATTACACCAGTGGATGTTTCTTCCACTGTTCTCATCTCCTTCAGCTACATGATCTACTAAGCTGCATTTTGTACTAGTGGTTTAGTATCTTGTAAGATGACTGCACAGTGTTTTAAACTTAAAAGTAAACTGTTACAGGAGAGAACTGTGGCTGAGAAATTAGTCAAAGGGAGTGCAGGATCAGGGTTCTGAAGCATGGGAGACAACTTAGTGTTGTTAAGTGAGGCATTAACAGAGTAGAAGGCTTGACATATGGAGGTTCTACCACACATCTATGAGTACACAGGCTTATTCTTACTTCCAGTAAAGACAGAGGTTAAAGCACATTACTTACTAAAAGCCATACCTCAAACTACAAGACAATAAAAATAGGAACAAAGGCACCTGAAAAGCAGAAGGATTCAGTTAAAAAACTGGACATTCTATTTCAGTTTGAATATAGAATAATGCATACATCTTCCCGCTTCCAGTACTAATGTACAATACTACTCAGAAACACATTTAAAAAAAAAAGATGACAAAAATGATGGAAAAATATAAGCACGTTATCAAAGAGACAATGTAATATATGTAGGCATTAATGAGCTCCATTACCTGTTGTTATACTCACCATAACAAATCTATTCCCGACAGAGTCAAGGCTCCCTCTACCAGGGCCTTGGCTTCATCTATGGCTTTTTAGAAAGCATTGAATTCTAGAAGTGGTCTAGAAACTGCTACTTGGTCTTCTGTACTTACTTTTACAAAGCACTATTACTTGATTTCTTCTCTAGGTCTAGGTCATGCTTTGCTAGGACTATTCTCCAGTGGTTCCTAAACCCATCTCCTTCTGCTGCCCATATATAGTTAACTATGGTAATCTACCAATATATCTAAGACTGCCACAGCAATGATCAATACGAAGAACATAGTACACTTGTAAGTTGAACTTCCCATAACAGTTGTTTGAAAGATCATTGCTGCAGTTGCTGCTCCCTCCCTCCATCCCTTGTTTTGTGGGGTTGTTATACAAAGGTGTGGACATTTAATTTTTGTTATTCCCAGCCTTGTCCTTTCAGGGTACGGCCATCCTCTCTCTGCTGGCAGGAAAGCTGTGAAGGGCTTTGCACCCAAACTTGTCTTTTAGACAGTTCATCTCAAGCTGCTTGACAGTTTGGCTGCATGGAAAGAGCCCTGAAACTTTGGAAGCTGGTTGGCCATTATATCCTTGGCAGGATATAACCTATATAGCAAAGGCTACTGCAGCGGTGATCATTTGAACATCTACTGTTATGATAAATTCAACTTACACAGCTGTACTGTGTGATACCCACTGAGTGCAGCCATATCTTGCATTTCTATCCTCCCCCTTTGCTTGTTGTTATCTGTTTTAGATTAGACTAATGCTAACATCTGATACAAGTCTTTGGTACATTGGTATTATTTCATCTGATCGATGTTATATTCCACTGCCTAGTAATGCACCAGACTGCCCTCCTTTTTGTTTTTCTTTTATTTTTTTAAATGCTTTGCTGTTTTATTTTAACCCATCCAATAATTTCAACATTCAGTGCAATCTTCGTACATGATGTGAATATTATTTTTGTGGTAGGCCCTTTTTTCTCGATACCAGTAAAATAACACTCACTTATACAATGTTTTAAATGTACTTAATTTAACAGGGGTACCAGCCACATACCTCTCAAACTCTTAGCTTAAGAAATCTAGACAAAGCCTGATGTAATAGGGGGACAAAGACCAAAAATAGGGACAGATTTAAATATTACTCATAAACTTAGAAAGCTGCTAGAATAGAAGGATTGTGTTAGCATGCATTTTCTGAAAGATATAAAGTATGAAACTTAAATGTATGTCACTATTTAGTTACTTGAATCCTTAGATCATCTGAATGATTTGCCAGAAAACAAGAATTTTTTATGAGGAAAAGGCCAAATATATGAGGTAAAAATCTGGACATTCTGTGAAAATCTGGATAGTTGAGAGGTAACCAGCCATTTACCATATTTCTTCTTTTTCCCCCAAATGCTGTCTTTCCCAACATATTATATAAACAACATGCATGGTGTGCTTTTGTTACCCTGGGGAACTAGTAAGTACCCATTCACAATATTCTCATCCTAGGACCTAACATCCCCTCTGTAGTAATACTTAATAACTTAATAAGCAATATATTTCTTATTTTAGCCTCAGTGCCTGCCCACCACCTAGACTCCTATGTCTTTTACTTTTTAAAACCTATGCACAGAGTTATTATCCTTACCTAACCCTCTGTCTCTCCATCCGGCAGACATTGTTCTTAATAATTTCTGTCTTTTACTTTGCCCTGGCCTCACCCAATGCCCCTACTCCTAACTGTTGGTACCCCTTTCTCATTTCCTATCCACACCTTCACTTCACTCCTTTTTTTATTTAACATTTTCACCCTAACAATGCATTCCAGATGGTCTATTTTTCATATGAAACATATTAATGTGCCCCAGTGGGATTCATCACTTGCTCTCTTATTACATTCAAAATCTCTATTACCTCTTCCGTATTAAATTCCTATGTCTTTTTCCATTTTCTGGTTATCACCTTCTTGGCTACTATCTGGACCAGAGAGATCAAAGCCTTAGCATGAATTGTTTTTATAGGTTATCTACCGTATTCAGTAAATAGTGCTCTTTAGTCATCTGCCATTGTTTCCCCCTATCAACTGGACCAGATCTTGCAAATTCCCCCCTTAAACTTTTACAGGTCATTACATCTCAAAAAGATGTTTTGCCAATCCTCTTCTGCTTTTGCAAGCACTTGCAATACTCCTGGCTCACACCTGGGAATATTCTGAATAATCTATCCAGGATGTAGAAATACTTAAGGAAACATTTCCATGTGAATATTCTATATTTCCATGATTGTGTCACCTGATATGGAATTCTGCAAATCCCCCCCCCACACTTTCCCATGTTATGATCTCTCCCATCACTCTTTGCTATAGTTGTATTTGCTTCTGCCAAGCTCTTATACAAGCTACTCATCAATCTCTTGTTTGCCCCCACCATTCTAGCCTCTGTCAGAATGTCTTTTAATGCCTTTCTCTGGATCTTCTTTCCCTGTGTCTTCCTGTCATACTCTTACAATATCCTAAGTAGACTGCTGTAGTGCAAAAAATCTCTCTGTCTCAGTTTATACTTATCCCAGATCTCCTCCCATCACATCCTACTTCCTCCAACTCTTAGTTGCTCCCAGTCACTAATCTGCTTTTCTCTAATCCACCATATTTCTGTCATATTAGTATTGCATGCCAACCTATATTTTCCCAAGCCTATGGGCCATACCTCAAATTTCTAATAAACATATTCTTTCTCTTTAAATTTGCTAAACACTGTCTTATTTATCCTTCCTAGTCATCTTTTCTCCTTTTAAGATATTAAAGCCTGTGACCAAAAATTTATGCTTTGGACAGTTTGACTAATTCCTCCTTGCTTTGTCATCACCTACTTCCACTTAGATCTATAACATTTGTTCTGAAGATAACATAGTACTCTAAGTGAAGTTGCTCTGAAATATATTCAGAGGTGAAGGACTCCCGGTCCCCTTCATCCTTTTTGCAATTCTATTCTAGGGTGTCAGTTATCCCAAATGTATCTCATTACTGCTTTCTGCATTACATTCCAGAAATCCCTCTTTGGCTCATATAGAAAGGATTGCCCTGTATACAATACCAATGGAACTGTTACCACTTTAACCACTTGTATCCATTGTTCCAGATTCCCTCAGACCAACTTTCAATGTCTTAACAAGTTGAAGACCTTCCTTTTAATTTCCTCCCATGTTTCCTTGGGTTACCCTTTAGACATCATCAGTATTTGTGTCCCTAAATATTTCATTTTATAATATCCCAGTAACTCAGGTACTAACTCATATGTCGGAGCATAATTCGTACAGATCACCTTGGACTTCTCTTCATTAATTTTATATAGTGACAATTTTACATATTCTTTGAGTATCACAAATGAATTTGGTATGTCTCTGTCTGGGTTGGTTAGATAGATTATTACATCATCTGCAGACATGGCTAACTTCTCTTCTACCCCATACCAATTCCAACTTATGTGGTACTGTCTTAGCTTTTATGCCAAGGGTTCTGGATACAGCAGGTAGAGTAATGGAAAGGGTAAGCACCCCTGCCTGGTACTGCTTTCTATCCTAAATTTCCCTTGATAGTCTACTATCTACTTTTATCTTTGTTGTTGATTCTCTATAAAATTCTTTTATTAGTTCAATTAAAGTTGCCGAGAGCCCAACCCATCCCATCACTCTCCACAAAAAAACTCCTATGTACCCCATCAAACCCTTCTCTAAACTCTCATTAACACTAATGGTTTCTTCTTACTTTCTGCTTCTAGGTGTATCATAGATTTGTTTAAAATGTTGTCAAATGTTTGTCTGTTCGTTACAAACCCACAACTTTCAAGCTAAGAATCTGTAGTAGTATCTTGGCCACCCTATTTGCTGTGATCACTGTGAATATTTTATAATTGTGGTCTAGTATTGAAATTGACCTATATAAGCTAGGATTTGCTGGATTTGTCCACTTATTTAATATCACTGAAATTACTGCATTTACCACAAGGATAGGTGATAGAATTATGTAAGCATAAAACTTACCTCATAACAATAACATGTATTTGACAGAAAAAAAAAAAAAATATATATATATATATATATATATATATATATATATATATATATATATATATATATATAAACTGTTTTGCTTCATAGTAACAGAGATCTGATAATCATAACAACAGTGTGATATTTTCAGAAATAGCATGTGATGCATTGGCTTAACAGAAAAAAAAAAAATATATATATATATATATATATATAAAAAACTGTTTTCCTTTATAGTAACAGAGGTTTGATAATCATAACAGTGTGATATTTTCAGAAATAGCATGTGATGCATTGGCTTAACAGAATGTGCTTGTGTGGAACAAACAATATTATACTTCTGAATGTTTTTATAACAATAGAGGCTTGTTGAAATATCCTAAACAGTTGAATGTACACAGATATTCAAGTAAAAAGGGAAATTGCTAACACACAGGAAAAAGTTACAACTATTCTATCCTATCAATGAAAGAACATTTCGGCATGCTGAAAATTGGTTTTCTCTGGATGAGCATGGCTAGCATAGCAGAAAAAGTTACAGACTATGCTATCAGTGAAAGAACATTTTTGAAAGAACATTTTGGCCTGCTAAGAACTGGTTTTCTGTGGCTTGAGATAAGGATGCAGACAAAGAAGGCTTCAGTATAGGAAAATAATGTTGTCATCAAGGACAAAGTTTTGAAACTATGAAACTATAAAAGTGGTTGTAAAGACTTTTTTGTTGGACATTTTGTAATCTGAGTCAGCTGAGGAAGTGCAGTGTACCTGTCAGTTATGTCTGTTATAAAGAAAATGTGTATAATCTTACAGTAGTGCTTGGTCAGCTTGTTTCAATAAATGTGTCAGCAATTACAAATATACAGCTGTACAGTTTGTAATCTGCTGTTAATTTCAATTTAACAGTGGTTAGCCAGACCTTTTAAATATTTGTAAAAGTACTACGACAAGCACTAGTTAATATTTTGCTGGTGCCAACCTCAATACAGTCAGTATTGAACAGCTCAGCAATATCAGGAACTTCCAAGTTGGTGAAACGAGATTTTTTGTTTTTGCATCTACTCAGATGTTCACCAGCATTTTCAACAGAGAGGGGTTTCCAGTTTGTAGCTTTGGACTACAGATTGATCTGCAAACTGTTTCAGACATTTTTTCTAGGGTTGATGTTGCTATACAGATGGATGCTACAGAATGTACAATAGTGCACACAGATGATGTAGTAGTTTGTGCAAATGTACAGAATTTAAAGAATTGATTGTGACAGAAACATGCAGATTTAGGGGTTAAAGATAAGACAAATTCCAGTTTAGATGACACAGCTAAAGTGCTCAGAAAGACTTATTGTGTGTGGCCATTTAGAAAAAAAGAGTAACCATACACATTTATGTTGTACCAGAAATAACAGTCAAGTTACGTAAATACAGTTTGTCAGGAATTAAAGGGTTAAAAATTAAAGCAACTAATAGTTCAAAGTGTAACAGCTCCGTACAGCTCTGTACTAATAGTCAAGTTACAGAAATACAGTTTTGTTAGGATTTAAAGGGGTAAAGATTACAGCAGCTAACAGTCCAAAGTGTAACAGCTCCATACTAGGTATGGACACATCATTAGAGTTAACTACGAAGTTATTAGAGTATTTTAATATTACAGTTTCTGACAGGATGCTAGAACAGGCAAAGCATGACAACGATGATATTTTTAAGCATAACATTTTTTCTCTTGGTACTGATGAAGTTGGGTTTGAAATAGTAAGTGCAAAAGGGATGTACTGAGAGCGGCATCAGCCCCTCCTGCTATGGGAAGCCATGATGATAGACAAGTTGCATATTTTTTCCTGTAGAAAACTGGGACATATCAAGCAGGACTGTGTATACTAGAGAAAATGGAAAAAAATAGGCAAATTGAGAAAGGAGTATTTGCAAGAGACTCAGAAGAAAAAAAGTCAAAAAGGAAGCAAAAGTTGCAGAATGATAACATAGAGGGTCAAAGTGAACTAACTGTTAACCAACAGTACATGACAATACAAGTTAAAGAAAGAATTTCAGACCTTATGAGCAGAAACAAAAAACAGACTGTGGGAAGTTGAAAGTTCCGATTACATGGGAGGTACAAGGGATTATTAGATTACCTCAAGGTTTTCAGAACAGTCCTGTGGTTTTTCATCGGATATTAGGGACATTCTTACAGAATGTAAGTAAAGATGACAAGGTTACTTTCTAATACAGTCAGAGACTATGAAAGAATACATATCACAGCCGAGAAAAGTTCTGACACAGTTGTAAGAGGCAGGTTTCAAAGTAAACAAAGACAAAATACAGTTCTTGTCACAAGAAGTAAAATTTCTAGGAACCATTATTAGACTGACAGGGATGACTCCTTCTCAGGAAAGGGTGAGGGGCATCCTGCAAATGCCAAAGCCTTTGACAATTTCAGATTTGCATAAATTCATGGGAATCATGAATTACAATATTTAAAATGTTGACACTGGCAACAGAGCTGATAGCTCTCACCAGTAAATTACCTTTTGTTTTGCAAGCAGCAGCAGGGCAGGACACACTCTCAGTGGGGTTATTACAGTCTTGGCCACAAGAGGCATCTCAGGGAATGGACAGTAAGTTAAGACAGGTAACATTTTGTAGCATAAAAATGACTCCTGTAGAAAAAGGATATCATATGTGCATTAAACAGTTTTTGGCCATTCACTGGGGAATAAGACAGACAGAGTATTTGACAATGTTCTTGGGGGGGTTACAGCTCAAACTCCACATTTGACAATCAAGATTTGGTTAAATGATAGTGAGATAAACAAAATCACTGAAGGAGTTAGTCAGACATTCCTACAGTGTATGTGAATGGTGCATGTTTCCAGAAGGATGGGAAGTACTACACTGGGTTTGCAATAGTGGCACTGCAAAAGGGAGACAAACCAAATTATGGTTAAGTTACCAGGATACATGTCAGTAGAAAGGGCTGAGCTAGAAACTGTAAAATATATTTTCCATTATTTATATCCAGTAAATATTTACAGTGACAGTGCTTCTGTGGTAAATTCTCTGAGACTATATATGGCGACGTGGGCTAGAAAAGGGTTTGCTGATAGTGCAGGACTGATTCAAAAGTACAAGTTACAGGAACAGTTCAGTATTTTAAAGTTAAAAGCAAATCATTAACAATGGATAAAAGACCTGCAGAAAGTATGCCAAGAAACAGCCAACAGGAATAGAGTTGTGGTAAACCAGACAAGGTAGATGTTCCAAACTTAAAAGTAAAGAAGTTCCAGAAGGAAGTGTATGTATATATACAACAGACAGGATCAAAACCAATAGGGGTCAGTGAATGTAATATCACAGTAGCTAGGGAAAAATACATTTACAGTACAAAAGCATGTAAATGGTTTTCTATGGAATGGGAAGGTACCTTTTATGTACGGTATGTAATACCATCAATGAGATTAACCAAAGAATTACCTGAAGATAAAATAAGAAATGTCAGGAGTAAGACAGAATTCCGAAACAGTATTGGTACATTAAATCAATTGTAGATCTACAGTCATGACATAAATACAGCAGAAGCAAAAAGGTCTTTGTGCTCTGATCAGTGAGGAGTACTGTACTTATATTCCAGACAAGACAGAATCCATAAAGCAACATTTAAATAGAATACAACTAATATCTGGAAAGGCTAGAAAGACATGGAACAGTAACTGGAGTTATTGTTTAAATGCGTTATTTTCAGAATGGTTAGATCACTAGTGAAAGCCTCCAAAGCCAATTATGAATCAAAACTAGCCTCTGAAACAAAGGGAAACCGCAAAGCCTTCTTCAGTTATGTCAGAAACTTCCATGACAAAGCCCGGGTTTGTTCTGAATTAATACTTAAGGGTATCACTTACACTGATCCTGTTGACTTAGCCACCCTGCTAGCAGATAGGTTCAGCACAAACTTCACCCCCTGTCTCCCCAAAAGGCTCTTTCCACATCCCCGATACTTGTCTCGTACCTCATATCTCCATAGATCAAGTGCTAAAGGCCCTATCCAAGGCAAAGAACACAGCTTCCATGGGACCTGATATTATCCCATGCTGTATGTTGCACCATCTCCAGCAAGAACTGGCTTCGCCATTGAGGACCCTATTCAACCACAGCCTAAGTACAGACTTCATTCCAGCAGAGTGAAGAACTGTCCTTGTCATCCCCTTGCACAAAGGTGGTGCCACTATTGACTCTGGAAACTATCACCCCATTAGCTTGACAAGTCTGATCTGTAAAGCCATGGAGCATATTATTATGGATCTCATAAACAGGGATGTAGGCAATATCCAAGCACTTGACCCAACCCAGTTCAGATTCGTTAAGGGCAGATCTTGCCTGTTGAACCTGGTTGACTTCTTTGAGACTGTCACCAAGGTCTTGGATGAGGGAAGATCAGTGCATGCAGCTTACCTTGACTTGGTGAAGGCCTTTGACACAATTTTCCCACTCGGGCATCATTGAAAAGCTAACACAACTTGGCATAAATCCCTATCCCATCAGGTGGGTCACCAACTGCCTCATTGATAGGACCCTCAAAGTCAAAATAGGCACTTCCACCTCCAGTAGCAGACCTGTCACTGTGAAGTTCTCCAGGGATCTGTCCTGGGACCCCTACTGTTTGTCATCTACTTCTCAGAGTTCCAGGCAAAGACAAAAGGCCTGCGGCTGACCAAGTCTGTAGACGACTGTAAGGTGGGTGCTGTCATTCACTCCCCAGATGATGTTAACATACTGCAAGAGGGTCTCACAGCAACTAATGACTGCTGCCAAAGTCATGGCCTCAAGCTAAATGCAAAAAAAAGTATCATCATGCCATTCGGCAAACACATGACCCCTACTGATTACCACATCAAAACCAACCCCTAAGCACACAACCTGTGGTGAGAGACCTGGGCACTCAGGTTGATAACAACCTCACATTCAACCATCATCTAGCGACAGTGGTCAAAAAACCTTTTACTTGGTTCAGCTCATAAGTAAAGGTATTGCATCCAGAAAAAAAGGAGGTTATTACCTCTCTGTCCTCCTCCCTCATTTGACCAATAATTGAGTATAATGCTCTGTTTGGTATGTACCTCTCCAAACATCTTCACCAACTGGAAAGGCCACTGAAATACCTCACAAAGAGAATCCATGGCCTTCAACACCTGTCCTATGTGGACAGGCTCAAATCACTATCACTCTGTTTGGTATCGTACAGATTACTCAGGGGTGATCTGTATCTCGCCTACAAGGCAATCTTAGACCCTGCCCTACTAGAGATGCTCCATATCCATAAGTCTAACTCCTCACACATTATCCACTCAAAAGGCCTGAATCTAATATGCAATACCAACAAAACCTTGTGGAGAGACAGGTTTGTTTCCCAGAGGTTGCCACATCTCTGGAATAAACTTCCCATACATGTCAAACAGAGCACCTCAATGACCCTCTTCAAGCACAACCTTGATGAGTGTATGGAAAACCACAAGTATGTCCTAGGGTTTCCACCTGTATCCCTCATTGACAGGGGTGACAGGTGCCTACTGAGGTTTATTTTGGGGGATAAACTGTTGGCTAGGCTTGTAAGGGCCATAGGGCCATTAGCCTAGTAACCTCCTATGATCCTATGAATGGTAAAAAAAACATTATTACAGTTTTAATTGCTATAGTAGCAATTATTTGGTTGATCATAATGACGTGTATGTGTATTAAACTTTGTATTAAAAAAAACTACCAATCCGGTATCTATTGAAACCAATGCAGGTGATAAACAAAAGTGACATAAACTAACGGAGACATGATTTTTCTGTAAGATTCAGAGTTTGATTTAAACTTTGATTATTTTTTTTTTTGGTTTTTCCAAATAAAAAGGGGGATTAAAAGAATTATGAAAGCATAATATTTGTTTCCTCATAGCAATAACATGTATTTGAAAGAAAAAATACATATAACTCTTTTTCCTTCAAAGTAAGAGAGGTTTAATAATCATAACAACAGTGTGATATTTTCAGAAGTAGCATGTGATGCATTGGCTTAACAAAATGATCTTGTGTGGAATAAAAAAATATTATACTTCTGAATGTTTTTGTAACAAATGGCATTAACAATAGAGGCTTGTTGAAATATCCTAAACAGTTGAATGTACATAGACATCAAGTATAAAGGGAAATGGCTGACACACAGGAAAAAAGTTAAAACCATCCTATCAATGAAAGAACATTTTGTCATGCTGAAAACTGTTTTTTTTTCTGGATGAGCATGGCTAACAGCAGAAAAAGTTACATACTTTGCTATCAATGAAAGAACATTTTGGCCTGCTCAGAACTGTTTTTTTCTAGACTGAGATAAGGATGCAGACAAAGAAGGCTTCAATACAGGAAAATAATGTTTTCCTCAAGGACAAACCCCAGGATTTAATAAACTCTGTATAAGCACCATGTAGAGCCTACACAGAATGTATCTGTGTACATGGCCATGGTTCCCCCTCCACAGTGCGCCATCCATATTAATGATGGCACACTGATGAAGGATAGCATAGAAACAGGGTTATTGAATCCATGTAGGAAAAAGTGTAGAGGCTACCCATGGTTGTGGATGGCTTATACTGCTCCCCACTACTGTTGAAATGCTGTGAACTGGGTCAAATGTGTAATATTTTATTTTAACATTTTTTTTCTGTTTTTTTTTGCACAATGCCAAGCTGTGCCCAGATATAAACATCTGACACCTGCCAGAAATCTAAAAATAGAAACCAGATGTCATTAACTATCATAATGACTTATTTTGCTTATTTTAAATATTTTTGTTTTTTTCTCTTTTTTTTAATTGCTGTTTGCTTGGAGCACCTCAGAGCTGAGTGGCGCTCATGCATACATAGTCGACAGTTTCTTAACATCTAAAAATAGAACCCAGATGTAATTATTTATTTATGTCTGGGTTTATTTAAGTGAACTTGCATGGCATGCCATGGTGCTTAGCAATGCTAACAGGTAGCCCAGTAGAATATGTGAATGTATACTAATTTTCATAATATCCAGGTAGCTAAATGGGTAGAGATACTGCCTATTATTTAGCAGGTCCTGGGTACAAATAAGAAGCAGTGATAAGATGTCTATTATTTAATGTATTATATATATTTAATTTTAAAAAACAAATTTGTGAAATATGGCACTGCTGCACCGTACTGAACACTGCTTAAACATGCTAATGGCTACTGCTGTTTGCATGGTGTTAAGCTTAGCTAAAACCTCTGTTGTGCGAGTTTTCATGCTGTTTAGCTTTGCTTAGCTGGTTTGAGCACTGCTAAGCAACTCGCCGCTTTTTTGAATATTGCTCAGTGACATGTAAGGGCAGAGAAACAGCCTACATTACGTGCACTAGGCAGGAATTTTGCAAAGATCTGATCAACTGGTGATATGGCAGGCAGTGCTGGTGAAGGTGAGTGCATTCGGGTGCAGACATGAGGTGTTCAGGAGTCCAGTGTCTTTGTTGGGCTCCTGGTAAAAATTCATGAACCAAGGCTGCTGCAGGGTGGTTTCCAGGGCTTGGAGTGTGGGACCAGTTGGCCAGGGAACTCACCAGTGTTACTAGTATCCCCCACACAGGTGAGCAGTGTCATCACCATTATGACAACCTGAAAAGGAGAAAGAGGGGAACCTTGTACATCTGGTTCCAAAAAGCCAGAGCTGGGAATGCCCCACAAATATGTAAGTATGTTTTCCTTTGTTTTACCAATATGCAAACTGAATGTCTGCAGAACTGGTATGCATAATGCTATGCTTCTCTCCCAACAGCTGCAGCTGAGAGGGCTCGCAATGTTGAGTCCCATGCCAGGTACTTGGCCAGGTTGCACAGTGAGTGTGGTATATACAGATTTATTATGCTAACTGTAGTGCAATAAGCAAAAAAGAGTAAAGCAGTTACTGCAGTAAAGTATACACCATAAAAACTGTAGTGCAATAAATGGGCAAGTAGAACTGTAGTGCAATAAATGGGCACACAGAGCTGTACTGCAGTAAATGAACACTAACAGCTGTATTGCAATAAACATTACCAATAACAGTAAGCAAAATGGTGTACAGTAGGATTATGTTGTCATAACTATTGCAGCAGAGCTGTATGCATTACTTGTCTATGGTAAGGTTGTTGCAGTCAAGTGTAATGGTAATAGCTGTAGAATGCAAAACTAATGGCCTGCAAGCTGTATTGTTTAACTCATATTAAGATGCAAGGCTGTCTCCAGGCCAATATCAGTGACATAATGCTCTCTGTTCTACTCCAGGTAATAAAGGTATATGGGTGAGGTAGCCCACTCTATGGGCAGATATTGTGTGGACTTCACCGACTGTTATCAGCAATATCAATAAAGTGTTAAGCAGCATTGTTGATTCCCACAGAAACCTGTTTTAATAAATGCAGTAGGGCTGTGTTGCATGCATGTGTGTTCTACTGTCACTGCAGTCAGATATAGCACTCTAATAGTTCTGGAATGCAAAACAAATTCAGTCACGTGATGCTGTCTTTTTCTCCCACTCCAGGAACAAAAGGTATATGGGTGAGGTAACCCATGTTATGAACCAATATGATTGCGGTTACATTTCACAGACACGTATCAGCAATAACAATAAAGTGTTAAGCAGCAAGTTGATTCCTAAAGAAATTTGTTTCAATAAATGCAGTACGGCTGTATGCCATGCATGTGTGTTCTACTGTCACTGCAGTCAAGTATAGCACTGTGTAATAGTTGTAGAATGCAAAACAAATTCAGCCACATAATGCTGTCTTTTTCTCCTACTCCAGGAACAAATAGTATATTGTATATGGCTTGAGGTAGCCCATGTTATAAGCAGATATGATTATGGTAACATTTCATGGACAGTTATCAGCAATATCAGTAAAGTTACATTTTTTCAGATGTCCCCTGCTGTCACAACTCTTGGGTTCTATCCCCATGCCTGCCAACTAAGTCATGACGGATGTCTAGTTTATGTATTGTACACAAACATGTCTCTCATGTGTCACGATTTCACATAATATAATTAAACTTGTTTATTACCTGCGGTGGTGGTGCTGTGGTAGTGTTGTCGCCTCCCAGTTAGACATTGCCCGTTCGATTCTCAGTTAGAGCATCTTCTGTGTGGCGACATGCGTGAATGGGCGTTCCTTCGTTGAAGGTTGTGCGTTAGGCCCGGCAAGCCAGCATGTAAAACTCTACTGCCAATCATTAGCGGACCAGAGCTCCGATGTGGCGACTCCTAACCGGGAAAAGCCAAAAGAAAGAATTACAACAAATTGTCTAATCCATCTGTTAGAGGATTACCAGAAAATTGATTACCTGGAATGCAATGTATTACCAAATCGGTTTACAGAGCACATTGGTAGTTATAGAAGTACGCATTATGTGAAAGTATTCTGTGTAGTTGTGTACCTGTATTTGTTATTGCTTGGCCCATACTAACAGCTTGAGAGGTATGTACATGCTACATCCCCTATAGGAGAATTGTAGTCACTGTACTCAGAAGTGACACTACATGCGTGTAGAGTATTTATTATCAGTTTCCAGGAATATAGTCTGCATTTTCAGTAATAGATTGTTTCTCTCTCTCTCTCCCCACCCCTTAACTTCATTTATTTATTATTGTTATTTATTATTATGATTCAGTATTAACATATGTTGTTAAACTGACTATATTTTTGCAAAATATTATGTAATATTGTTATGTGTTATTATGATTCACTATTAACATACTTTGTTAAACTAACTATTTTGTTACCCTTATGGTTTATTTCTTACTGGGTTGCTGTTACCATACTGACTGTTATGTTATTTACTGTTGTGTTAAACATACTATACATTAATATGTATTTGGATTAATTAAAATGATGTTCCAGTCTGTTAATACTAACAATGGTTTTGTTATTACTAACATTAACTTATTGCTATACCTCATTCACCACAGCATTTCAAAGTAGGGCCGTTCCAGCTGATCCGCCTACCTTGCCTCAACCAGCCGTGGCACTGGGTCCCAGCACATCTGGGACCCAGACCGATGGTGCCCTCTCTGCTGCCCCTGACTACCTGCAGCATCAGATAGCACCGCCCCAAGGGACAGAGCCCGGTTCACCTCTGGGAGCTGTTGTGGAGGGGGGTCTTGTCACCCGGGATGAGCTGCAGGTCTTGGTGTGCAGGGTAGTCTACCGTGTATTTGACCATCACCTGTGCCAGATTGAGGGAATACTGGCTGACTTGGTGGAGCAGCCTTGTCCTGGCGCCCAACCTTCAGCACTGCCACCCTCATGGCAATGAAGGAGTAGTGCCAACAGTCCCAAAGGTGGGGATGTGACTGTACATTCAATGTACACCAGAACATCAAGATGCAAACATTGTCTATATTCTCTCTTTAAATTTTTTTTAAGATTGTACAGGTTAATGTAATTGTTTTAATTAATAGATTATAAACTGAGGTGTTGTTGTATGTGTTTTACAATGGTCTGATGAAGTGGCCTTCATGGTCAAGAAAGTGCTTACCAACTTTTAATAAATATTGTGACTTTTACGCTGCCGTGTGACGATTATCCATTATTTTTATTACGTTTTTACTTGTTTTTACTGCTGGCGGTTCAATGTTAGTCCTGCAGGTAGTTTAATATCTCATAATGAACATGCAGAAAGACACCTGCTAAGGCATTAATGGCAAAATACATGTTCAGCTAGGACCCTGGTACACACACATACATCCATATAAAGCCACGCACATACTGATGGATGTAGAAAATGTATGTCACAGCCTGTATGTGTGGAAATCTATCTTGCAAATACACCTGCTGCAGCAGTGACTCAGTAGCTCAGTCTGTTAACTGCCTTATAAACAGTACATTTTGCTACACACAGTCCTGGATTCAAATCCAGTGGTGTGTAGAACTGAATTTACAGTATTGTGACGGCAGCAATTAATGACTGAGTTATGCACTCTTTATCCACATAATGCATTTCAAATTACATGTCTGCTTTTCACTGGTGGAGGTCACAGGCCTGCAATTAGGAGCACACTTCACATATCCCTATAGCAGAACTATATGAGCATAAAGTGTCATGTCATGCATTAATATGCATTTACACAGAATGTCAATGCAGGTACTGCAAATAAGGGCCACTGATATCAGAGTGCACCACACAATCTTTCCAAAGTCACTGTGCAGATTATTACAGCTGCACAGCTAACACACACATTGGAAGTCCCTGCTTGTAACAAGGCCTGCCCTCAAAGACACTGCAAGTTACTACCAGACTGTAACACATGGCCTGGCAGTTGCCCAGATAGTGGACATATTCTTATATTTATAACCCATTTTACCCAAGAACGCACCAAACATCTTGCCTAGTACTCTATTAGTGGTACTGTTGTCTAACATACTTACCTTAAGCACATGCCTTATTCGGAGTAGAAAAGGTAGCCTCACTCTGGCTCTGCCTCTACAACAAGGCTGACACAGCTCCCACAGTTACTCCTACAGGTTGTTGTCCTCCAAAGTGTTCACACTCTCTGCCTATGTCTATTACCTGCAGCAGCAGCTGTAGCACACACATCTCTATGGTAAGGTTTCTGCTGCAGACCTACCCTCTGTGATGACGTAGTTTCCTCAACCCAGTAATGTATAGCTCAACATATCAGAAAGTGTCCCTAATCTACATGAAGGCCTTATATATTGTGCAGTGGTTGCATGTCATTGGCTGATGATAGTACAAATTAGCTGTTAGCTGCAATTAACATCAGACCCACAGATTGATTTAGAGGCAATCACCTGCTGATGAGAAGCATTTTTAAAGGGCAAGCAGCTGGCTATGGAGAACCAGTCTGTATGAGATTTTCCTCACACAGAGCACACCTTTGTGAAAACTTTACTACCATCACATATCAACAGAGGAGTACTGCACTCCATCAGGTATGTAATTGATTTTGTGTACAACAGGATACAGGTGGGTGAATAGACATACAGAGAATAGGGGTTACAGCATTAAGCCTGTCATAGACCTGTGATAATGACATGTCTTTGATCTCCTGCTATCTTACACTTACACAGGACATACAATACATCAAGGATGTATTGTCTGTTGTCATTGTGGCACACTGGTCTCACTAGACTGTCCCTTTATAGTGGTTGTAATAGCACACTGCTAAATGTGTGGCACTGTTCCTATGATGTATTATCAGGGGGTTGCCCATAGGGGACACACCACAGTAGACTTGAGTGATGGGTGTATGATCATACAACAGTATCTGTCATGGCACTCAAGGGAATACCTGACTATTGCTACTGTCTCAGTTGTATCCACACACATAGTATGTTTGCACACTGTGGAGTATGACTTGGGTGAGCAAGCAGTGGATAGTGCCAGCCATTTTGTCCTTGCTGTATTTCTACAGTGTACTTCCAAGTATGTGATCCTGTAATGTGTTCCCCTTTTGTTGTCTTTCAGGAATCATGTATCCTAGATGCCATGCACCTTTCTCTTATGCGGAAAATGAAATTATACTGGAAGGACTAAGGCAACATTTTCACATCCTACTGTCTAGGGAGAGGCAAAACAGGGAATGGTGGGCTGCATTGTGGGCAGACCTTGTCTGTGATGTGAATGGCATGAGCCATCAGGGCAGGACATATGAGCAGATTCAACACCGTGCAATGGACATGATCAATGCTGCATGATGAAGGGCAGCAGATGTAGCCAGGGATCATGGTGTCACCAGTGGAAGGCCTGCAGTGGAACAACCACTCTCAGCCAGTGAGGAATTCCTGGTGAACCTAGGCACACACGACGACTCCCAGGCATCCATCACACCAAACATCGTGGAGGTGAGAGCCACAGTTTCCACAGCAGAGAAATGTGCAAGTAGGCTTACTGTGATCAGCATTGTAATAATGTAGCAGTCAGTGTGTCAGGCTGTCCATACATTTACGTGGGTGTCAGGTCTTTGTTCTTTGGGGGGGTTACCTCAGTTGTACTCTCATACTCAGAATGTGACCAATACCACAAGTAACACAGTAGCTGCTGTAAATGTGAGATATACGAATGTATTACCTTGTTTGCTGCAACATGCATTAGTACTAATATTACCTCACCCTCAACTTTTCACAGATTCGTCAGGTATTCGCCAAGGTTGTAGTTCTGCTCCTGGTAAACATGACACTGTTTTATTAAGGAACATTTATAGTCTAATAAAGTTAAGGACCAGAATAATGACCTATTTAAACATAATGTTGTGTGTAAACATGGTAGAATGTTTTTATTTTCCAGTCTGGAACAGGTACATAAGGATCTTAGAGAGGGTAATCACAGGAGCATAGTTTAACAAATAGAAACACTTTGGCAGTGACAGTTAAGAAAAGATAAGCTTCCTGGTTTAAATAAGACATTTACTCTAAAATGCCTTTTAATAAACAAAAGGTTGAAAGGACATTAAATTAGGCAGTGAAACATATTTCATTATGTTTGTTAAGATAGGTGTACTGGGTTTTTATATGTTGTTTTATCAAGTATAGTGTCATATTGCTTAATTAAAAGGTACATTTTACTGGTCATGTTTTACTTGATTTATTTGAAGTGACTGTTATAAAGGTCTTGACCTGAATGTGTACTTTGTTCCAAGGAAGTCTATTTTGGACAAAAGCAGAGAAGAAAAAAGTTTGACTGCTAATCCACTTGTGGGTCTTTTGTTTCATACACAATAGTACAGGTATTCATGTACCGCTTTTTTCTTTCTTATCACAGGTGACCGGGGATGGTTAGTCTCTGTCCCCTACACAACCTGATGTCAATGTCTCTTCAGATTCTGATGATGATGGTGGCCACAGTGAGGCACAGGTGGGGGTGTTGGGGACTGAATCTGTCACAGAGGTAGACATCCCTCTTCTGCCTTCATTGCCAATGCCCACACTTGGTATGCCACACATACCCAGTCCTCGGAGGCCACAGATATTGGACAGTCAGAGGGTGGGGACATTGAACAGAAAAATGTGGCAACTATGGCTCCAGTGAGTGTAGACACTGGCCATAGCCAGAGAGCTGGTGAGGTCCCACAAAGACAGATTAACAGGGGTTCTCATAGGAGGCCTGTTGTCCATCCTCCACCTGTTGCAGGTGTCACATCACCAGTCAGTCGGCACATGTTTCGGGCCATCATGGAGGCACAGGCACATTCTGACTGGACCATCAGATGTATGCTTAGGGATATGGATGCAGCACAGTGTGACTTCCATGACTGCCTCCACCACATTGGGGACACCCTGGATTGGCTGACTGATGCAGTGGACAGAAGATGGGCTGAGACAGTGTCTGTCTTGGTCCGCAAATTGTCTGGAACATGTGGTTGGAGTTGAGTGTCAGACTTGCGGACATTGGTCAGCACCCCCATCTACTGAGAGCCACGTGGCCATGCACAATCACACTCCCGTAGTGACAGTACATCCAGTGCTACAAAAGGAAGTGTGCTGCCCAAACTCTGACTTTGCAGGCCATGGGCTTGTGGTCCTGGGCATTTCCGTGAGGGACACAGTCCTAAGCAGATAGGAGTCACCATCAGGTATTAGCGCCACTTATGACTTTGGGCATGTAGGTGCCAGTGCAACTCCTGGCAGAACCAGTTCCCATGTTCAGGGCTGGAGATGGTGAGCTGACAACTCTACCATGTACGGTCCAAAGCTGTCCAACATGCACTAATGTAGGGCAAGCACTGAGCTTGACTGTGTACATGCACACACTCACACACCACTGTCAAATGCAGATCACCTACAGACACACATGGCACCTTTCCATGGTCTTTCTTACCTGCTTCCCTTCCTGACTCACATACATGATGTTAACCTATTGGGTCAGCCTAGGCCTCCTGCACCCCCACACAACACCCTATGAAAGTGATGATACCTGTGCCACATCTCTGTCATCCTTGCCATCAGTGCAGGGAAATGAAACTATGTGTCTGATGCACAGGGAGACTGTACTGGTTAACATCTACTTGTGTAATGCAGTGTTGTTTTGCCATGCCACTTGTAGTGGTTAATGACAGATACTGTATGCTGGCATTTGTCACAAGTATGCCACATACCTCTGTGTACCTTTTGTTATGTGATGTTTTACTGGCTGTATAGTTACACAATGACAGGTGTGTCATGGACCTATTTGTGTTTCTGTTTCAGGAATCTATTAGGATAACCAATGGATACACAATGGCAATAAAGCAGCACAGGATGGCATGTCAGCACAGCAGAAATATATATTCAGCAAGGTACAGCACTGTATGTGCATGGCTCCATAGGTTCATATGTGTATAACAGGCTAACAAGGACAATGGCAGCATTCAGCATACTCATGCATCCCTAATCTGTGAACAGGTCTGCTTCCCTTGATAAGTGTCACCAGGGTTTTGGGAACTCACGCATCTACAAGCTGTGGTGACGGAGATGACCCATATACAAATATCCTGTGTCCAGCACAGACAGTTGCCCAACATCTGCTATGATTGTCATGTTCTGCATCCCATTTTGTAACTTGGACATGCTGTATCACAGCAGATGTGTGCTACACATGCTTGGTGGGCATATTTCATGAACGGCGTAACGTCTGTGTTACATGCGTCTCTCTGCAGCATGTGCTATGTATGCCACAGTGATGTTGTAGGCATGTAGAACAGGTGAGACCTGTCACAGATACGTGGGAGGTACAGTTTAATCTGACACCTCCTTCTATAGAGCCATACACATCCCCTCCAAATCATTTAGGAGACAGACTACATATGTACGTTCATGACATGGACTCCATAGGACATGTTATCTACACTGTGTATTGGTGTACCATGGAACCAGGGTGGCTGCTACAGCTGTACGATATGCCTGTGTAGTGACATAGCAAGGGTGCCATTGAACACAATGATAGCTGTGATGACTGCCACATTCAGTATAGCAGTGACAGTCTGGGATTTGCATCCAAAACCTGTCTGTGTAGGTTATACAACAGTGAATGCATCCCCACATCTTACCAACCAGCTAGGGTCAAAGGCTACAGTACTCTCTGTGTCCATAAATCCATTTGTAATGGCTGAACTGGGTACTGTGTGCAGACACTACAATATTTTGCAGGGGTGGATGATTTCCCCAAGGGTAGTATTGTGCAGTCATTGGCAGTTAGTCTTTGTCAGTGGCTCAAAGTACAACTGACTGTGTTTTAGGCCATCCTGGATAACTGTTGGTTCTGTATGGGTGTCTGTGACAGCTCGTTAAGGAAGTGTAATATGTACACACTGTCTTGCTTAGTCATGCTACAGCTCATTTGCCCAAAGGATGGTCCAGGTCCTTACCTACAATGCCCTACAACAGTGCTGTGACATCCCCACACAGGGAACCATCATGTGTTTACCAATATGTGTGACCAGTACAGCACCTCCAATATGAGGTCCTTCCTGGTGGAATCTGGCCACAGATCAGTCTCCTTCCTTGAAGACAATACAGACATATATGTCAAGACAGCCATTTATTACCTCCTGTGGGATGGTCGACATAGAGTGACTGTACCTCCCCCTTCAGATGATACAGGCAAGTATGCAGAGTTCTACACCCATTCATTATGTCAGCAACATTACAACAGCATGAACTCTGCTGTATGTGATAGGTGGGACACAGGCTCATCATGGCTCAGCAAACCTGACTGGTGGACAACTGCCATTAGCAGGCTGTGCAATAGCAGGTGGACAGTGCCGTGTGACAGTTGGGATGAGGGTGCCCCCCCCAACATGGAGGCACTACCTCCTCAGCTAAAAGAACCAGATAGTATTGTTGTTATGTTGAGTAGCCACGGTAAGTGACAAAAGTAGCCACCCACACAAGGCAGAACCACAATGCACAGTGTAGTTACATGTGTGACCTCAAAGGACAGTCCCGGATTGTCGGTGACCTCATACGTCATGATTCCACATATGATAGGTCTGGACTCATCCCTAACCTGTACACCCACGCTGTCTGTGTCAGTTACACTCCCTTGTCCCCACCACATGTGACACATGACATTCCTACATCTTGTCCCATAACTTCCAGATTAACAGAGCAGTTCGTAACTGGTCTCTCACTGTAAGATACACAGAATTTATTGCACATGCTAACAGTCCAGGCTGCATCCCACATGTGAGCTAACAAGGATTACTAACACCATTGGACACCCTTGCAATCATACTAACACTACTGGCTGCACACCGAGTGGACAACAGTAACTGTTATACTCTTGCATAGAGGTGGTGCATCCACTGACTGACTTAACTATACACCTCTCTGTCTGAGGATCCATATCTGCATGCCCATAGAGTGATCATCATGGAGCTAATCAACACATATATATGTGTTCTACACACAGCTGACTGTACACAGTTTGGATGTGTGACAGTGGGAGCATGACTATTATATGTGGTGCACATTTCCGAGGCAGTCACCATGGACCTGGGTGAGGGTACATCAGGGCATACAACCCCCTGGACTCAGCCAAGCCATCTGACTATACCCCCCCTCAGGCAACATATACAAAGCACCCACTTAGGCATGCACAATACTGTCATTGTAGGGGTCACTAAGTGGCCCATTGCTGGCACACATATGCAACATAGGGACATCCAACTCCAATAGCTGATCTGTGAGCAGCAGTGCTCAACAGGGTGCAGTCCTGGCTCCTCTACTGCTTGGAATCCATTCAACCACAATACATCCGACTACTGACTGACTGTGGCTAACAGTGTTGGCTGATGCTTGCAAGCTGTGAGCATTCATAGACTCTCTGTGGTATGCCACTATCCTACAAGAGGGTATTGTGAACACATGCCTGTTGACATAGTAATGGCCATAAACTCCATAAAATCATATATGTAGTATCAGTTCCATCAGTTAGAACTATATACCTGTTAAGTAGCACATCAGTTGCAACATGTGATGTATATACTCAGGGGTGAATGAACTGGCTACTGAGATCTGGCCACACAGGTTTACACCTAATGTGCCTCAGATCACCATGTCTCTATAGTGGTATTGCAGGAATCATATGGCATAGCTGAGCCCACAGTCACCTGTAAGTGACATAACCTCCAAGTACTCTTCTCTCAGCATGCCAATATCCAAAGGCCATTTGGTGATGTACCTTTCCAAGCAGTACTGGCAATTGCACACAACAGTATGGTCCCTTACAAGGTCAATTCACGTCTTCAGTGTGTGTTCAATGGGGATAGTCTGCAATGAGTGTCATTGTCACCTGTGGCATATAGACTACTCAGAGGTGATCTGTGTCTTGCATACAGGACAATGTGTGACCCTGCTTGATTGCATATGCTGCCTTCTGTAGAAGGCATAGAAAATGGATAACCCACTGTATGGACATTAACCTCATATGTGACATTGGTACTACATGCTTGTGGGAAAGATGTGTCTAGCAGACTTAAACACACCCTTGAAACAGAACCCTGCCTGATGGCACACAGAGCACCTCAGTGCACCTCACCACATGCCATCTGTATGATTGCCTGAGTGACTGTTATCTCAATACAGGACATTTGCCTGTGTCCCTATTGGACTGGGGCAATATGTGCTGATCCTGTAACTATGGGTATAAAGATGTCTGTGATTGTGAGGGCTGTATGGCCATTATGCCAGTGGAGTTCAAACATCCTATGGTTCCATAACATGATATAAAATGGTCTAACAGGCTCACACACAACCATGGCTACATTAAGGCTAGCACCACTTCCAATCACTGTGTACAGGACACGCCAGGGCACACACATAGTGTAAGTTGGCTGTATGTAAATGAAAACACTAACCTATGTAATAGTACACACTACAGATCACAGTACATGATGCATGCAACACACCTCATGTCTGCTAGTACTATCAGTTCAGGACACATGCATGATGACATCAGCAGGCCTTGTTGTGGCCAGTACTTTGGAGGGCTACATCGCATGCTACAAATAAAATACTGCAAAACCCTACCTATTACTATGTTACCAACATGATCATATTTATGCCATCAAGGCACACATGCACCACGTAGCCTGGAATAAGATTAGAACCCTTGCTTATCTAGTCTTACACACTATAGATCACAGTATTTATTGTATGCACCACAGCTTAAGTCCGGATAATACACTCTCAGCTGGGAGTCATAAGGTGGATGACATCATCAGGTCTTATAGAAGAGGGCGATGTGGAAGCCAGCAGCGGGTTACAAGGCCAAAAAGTGCATAACCATTGGAGGTGGATAGCCCATGTGGGCATGGTAGTTGTTCTGCAGGGGGATTTACACACACACACACACACACACACACACACACACACACACACACACACACACACACACACACACACACACACACACACACACACACACACACACACACACACACACACACACACACACACACACACCTGGAGTGAGCTTAGAAACCCTACCTATCTAGTTTATTCACTATAGATCATAGTACTTATTGCATACACCACAGGTTGAGTCTGTTGTATATGTGATTGCAGGCACAGTACTTGTGCATTACACAAACTAGGCTTGTGTTGAACAGCATCTGTGGCCTGCAGAGGGATATTGCTTTATACTGTTATCTTCATGTAGTATCCTAGCAGTGGGCTAACTGTTATTATCCTAGCTATGTGTGTACACTTACCAGTATGGCCATATGTGGCTGCTTGCAGTTAGATAGGCAAACCTGTGGGCAGGAACAATGTGCCCTGTCCATGTGTGCATTCATGACATTATACATTACACCACCTGCTCACCACCTGCTCACCTGTGTCTCTGTACGTGGTGACATGTCACAGGCACAGGGGTCTGTAGGTAACTGGATTATGTACTGTTGCAACCTTAGTTTGGATCCTTTGAGCAACAGTATGGGTGTGTGATAGTGCAGATTTACTCACCATTATTAGGGTGTGTAGGACAATACAGACATCCACACACATATTTGTGTAATTAACAGGGATGTATATATAAATGTAGCTCTGTGTATGTATAATATGTATATGTGTTATGTAGATATATGGGGACAGTCTATGTATCATTGTAATATATATATATAGCTATATATATCTATTCGATACTACATAACGATAGATATACTAATAATGTGAGAGAGAGATAGTGACAGATGGATATGTATATATATATATATATATATATATATATATATATATATATATATATGTCTGTATGTACAGACATATCTATACATAACAGGTCAGTCTGATGACAGGGCAACAGAATTGCACTCATTTTCACGAAGTGTTTGACCATGCTCAGTGTGACTCCAGGCCACTGCTACCTGTACTTCAGTCTGGGATTTTGTCTGTTGCAGACTATACCTCTCAACTGTCCAGGGTTTCGCAGAATGTCCAGAGGTCTAGCTCATGGTTTTGGTGTATTCCTCATAAAATTTGTAGTTTTCTGGCAAATCACTTGGATAAACTTAGGACTGAAGTCACTAAATAGTGACATACATTTAAGTTTCTGACTTCAAATCCTTCAGAAAAATGTCTGTTGAAACAAACCCTGTTATTTTAGCCACTGTTTAAGTTTATGAGATCAGTATTTAACATATGCCCCTATTTGTGGGCCTTTGTCCCCCATTTTGTCGGGCTTTGAACAGATTGCTTGCACTAAGAGGTTAAAAGGTATGTTACAGACATTGACATCTGTTCCTGTTTCTAAGGTAATGCACATCACTCAATATGTCCACAGCGTTCCCCAGCTGGCTGCTGTATGTAATATGTGACAGAGGTTCATAATGTTGCACCACACACAGACTGATAGTCTTTGAAAACACTAACATAATAAGACCCCACATGCAAAAGATGTGCCAACTTCCAGATTAGAAGCCTCAACACCATTACCCATGATAACTTCCCTAGTCCAGTGAGCCACACAGGCTGCCAGCTAGATTGGAGTCATTCATCACACAATCAACAGCATAAATATGTAAGTTGCTATTCCTGCATTATGTGTGACATACAATGTGGGAACGAGTTCTGTGTTACAGCCCTAAGATTGCCTGGTCTGCTGCTAAACCATTGCTAACTTACTGTTAAAGCAGTTATATAGGGACACTGCTGTACTGGAGTGGGGTAACAACAGCACATGATCTGCTGGGATAGACAGTAGTCCAAACAGCATGTGACCCCCCCCCCCACTGTTTAACATCTCTCTTGACTGATGTAGTGAATATTCACAACATGAGGCCTAGTGATTATTAGGGAACACATACTATAGGACTGGGTTTCTGTAGTCCCATGTGGAGGTTACTTCTGTCCATATAGTCCACTATATTTCCTTGCATAAATGCAGCAGATCCATACATACGATACCATTACAAGTAGTGTATATATTAGATACTTACCTTGCCAATGCAGCAGTTGACAGGGCTGCAGTTCAAGGCTGACATTGTGTGATGCAAGCAGTACAGAGGCAATAAACGGATAGGTACAGGTTTAGTGGGTTGTCTGGTATAAACAATTGTACTATATGTATGTGAGTAGGAGTAAGGTGTCAGTCCCTAGGGTCCTAGGTTATCCAAGAATATGCTATGCTTTGACTTTTAGCCAAAGCCAGGGTGTACTGGGCATGCCTTTGTCTGCCTACGGGGACATCATCAGGGGGTTTCTCCTCAGAGTCCTCCTGTGATTGGGGCTGTGGTGACCTAGGCACTGGTGGGGGGCTGTGTATCCCTTCCCTTTGCTGATCCTACTGCAGCTGTTTCCACAGGATCATATTGTGTAGCATGGCATATACTGTGAACATATGTGCACATGTGGCTGAAGAGTACTGCAGGGCTTCACCAGATATATCAAGGCACTGAAACCATGACTTCAGAAGCCCAAATACATGCTCTTTGATGTTTCTAGTTTGTGTGTGTGTGTCTCATTACGGCATTCTTCAGTGGGTGTATGTGTGTGCATTTCTGATGGGTGTCATCATCCATGGTTCCAGCGCATAGCCAGCATCCCCCAGTAAATGGCCGTGTGGGATGTCACCCCTAGCAAACATCTGGTACAGCTGTGATACATGCCAGATATGGGAATCATGATAACTGCCAGGACTGCCAGCAGACACATTCATGATAATGCCCTGGGCATTGCACACAACCTGGCAGTTGATGGAGTGGTACCCCTTGCAGTTGACATAGATTCTACCCTCCTCACCGGGTGGTGACTTGATGTGCACATGAGTGCAATCTATGGCACCCAGTACCTCAGGGTAGTATGCTACATAGTAGAAGTGCTGCATATTGCTGGCCTTCACCTCAGGGATGAGGGGGAAAGAAATGTGCTCACTGGCATGTGGTAACATGTCATCCAGGAATTGGTGGAGTACCCTGGAAGCAGATGCCTATGATACCCCCATCATGTCCCCAGTTGGTCTTTGGAAAGTATGTGTAGCTAGTATCCTATGGGCTACACATACCTTTGTTTCCACTGGGATGGGCTCCCTTCTGTTGGCTCTGGATCTGAATTGAGGACGGCAGAGCTCAGTGAGTTCTTGTAGTATGTCACTGTCCACTGTGTACCGCTCTACAGTCTCCAGCTCATGTAGCCCCTGCAAGGTTGCCCTGGGCCTGAACACTCTTCTCCTTCTCTATCTAGGCCTATTGTCAGCAGCAGCAGCACTGACTTCGGCATCTAGCACCTACAGATGTACCAGACCTGCAGCTGCCCTTAGCATTCTCTCAGTTAAAATTCCCAAGTCTCTACTCCAATGGTACAGAGTATGGTGGAAAATCAGATTGTGGGGTGTATGCATACTTTATAGTGCTCTACTGTAGGTGCTGACTGTGTGATTGGCTACCTATGATGCATTCCTCAGGGTAGTATGCTACATGGTAGAAGTGCTTATCAGCAGCCCCCCCCCCAAGTCTATCTTTAGATCCTTTCTCCTTCCCTCCTCTCCTCGGCCTTTGTCATTGAGGAACCTCTCTCTCTACCCTGAGCTTATTTTGTCTTGGCAAACTCCCTGCTTGCTCTGTCTGATATCCTTCCTGCCCTGGCCACTAGGTGGCACCCTTCACGCTACTGACCTTATAACCAGTTTTTTTTGGCTATTCTACTACAACTAACACTGACATTTCCAGTCCATATTTTGACCTCTGCCTTTTGCTACTTCCCTCACGCCTGACTCCTCTACTATCTCCTACCCCCCACTTACCATATAGTCTCCATATCTTTCCTACTCTAAGAGGCCACCCTTACCTGTTCTCCTGCTTCTCTCCTCTTGCCTGATTGTTTTTCTGCAACTGATCATTTCACTTTTCTCTTTTTCTCTTCACTGGCCACGCCGGCTCTTCCCGCTCCGTTAAACTTCTCACACTCGCTCCCCACCCTACCCCCAATTCCCACCCACCCCCAGAGGCCCTACCTTTATAGTGGCTTAGACACTCCCCCAACTATCTAACCTCCTATCACATTTCTTGTACTCTTCACCTATCAATACCTTACTTCTACTCCTACAACCACACCCACTCTCCACTATCCTATCTTACTACCTCACCTCACTCTACTACTGATACCACATAATCCTACTGTTGCTTAACACATCCCACTAGTAACATGACTTTAAACCTTAATATTATCCTTTCATTTCTTCTCCTTAACATCCTTCTCTATTACCATACTCTTACCTCCTATGAATATCTCATACTTAGTCAACCTCCTGTATTAGCCAAACACACCACTTCTACACCTCCTCTACTTAAACAAGCTCATATTAATATACTATCAACCTCCCCCTACCTTCCCCCTCTCTACCACAAAATTCACCACTTCAGATTCCTAACCTCTAAACGATTCTACCTAATACCCTGCAAAAACCTAAAAGTATCTCAAGTCCCACAAACACTATTACTGATACATGGTGACATCCACCCCAACCCTGGCCCCAATACTCTCATTAACCACACCCACTCAAATCTAACTACTAACTGTTCTAACTCACCTTTCTCCCTGACTCCTCTGTATTGCTCACCTAAATATTCATAGCATCAACAACAAAATCACACAACTTCATGCCTTAATTGATTTCTATGCCTTTGACATTCTCTGTCTCACTGAAACATGGCTCAAACCTAGTACCAAAGACAATGAATTTACTCCCCCAGGCTATAGCACCTTAAGACAGGATCGTCTCAATAAAAGGGGGGAGTGGCCCTTCTATACAAATCCCACCTTCAGGTAGCCTCAGTAGACACCTTGCCCCCCTCCCTAACTAATGCTGAAATACTCTGTACCAAGCTCCAAGTTAATAAAACTAAGGCTATTTATATCATATGTTCTTATATCCCTCCAGGCAACAACATCAACACACTAGAAAATATCCTAAGCTGGGTCTCCAGCAACTTTCCACAAGAAACCATAATCCTAGGGGACTTTAATATTGACTGGAACTCCTGCATATCTCCCAAACCCTCCATTCACATTAATCTCTTTAACTTTCATCAAACCATTAACTCCCCGACTAGAATACACAAATCAACCCACAAACAAACCATTCTAGATTGGATACTAATTAACAAATAAAACAGGAATACTCCCTGACAATATCAGTGACCATCTCCTGACCTTTATCTGTAAACAAAAATATAACATTACCAAGCAAGCTACCTACCATACCATACACAACAAAACAAATTTTAACCTAGCATCCTTTCAAAGTGAACTCAATGAGTATAACTGGTCAACTCTAAAATACCTCCCAATAGATGAAGCAGTAACCCATTTTAACAATACCTTTCTACAAATTCTACACCATCATGCCCCACCCCGCTTAATTAGATTAAGCTCCAAGGCTGCCCCATGGCTCTCAAAAACTACCAAACAAAATATGCGAGCTAGAAATAAATTATGGACTAAATGGAGATCCACAAAAAACCCTGCTGACCACCAGAACTTCAAGCACCTGAGAAACTCAACTAAAAAACTTATCTATCTGGATAAAAAGAACTATCACTTTAAATATCAACAAAACCAAAACCCCAAACAATTTTGGTCATGTATGAACAAACTACTCCATCCAGGGAATACCAAAACCCCTACCCCAGCTAGCCTAGCTCAAAGCCAACCCAACATAATAGCCAACACTTTCAATGACTTCTTCTCTCAAACAGTCACCTCTGGCTAACACCATGACACCCCCCATATCCCTCCAAAAAACCACTACCCCAAACAGCACCCCCATACTAAAGTTCCATACTGTCTCCACAACCTATATACGCAAATTATTATCTAAACTCAAACCTTGCACCCCTTCGGCCGACAAACTACCAGCTGAATATCTTCAACTAGCTGCAACCAAACTTACCTACCCAATCTCCATCTTAATAAACAGAACAATAACTGAATCCAAAATCCCCTCCTGTTGGAAAATCTCCCACATCATTCCCTTCACAAAGGAGGTAACTCTAACGAACTCTCAAACTTTCGCCTATTGCCCTTCTATCCCTCTATCCAAAATAATGGAACGCTGCATACACCATCAACTCTTACAACATCTCTTGAGTAACAACTTACTTGTAGACTCACAACATGGGTTTAGGCCCTACCACAGTACATCTACTGCCCTTCTCTCCTTCACTGACACAATAAACAAACATCAGAACAACAACCTGTTCTCCTCTGCACTATTCTTAGACCTATCGAAGGCATTTGATATGGTTAACCATCAACTTCTCCTCCACACTTTAGAATCCCTGTCACTTGACCCACTAGCACTACAGTGGTTCGATTCATACTTGACAAATCGAAAACAAGCAGTCCTATGGGACAGCCATCTATCTTCTCAACTCCCGACACGATAGGGGCCCCACAAGGGTCCATCTTAGGTCCCCTACTTTTCTCTATATTTATAAACAACCTACCCACTTCCCTCCCTAAATCCACCTGTATACAATATGCTGATGATTCCACTCTCATCTGCTCTGCTCCATCCCCTGCAGAACTCCACCTCTACCCAATTGGTTTTCACAGCAGCAGAAAAATGGTTTCAACATATCTGTCTCCTCCTTAATCCCAAAAAAAACAAACTTCTACTCTTCACCCCAACCCTTAAATCCATTCCAATCACCTTTTCCATTGTGTCCTGCAATGGCACTATCATCAAACCTGACTATTCCACAAAACTGCTAGGTGTCACCATAGACAATCAGCTTAACTTTGACTATCACATTGATTTAACTATCAAGACAGTAAATAAAAGATAGGAGCCCTTTACAGACTTAAGCCCTTTCTTACCGCCACATCCCGAGTATCACTTGCCCAAACTCACCTCATCTCCACACTACTGTATGCCTCCTCCTCCTTTATTAACATTTCTAAAGCTAACCTTCAAAAACTTAATTTAGCCTACCATAGCATTGCCAGATTTGCAACTGGCTCTCCATTCCGTACTCATCACTGTCTTAACTTAAAGAAACTCAACTGGCTAGAACTTCCAAATCTTATACTCCTGCAGCAATTAGTCCTCACTTTTAAAATTCTACATTACCTCCAACACACCCATACTGAACAATCTTATCACACCTTATACAAATCTCACTTCACTGCTCAGCCAACAAGCTCCTAGTAGCTACTATAAAATCCCACAATAAAGCAGGAGACTCCTTATTTGCAAACACTATCGGATCACAATGGAACAAACTTCCCACTGGACTGACCTCCCTAGCCTCATGTTACCTTTTCAAAAAACAGATTAGAAATCATTTACAAAATCACTGGCTATGCCCTTGCACAAATCCTGACTGATAACTTATACACTACTTGTTCTCTCAACTAACTTGGTATACTTAATTCTATCTTGCATTTACCCAAAGTTTGTTTCTCTTCCGTTCTAGTGTGTCTGTTAAAATGTAAAGTCTCTTGTATGATAATTGAGCTTTCCTCCTCAACCCTCTGTAGAAAATATACTTGTATCAAGCCACACAAGCCAAGCAATACTGTAGATTCTATTTGACTTTACTTTTCTTTTGTTAGTACTTTGCTTGTGTTACTGTTTGATTGATTGTTATTGTTATTTTTTACTATTTTTACTAATTGTATCTTTTTAAACTGTAAAAGTATAGTATTATTGTGGAGCTTTTCTCCTCGGGCCTCTGCTGAAAATGGACATGTATCCAGCCAGACTAGCCCGGTTAACAAATGTAAAATAAAATAAAATAAATTCCACCTGACTAGTATATCATTAACATCATTTAATGGTCCTAGTTTAATTTAAAAAGAGGTCAAAACTAATTAATATGTCACTGGCTTTTAGATACAATCAGCACTGTGGCATGGCATGCAAACACGCGCCCCATAGGTAAATGAAGTTTAGCAGCCAGTGTACATCCCCCCCCCCAGATTTCCATGCTCAGCATGGCAGCACACCATGCAAACACTCTGCAACTCACTCCCCTTAGCTAAACAAAGCTTAGAAGTGAATGCACACACCCCCTACAAGGATAAGTTCAGCACTGTGGCACACTGTGCAAACAGGTTGAAATAAGCTTATAAGTCATTGGTCACACCCTCCCCTGATGTCAGCTACCTCCTCTGTAAACATCAACATAGTTCTCTGCCTATACGAAAGGGATATGTGGACACAATTACCCCTTTGTGCTATTCAGTAACTCCACCTCATTTGCACAGGGATCCATGCTCACAGCCTGGAAACTGCACCCTTCAAAGTCCTACCATCTTAGCAACAGCAGCAATGCACCACTGCAGATACTCCACACAGGGTCCTGTAATACATTGCTGTCACATAATATTAATTTTGTTTTTTCTAATTTTTTTTAATTATTTTATAAAGCATGTTTGCGCACTGCGGCTGGCTGTGCAAACATGCTCAGATTATTAAAAAACGAATAAATTTAATTTAACTTATTTCCTTTAATTTGTCAGGCACACAGAGGATAGTTTCACACATATCTGTACATGCTATGCCATTTCTGTCTATCTATCTACATTTTTACAGCCTCTTTTGTCTATCTATATTCCTGCACATGAAAGTTTTCCATGTATACTACGGACACTGACACAAAGTCTGCAGAACTGCCTATCTGCTTGCTGGATCACTCCACCTGCCTCATTTGCATGAGATTCACCTGCTATTGAGGTGACTTGCATGCCACAGAAGTTTCCATGTTGGCGCTCTCACGAGCGCAGCTCAGCAGCTCTTACTGAATCTAAAAATGTTCGCAGCCATGTTAGCAGTGCGTGCTGATGCCTACATGGGAAAAAAAAACGTGTAGGCTTTATTAAATTCTCCCCAAAGTTTTGAAACTGCAAAAGTGGTTGTAAAGACTTTTTTGGTGGGCATTTTGTAATCTGAGTCAGCTGAGGAAGTGCAGTGTGTCTGACAGTTATATCTGTGTTATAATGAAAATGTTTATAATCTCACAGTAGTGTTTGGCCAACTGGTTTCAATAAATGTGTCAGTAATTACAAATATACAGAAGTACAGTTTGTCTGTGTGACATGCTGTTAATTTCAGTTTAACAAGATGTACAGTTTGTCTGTGTGACATGCTTTAATTACAATTTAACAGTAGGAACTTCTTTTCTGTCAAGACATTGTTTAGTAATGGGACCCAGATCTGTATAATTTTTCACCTATCTTCTTTCCATACCTCTATCGGTATTCATCATATTCGGGCATCATCTCTTGGTCAGTTCCCCACTGCTAGTATTATTATTTGCTCTTTTACCTCCTCCATTTCTATTGGAACTATCAATTTCTTTCCTTCCTTCTCACCTATCTTTGACATCTGCAAAATCTTCACAAAATCATTTAATTTCTTTGCCCATTTGTCTTCTGCCAATTGTTCCTTATATAGACTCATATAAAAATCCATAAAGAGTTCCCTAATCTTCTTCAGATCTTAATGTATTTCCCCTGTCTTCCTGTCCCTCATTTTGGTTATATGTCTATTCATCTCTTATTTTTTTAACTTCTGGGCCGAATAGTTTTGCAGTTTTGGAGTAATTTTGCAAAAGAATTATCTTATTGCCACCTGTTGCCTTTCCAGCTGGTCTATTAAAAAGCCATCCAGTCTTTTCTCCAGTTCCCCTCATCCTGTCTTTGTCCTTCTCACTCAACTCATTCTCTCAGTGTTGTAACCTTTTCTTATGGCTAAAAGCTTTCTTACTTGTTCATTCCTTTTCCTGACATTATAGTTTTTCAATATCCACCATTTTTCTCTGATTCTTCTTTTTTCCCTTCCCACTTCGTATTTTTCACCTTGTTGGACTTCTACATTAAGCTCCTCTTTTAATTGTGTCAGTACCCTTTCCTTCCTTTTTTGATTTTTAACCAGTGCACTGGAAATCTGCAGTGTCCCATTATTACCTCTAAGTGTTTCAACTCTAATGACACTGGTGCATGATCTGATAAATGCCTGGGATATGTTTCTACTCTATTTACCATATACATACGTTCCTTTGATATCTATATATGTATATCTCTATCCGTCTATCTATACGCATATAAATATGTCCAATCTGACCTGGCCCAGCTAGTGCCCCTTCCTGAGCAGAATGTTATTTCTTCTCCTCTCCCCCTTACCTTGCCTAGTGTCAACAACACCATATTTTTTTAAAATAACTTCCAAGCAGACAACCTTCTGGGGTGACTGTCTCCTTTCTTGGCCACCACTTATGTTGTTCCTATTTGCCACAAAATTCCAAATGTCTGCTACTACCATAACCCTTGGCCAAACAATAGGATCCTATCTAGCACCTACTTTAGTTCTTCCTTCTTTGTTCTAGGGGGTACATAAACATTTACCAAAATGATTCTGTTTCTCCACCAGTAACCACTTACCATGACATACCTTCCTTAATCATCTCTCATTTCTTCTTCTTTAGCTAATGGTGTCCTATTAGCAATTAACGGAATTTTTCCTCTTCTCTTACTTTCTATCATATTTGCATAATAGCCCTCCCTGAATCCATTTTTTATCAAATACTTATGTACTGTCTGATACAAACTCATATCCTGCAAGATTACAACATGCATTCCATTTACCCTCAAGTAACAACCATTTTATCTAGTTTTAGCTTATTTGTGAGGCCATTTATATTAGTTGTTACTATCCTTAACCCCATTTCTTGCCTCTTATGTATATACTACATCTCTTCCTCTTTATGTATGATGCCTTTCACTTCCTCTTTTTGTAGCTCTGTCACTTCCAGTCTAATTGCTAACCAGCCATTTAGTCATGAGTTTATTTGTTTCTCTTTTAAAAACAACTGTCATATTTCAAACTCCCCAACTCCATCTAAACCCATGAACAGTTAACTATACACATTACCATTTCACCATGCTTTCTTCCAGTATTCCTTATGGTACCTTAGAGCAATGCTCTATTTTTGGCATCAGAGCTAAATTTCTCCCTTATGTGTCTGCTCCCCCACCCCCAAGAAACTTACACAATTACACAATACTCCACAATCCGTTAAGGCAATCTTCTGTTTTCCACCCCCCACCCTTTTGTCTTTTTTATTCTTTTGATCTCACTGTTGTCTCCCCTGAATATCTTTGCTTGCTTTCTTTTCTATGCTTAATTTGTTCCCTCTCAGTTTACCTTTTGCTAACTAGTTGTATTGAATCATTACTTTGTATCTATTCATCCCTTCTTCCTCTGCCTGTTGGTACAGAGCTCAAAGGCTTTTATATTCCCTCCCTTTTTTATCCAACGTCTCTTTCTCTTCAAATGACAGTTTCTTCTTCCTGTGAGTACTGTCATTCTTGTTATTCTAAACCAATCTTTTCCTCATAAGGCAGGCTCAGTTATTTTTTCTCACTTCTCCAGACATATAAGGTAAAGATTAAATACTATTATACAACGACCCCCCATTAATATTAAAAAACGTGCATGCTGATTGGTCAGCGTGCACGCTGTAAATCAGTTATAGTAATGGAAAAAAGGTCCTGTCGCCCGGACCTTTTCCATTACTATAACTCTTTTTTTAAGCAACGGAGAATGCAAGATCTCCATTGCTTCATACTGTCTCGCTATGTTAAACGAGTTTAACATAGCGAGACAGCTTTAAAAAAAAAGCAACGGAGATTCTCTGTTGCTTTTTCTAAAGCTGTCTCGCTATGTCAAACTCCTTTAACATAGCGAGACAGTCTGTAAAAAGCAACGGAGATCTTGCTTTCTCCATTGCTTTTTTCAAAACTGTCTCGCTATGTTAAATGGGTTTAACATAGCGAGACAGCTTTAAAAAAGCAACAGAGATTCTCCGTTGCTTTTTTAAAGCTGTCTCGCTATGTTAAACCCATTTAACATAGTGAAACAGTTTGTAAAAAGCAACGGAGATCTTGCTTTCTCCGTTGCTTTTGCCCACAGCTCTGATGTACTGTGTAGGCATACGCATGCGCAGTACATCAGAACTGCCGCAGAATACCAGACAGCTGCGGAAGGGCAGCAATGAGGCATTATACAATGCCATTATTTAAGAAAAGTAATTATTTTTTTTCTTAAATAATGTCATTGTATAATAGCAATAACGCATGCCTGGGTGTGGGTAATGCTGGATTTACCCATGGTTGGCTTTGTTTTGCCACTCGGGCTTCGCCCTCGTGACCAAACCACACCAACTGTGGGTAAATCCAGCATTACCCACACCCAGTCGTGGGTTATTGCTATATTAAACTTCTTAGCTTGCTGTCGTGAAGCATAGTATTTTAAGCATCAGTAATTAAATGCTCTTACTTATCACCATTCATTAGTTAATGCAATAAACATTAGTAACTTTTGAGTGACAAAACAGTAGTGAAACAAACATTAATTTTAGCCAAAATATTAAACTAATAGCTCGTCATCAACCTGTTCAGTGTTCACCAACCTTAGTGGTCTTTTCAAATGTTTTCTTTAAAGTTTTTATATTCCTCAGTTACCTTTTTTTCCACAACGGAGAAGCATGGACTGACTGTTGATCCTTGTCTGGTGTTCCTTATCTTCTTTAACTTCAGCATTTCCCTTTGTATGTCCTGCATTTTTTTCCTGAATACAGGGAAAGGTTTCAGTGGCCATTTTTCTTCTTGCACCCTTTCTCTGCCCACCAGCTCCATCTTGGTATGTTGACCCTTCCTCCAGGGATGCTGTTTGCCCGAAGTTTTCAAAGTCCACCATTGCTGTTTCAGAATACATGCATGTCTTCACTCCAGTAGGAAAAAGCACTTTCAAGACTGCAGGGTATAGCAATCAAAACCTTAAACCCACATTCCTGTACAGTCTTTTGTGTTGAATAAACCAGTTTCACTTCTGTCTGGTGCCCAAGGAATAGCCGTGATCAACAAAAACTCTCTTTTCATTAATTTTCATGTGCTCCCCCTTCCTCTACATCAGACTTAATATTTGTTCCTTCAACTGAAATTTTACACTTTTAACTATCACTGGTCGTGGAACTTGTACCATAGCTCGAGAGGCTGCATATACTCAGAATGGGTCTATGGTTAACAGTCAGACAGAATGTTTCCTGAATGGCCATGCATTGTACATAGACCATTGAAGGTTCCCTTTATCTAATGGCCATATGATCATAAATAATTCTATCGAACAATCATAGTTAGCCCAACATGAAGGGAACAGAACATAGTAGATACTTATCGGCAACCTAAGGATAAGGAAACTTCCTCACATAAGGGGGTGGGGGGTGCAGCCCCCCACATAAGAAGGGTCTGGTGTTTATTGAATCCTCATCTTGTGGGGGGCTGCACCCCCCAACCCCCACTAATTATATATACCAACTTCGAGATTGCACTACAGTGGGGAAAAGGCAGGTTTCTTTATCCCTACATTACCAATAAGTACCTACTTGGTTCCATTCCCTTCATGTTAGCCAACTATGATCGTTCAATAAAATTATTTATGATCATATTGCTGTTAGATTAAGGGAAATTTCAAAGGTCTGTGTACGATGAATGGCCTTTCCGGGAATGTTCTGTTTGACCGTTAACTATAGACCCATCCAAAATGCCCTGTCTATTATTATTTTTTCTTTCTGCAATTCAGTTCATATGCTCAATTTATCAATCATAAACACCCTACAGTCTTCTTCTTTACTTCCTTTAAGAATACTGGAAAACTGTAGATTCTCGCTTCTCTCCTTATCCTCTGTCTCCAACAGCTTTTCTCTGGTCTCATCCTATGCTACTTCCACTTCAATGAATCTGACTGAGCATGCCTTCTCTCCTTTCTGCTGACAGACTATTGCATCAGATTGTGTTGAAACATCTTCCTTTACATTGTCTTGTTGTTTCTCTTAATATAATCCATTATCAATCCACTTATTATGAGAACTTTCTCATAAATATTGTCAATTTGTTCTTATAAGTTTCCCATTTCACTTCCCATCCTTCTACTTTCTGTTGCCTAGTTATCCCTGTCTCTCACGCACCCGCAGCCTGTGTGGAATCTGCACACTGTTCTGTTTTGTCTTTTTTGTTGCTTTTACTGTCATCTTTCATTTATTTGTTTTATTTTATTTATTTAATTTATTTATTTATTGGTATACAGACTGATACACACTTCTGCAACCTTTTTAGAAAGTTTTAACTTACTAACATAACACAAGCACTCAGGTCACTCCAAGGCAAGTACAAATATGACTCAGTCATTGTCCATGCTGGTGTGAATGACCTGAGATGTACCTCCCTGGACTACATGAAAAGAGACATAGAGGAGCTCTCTGAACATGTAGCCCAGGCCGGTATGACCCTGACCTTGAGTAGCATCTTACCCTCACCAAGAATGATGCCACAATATGAAGACAAGATGATCAATTTCAACAATTGGCTTAAGTATTGGTGTCATTCCAAGGGGATCGAATGCCTGTCAGCCTGGGATGACATGCTCGACAAGCCACAATGCTTCGCTAGGGACGGCTTGCACCTGTCACCCCTGGGCTTTCAGATATTGGCAAAGGCTCTTGCTACCCCCATAGTCCCTTTTTTAGGCAAGGCTCAAAAGACAAACCCACCTCCATAGGTATCACAAGGGATAAGAAACTAAGAGTAATGCTACTCAATGCCAGAAGTCTAAACCTCAAGATGCACGCACTCGAAACTCTGCTTAGCATGGAGAACATCGATATCTGTGCAGTAACAGAAACCTGGTTCAAGGCTCCCGAGAGCACCCCAGCACTACCAGGTTATACCTCATACCATGCTTTTCGGCCCCAAAACTTGGACCGAACCACAAAAGGAGGCGGAGTATCAATATTCATCAAAGATACCCACACCTCCAGGTTGGTGGCACAGCACGAAGCATCAGAGACTATCCATGTGCAACTAACAGTGGGTAAAACTGCCTTCCAGTTTATAGCCTGCTACAGACCACCCTCCCAAACCCAGGAACCCCACTCGGCCTTCCTGAGAACACTGGAAAATATGAATGGTCTCTCCAAACACCATTATATTGGGCGACTTCAACTACCCAAACATAGACGGGGAGCATTACTCTAGCTCCAACACCCTAGCCCAAAGGTTCCTAGAATTTATAAACCCAAATGCTATGGAACAACTTGTTACCACTCCCACAAGAGGGGAAAACATACTGGACCTGATCATCACCAACATGGGGACTCTATGCTCCAGACCAGAAGTGTATCCCTCATTGGTAAGATCAGACCATAAACTAATCTCACTGGATATTCACATCCCGACTCCACCCCCTGCCCTGAAAACCACAGTGAAAAACTTCTCTAATGCAAATTTCACACTCCTCAAAACCGAGGTGGAATCCTTCAAAGCCCCCGGGCCTGTGGAAAATACAACCCAGACCACAGAATCCTTTATAAACGCATTCTATGAACACCTTCAGGAATGCATGGATCATGCAATCCCAAATAAAACCAAGTCCCAATCCTCCAAAGGCAGACATCCTGTCTGGTGGACCCCAGCCATAAACAAACTATACAATAGAAGGAGGAAGCTACTACATGATAGAGCAAAATCCCAAAAAGGAAAGGCATCTCTGATCAGTATTAGCAAAAAACTACGGGCACTCATAAAATCGTCTAAGGCCAGCTTAGAGAGAAATATTGCACAGGACACTAAGGATAATCACAAGGCTTTCTTTAGCTATGTTAGGAACCTGGGTGGGAATTCCCAGATATGCTCAGAATTAGTCCAAAATGACAAAAAATACACCGAACCCACAGACATTGCCAACATCCTAGTTGACAGGTTCAGCGCAAACTCCCCTCCCTCCCCACCAAAAGGGCAAATATCTATCCCAGCAGAGTGCTGCCACCCTGACATCTCAGATGCTCAGTTAAGAGCTGCCCTCTCCAAAGCAAAAAACACAGCATCAATGGGACCAGACAGTGTCCTGGGCTGCGTCCTACATGAACTCCAAGAAGAGCTAAACCCAAACATAAAACTACTGTTCATTCTCAGCCTTACTATAGGATATGTACCCAAAGAGTGGCGTACAGCAACAGTGGTCCCTCTCCACAAAGGTGGTGCCTCAACGGATCCTGGAAACTATTGCCCCATAAGCCTGACTAGCTTGGTCTGCAAAGCTATGGAAAGGATCATCATGGACCTCATAAATAAAGATATTGGGGACCTACAGACTCTGGATCCTACCCAGTTTGGCTTTGTTAAGGGCAGATCCTGCCTCTTAAACCTGGTTGATTTCTTTGAAACAGTCACTAAGGCCATTGACGAGGGAAGGTGGTCCACACAGCCTACCTGGACCTCACAAAAGCCTTCGATACAATACCCCACTTGGGCATTATAGATAAGCTCACCAGCTTAAATATAAACCCCTATGTCACTAGATGGGTTGCAAACTGGCTCAAGGACAGAACCCACATGGTTAGAATTGCTGGAGCCATGTCAGACTCCAAACCAGTTACAAGTGGCATCCCACAAGGCTCAGTCCTGGGACCTCTCTTGTTCAGTATATATTTCTCGGAGGTACAGGCCAACACGGAAGGACTGTGGCTGACCAAGTTTGCAGATGACTGCAAACTGGGCACCATAATCGACACTCCAGCCGACACAAGCATCCTCCAAAAGGGCCTCATAGAAACAGACAACTGGTGCCAGAGCCATGGCCTCAAGCTAAATGCAAAAAAGTGTATAGTCATCCCCTTTGGCAAAAACAAAGTGCCCACAAATTACCACAAAGGTGGTAATCCATTAAGTACAGAAGAAGTAAGTAGGGACCTGGGGACCCAAGTTGATAGCAATCTCTCATTTGACAACCACGTGGCCAAAGTGGTTAGAAAAACATTTTATATAGCCCACCTAATCATGAAGGGATTCACATCTAGATCAGGGGAGGTCATCGTGCCTCTTTACTCATCCCTCATCAGGCCCATAATTGAGTACAATGCCCCTTTTGGGATGTACCTTACCAGACACCTGCAGCAACTGGAAAGACCCCAAAAGTACCTCACCAAGAGGATCAAAGGGCTCAAACAGATGCCATATGCTGCCAAGTTAAAGAAACTCCAGCTCTACTCAGTGGCATACTGCCTGTTCAGAGGCGATCTGTGCCTGACGTATAAAGCCATGTCCAACCCGGAATGAATGGACATGCTGCACCTCAGAAAATCCAAATCCCATTGAGCTACACACTCGAGAGACTTGAACCTCAGCACTGAAATAAATAGGACATGCTGGAGGGACAGATTCATAACCCAGAGGCTCCCTTCACTCTGGAATAAAATCCCAGTCCAGGTTAGGCAGAGTCCCTCATTGACTCTCTTCAAGAGGAATCTTGATGAGTGGATGGGAGATTGTAGGTTTACCCCGGGTATCACTTCTGTGTCACTGTTAGACAGAGGCACAGTATACTAACCTCGAAAAAGGGCATAGCAAAATTAATTTAAAATGGATGGCGAAAGCCAAAAACACTCTGGCTAGGCTTATAAATGCCCTAGGGCAGATAGCCTAGTATGAACCTATGAACCTATAATTCACAGCTGCACCAGTATTTTTTTTTTTTTGTTTGTCTAGAGAGGGAACCATGAGCCATGCCTTGTTTGCTTCTTTCCATATCAAAAGTCAAGACTGCCCTCCTTTTTATCATTTTCTTCTGTTATGCTATGTTGTTTACTTATGATCTGCATAAATATCACAAAATGGTCACTTTGTATTTCATCAGCTGAGCGCTTTGTACTGCACTGACTGTGCAGAACTGAAATAATTAAAGCAATATGATAAAACATATAAGTGAATACGTATGGCTTTATAGCTCTCATAGGTTCATAGGTTCATAGTTATGTACTAGGCTATCAGCCCTAGGGCCTATATAAGCCTAGCCAAATGAGGTTCCCTGGCTTTCGCCACCCAAGAAAATTATTTCCTGTGCCCCTGTCGAGCAGTGCCACAACAGTGCTCCCCGGGGTGAATTTCCTGTTTCCCATCCAATTGTCAAGATTGCTCTTAAAGAGGGCTAATGAGAAGCTCTGCTTGACATGATGTGTAGCCTGTTCCAGAACATGGGAAGTCTCTGGGACAGAAACCTATCCCTCCAGCATGTTCTATTTATTGTGGTGACAAGGTTTAGGTCCCTGGAGCTTGTGGCTCAGAGAGATTGGGATTTCTTTAAGTGTAGCATGTCCATCAGATCTGGGTTAGACATGGCTTTGTATGTTAGGCAGAGGTGGCATCTGACAAGGCGATATGCGACGGAGTAGAGCTGGAGTTTTTTGAGACAGTCTGTGTATGGCATCTGTTTGAGGCCAGTAATCCTCCTAGTGAGGTATTTCTGTGGCCTTTCTAGTTGTTGCAGATGTCTTGTGAGGTACATGCCAAATGGGGCATTGTACTCTATAATGGATCTGATGAGGGATGAGTAGAGAGGAACGATGACCTCTCTTTTTCTGGAGGAGAACCCCTTTGTGATGAGGTGTGCCACAGAGAAGGATTTCCTGACTACTGTTGCGACGTGATTATCAAAGAAGAGACTACTGTCCACCTGTGTCCCAAGGTCTCTTATAACACTTTCAGTGTTTAGTAGGCTACTGCCTATGTGGTAGTTCCTGGGTACAGTGTTTTTCCCAAAGTGGATGACAATGAACTTCTTGGCATTGAGCTTTAGGCCATGACTTTGACACCAAGCATCAGTCTCAGTGAGGCCTCTTTGTAGAATGTCCACATCCTTAGGCAAACCTATTATGACTCCTAGTTTGCAGTCGTCTGTGAAATTTGTTAGCCAGAGACCACTTGCATTAGCCTGGACTTCAGAGAAGTAGATACTGAACAGGAGAGGACCCAGGACCGAACCCTGTGGTATTCCGCTTGTCACTTGTCTGAAGTCAGATTTAGATTCGGCTACTTTCACTGTGTGTGTTCTGACTGTGAGCCAGTTGGCCACCCATCTTATGACATATGGATTTATGCCTAGTCCAGTGAGTTTATCTATAATACCAGAATAGGGGATGGTGTCAAAAGCCTTGGCTAGGTCAGGATAGGCTATGTGCACCACCTTACCCTTGTCTACGGCTCTAGTGACTGTTTTGAAGAAGTCAATCAGGTTTAGGGGGCATGATCTACCTTTCACAGACTCAAACTGAGTGAGGTCCAGAGTTTGGAGGTTACCTATGTCTTTGTTTATAAGTTCTAGGATGATGCATTCCATGGCCTTTCAGACAAGGCTCATCAGACTAATGGGGCGGTAGTTCCCTGGGTCAGTGATGGCACCCCCTTTGTAGAGTGGGATAACCATCACTGTGCACCATTCCATAGGCACAAAGCCTGAAGTAAGGCTATGGTTGAACATGGTACTTAGGTGGTGTGCCAGTTCATTCTGTAGTTCATGCAGAACGCAGCCTGGGATGTTGTCCGGTCCCATGGATCCTGTGTTCTTGGCTTTGGACAGTGCGTTTTTTACCTGTGCATCCATGATTACAGGGGCTTTGCAATCTTCTGGTATGGAGATGGGCCCTTTGGGAGGTGAGGGGGCTAACGTTTGCACTGAACATGTCTGCCAAGATGTTGGCAATATCAATTGGTTTGGTAAATGAGGTGCCATTGTGCTGTAGTTCCGAGCAGATCTGAGTGTTGCCATTGAGATTCTTGACATAGCTGTAGAAAGCTTTGTGGTTGTCTTTAGAATCCATGGTGATTTTATTTTCGTAACTAGCTTTGGATGATTTTATGGGAGAGCTCAACTTCTTGCTGAGGTTGACCAGGGAGTTCCTGCAATCATGGGATTTTACTCTTTGTTGCAAGTTTCTTCCTTCTCTTGTAGAGTTTGTTTATGGCAGGGGACCACGAGATTGGCTTCCTATTTTTAGAGGATAGCATCTTGGTTCTGTTGGGGATGGCACAGTCCATGCACTCGTCTATGTGCTTATACAGTGCATTTGTATATGATTCAGCAGTTGTGTCTCTATTTTCCATCTGTGTGGGTGATGTGAAGTTGGCCATTTCTGACTTAAGAAGCATGAAGTTGGCTTTGGAGAAATTTTTTACGGTGGTTTCCTTAATGGGGGGTGGGGGCGGGATATGGATGTCTAGGGTGATTAACTTGTGGTCGGATCTGACCAGCAAGGAGTTTCCAACTCCATATCATCCCTAAAAAAGAATGCCTTATATCAAGTCATTATAAAGCAGTATCAAAACATAAACACACAATTTTTAGTCCCATGTGTAATGTTATAATGCAGAAAAATATTAAGTAAATCTAAGGACTGCACCTTCCTAGGCAGAGAGCTAATATTTTATTTATTTGTTTATTTATTTATTTATAGTCATATTAGTGCTTCTCAGTAAACCTTTTAATATATACTTATTTGTTTGGAGAATAATAACAGTGTAATGTCTGACTATATTAGACAGAAGCCCCATCTGAATGTGTACTCTCATAAATATGTGTCATTAAACTGTTTTTCCTTTAGCTTGTTCTATGCATGAATCAAGCATACAGGGTACAACAGAGAAGACCTTTCAGAAAACAAATATTAAAATATTGTTAAAAGTATACAGCTTTGCCTGTGTGAAACTCTGAAAACATATTTAATCTACATTTCTGAGAAAATTATTCTTGCAGTTAGGGAAAAGTAGAATTTCATTCAAGACAGACACTTTTCATATAGTACAAATGGTATAAGTACTGACAATATAATCAGTGTAGTACAAATAGGTTCATAGGTTCATAGGTTGGTACTAGGCTATCGGCCCTAGGGCCTATACAAGCCTAGCCAAACAATTCCCCAGATATTTCTTCCCACAATATTTACTTGCCTGGACCCCTGTCTAGCAGGGCGAATTACGTGATCCCCTGGGTGAATTTCCTATCTCCCATCCAGTTGTCAAGGTTCCTTTTGAAGAGGGCCAAGGAGGCGCTCGGCTTGACATGTATGGGCAGTCTATTCCAGAGTATGGGGAGTCTCTGGGTCAGGAACCTATTCCACCAGCATGTTTTGTTCATTGTGATGACAAGGTTTAGATCCCTGGAGTGTGTGGCTCTGAGGGATTGGGATTTCTTTAAGTGGAACATGTCCAACAGCTCAGGGTTTGACATGGCCTTGTATTTTAAGCAGAGATTGCCTCTGAGTAGACGATATGCCACAGAGTATAGCTGGAGTTTTTTTAGACGGTCAGCATAGGGCATCTGCTTTAGGCCTGTGATTGTTTTAGTGAGGTATTTCTGCAGCCTTTCAAACTGTTGCAGATGTTTGTGAGGTACATACCAAACTGGGTGTTGTACTCTATAATGGGTCTAATGAGGGATGAGTACAGTGGGACAATGACCTCCTTTTTTCTGGATGAAAAGCCCTTAGTGATGAGGTGTGTCACATAGAAGGATTTCCTGACTGTTGTGGCAATGTGGTTATTGAAGGAGAGACCACTATTCACCTGTGTCCCAAAGTCTCTCATCACACTTTCGATGTTTAGTGTCCTGCCACCTTTGTGGTAATTTATGGGTACATGGTTTTTCCCAAAGGGGATAACTGTAAATTTCTTGGCATAAAGCTTGAGCCCATGGCTCTGGCACCAAGCATCTGTTTCTGTAAGGCCCTTTTGTAGAATATCCACATCATTTGAGGATTCAATAACGGCTCCCAGTTTGCAGTCATCTGTGAACTTTGTTAGCCAGAGTCCTTTAGTGTTGGCCTGTACTTCAGAGAAGTAGATGCCAAACAAGAGCGGTCCCAGGACTGAACCCGGAGGTACTCCACTTGTCACTTGTCTGGAGCCGGATTTGGAGTCGGCTATTTTTACAGTCTGGGTTCTGTCAGTAAGCCAGTTGGCAACCCATCAAGTGACATAGGGATTTATGCCCAGCTTAGTAAGTTTATCTATGATTCCAGAGTGGGGGATGGTGTTGAAGGCCTTAGCGAAGTTCAGATAGGCTGTGTGGACCACCTTACCCTCATCCACAGCTCTGGAGACTGATTTGAAGAAGTCAGTCAGGTTCAGGAGACAAGATCGACCCTTCACAAACCCAAACTGGGTGGGGTCCAGTGTTTGAAGGTTGCCAATGTCTTTGTTTATAAATTCCATGATAATGCATTCCATGCCCTTGCAGATCAGGCTCGTCAGACTGATGGGAAGGTAGTTCCCAGGATCCAAGGTGGATCCCCCCTTGTGGAGTGGGATAACTGTAGCTGTGCTCCACTCAGTGGGCAAGAAGCCTGATGTGAGGATATGATTAAACAAGATACTTAGGTGAGGTGCCAGTTCATTTTGGAGTTCATGTAGTACACAGCCCGGGATGTCATCTGGCCCCATGGATGCTGTATTCTTAGCTTTGGAGAGTGTGGTTTCTACCTGTGTGGCTATGATTTCTGGAATTTGGCAATCTTTTGGTATTGAGATGGGCCCTTTAGGAAGTGAGAGGGGAGTGAAGTTGGCACTAAATCGATCTGCCAGGTTATTGGCAATATCCTTGGGATCAGTATATTTAATGCCATTCTGTTGTAGCTCAGAACAGATCTCAGCATTGCCATTTAGATTTTTGACATAACTATAGAATGCCTTGTGGTTGTCTTTGGAATCTTTGGCAATTTTATTTTCATAACTAGCTTTGGAGGATTTTATGAGGGATCTCAGCTTCTTACTGAGGCTGGTAAGGGAGTTTTTTGCATCCTGGGATTTTCCTCTTTTCTGCAACAGTTTCTTCCTTCTGTTGTATAGTTTGTTTATGGCAGGGGACCACCAGATAGGTTTCCTTTTTTGGAGGAGAGCGTCTTGGTTCTATTTGGGATGGCACGATTCATGGACAAGTGGATGTACTCATACAGTGCCTTAGTGTAGGATTCAGCATTCGAACCTTCAGCTCCCATCTGCATGGGTACCATGAAGTTTGTCACTTCTGACTTAAGTGGCATGAAGTTGGCTTTGGAGAAGTTGTTTTTACAAAGGTTTCCTTACTGGGGTGTGGGGTGGGATGTGGATGTCAAGGGTGATTTGCTTATGGTCAGACCTGACCAATGAGGAGTGACCACTGGTGTAGAGCATCTATCTCCCGTGTTGGTAATGACCAGGTCTAGGATACTGGAGCCCCTGGTGGGACAATGGATTAGTTGATCCAGGGCATTGGAATTTATGAATTCCAAGAACCGTTGGGAAAAGGTGTTGGTACCCGAGTAGTTTTTCCAGTTAATGGCAGGGTAGTTGAAATCCCCCAGTATTAGGGTGTTTGGTTGATCTTAATATTTTCCAGTATGTTTAGAAAGGTGTAGTGAGAATCTTCGGGCATGGTGGTGGATCTGTAGCAAGCTACAATTTGGATTGCAATCTTACCAGGTGTTAGTTGCACCTGGAGAATTTCAGATGCATTGTGTTGGGCAACTAGCCTGGAGGTGTGAATATCCTTGGTGAATATGGACACTCCTCCACCTTTAGTGTTTCGGTCTTGGTTTGGTAGCCGAAAAGTGAGGTAAGAGTTGTAGCCTGGTATTGCAGGGGTGCTCTCTGGGGTCTTGAACCAGGTCTCAGTTACTGCACAGATATCGACGTTCTCCTTTTTTAGGAGTGCCTCGAGAGAGTGCATTTTGAGGTTTAGACTTCTAGCATTGAGTAGCACTACCTTCAGATTTTGCATGCTTGTATCTGTTACAGTGATGGTTTTATCCTTTGAACCTTATCTAAAAAAGGCACTATATGGAGTGGCAAGAACTTTAGCCAGTAACCTGAATCCCAGGGGGGACAGGTGCAGACCATCTCTGGCAAAGCATCGTGGTTTGTCGATCATCTTGTCCCAGGCAGACAGATACTGGATCCCCATTGAATGACACCAGAAGCTTAGCCAATTATTGAAGTCAGTAGTACAAGTACTAACAATATAACAATATAACTAACAATATAACCAGTCTGTCTTTTAATTACATTTCTAGAAGTAAGGAAACTGTGTATTAAAAGTAAATCATAACAAAGGTGCAAAAACAAATAAATACAGAGTTTGCCTGAAGGTGACATCAAAGCAACACAAATGCAGGTCCAGGACTGCATTTGTGCACTAATTTGTTTAAACTGTATTAATTCTAGTATTCAGTTGTAAAAATGTTACCTACTAGTATCTGAAGTTATCGGTATATCTTGGTTCCTTATTGAAAGTATATAATTGTAAGACCTGTAATTATGAGAAATAAAATTTGAATAACCAGGACTAGCAACAAGTCTCAAAACTCACTGTAAAGCCATAAAAGGTTTTTGCAAGAGGGATGGGGCTTTGTTCCACTGCACCACTAACATGAGGGACTATACCCCCAGCCTAGCTACTTAGAGGAGCTAACTCCTAGAACCCTTTAATTTAATATTAGGGGAATACTCTGAGATACTGCAACTCTCAGATTTAGTGTATATTATTCTACTTTCACACATTTAGTCTCATAGTTCCAAGCTTCAGAGCTGAGGTCCTTGCAATTTTAAAAGGAACTAATACATCATCCTGTATTGCAGATCAATGCATTTATCCTGGATTCATCCATCTCCTGACTTTTTCCTTCTAGTTGACTCATGGCACTCTGATTATTGGCTGCATCTCAAGAGGCCCTTATTCTCCCAGACCAAAATGTCTAACTTACCTGCCAGAACCTAGGAACAGACACTTGTATACTAAGACTGGTCAGAAAGGAAGATGATTCAGCCACTGAAGCACTGCCACCCTCTGTACTTCATTAGGGGTTTTGGTGTCTGTGCATAACTTCACCATCATGGCAGTCAGTGGACACACTGATGAAGCATGGCCTACAGTACTGGCTTAGGGGTGTTGGTACACCTACACACCTACACACACACACACACACACACACACACACACACACACACACACACACACACACACACACACACACACACACACACACACACACACACACACACACACACACACACACACACACACACACACACACACACACACACACAGACACACACACACAGACACACACACACACACACACACACACACACACACACACACACACACACACACACCTAAATCCAACTGCAGTGCTAATGATGCACTGCAAGCCAAAGCACTCTTCCTTGGACCTGTTATGCTGGTATACCATCTTGCCTCTCCTACTACTGGGTTATAACCAACTTGCCCACAGATGGTTGACCCTAGTCACTCACTCATGTCCCGAGGCCAGATCTGTCATATATGTGCAATGATTTCAAAAACATAAGGTTGTCAAATGAACAGGAGTATAAATACTGCTGCTTACTGTTATAGGTTCATAGGTTCATAGGTTCATACTAGGCTATCTTCCCTAGGGCATTTATAAGCCTAGCCAGAGTGTGTATGGCTTTCGCCACCCATTTTAAATTAATTTTGCTATGCCCTTTTTCGAGGTTAGTATACTGTGCCTCTGTCTAACAGTGACACAGAAGTGATACCCGGGGTAAACCTACGATCTCCCATCCACTCATCAAGATTCCTCTTGAAGAGAGTCAATGAGGGACTCTGCCTAACCTGGACTGGGATTTTATTCCAGAGTGAAGGGAGCCTCTGGGTTATGAATCTGTCCCTCCAGCATGTCCTATTTATTTCAGTGCTGAGGTTTAAGTCCCTCGAGCGCGTAGCTCGATGGGATTTGGATTTTCTGAGGTACAGCATGTCCATTAATTCCGGGTTGGACATGGCTTTATACGTCAGGCACAGATCGCCTCTGAGCAGGCGGTATGCCACTGAGTAGAGCTGGAGTTTCTTTAACCGGGCAGCATACGGCATCTGTTTGAGCCCCTTGATCCTCTTGGCGAGGTACTTTTGGGGTCTTTCCAGTTGCTGCAGTTGTCTGGTAAGGTACATCCCAAAAGGGGCATTGTACTCAATTATGGGCCTGATGAGGGATGAGTAAAGAGGCACAATGACCTCCCCTGATCTAGATGTGAATCCCTTCATGATTAGGTGGGCTATATAAAATGTTTTTCTAACCACTTTGGCCACGTGGTTGTCAAATGAGAGATTGCTATCAACTTGGGTCCCCAGGTCCCTAAATACTTCTTCTGTACTTAATGGATTACCACCTATGTGGTAATTTGTGGGCACTTTGTTTTTGCCAAAGGGGATGACTATGCACTTTTTGGCGTTTAGCTTGAGGCCATGGCTCTGGCACCAGTTGTCTGTTTCTATGAGGCCCTTTTGGAGGATGCTTGTGTCAGCTGGAGAGTCTATTATGGCACCCAGTTTGCAGTCATCTGCGAACTTGGTCAGCCACAGTCCTTCCATGTTGGCCTGTACCTCCAAGAAATATATACCGAACAAGAGTGGTCCCAAGACTGAGCCTTGTGGGACACCACTTGTAACTGGTTTGGAGTCTGACATGGCTCCAGCTATTCTAACCATGTGGGATCTGTCCTTGAGCCAGTTTGCAATCCATCTAGTGACATAGGGGTTTATATTTAAGCTGGTGAGCTTATCTATAATGCCCGAGTGGGGTATTGTATCGAAGGCTTTTGCGAGGTCCAGGTAGGCTGTGTGGACCACCTTCCCCTTGTCAATGGCCTTGGTGACTGTTTCAAAGAAAGTGACCAGGTTTAAGAGGCAGGATCTGCCCTTAACAAAGCCGAACTGGGTAGGATCCAGTGTCTGTAAGTCCCCAATATCTTTATTTATAAGGTCCATGATGATCCTTTCCATAGCTTTGCAGACCAAGCTAGTGAGACTTATGGGGTGATAGTTCCCAGGATCCGTTGAGGCACCACCTTTGTGGAGAGGGACCACTGTTGCTGTACACCACTCTTTGGATACATATCCTGTAGTAAGGCCAAGATTGAACAGTAGTTTTAGGTTTGTGTTTAGCTCTTCTTGGAGTTCATGTAGGACGCAGCCCGGGACACCGTCTGGTCCCATTGATGCTGTGTTTCTTGCTTTGGAGAGGGCAGCTCTTACCTGAGCATCTGAGATGTCAGGGGGGCAGCACTCTGCTGGGATAGATGAGTTTGCGCTGAACCTGTCAGCTAGGATGTTGGCAATGTCTGTGGGTTCGGTGTATTTTTTTGTCATTTTGGACTAATTCTGAGCATATCTGGGAATTCCCACCCAGGTTCCTAACATAACTAAAGAAAGCCTTGTGATTATCCTTAGTGTCCTGTGCAATTTTTCTCTCGAAGCTGGCCTTAGATGATTTTATGAGTGCCCGTAGTTTTTTGCTAATACTGATGAGAGATGCCTTCCCTTTTTGGGATTTTGCTCTGTCATGTAGTAGCCTCCTCCTTCTATTGTATAGTTTGTTTATGGCTGGGGTCCACCAGACAGTACGTCTTCCTTTGGAGGATTGGGTCTTGGTTTTATTTGGGATTGCATGATCCATGTATTCCTGAAGGTGTTCATAGAATGCGTTTATAAAGGGTTTTGTGGTCTGGGCCGTATTATCCACAGGCCCGGGGGCTTTGAAGGATTCCACCTCAGTTTTGAGGAGTGTGAAATTTGCTTTAGAGAAGTTTTTCACTGTGGTTTTCTGGGCATGGGGTGGGGGTTGGGATGTGAATATCCAGTGAGATTAGTTTATGGTCTGATCTTACCATTGAGGGATACACTTCTGGTCTGGAGCATAGAGTCCCCATGTTGGTGATGATCAGGTCCAGTATGTTTTCCCCTCTTGTGGGAGTGGTAACAAGTTGTTCCATAGCATTTGAGTTTATAAATTCTAGGAACCTTTGGGCTAGGGTGTTGGAGCTAGAGTAATGCTCCCAGTCTATGGTTGGGTAGTTGAAGTCACCCAATATAATGGTGTTTGGAGAGACCTTCATATTTTCCAGTGTTCTCAGGAAGGCCGAGTGGGGTTCCTGGGTTTGGAAGGGTGGTCTGTAGCAGGATATAAACTGGAAGGCAGTTTTACTCACTGTTAGTTGCACATGGATAGTCTCTGATGCTTCGTGCTGTGTCACCAACCTGGAGGTGTGGGTATCTTTAACAAATATTGATACTCCCCCTCCTTTTGTGGTTCGGTCCAAGTTTTGGGGCCGAAAAGCATGGTATGAGGTATAACCTGGTAGTGCTGGGGTGCTCTCGAGAGCCTTGAACCAGGTTTCTGTTACTGCACAGATATCGATGTTCTCCATGCTAAGGAGAGTTTCGAGTGCGTGCATCTTGAGGTTTAGACTTCTGGCGTTGAATAGCATTACTCTTAGTTTCTTATCCCTTGTGATACCTATGGAGGTGGGTTTGTCTTTTGAGCCTTGCCTAAAAAAGGCACTATGGAGGTAGCAAGAGCCTTTGCCAATATCCGAAAGCCCAGGGGTGACAGGTGCAAGCCGTCCCTAGCGAAGCATCGTGGCTTGTCGAGCATATCATCCCAGGCTGACAGGCATTGGATCCCCTTTGAATGACACCAATACTTAAGCCAATTGTTGAAATTGATCATCTTGTCTTCATACTGTGGCATCATTCTTGGTGAGGGTAAGATGCTACTCAAGGTCAGGGTCATACCGGCCTGGGCTACATGCTCAGAGAGCTCCTCTATGTCTCTTTTCATGTAGTCCAGGGAGGTACGTCTCAGGTCATTCACACCAGCATGGACAATGACTGAGTCATATTTGTACTTGCCTTGGAGTGACCTGAGTGCTTGTGTTATGTGGCGGATGCTTAATTGAAGACTCATTCACCCTCTGATCACATGACTCACTATGCACATTAGCTTTAACTCTCTTAAAGGAATGCTAACCCTTCTCACATATAGAGGACAAGCCTTAGATGAACTGGTGCCCTAGGTGAAGGGCTCCACAGTGCCCCCATTGCCTGCTGTGGCAGGTCTGGGGGCATATGGGGTTTCTAGATACCCTTAAGTGCATTTTATAGTTTTGTAAACAAACTTTTTTATCCATTGATGGTCTGAACAAAAATCATGATTAAGTAAAGAAATTCAGAGACACTCTTTCAACTTTGCTTTTTCCCATGTCCTTTCAACACAGTCTAATTGACCAAGTATACATTGTAATAACTGTGGAGGAAATAACTAAATTGAGCTGGGAAGTCATGGGGGTTCAATGTGCCCTGAAGTGAATACTCATTTTTGTGACCATAACCACTTGCCAGTTTCCACACTATACCATCCCTCCTTTCTTGACAAGAGTATGCCTTTCATGCTTGGGGTGAATTTATGAATACCTCTCCAATTATCTAGGTCCCATATGAAGGAAGCTAGTGTATTATTACACTGCTTAATCTGGAGAGGGAGTCTATTCCAGAGATGAGGAAGACACTGAGTAATGGATCTGTGCCTCCACCTTATCTTATTGATCTGCTGAAGTAGGTTTAGATTTTTTGTTCTGCTTATTTCTGGGACTGTTTTGAATTATGAAGGTTCAAGAGACTGGACTACTGGTCCCTGATTGCCTGGAAAACAAAGCACAGGTCTCCTCTGAGAAGTTTATAAGATACAAAAAGAGGAATAGTGCTTCCAGTCTTTTCCAGTAGCTTAGAAATTTTAAATCTGTGATCTTTTTTGTTAGGAGCCTGTGGGGTCTTTCCAACAACTTGATATATCTGGTGAGGTACATCACAAACAGGACATTGTATTTTATAATTGGTCTGATCAGGTCTGAATAAAAGAGGACAATAACCTCTTTAGAGCTGAATATTTTCTTGGTAACCGGCTTTGTCAAGTACGATTTCCTAACAACTGTTGCTATATCTTGACCAAACTAGAGGGAATTATTGATACAAGTTGACTCTCTCTCACTACATTTTCATTTTGAAGTGGGGTATTGTCAATGCTATATGCCGGAGGATGTTTTTCTGTCAAATTCTGCAATATTGCATTTTTTAGCATTTTCATTTAAGCCCATTTAAAATCCACCAGACGTTTATTAGTGTAAGCTCCTATTAGAGGGCTTCTTTGTCAGGGTGGGATTTGGCAATGACTCCTAGACTGTAGTCATCCACAAACTTGGTTAGCTGTAGGTCTTAGTTTTTAAGCCTGAAGATCAGAGAAATAAAAATGAACACAAGTGTTGCCAGTACTGAGTCCTGAGGCTCACCACTGGTCACCTTCATGGTCTCTAATACTGCCTCTGCCACCCACACCTAGTGGGTTCTGTTTTTTAGCCAATTTTCCATCCATCTCACCACATAAAGCTCTATTTGTAACACATTTAGCATGTTAGCATGAGAGATAGTGTCAAATGCTTATGCCAGATCAAGGTAATTTATGCATGCAGTGTGTCCACTGTGAACAGCTTCTGTTACCTTCTCAAAGAATTTAAGCAGGTTCATTAGATAGGATTGACCTTTCACAAAACCAAATCACTTGTGGATGTAACCTGATGAGATTTTTTAATGTAGCTGTATACATGAAATGGAATGACATTCTGTTTTGATGGGTTAGAAAATTAAAGTAAGTCTCACAGGAATTAGTTCTTGGCTGCTGTAAAGTCCAGAGCTGACAGGACAACATCAGTTAATATGGGATACCATGTGAAATCGTAATACCTCACGGTATGATAGGCTAAATAGTTGTGTACAATTGACCAAATGTTTACTTTAACATTGTGAAATAAGTACATGGACCAACAGTCAGCATAAAGGAGTTATCAACTCGGAAGCAGCAAGGAAGTATTTGAACCAAGTTCTGTGAAAAAGGCATAAGCCTGTCCTGTTTCCAAACAGAACAAAGAAAGAAGAAAGTTTTGACTAGCCGAAAGGCTCTAAGATGGGCTTGTACTTAACCCTATTCATCACTAGGGGGGGACAAATGCTTCTGTGCCACTTGTATGACCTAAAGTAAAGAAGTGGAAAGAAAAAAAGTTACCAATAGAGTCAATATGCAGGCCAGCACATAGTGAGTTTAAGAGTGAATGCCTTGCGATCAGAAGAGAAGAATCCTTAATCAGACGTGTAGTATTTGCCACCTACATTTCAAACTACCTTGGTACAACAATTTAAAGCTTAATGTTCCTTGCTGCATTCCTCGTGCACACACACACACACACACACGCACACACACACACACACACACACACACACACACACACACACACACACACACACACACACACACACACACACACACACTTCTTAAATGGAAAGTAAGAACAGTTAGATGTTTTTGCCACTGCATATTCTTCAGCTACTTCAGATTCAACAATTTGTGCACTGTGGAAGAGCATGTGTCTTATACTCGCTACTTTACTAGGTATGGTACAAAACTATGAAACAATATAATCTTTCTTCTGCCACCTGTCTGTCTTTTACAGTGGGTTCTCAAGCTTGTTAAGTTTCTTACAGTTAGCCTAGCCATCCGTAAAATCTACTACATTCAGACCTCAGTAAATTTAACTGAGGCATACATCCTGTTTTTTTCAGTTTCCCACAAAACCTCAGTGTGCAAGAAAAAGGCAAACTTTCCCAGTCATAAAGGCACCTGCAGTATTTTGTTGTCTACAATTTTGTTTTTTTATTCAAAGCATCTTACGTAACTAAGGCAGCCATCTGCTCTCAAACTGTATGAAACAGATGCAGCTGTATCTAGTAATCTGTAACAATGAAAACACAGTGCCTTTGTATGTTGTATACAGTATAATTGTTCAGAGAATGTATCAGCCTCAGAGAATTTTGAATTTCATCTCTGACTCTGACACAGTTTGTAGTTTTTGCAGAACTATTTCTGCATTTTGTGGATGTCATATGAAAAACGGAAGGTTATGCATCCATCCAGCTTGATGTGCAGCAACCAGTTTAGAGCTGTTTTCATAAAGAATTTTTAGTTAAAATATTTTTAACACTTAAATGATCAGAAAAAGTAATCAGCTGTATAATGGAATTAAATTGCATATAAAATTATTATTAGAACATTTTTTAAGCAAAACATTTACTTAGACATCATATCTCTTTTATTTGGATGACCAAGCACACGGTACATGTAAATAACTAACAAGCAGTCCATAGTATAGCACAAGCTTTACATTTTTTTACACCAAATAAATACAGATGTCTTATAAAAATAGACATCAGGGATGTTCAGTCGGACTCGTAAAATATTTATTGATCCACACATGTGGCACAGAAATATAAAGACTCAAATGACCCACATTCAATTAGCAGGCACAGACGCTGGACGGAGAGATGCCGGTGGATGAGAATGAGCAGCATACAATTCACCCATGCTGTGGGGGAGGGGTTGTTCACTGCTTGGGACACACCTAGTAGGAGCTTTAGGTGGTGCAGCCCTAAGAATCTGTCCCAGATGGACAGGCTGCTGCAGCATAGTAGCGCAGACCATACTCTTCCCACAAAGACTGGCAGAGTTAGTGTCCCTTGGAAGCTACCAAGGAGACATTAGAATCTCCAGGGGGTGGGGGGAAACCCTGATGTGTGTCTGGATGATGGCCTATGGACTCGGTTCTCTGTGGATATGTCTATTCATTCCCAGCTATCATTTTCCATCATCCATATAGCCATATAGCCTGTATTCTGTAATATTTCCCCAATATGCATGTTATGGGAAGAGCAGAGACATGTCACTTATTCACATACTCATTCAGTCATGAAGTTATATAACCTCATAGATTAGACAGCTCTGCCTCACTTTTGAACTACCATTCACTGGTCTACATCCCCATGGTATGCTACCCACTTCCACAACCAAGGGATAGGCAAACAGGCCATATCTCATCATTCCCCCATGACTTCTCCAACACCCTGGCCACTACCCAAACCCAGATTGTTTGGATCATAGTCAGCGTTTTACCCTTTTGGCTTTACCTTGGGGGTAGCATAATAATTAAGGTGTTTACCTTGCAGACATAAGATACAGGGTTTGAGTCTCACTTTGGGGTTGGAGGTTGGCATAATAGTTAAGGCATTTACCTTCACCTATGAACCTAGATACAAGATACAAGAAGAATAAATGAAGCAACACCTCCACAGCTAGGAAAATACAATGGTGGTAACATGTCAAACATGTTAAAACACTGAAGTTTTAATTCTTCTTAAAAGTAAAACGACTCCAAGATAAATATGACAAAATGTAAAAGTCCCAATGCTGAATAACATGATAAGTGCTTTCGGTTAACCTTCTTCAGATCGTAGTGTGAATAGGGACTCACTTCTACATTAAAAAAGGCTAGCAGCCAATAAGAGCAAAGTAAAAGGACAACTCCCTTTTTCTTTCATTCATGCCTGCTACACCTTTAGTAGTGAGAGGTATACATTTACGTCTCTTAGATACAAAATACAGGGTCTCATTGTCACCTTTTAAATGAAAATTGGATAGACCTAAAATGGCCCACAAGAGCAGCTAGTGTAGTACTTGTCTATGAGCCTTACATAATATACATATACCATCCAATGCAGTGATAATTATATTTACTTGAGCTATATATGCAGCACATTTAATAATCACTCTGGTATATAGTACACAGACAGATGACAAATCAAGTCATTGGAGTCACATTAGGACTACACTATGAAGTGTGAGGGAGCTTTCTCTGGGTAATCAGCATGACTGCCCTGATGTAGGGTGGGTGTGCCCCTGTGCAGCAAACATTAATACTGATATTGGACATGCTATTGGTGCTTTTGGACAACAGCCACTACTTTATACACTACAGGAGATAGAAAAGGGTGACCATAGACAATGAGTTAAATCAACCGTTCACGTTTTTTTGCTTTCGCTATTACCAGTTCGACATTTGGGTATTTGCTAACCCAAGCATTTGATCGGGTAATATGAACCTTTTATAGATCATGCAGAGACCACCTGTAAGCACCTGCTAAGAAATAGAATATAATGATAATTCATAGTACATTTATGAATTGTTCAGGTTTCCAGTTCCATAATGTTTCTAGTAAGGAGTCATACCAGTTCATGTTGTTTCAATTAGCTTGTTAAAAACTTCAAATTATGGCACTGTATACAGTATGGGTCAAATGCATAAGGTATAAATTGCTATAGTGATCTCCCTGGAGTGACTAGATATGCCCTTCAGAAATAAATGGCTGTAGCATGCCTTTCTGACTTTAGTAAACACACACTGGTGAAAGTTTAAATTGCTACCACCACTTCCCCTAGATCGTTAATGGCAGTGACTTTTGTATGATATACCATTTATCCTGTAAACATTATTATCCTTTTGCCTGGCTGTGTGATGTAGAGGGAAGAAGACCTGACTGTATTCCCAAATGGTCCAAGTTGCAGTAGCAACTCCCCCATGGTAGGGGGAAAGGTGTTGTGGTTCCTACTCAGTTGATTGCTTTTATGTAAGCAATTGCTTGAATGACACCAGTGGCCATTGAGCAGGGGCTGTATGCTTTGTACTCCTAACCCAGTGATGATAGCTCTCATATATGTGTGTCTGGAAGCAGACACACACATGCCAAAGGAGGATGTAGGAGGTAGCTGTGGCGACATAAATAATCACATCAGCCACCAGGGGATGCAGTGTAAGGGCCATAGGAATGCCTGTATGTCCAGTGCCCAGCATGATGTAGACAGCTATATGGGGAAAGTATCTCCATTCAGTTCCACATCTGACAAAACTAGGTACAGTTATCATAGGGTCTCAGTCTAGGGGTAATCTAGATAAACTTGTGTAGTGGGCAAAAGACTGCCTCTTCCCGACAACAACCATGGAGAAGAAGGAGTACAGGTTAAGAAACAAACTACCATCCTGACTGCTAGAATGATTGCCTCCTGGATGGTTCCCACTGCTGTATTGAGGTAATCCATATGAGGAGCTCTCACTGCTGCATTCAAGATATCCACATGAGGAGGATCCCACTGATGCTGTATTGTGGACTCATGTCTGGTTTGGAAGCTTGATGATTGTCAGATGCAAGGAGAAAAGCACTGAGAAAAATAAAATGATTTATGTCCTTTTTGTCATGTCTTACTGACACTGAAGGTGAGTTCATCAGCACAAAACCAAATGTGTATTTTTGGTGACCATCTTCATGGGTTCATAGGATTACAGATGTATACTAGGTTAACAACCTCTATGGCCTTTATAAGCCTAGCCATGCAATCCAAATGAGTTCCACAAGTTATATATTTTAGATGTTTATATAGGGGTGGTTGTTGATTATGACATGATTTACTGACTGCCTCGGTCCACCAGAGATGCAGACTAGCATATGAATTTTCAGTTTCCTGTCCAATGGTCCAAGTTACACTTAAATATGGTTAGGGAGGGACTTTGTTTCACATGGATGAGGAGCCTGTAGCCTGTTCCAGAGAAAGGAAATTCTATGAAAAAAGGGGATTCACCCAGTGTGGCATCTTTTTTTTATTATAAACAGTCTTTATTTCAGAAGACTACACTATGATTTTATAAATATCATATAGACATATATATATGTATATATACATACATATATATATATATATATATATAGGTGTGTGTGTGTGCGTGTGTGTGTGTGCGCGCGTGTGTGTGCGTGTGTGCGTGTGTGTGTGTGTGTGTGTGTGTGTGTGTGTGTGTGTGTGTGTGTGTATTATATATATATATATATATATATATATATATATATATATATATATATATATATTTATACAGAAGGTATAAAAATTCACAGCTCAAACTACGTAACAGTTACTACAAATTTATTCGGTATTTACACAGTCCTAACATTTCTGTTTTAAACATTCCACTAAGCACTTTTTTCAGTGCTTTTCTCCTTGTGCCTGACAATTATCATGCCTCCCAACCAGACTTGAGTCCACTTATTCACCAGTTGAAATCCCCTCCAACATACTTCCCCCAACTATCAGCAGGGAACATGTGCTGTCAGCACTCACTAAAACCAAGAACACCACTTCCATGGGTCCCAATAACATCCCTGGTTGCCTCCTGAACAGTCTAAAACTTGACCTGTCAGGACCACTTAAGGAACTCTTCAACTACAGCCTTGAAACAGGCTACATTCCAAGTGAATGGAGGACAGCAACAATCACCCCCCCCCACACACAAGGTTGGACCATCAACTGAGACAGGGAACTACAGACCCATCAGTCTAACAAGCCTAATATGCAAAGCCACGGAATGAATGATCATGCAAATGATAAAAAAGGACATTGGCAACCTACAGACACTGGACCCATCCCAATTCGGCTTAATAAAGTGATTGTCATGCCTACTTAACCACGTAGACTTCTTTGAGAGGGTCACTGAGGCAATGGACAAGGGTAAAACAGCACATAATGCATATCTTGACCTGGCTAGGGCATTTGATATCATACTCCATGCAGGCATTGTTGACAAGCTATCTGAGCTAGGTGTAAGCCCTCCCATAACTCACTGGATTGCCAGCTGGCTCACAGACAGGATTCAAGAAGTCAGGATCAGTGAGACCACCGCCACCAAGAGACCATTCACCAGTGGAGTACTCCAGGAATCCTTGCTGGGTCTGTTCCTGTTTGGCATTTACTTCTTGGAAGATAAGGCATTATCTTATTATGTTAAAGGCCTCTTGGCTTACCATGTTCACAAATGACTGTAAATTGGGAGCTATTGTAAATTCTCCCCAAGACATAAACATCTTGCAAATGAATTTAACACAGACAAATGACTGGTGCCAAAACCACATCCTAAAACCGAATGCCAGAAAGACATAGTAAGGCCTTGTTGAGTTTAATTCCAGTGGCTGCCAACAAATCAATTACTAGAAAATAGAAATCTAAACAAACTGTACTAGAAGTACTGAATACAGTAACAGAGATAAAACAACTGAAAGTGGGATCTTTAGGAAAGGGTAAGAGCAAATTACATTGAAAAAAATGTGAATTGTGGGAACAATACATGCAAAATAATGTTGGAGGAGGAGTGAGGTTTAAGAAAAGGTAGGAATTGAATGAGCTTTGTAATGTTTGAATAATAATTACTGGATAGATTATAACTGATATATGATGTTTGCAACTGAAACTATGTCGGTCTGGTTTGTTTTCATTTATATAAATGTATGATTGCCTTTGTCATAAGTGATAATTTAATAAAGATATTTCTTGTTTAAAAAAAAAATGCCAAAAAATGCATTGTAATGATCTTTAGGAAACAGTCAACCCAAGGTAAATAATTACTTTTGTGATAAAACACAGATGTAAGGGATCTGAGAACATATGTATAGGATGATAGGAAGTTACTAGGCTATTGGCCCTCAGGCCCTTACAAGCCTAGCCAAGAATTTAGCCCATGTTCCGACAAGTCAGCACCCAATGCCTCTGTCCAAAAGGGACGCAGATGGAATCACATGGGTGTATTTTCTGTTCCCCATCCAGTTATCCAGGTTGCACTTAAAAAGGGTTAATGAGGTACTCTGCTTGATGTGAAGTGGGAGTATATTCCACAGAAGGGGGAGTTTCTGGGACACAAATCTGTCCTGCCAACAACTCCTATTGATGTCACAGACCAGGTTGAGGTCACACGTGTGGGTTACTCGAGTGGAGCTTGACTTGCAGATATGCAGCAGTCCCATCAAGGGGGGGGGGTCTGAGATTGCTTTCTATGGCAGACAGAGGTCACTTCTGAGGTGTCTGTAGGAGACTGAGTACAGGGACAGGGTTTTTAGCCTATCTGTGTAGGGTAGATGTTGGAGGCCCTGGATTCTCCTGCTGAGGAACATCTGTGGTATCTCCAGCTACTGCATTTGCCTTGTGAGGTATATGCTGAAAGGGGCATTGTATTCAATAATGGGTCTTATAAGGGAAGAATACGGGGATGTTATGACCGCCTTATCCCTGGATGAGATACCCTTACTAATAAGGTGGACCTTGTAAAAAGTTTTCCATACAATGGAGGCAATATGGTGGTCAAAAGTCAGTTTGCTATCAACCTGGGTGCTCAAGTCCCTCACGACTGATTGCATGCTTAGGACCCTGTTATTAATGTGATAATTTGTGGGGATGTTACTCTCCCCAAAGGAGATGATGATGCATTTTTTGGCATTTAGTTTGAGGCCATGTTTCTGGCATCAGTCATTTGTTTGGGTGAGACCCTCTTGGAGGATGTTCACATCACTAGGGGAATTGATGAAAGCCGCCAGCTTGCAGTCATCTGCAAACTTGGTCAACCATAGCCCACTGGTTTTGGCCTGCACCTCAGAAAAGTATATCCCAAATAACAAAGGCCCCAAGACTGATCCCTGGAGTACACCATTCATTTTGGGTCAATTGCTTGAGGTGACTTCCCCTATTCTGACTAGGTGGGTTCTATCAGTGAGCCAGATTGCTACCTATCTGGTAATGGGTCTAGGACACATGCTCGACTAGCATATGTCCGAATCATAAAACATTGAACAAACATACACAAAGCACTTAACATCGAAAAGCGCTTCCATGTATGTGTAATTAAAAAGAAAAAAAAATCTACGTTTCTGCAGGGGGCTTCATCCCCCTGCAACCTCCACACCCCCTACTTTATTATTCTGACTCCGAGATTGCACTACAGTGGGGAAAAGGGAATTTTCCCTTACCCGCACTGTAGTCCGATCTACGAAACAGGCACACATACACGGAAGTGCTTGTTGTCGATGTTAAGTGCTTTTGTGTATGTGTGTTCGATGTTTTGTGATTCGGACATATGCTAGTCAAGCATGTGTCCAGATCCCCTGGTAACATACACATTGATGCCTAGTTGAGAGAGTTTATCTATTATGCCTGTGTGGGAAATAGTATCGTAGGCTTTGGCCAGTCAAGGTAGGTGGTGTGCACCATCTTCCCCATGTCCATGGCTATGGTGACTGTCTGAAAGAAAGTCAATCAAATTTAATAGGCATGACCTTCCCTTGACAAACCCAAACTGTGTGGGATCGAGTGTTTAGAGGTTGCCAATGTCCTTGTTAATGAGGTTCATGATAATCCACTTCATGGCCTTGTAGATCAGGCTAGTTAGGCTGATGGGTCTATAATTTCTTGGATCGGTGGATGCTCCACCTTTTTGCAAATGGATGACAGTGGCTGTCCTCTACTTGGCTGGAACAATGCCAGTACTCAAGCTTTGGTTGAATAGAGTGCCTAATGGTGCTGCAAGTTTCTGCCTGAGCTCATGTAGGATGCAGCCTGGGATGTTATCAGGTCCCGTGGAGGCTGTAGTTTTTGCCTTTTAGAGGGCAGTGATGACTTGCTCCCTAGAGATAAGGGTGGACAGGTGCTGGGGATGTCCTGATTTACTGATGGAGTGGACAGAGAGGTGAAGTTTTCACTGAACCTATCTGTCAGCACATTGACTATTTCTACTGAATTTGTGTATGTGGTGTCATTGATCACCAGTTCTGAGCAGATCTGGGTGCTTCCCTTGAGATTGCGGACGTATCCAAAGAAGGCCTTGTGATTGTCTTTAGTAGATGTGGCCAGTTTGGACTCAAAGTTTGCTTTGGAGGATTTCACTAGTGCTCTTATTTGCTTGTTCAGGATAAGGAGATATTGCTTCCAATTAGGCACCTACTCCTTCTTGCTCATGGACAGCAACTTTTTCCTTTTATTATAAAGTTTATTTATTGCAGATGTCCACCAGACAGGTTTAGTCTTCCTTGAGGAGGAGGATTTTGTCCTGTCGGGTATTCCTGATTCCATGCAGAATTTTGGTGTACGTTTAGACATATGTGCCCATTCCTATGGAGGGGGAGGGGATGTGATGGTGTTTATACCTTCCCACAGAAGGTTGTAATCATCTTTGGAGAAGTTTTTTTTTGTTTGCCCTTATCTAGGGGGGGTAGACAGCATTCTGGCCTTTGACCAACATGTAGCCAAGATAATAAAATCATTCTATGGAGCCCAGCTTATAGGAAAGAGTATGACATCCAGATCAAATGAAGTTATAGTACCACTCTACTCAGCACTTATCAGACCTATCAATGAATATAGTGCCCCTTTGGCATGTATCTAACCAGAGGTTTGCAACAACTGGAACACCCACAAAGGTTTCTCACCAGGAGAATTCAGGACATGAAAGCCCTGTCCTACACTGATCTCCTAAAGGCTCTGTCTCTGTATTCAGTCTCCTACAGGCTGCTAAGAGGTGAACTTTGCTTGGCTTATAGGGCTTCCTCAGACATAGCTCTGATGGATCTGTTGCATATGTGCAAAACAAACAGCACCAGAAGCACTAGATCCAGAGATCTGATCTTGGCTTGTGACATAAATAGAATATGCTGGTGAGACAGATATGTGTCCCAAAGGTTCCATGAACTAGGGAAAAGGCTCCCCATTCATGTAAAACAGAGTTCATCCCTTATCCTAGTCAAACAAAACCTTGACAACTGGATGGCAAATCATAAATTTACCCCGGGTCTGACCCCCATGTCCCTTATGGACAGAGACCGTCAATAAGAAAAGTATTATCCTAGTTAGCACCCCCTCCCCTACAAATCCTTAGCTACCATCGTACCAACATGACCCCCGCCATGATACTTGGAACCAAATTGTTTGGGGTCCACAGCTAGGCTTATAAAGGCCCTAGTAGTCATCAACCTAGTAACAACCTATAAACTCAAAAAAATGTAACACATTTACATTTACAACTGAAACTTTCTACATAGTTTACTTATAGAAGCCATTGGGTCTAGGCCTGCTCTCTGCTATCTCACCATTTTAAAGATAGTTTTCTGTTCTGGCACACTTATTTGAGTCTACCCTTATAGCCAATGTTCTTTTTGCTCCAACCATTTATTTCTCATTTTAATTTCTTCCCTGTCTTCCAACAGTTGCTGGGATTCAATAAACTTCATATAGGCTTTACGTGAAGCCTACATGGATTTTGCATGTTTGCATGGTGAGCAGCAGCACTAATTACATATTCATGCCGCACACCACATTTAAATGTAAACAAGCACGATTCTGTGTCTCGCAACAGTGTTACCAGACAGGAAACAGTGTAAAGCAACACAGATAGCAGCAGACATATAGACCTTTTTGCCTACTGGCAAACTAGGGCTCTGGGATTGCACAGAATGCCACAACAATTACCAGGGTTAATAGTATAGCAATCTATATGGTCCAAACATATTGCAGGACAATGTATACAGTGCAGAGTATTGTGGAATACCATTTCAGGCAGTCTGAACAAACGTTGTGAAAATAATCTGTAATGGTACATGGACTGCCATGTAAAATAAACAGTCAAGGGAAGTTTGTGTATTGAATAGGGATACACAGATGAATTGTAGGAATGAACACAGGGAAAGAGGATGAGTGAAACATTGTAATGTACAGCAGATGAGGGCATGTAAATAAAAAACAGTTGTAACAGGAACACTAATCACGTAGCAACATGGTACAGTACAGACTGCACAGGGCAAATGTATATTATGTGACTGTCAGACAAGGTGTCATAACAATGGAGATGTCTTTGTGATGTCACCCTAACATGAACAATGGAGAGAACATTTATTAGGGATGTTATATACAATTGGGGTTGGGTGCATGTTGTGAAGCTGTACAAACTGATTTGCCTGAATATGACTGTAATGTCAGCAGAGGTCTCCAACAAGTGGGATACAGTTACAGGCTCATAGACAACAGTAAACAGAAACACATACAATCATGGACAATATCAGAATAGTGCCACCAGTAATCCCATGCCTCTGACATAACATATGTGATTCTGAGTGATCATAAATGGTTCTGCACTTAACACTTGTAAAACTATTATGACATGTCAGAAATGTATGAGGGTAATCAAGCACACGGTCCTGACACTGTAACATCTGCTGGAGGTGTTAGGAGGGACACTGCAATACCTGTATGTAGAAGGCATGTTCAGCAGATAAAAATCAAAATAAAACCAGCACAATTTAATAATAAATAGGTAAAATCCTTCAAACAACAGGATGTAAATCCTCACAAACAAACAGGATGAAACGTTACAATGCAGGTGGAAACGTTGCAATACAGTCTGATATCGTATGATAGTAAAATGAAATATGTAAAAAGCAAGAAGTTAGCCAGAGATTATCAATACTTTAGAGATGAGAACATTTTTCAATGGCCAAAATCACAAGGTAATGCCACTAAGGACAAAAACAAAGAAGGATCCAGTGTTAATGGAAACCATTGTGTACTACAGCACTCATCTGCGATAAACCCCTCTCCATATGAATAATGCAAGGGATGATGAGTCCGACAGAGTGTACTGCACATCTTAAATCCACCTTGGACTCATTGAACAGTATGGCTAATTACAACGACCATCAGAATGGAGAGAAGAAACAGATTGGAGAACAATAGAACCGGCACTGATGTGGAGATGAGCACTAGACTAAAGGATAAAACTCTTCACATGCCAGTTTTTTCAGGTCTTCCTGTTCCATTGAAACAACCTTTTGTACAGAGGTTGGTCTCACAACACGAGCAGGAAGCGACAGAAATTAACAATATGAGTGAATCCAGAGGGTCCTTGATAGTGAATCTATCAAGTAGTCAGCTGACAGAGGCACAAATTTCTCTTTTAAATAAAGGACTTTCTTTTATTCCTGCACTTTGGTCAAGGTTGAGTGAATTTACAGTAGATATTAAGTGTTTTGGCAGGAATGTTGCCATAAGGCATTACTTTGGGAATGATTGTAATGATTATAATCTGAAATATTTCAGAAAGCCGAGTGTTTTTATACTCCCTTCTCACCCTGTGAAAGAGACTTTTATGCATGTCTGTGAGAATGAAGTAGCACTGCTACGATATAGAGGCAACAATAATCATGGTTTCTATAACTTAAATTGACATGAAGGGAAAGCAGTACAAAAGTTGTCACAGAACAGGGATTTAACCATCAGACCAGGTGATAATGCAAACTACAGACTATCATGACATGCTGAAATGCTTATTGACGAGACTACATATAAGAAGATACCTAAATGGGAAGTATAGATGACAATAAAGAAAGTTAATGACATCTTGTATGACATGTTAATGATGAGAGGCATCACCGAAGCCTTACATGATTATTTGAATGTTAATGATCCAGTAGTTCCAGTTATTAGTGGACTACCCAAACTACACAAAAACAGAGATGATCCACCTCAATATCCAATAGTATCTAGTACAGGCTGGCTCACTGAACCAGCTTCCATTTTTGTGAGATTTCAACTGAAGAAGGCTCTACCTGGGATGAGAACAGTTCTAAGAGATACGTCTCATTTCCTACATATATTACATGATTGTGTAATGAATTTGGACTGTAGAAAAGCCCTTATACTAGTAACAATGGATATAAAAAGTTTATTTACAGTGATTCCCAATGAATATGGGATAATATCTATTCAGGAACTTCTGAGAAAACTCACAGATTTTGATGGTCCCATTATCTGGGGTCTACTTTAATTAAACGAACACGGAATCCATCGAATACGAATCCGTCGACACATAAACAGTGAAATGCGGAAACGTCGAATGCACTAAATAGCGAAATTGGAAATGTCGAATTGTCATAGTTGGCCCGTCTACAGTATAGCTCCGTAAGGTAAGTGTGCGATAGTTACGGACCTTAGGGTTAGGGTGCGGGTTAAGGTAAGTGCATAGATAGGTAATGTATGTAAGGTTTAGTGTAGGGTTTTGTTAAGTGTATGTGTGTGGAATATTTACTTTGCGTGGGTATAGTTCTGTAGGGTAAGTGTGCAGTAGTTACGGACCTTAGGGTTAGGGAGGGGTTAAGGGTAGTGCATAGAGAGTTGTGTATGTGGGGTTTAGTGTAGGGTTACAAGTGGGGTTTTGGTGCTTTAATTTAGGGTTAGTAGTAGGGTTTTGGTTAGTGTATGTATGTGTTTTTTGTTGTGTTTGCGTAGGTAGTATGTTACGGGCGGTGGGGTTGGCTAACTATTGCAGTTTTGATGTTTAAATTTTGCAGTTTTGCGTGTTCAGCATTATCGCGTTTCGTTGTTTATGTGTCGACGGATTCATATTCGACGGATTCCACTTTCGTTTAATTAAAGTAGACCCCATTATATGCACATTATTGAGAATTATACTGGAGAATAACATCTTTGTTTATGGAACAGACCATTATTGGCAAAAGTGGGGCATAGCTATGGGCAACCCGTGCCAAAAGCTATGCCAGTTTGGTCATGGCGTATTGGGAAAGTGAGTTTGTATTAAGTGAGCAGGTTAAAATATTTGTTTTATAGAGAGGTAATGAAAATGAACTGTCAAGTTTTTTATTTTATTTATTTTATTTATTTGACATGTTTGTGGAATATTTGGGGAATACTACATTGTTCTTGGAGTTTAATGTTAGAAGTTCCAAGAAAGAAATAGACTTTTTGTATGTAACTGTCTTATTGTATGAAGATGGCCAATTTAATACATGTCTCTATGGGAAAGAATGTTGGAGAAATCATACTTTGCGTGGAACAAGTATGCATCCTAAACATGTGTATCCACAAATAACAAATGGCCAGATGCTACATGTATCCAGGCTTTGCACTGATGATGAAGTGCACAACATGAATTAGAATGATTACAGAAAGATTTATTGACCTGAGGCTATAAAGATCTTGAAATTCGATGGGGAACCATGAAGAGGAAGGCACAGAGAAATGATAGAGGGAGACCTTATTTCTCAGGCAGAAGAAAGGATGATATGGAAAAACATAATAGGGAACTGAGTGGCATGAAATGTTTACTAGCATACAGTAGTGACATATCGGCCATTTGTGAAATTATTAGGAAGAATTGGAAAATTTTAACTTCAGATGATAGCCTAAGACACATTGTTGGTGATGTTCCCAGACTCACTTTCAAGAATAAGTTGAATCTAAAGAGACTGTTATGTCACAAAGAAGATACTGTTCCACATAGCCTTAAGATGGGCACATTTCCACGTAGAAGTCGCAAAGCACGTACTTATATAGACACAAGCAATGTTTCAAACACCCTGTAACTGGTCAGACATTCAAATTAAAGATGTTTGTGGATTGCAATACTAAGAACATAGCATATGCAGCTACTTGTGATAGCTGCAAAAGATTTTATGTTGGGAAAACCAATAGGCCTTTTAAAGAGAGGATTCTACTCCATCTTAGTGATATTAGACTTAATGTATGGACTAATACTTTGTCACAGCATATTCAAAAGTATCCCAGACATACATTCTCCTTCCTAGCTTTGGAAAGAGTGCTAGATAATATAAGAGGTGGAGATCTATCAAATAAAACTGAAATCTTAGAAACACACTGGATAGCTGATTTATAGGCAGACAGGAGCCCTGGTCTTAATGGAGTGGTGCCTTTAAAACATATTTTGAAAAGCAGGAAGCTCAGGAGATGACTTGATTGGATTAGTAACAATAGAAAAAAGGGAGGTGTTTTAGTGGGAATAAGATCTGATGAAGGCATAGCTGAAAGCGCTCATCCTGTTTGTTTGTGAGGATTTACAGCCTGTTGTTTGAACGATTTTACCTGTTTATTATTAAATTGTGCTGGTTTTATTTTGATTTTATCTGCTGAACATGATTTCTACTCTCTCTTCATGGTGATATTGCAGCCCTTGTGTTTAATCTTCAGTCATTGTTTTAGCACTGCAGTCTTCAGTGGTTAGTGTCTTTTGTTTGTTTGTTCAATACCTGTATATGACATTATGATCAATCCAGCCTAGTTGACTGGTGTGGATGGCATATATGTGGCACAATCCACACTGTCATGAATGCAATCCATGCCATCAATGTTGTCAAACAGCTATGTATGTGTTGTGTGCCTCACCAGAACACGTATCACACATGCATCTGGTATAACACCTGGGGGGGTTCTGCACCATCAGACAGTAATGTTTATGCAACAAAAAGAATACCTAGGTATGGTCAATAAGATGTGTGAGAGCTCAATGTGACAAAGGCGGTACACTTCAGTTACACATCACTGGAAGATGTGTAAGGAGATAAGTGAAGAAGGGTGCATTGTACTCAGCTATTGGTGTGATGAATTCTGTGAACTATGGCGGTATTATGGCCTTTAATGTGGATGTCCTGCATAAACTCAGGAGTTTTGTTACATACAAGGGAGTAGTCTCCACTGTGGTTACATGCTGGTGGTCGTTCCAAATACCGTCTACCCCAGGACACAGGTCACATACCACTTGGTCTGCTCATAGGGGTGTGATGTCTATATTATCACTGGGTTGTGCATTTGTTTTAATTTAGTAACACATTTCCCATGTTTTTGTTTCATCTCATGTGTTGTCATGGCTATGGCAGCAATTTTTGGTGTGTGTTGATACTATCTGTATTATACTACTATCACAGCTGGAGTCAATGATTGCCCACAATCTGCAGTACTCCAGACAGCTGTTTGGACACAGAATGTTAGGTCATTCTTGATGGCTGTGACTTAAATAATGGACAGGAAAGGGTCTAATACACATCCCTGATGTAAGGACCTGATCACTGATCTTGAGATATAGGTCAATTTACAAATATCAGCATATTTAGATGCCATGTATGTTATCCAGTGGTCTACCCACTTGGTGATATATGTGTCTATGGCCACTTGTGACGGTGTTGAGTTAATACCTCAGTGTGGATTTGTATCAGCTGCCCTGGCCTGGTCAAGTTCTACAGGATGATAGTGTTGTCATCATACATACCCTCAATGACCTTCTTGAGGACATCTAACAGATGTAACAGATATGGATGTAGCATTAACAACTCACACATATCTTTTACACACAGCCAGGATATTACCAATGTCCATTTAGAAAAGGTCCATGATCACGTGTTAGTCTCCCTCACAGATGACGACAGTCAGGATGTGTCTATACATGCATGCAACAGGTGCTGTTCCCTCCCCTTCACTCAGATGGATGCATGTCAATGTACACCCTTTTATGGGAACATATTCCACCTGGAGGGTGTGTTGAAGTGTGTGGATCCAACCATGCCAGGTAGGTGTATGTTCTGAGTCACGCTATAGGCAATCTGTGATGTTATCGCAGCCTATTGATTCTGTGTGATAGGCATGGATGAAGGTAAGACAGTGCATACTGCCTCTCTTGATCTGGCCTAGGGTTTTCACATAATCCCCCACTAAGGTATCATTGAGAAACTCTACCAGCTGGGGATTAATCCTTACGTCACTAGATGGCTAGCAAAGTGGCTCACCAACAGAACACATACTGTGAAAGTTGGTGAATCAACCTCTACCAGAAGAGCTATCACCACTGGCATACCACAAGGATTTGTGCTGGGCCCTTTATAGGTTCATAGGTTCATAGGTTGGTACTGGGCTATCTGCCCAAAGGCATATATTAGCCCAGCCATGTTGTGCGGTATTCACCGTCCCTTTAGTATTTCCCTAGACCCTTGTACTAGCAGCTAGTACCCTTGGCCCCTATCTAGTAGTGCTGTTAGTGTGATCCCCAGTGTGAACTTTCTGTTACCCATCCACTCATCAAGGTTCCTCTTGAAGAGTGATAGTGAGGGGCTCTGTCTTATGTAGATCGGGACCCTGTTCCATAGTAAGGGAAGTCTCTGTGAAAGGAATCTATCCCTCCAGCATGTTCTATTCATTGTTGTGTTGAGGTTTATATCCCTAGAGCATGTAGCTCGAGTAGATTTGGTTTTGCTAAGATGGAGCATGTTCAACAATTCTGGGTTGGACATGGCTCTGTACGTTAGACAGAGATCACCTCTGAGAAAGTGGTATGCAACAGAGAACAGTCTTAGCTTTTTCAATCTTGCTGCATAGGGCAACTGTTTGAGGCCAGTAATCCTCTTGGTTAGGTACCTTTGTGGTCTCTCCAGCTGCTGGAGATGTCTAGCCAGATACATTCCAATTGGTGCATTGTACTCAATAATGGGTCTGATGAGGGAAGAGTAGAGGGGCACCATTACATCCTTAGATCTTGATGCGAACCCTTTCGTGATCAGATGGGTCACATAGAAGGATTTTCTAACCACTTTGGCAACATGGTTATCAAAGGAAAGCTGACTATCTACTTCGGTCCCTAGATCCCTTATTTCTTCTCCAGATTTCAGGGGATTACCTCCTATGTTGTAGTTTGCGGGTACTCTGTTTTTTCCAAAGGGGATTACTACGCATTTTTTTGCATTTAGCTTGAGACCATGGCTTTGACACCATGCTTCAGTCTCATTTAGGCCCTTATGGAGGATCTCCATGTCGGCCTGAGACTCTATTATAGCACCCAGTTTGCAGTCGTCCGCAAACTTAGTCTGCCACAGCCCTTCCGTGCTTGCCTGTACTTCTGAGAAGTATATGCCAAACAGGAGGGGCCCTAGGACAGAACCCTGAGGTACACCACTCGTTACTGGTCTGGATTCGGACATAGATACCACTACTCTTACTTTATGGGATCTGTCTGAGAGCCAGTTTGTGATCCATCTTGTGATGTAAGGGTTTATGCCCAGGCTGGTGAGCTTATCAATAATTTACTGTTTGGAATTTATTTCTCAGTAGTCCAGGCTAAAGTATACCACCTTTGGCTTACCAGGTTTGCTGATTATTGTATATTGGGTGCAATCTTTGAGTCTATCAATGATGTTAACATATTACAGGAGGGGCTAACACAGACAAATGATTGGTGCCAAAGCCAAATGGTCTACAAATAAATGCAAAAATGTGTCATAATTTTTGCCTTCTTCAAAGTGGAATTCCCCTCTAATTACAGCATTGATAACACCCCCGTTGCTCAACCCCTGTGGTGCAAGACCTTGGAACACAGGTAGACAGCAATCTGAACTTCAACCACTAAGTTTCACAGTGACATGGAAAAGATATGTAGTATACCTCATAAGTCAGGCCATACTAGCCAGATCTGAGGATGTTATAACAGCACTGTACTCAACCCTCATCAGAGCACTAATAGTGTACAATACTCCCTTTTGCATGCTCCTCACCAGACACTTGCAGCAGCAGGAGAGACCACAGGGGTTTCTCACCAAGATAATACGGGGTCTACAGAGTATGCCATGACATATGTGGATAGGCTGAAAGCCCTGTCACAGTAATCTGTATTGTATAAGATGAAGTGGCTTGTGCCTAGCCTACAGGCCAGTCTCTGTCCCCACCCTGATGGAAATACTGTACATCCGCAAATCAGCAATAGCTGATGACATCAACAGAGTCTGGTGAGAGGAAGATGGTAACAGCAGTGTTCCACATGCTGGAGTAAAATGCTCTCTCTAATGTCAAGCAAGTGCACAAACACACACATGCGCACACTACATTTGACTGCAGTCAGAACAGAACCCCTACCTATGTGAGTACACTGACTAGAGTACTCTGTATTTAATGCAAGTGCCAGCACAAGTCTGACTTGGAGTGTGTCAGACAAACCTTTATAGGGGATGACATCAGCAGTGTCCGGTGAGAAGTAGATGGTAATAGCAATGTCCCACATGCCGGTGTAAAATGCTCTCTCTAATGTCAAGCAAGTGCACAAACACACACACACACACACACACACACACACACACACACACACACACACACACACATACACACACACACACACACACACACACACACACACACACAAAACCCCAGGTGACTGCAATGAAAACAAACCCCCTACCTATCTAAGTACACTGACTAGAGAACTCTGCATTTAACACAAGCATCACAGCACAAATCTGGCATCTACAAGGCTGCAGGACAACTTATAGTTGATTATATCAGCAGTAGATGTTGGAGAGAAGTTGTTGGGAGGCCTGCATGAAATGGATGTTTAGGCATGTGCAACTGTCAAAATATTGGTAATCCATGGGACTGGAGTGGTAACTGCAGGATACATACTTATGCTCTTCTGACTAGATAGCCACACACATACACATGTACACTTCCCAGTTTACTGCAGTGAGATTAGAACACCTACCTAAGTACACAGACTAGAGAACTCAGTATTTTATGCAAGAACCATAGCACAAGTATGATTTTTACAAGGCCGCAGGACAACTTATAATGGATGACATCAACCGTGGATGTTGAAGAGAAGATATTAGGAGGCCTGCATGAAATGGATGTGTAGGAATGTCCAACTGTGAAAATATTGGTACTCCATGGGGTTGGAGTGGTGACTGCAGGATGCACAATTATGCTCTTCTGACTAGACAGACAGACAGACACACACACACACACACACACACACACACACACACACACACACACACACACACACACACACACACACACACACACACTAATTGACTGCAGTGAGAACAAAACCCCTACCTATTTAACCACACTAACTAGAAAACTCAGTACTTTAAACGAGTGCCACGGCACAAGTCTTGACTGCAGGACAACATATAGTGGATGAAATCAGCAGTGGATGTTGGAGTGGAGATGTTGGGAGGCCTGCACAAAATGGATAGCTAGCCATGTCCAACTGTCAAGATATTAAAGTTATGCATCTTACCAGACTGATGAGTGTGCAATGTGTAGTATTTGGTGGTTGTGTTTCCAACAGACATCTTTACAAACTATATGAAACAGGTGTCCACATTACTACAAGTACTGGAAAATCTGATTGTGTATTGTCATTATAAAGATGTACATTTTATATAAGACACCATTTGTTATTTATTAATGTAGTGTAGTTGAAATATTTGAGAAAAGTACTGAGAGACCACGGTTGCAATGCATGGGGGGAGTAACAGATGGCTGCAGTGTAAATAAGTGTCATTTTCATAGCTAGTGCCTTCATTTTGTTTGTGTTTCCACATGTAGCTTCATGGCATGAATACTAAATAGACAGTACACAAAAGTAATACATGCTATTGTCCACTCTGCATAACGCACCACCGAGTAGCGGGTTTGCACGATGGATGGCAAAGTGTTTGCGCATGAGAGATATGCATTTCTACAACTTTTCCTGTTTGTGCATAGTTAAGTAGTGCACACACATGAACCTCATTGCTAAGATTCTGAGAGTTATCAGCATTGAGAGTATGAAACACACCTGCTGCTTAATTGATTCTATGATGACAGCAGGTGTAAATGCATTACACATTTCTTTTTGAGACCAGATGATAGAGGGTTCGAATACATGTGTACACAATACTTTTAAATAAGTAGTGATAATGCAATGAAATCATTCTTTCTACTACATTCATCGTGGGTTACTGTGTGATGACATAGTGTAGCATGTTAAAGCAGCATAGCACAGAGGTAACCTCACCACAGAAGAGCCATTCACCATCATTTGGCATTGGTATGCAATGCCAAACTCTGTGCAAAAATAGAAGCCAAAAAGTGAAGGGCTCCTTGTTTTTTTGTTTTTGTTTTTTTTTTTTTTTTTGTCACTTATGTGTGTTGTGTGTGATTCTGTTTTTTGGCCATATTGTAGGTGTTAAAATAGGGCAGCTAGGAAAATGGTGAAATGGGTTGCAAGCAGTGGGAAGAACAAAGGGAAAGCACTATTGGAATGTGCAGGAGGGAGGTAGGAAAGAACCATATGTATCCATTTCTTTAACAGGGTAAATGAAAATATGTAAAAAATATTAGCTGGATTTGGACTGTTACCTCCACAAAGAGGGGTGGCAACAATGCAATCATGTTGTATATCCAATTAGACCAAAGAGGGGTGGCAACAATGCAATCATGTTGTATATCCAATTGGACCAAATCAAATGTGTCAAGAAAACATGTGTGAAAAATGGAGAGCTATGTATGGGACACAATTTTTGGTGGGACAGATTTCCTTTATTTTATTTCAGTAAGAGAGGAATGCTGGATAAAGAACTTTGGTATTTTTGAGTCAGGTGAGTTGGGTAGGTGAGGAAGCAAATGCAAACAAACAAGACAAGACACAGGGATGGTGACAGAAACAAAAAGTTGTGTGACTGGGGTGAGGGAGGGGGCAACGCAAGCCCATGCCCATCAAACATGGGGACAGTGAGAATCTAGTCCTCACCCACAAAACTGCCATCAATGTCCCCTTACTCTGCTGCCTGCTGGAGTGCTTGATATCTCCTCCTACTATGGACCATGAGGGAGAGCAGCCTCTCCATCCGATGTAGGCATACACCAGTGGTGCTGTGCATGGCCCTACACACCAACCCTGGCATCTCCTGGTAGGTGATGAAATCCCCACCTCCACTAGTACTCCTGGAGGGTCCCACAGCACCAGATCCCAGGGTAATGTTACCTGAGGGCACAGGTAGTGCAGGGGCAGCAGGGGCAGTACTTCCAGGTTGTGTCCCAGTACTGCTGGGCGTCAGTGCCAGAGCTGGTGGAACAGGGCCAGGCTGAGCCACTAGGGTTAGCCTACCTCCCTGTGCTGTGAAACATTTAGTGATTTGTTACAGATGAATGACATAGAGACATTTTGACAACATGTAATACAAAATAGAAAAAGAGATAAGGGTTATGGTGAGAGAAAACAAAGATATAAAATTATTACCATCATATATGACATACAATGCATTATGACAATAATACAACTATTTTATCTGAAATTATACATGTAAGTGTACTCCATAGCAACTACAAAGTATAATTACAGATTGCACAAAGTAATCCTTGCAATGTGCAGGTATTGCACATATGCTTGGCCAATTATACAGATTAAAATTAACAGCAAGGCATTTATGCCACTTGTGTAGAATTTAATTTCTGTAATATTATTAAAGAATTGCAGTATTTTATACTTGTTACTCATGGTATTTGAACCCACAACAACCTCTGACTACAGTATTACACTTGACTCCTAATGTTGGTTTGTGCTACAGATTGATGCATGCTTACTTGCTTTTACGCTTAGGATATGCATGCTTACTTGGCTACTATTGTATAGAAAAGAACATTTTTCTTTAAATTTTAAAGCTACAATAATACTTCTCCTGTGCTGCATACATACCACTTGCTTCCCTCAGTCTCTCTAGATGCTCAGTATGGGCCTGTCTATTTTCATCTATTTCAGAATTAGCTGTAAAAAGAAAAGAAGAGCATTTTGCATACTATATATGCATTTACCTTTAGCTTTCTATGTATTATAAATTCTCTTTATTAGCATACTTAAACAACTGCAGGATTTTGCTAGTTCAGAACTCATCCAACCACTGGTTGCGTGTATCCCTCTTGTGCCTTTTTAGTTCATTGAAGTGGTTCCTAAACTGTTCTCCAGTGTGTGGGATGCCAGTTGCACTGTGCATGGCCTTGGACAGACTATTCCAAGCCTCAGACTTGCACTGGGAGCAAGAATAGTCCCCCTGCAAAAGCCTTTGGCTGTGGCGCTTTATCAGGAGTCCAGTAAATATTCTGGACTACTGAACACCCCACCTCTGCACCCTAAATTGGGCACCTTCCCCTCTAACACCAGACATGTATAATCCCAAAGCAGTGGAATAGCAAATAATGATTTCCCATCAATTCATGTTATCGCATTTACTGGTAGTGCAGAAACCTGAGCAATGATGCCAAATGCATTTGTACTATGTTAAGTGGACAGCAATAGTGCCGAGAGGAAAGCAGTTTTGGAAATTGAAAGGTTAATCTGACACGACATTAGTTTGAGGGGGGGGGTGCTTCTGTAACTGTTATGTGGCTTAACTTTGCAGGCATGCACTGGGGGCATACATTTCATGACCTGACACATGTTTGTTTGGCTTTATACTGCTAAAATTGATTTTAACAATACGCATAAGGGGAAAAACATTTTCTTCCACAGTGGTGATTTTCCATCTTTTGCCACAGAAGAAGAGCTTCTTGGACATAGTCATGAATTATTTATAAATACAGATGCCAAAATGAGGTGCTAACCATGTATGTGTGTGACCTGACAAGGTCCTTGTATATACATTTGTTTGTGTATGTGTCTTATTTAAGTGTGAAGGCCATCCAAGTCCAGATAGCAGAATTATACTTACAGAAACATAGTAGACAGTATACCCTCAGTCATACATCTGAACCTTCAAAACACAGTAAGAGTGTCATATCCCTCATACATATAATTCATATCAGCTCTGCTATGTATAACTTGTTATAAATTATATTTAATATAATGTGAAATGAAACAACAGTAAAAATCTCTGGAATGCCCTACACTTACACCTGTTATCACAGGAATATTGAAATAACACTTGGATATTTTCCTGTTCATTACTATAAACTCAACTGTCATGACAGTAAAATTATGTTGCGCTTCCTGTATTAGAACTCAGGACCATCTGTATTACAGCCCTACACTTACACCTGCTGCCACATGAATAGTTAAATAACAATTGAATAATTCCCCATTCATTATTAACTTCTGTGTGTTACCCACCATGCAAAGCCACTTAGTGGAGTTGCACGATGGAAAGTAAAAACTGCAACAATGTATCCTTTTTGACAGAATGTCTATGCCCTGTCTGCTTCCTGTGTGGGCCACTAGTCCAGGTTTGCACACTGCTAAGCATCACACAAATGAGCTAAGAAATGCTAAACATAAAATTTACCGTGTTTCTCCATTTCCCCTGTTTGTGCTAAGCCATGCACAGTCACAGAGCAAATACTAGCATTAAAAAAACTAGGAAAATCAAGAGAAAAGAAGAAAATAAATCTATTAAGTAAGCAACACTACAAAAATATTTGCTGGTACACATGAAATGTTTTTACACAGGTCTGGATTTGAACTCTCACTCCAATGAACCATCAAAACACAGTAAGGGTGTCTTATCCCTCTTTGCCATAGAAACAGCTTTGTAGCAGAGAATGACAATCATTGTGCATATAAGCAACTGCAAATCATCCACAGTATTAACAAAACATATGACAGTTGTACACTTCTGAGTTGTTTGTACATGTATTAATTTCAGATGTAGTGCACTGAGTGATCACAGAACCATTTATGACTATTGCTTGCAGAAAGGCAGCTCTGTTTTATCTCTCTGTATTTGTTACTTATTCTTCCCTTATCTGACCAGTAATCTGAGACATCCAGTCTGTAAAGCAGTCTGTATCATTGTGGATAAAATGTGTGAGGATATTAAATGTCAATAATATACAGTTGTCAGGAAATGAAGGGGGGGTTGGATGTAACTGAACAGAAACTGTGAAATGTGTGCAGCTTACTTACATAAAACCTTGATACAATTACTTCTACTTTTAGTAAGTCTAACCTAGCTGACACACCCAATGGACATAAGGGAGTCGGAATTGCTGTTGTGTTTTCCTTCTCCTTTCCAGTAATCATTCACAGTTGCAATCCATTAGCAACAAACACTGAGGGAGTGCCTGCACTATGTTTACATTTGCTACACAGAGCCAAGTATTTGGCATTCAGCAATTCTAATGAGTACACATCTCATTTGCATCTTCACTGTGCTCAAAGCCCTGAAGCTACACAATATATGGTTACCAGATAGGTTGAAATTTACTTTTAAGGTAGGAAGATCTATTAAAAATTTCATTGTAAGAGGGAAATTTTCTATTCCCCCAGTTCAGGTATATAGTGAGAAAATTAGGTTGGGCATTACTGTTTGTGGTAGATGTAAGGCATGCCAATATATGGTCAATTCTTTTGATCAAATTAATGGACATGCTTTTATGGTTAAAGATTGTTTTAGATATGACACCAGTGGTGTTATTTATGCTCTGAGGTGCCCTTGCAATACATTTTCATTGGCCAGACAAAAAGAACTTTTAAAGTGAGATTTTTAGAACACCTGAAAGATCTAGCAAAATTTAAAGAGACTAGCTCTGTAGCAACTCATTTCCATCAAGTACATCAAGGTATTTCCACTGGTTTAAGGGGGACAATTTTGGAAAAAGTTGAGCCAATGAAATATGCTTTTTCTGATGTATGTTTTAAAAATAGGCTTCTTTACAAAAAAGCCCTTTATATTCTCAAATTCGGTACTTTGATACCAAAGGGTTTGAATTTGGAATTAAATTGGAGATTTCTTATTTAATTGATTGTTATTAACTTGATTAGATGCACTATTTATAGTGATTGTTTTAGTGTGTGTGTATTCTCCTTGAAGGCAAACTAGCTGAGACGTCGGAGAACGAATAAATCTTCATTTTTTGGGTCACTGGTTTGTGGTTTTATTTTTATTTTTTTGCTTCCTGTGGTTTTTTTATATTACTTTCGGGTTTATCTGCACGGAAGACTACTGATCTTGATAAGGTATGATTGCATTTTTTCAGTTATATAATGGATATGCTCACATGGCACTAGGAAAAATCTTTGATATATCTATCTATATATATATATATATATATATATATATATATATATATATATATATATATATATATATATACATACATTAGCAAATGTTACTTTTACCTGTATGCACTTCTTAGAAGTTTACTGATGGTATAGACATGTTTGTCGGGCATTTTACTTTCTCAGATGCACAGTCTTATTAACTGTCATCACAAATGCTAATGCTACAACTGTTTTTCTCTTTATACTCTTCTATTGTTATTTCAATGAAATATAAATGTCCTATATTGTCAATGACACAGGGGTGTTAGCCTTCTAGGATGGCCCACAGACACTTCTAGGGCAGTGCTGGCCACAGCTAGAAATGACTGGCAATTGCATAAAATTGAATGTTCCATGCTAAATGTGTACACATTTTTGGGACTGTTTATTTGATAGCACTTTTAGCAGTTCACTAATAGTTTGCTAGCAAAATGTGTCATTTGCCTGTTGTTTTGGGGGTGGGAGAGCCAAGCTCCATTTCTTTGTTGGCACAAACAAAATTGTTTGTACAGGGATTTGCTTTGCTATTGTTACTCTCCTTGTTTTGGATCCAACCTTGCTTTGTGTGTGATTGCAATATGTTACAGCCACGTAAATTCAGTTTTATATTTGAATATCTTGACTGTTTTTTTTTTGTTTCTCTAATGGATAATATTGAAAAACTACATTTTATGTGTTATATCTAAGCATGACTTTTATTTTTGTGATACTTATGTGTATTATCCTTCTTTTGTGTTTTATGTCACATATGACTATGGCACCCAGTCGTCCCAATCCCCGCAACTCCACCTTCAGTGACCCTGAGAATGAAGTGATTGTGACCCTGAGAATAAAGTGATTTTTGAAGCATTTAGGCAACATGGTGCCTTTCTGCTTGAGAGGGGAAGTGGGGATATGTCTGGCAGAATGCAAATTTGGCAGCAGATAGTGACTTATGTAAATGCAGTAGGTGGCCAGAGCAGAACACATGATCAGGTACATCATAGGGCAACTGACATGATTTCATCAGCCCAGAGGAGAGCAGCTGTAGTGGCCTGTGAATGGATGGCTACCTGCGGGGGGGCTGCAACTCAGCCATCACTAATACCAAATGAAGAGTTCCTGTCCACTGTCAGGGATCCAGACAGTCAGTGGAACGTGCACAGCAGCATGTGATTGATCTTGGTGCTGCTGTTACAGGGAGGACACGTATATCCCAGGAAGAGCTTCCAGGTAGGCTTACCTGTCTCAATTATTAAATACTTCTTGTATAGTAAAATATTGACAGCAGTTCTTAAGTTCTATTTACATAAATGTGTTTTGGGGGGGAATGGTTGTAGATTGATACAGTTAACAACACATCCTGGTTCATTTCAAGTTGGCTTGAGGTGGACGTGTCATCCAAGTTCTTGTTAAAAGTATTGCTAATGGATATATAAAGGCAAAAAGTTTTAACCCCCTGTGTTACTGTTAATTGTGATGATAGTATCCTTACCTTTTGCTTAACTTCTTCCAGGACCATCCTCCATAGAGACCCTTGAATCATCTGCACATGATAAGCCAAATCAGTACTGATGAGCAATTCAAAGAATTATATATTTTATCCAAATGTGTGATATGTGTGTTAGTACTGTTGTGTGTATTGCTGTACTGTCTGTAATAATGGCACCACTGTTAGTTTGTTAGTATACATTGGACTATAGTAGTGTAGGTATTAATTTCTTTCTTACATTTGTTGCTTATTTCACAGGTGATCCTGATAGTGGAAGTTTAGGACTCTTACCGCCTGATGTCAGAGTATCGGCAGACTCTGATGACGATTGTGGGCAAATAGAGGCACAGTCAGGAGGTGCAGAAGTTGAATCTGCCACTGAGGTTAACATTCAGCCATCCCCTGTAATTCCATCAGACACAGCCAGTAGGCCTACATCAACCCATTCCAGTGAACCCTCAGATATTGGGCAGGTGGAGGTTGAGACACTTGATCAGGGTAGTGTGGTTACTGCAGCTTCAGTGCCTGTTGACTCTGGCCATAGCCAAAGTGCAGGCAAAGTCCCATGCAGGAAGGTTGTTAGGGGTACTCGGGGTGTTCATGCACCACCTGATCCAAGTGTGTCTTCCTATGCCACTCGATGTATGTTTAAGACCATCATGGAGGTGCAGGCATGTTCCAATAGGTATTTCAGAGAAATGCTTAGGGTTGTAGATATGGAACAGGGTGACATGCGTCACTGCCTCCACTGTGTTGCCAGTTCAATGGAATGGATGAATGACATGGAACTGGTGGTGTCTGTGATGGAACATCTGCTGGGAAGGGAATGACATTCATGTGGGCATAGATCAGCCACATCATCTGATGTTAGCCAATGTGGCCATGCCCAATCATGCTCCCATAGTGGCACTACTTCTACTGCTCAGTCAGTGTTTGAGGTGTCCACACCCAGGCATGGAAGGCCATGGGATTGTGGTCCTGGGCATCCTCGTGAGGAGAGATTGTCCAGCAGATATCAGTCAAATTCAGGTAGCAGTAGTGCATCTGACCATGGGCGTGAACATGCCAGTGCAACTCCTGGCAGAGCCAGTTTTTGTGGCTGGGTATGACAACAATGAACTGCCACTCTACCATGCAAAGCTCACACCAGTCCAACATACCAAGATGTAGAGCTAGCACAGAGCTTGACTATGTTCTTACAGAAACTCACACACCAATTTCACCTGTAGGACCCACACAGACACACACACACACACACACACACACACACACACACACACACACACACACACACACACACACACACACACACACACCAGTCACATGGTTCAGCTATGAGGCTAAAAGCTCATTCTGTCTCAGTGGCCATTTGTTACTTTGTCCAAATGTCTGCCTGTTTCTCTTTCTTTCTCACACACACTCACTTACCTTTTGTGTCAGCCTAGGCTTCCTGCCCCTCTGCCCCCCTCCCCCACAACACCCTGTGGAAGTGATGATAACCATGCCATATCCTTGTTTTCTATCTTTTGTATTCAGGGATTCCTAAGCTTTGTATCTGATGCTCAGGGTGCATAGCTGGCTTAGTGCTTAGTATATGTGTGTTTGTGATGTTGTTTTGCTAATTGTACTTTTCACATATTTTGGTCTTACAAGGTTAGACACTTGATAGAATCAAACCAGGTTTTGTATCAGTATTTTTAAGAATCTTTTGAGGGTTATGAAGTCTGAAACTGAAATGTGTCTCATTAATTTCTAACTTCTCTCTTTAATGATTTGACAGTACAAAAGTATGAGACCAAACTGAGGACATTCGGTAACCATCAGTACTTTTGAGAGGTGTGAATGTGTGAATTTTTGATGCCTGAGGTATATTACTTAATACAGGACACATGTATTCACATAAGTCTCTGCTCTCACATGTTGAAGTCATTGCTGTAGAAATCACCCACCTTTTACTTACTTACATTACCAAGTAAAAACATGCAAGGATATGCCATTTTTTGTATTAATACACAATTTTATTTTAATACTCCATGTTCAGCACTTACCTTGTAAATCCAGCAGTTACTACAGTTTTAGTTCAGTTCTGAGTCTGTCTGATGCTAGGAGTACACAGTCATTACATGGATAGGCAAACGTTGTGAGTGTGGTGATCTTGCCATTGGTGAGGGGTTGTGTGTCTCTTCCCCTTGTTGATCCTGCTGAAGTTGTTTTCTCAGGTTTATATTGTAAAGCATGGCATAGACGGTGAAGATTTCAGTAGATGTACATGGATTGTACTACAGGGCTCCCCCAGATGTATCTAAGCACTGAAACTGTCTTCAGCAGCCCAAACATATGCTCTATGATATTTTTGGTTTGAGTGTGTGCCTCATTATGGCATTCTTCTGCAGGTGTGTGGGCATTTCTAACGGGCATCATCAGCCATGGTTCCAGTGCATAACCTGTATCCCCAAATAAATGACCCGGCAGGATATCCCCCTAGTGAACATCTGATACAGCTGGGAGGTGTGCCAGATATGTGAGTTGTGGTAACTGCCTGGGTTGCCAGCACACACATTTAAGATGATTGCCTTAGCATTACACATGACCTGGCAGTTAAGAGAATAGAAGCCCTTTCTATTTATGTAGGATCCTTTCCAGTTCCCAGGTGGTACATTGATTTCTATATGTGTACAATCTATGGCACCCAGTACTTCACAGTAGTGTGTACAGGATAGAACTTCAGCATATTTGTGGCCCCGTCCTCAGGAGTACAGGGAAAATATATGTGGTCACTGGCATGCTGGAGCATAGCATTCAGGATTTTATGGAAGATCATGGATGCAGATACCCGTGACACCTCTAGCATGTCCCCTGTTGGTTTCTGAAAGGTTCCTGTAGTTAAAATTCTAAGTACTACAGTCTCCACTGGTATTGGTTCCCCTAGGTTTGTGCTAGGTCTCAGCTGAGGAAGACAGAGGGTACAGAGTTCTTGCAGTGTGTCTCTATCCACCCTGTAGCATTCTACAATTTCCACCTCATGCAGATTATGATAAGTTAAACTGGGTCTGAAAACTCTTCTCCTTTTTGGCCGTGGTCTATTAGCAAGAGCAGCAGCAGCACAGACTCCAGCCTGTTGCACACGCACACACACACACACACACACACACACACACACACACACACACACACACACACACACGAAATAAAGAAACAGCAGCACCTAATATTCTTACTGTATAGACTCTTTTGCGTGGCATATTCCAATAGGTTTTGGAATTTGCAGGGAAAACCAGTACTGAGTCTACACAGTTGCTTTATCGCTTGTTGAATAGCTCCTCCAACTTGGATTGTTTTTTTTAGCATACAATTCAGCTGCTTATTCTGTAATTAGCATCCCTCAATGTTTATATGGTTGCATGGCTCTTCATACTGTGTAGAGCCACTTACTGAATACAAATCAGTGCGCTACTGTGTGCGTGTTGCACCACTATGTGCACATGGTCTTAGCGGACTATGTAGGGTTTACTGAATCTGCCCAAGTGTTTTTGTTTGTATACCAGGGTCATCAGTTCACAGATCTCTTCTTTCTTTGAGAAGAGTCTACTTTTTTTCCATTTTTCTTATTATTGCTTTTTTGTAGCCAGTATGAGTACTCCTAATGATGCTTTATTAGACTTATTCCATCTGTATGTGTCAGGTATTCCTAACAAAAAGTGGCCTTAGCTAAGGAGTTGTTTCCTGGCCATAATTCCCTTACTTTATTATCAAAGAGCTCCTTTATCTCTACTAGTTTTGAGCAATCCCAGAAAATATGTGCCCAGCATCCTGCTGCGCCATCTATGCATCGTCAACAATCATTACCTAGTCAAGGGAATATTTTGCCCAAATGTGAGGGGGATGCAAAACAATTTGTGCAAGGATTTCCATCCAAAACTCTGAAATTTCCTCAGGCTATTTATTTCCCATGGTGCTACAGATATCGTCCTCCATTCCTCTGGTGATATACACTTCTCCAGTTTCTGTTCCTATTCTTTTTCAAATCTTTCATTTCCTCTTCCTTTAACTTGTTTTATCATTTTACAAATTTTAGACATTACTTGTGCTGGTGCCCATCCCTATCTTTGCATTTCCATCATTTAATACAAGTTGCTTATTCTAATCTGCCCCCCATCTACCTTCGTCCTATGTAGCTGTAAATGCCTATTCTATACCAGGAATTCTCCAGCTTCTTATTGAAACTTTATCCTAAAACTATTCCATGATATAAATGCATTCCCTTCCCCTGGATGTGTCCAAAATCTGGCTACTGTTTGCTTTGAAAACTATCTCTGAGTGATCCCATTATCCTCTGGTTCACTTATACTCACTTTTATCTTGTATCTTACTTGTATCTTACTTTACTCTTCCCCCATGCTCATGTTTAAACATCCAGGCCAATGCTCCTTCAATCTTCTTCCAAAACCCATTTAATCTACCATCTCTGGGACTCCAGAACACAGTGTCTAGATATTTTGGATAATATTAAAAGGGCATTATCTCGGTTCTAGAATCAGTTTCTTGCCTCCGACCGAAGCTGAAACATTGCCACCCACTTAGCTAATCACCTGCCCTTTTGTGACATCATACATAACATAACTACAGTTCCACTCACGGCATCAACTTTCTTTAAAATATGTGTTAACCTCTATTCCAGTCCTGTTTTTACTCCCTGAGGAATAAGATACCAACTTTTGCATTCCCCTGCTTCACACAGTAGTGCCCTGCTTTAAGTCTGTGATCACTGTCATCAAGTGCTAAAAGTAGGTACAGGTGATTACATTCAATCCAACATGGTGGAAACTCGTAGCACTTACAGCAAGCACTAGTTACTGTGAACCATTCCTTTCCCTTTACATCCTGTCATGGAATGTAGGTGGATCTGCCTCTCAAGATACATGCCTTTGCACCTGACTGTAAAAGCATGTGTTTGAAAGCAGTAGTTTTAACCATATTCTTTTTACATTACAAACACTATTGTCTTTAAAAAATGGAAACGATTCTTTGTAATTCATGTTTGTCATACATACTATGCTTTCCTAAATGTCCATCCACATTCAGGCATAAATCTCTAGCAGGGACATCGGTGTACACATACCTGGCACAGGAACAGGAAACTGTGGAAACTCTGATGCAGTCAATGTTGAGGAGTGATAGGCCAGTGAATTTTCAAATGACAGAGCAACAGATGACACAGGATGAAATTGAAGAGAATGTGTCACAGGAAGATGCTATAGAACTTTTTATAGAATGCCCACATGAAATGGAAAACAAGTGATGTGCCCTCAATATGGAAGAAAAGGAGTTAAGAGAAGAGTTGCTTGATTTAATAGACAAAGACAGATATATCAAGATCAATGAGAGAAATAGACTGCAGAAGGTTAATAAACCCCCAAAAGTCAGAAGCTTGATAAAACAAATGAACACAGCAATTAGGACTGTCCATAGAGCCCCATGCAATATAACAGAAGTAAACAGAATATATTACTGTGCTGCCAAATTAATAACTGATAAAGTTCTACCACAGGAACATAGGGTAGCGAATACCATCATGGAAATATCAAATAGAGAAAACTATAAAGCAGTTAAGACAAGAAGTATCATTGTTAGAAGATTATAGAAGAGGGAACAGATCAACAAAAATAATAAGAAAGATAGATGTGATAAAAGCAATGCGCAGTATTAGAACAGACCAGGATCTATTATGCATTATTGGAGATAACAAACTAAAATTTTCAAAACAGGTGGAAAGACTTAGAAGATACGAATAAATATAAGAGAAAAGCACAAAATAAACAATTTACTGATGAGCCAAAAAAGTTTTATAGAGAATCGGGAAATAACGGAAAAGGAATTGATAGACCTCCAAAAAAAGAGGAAGTCGATACATTTTGGAGAAGCATCTATGAAGATCCTGTGGAACATAACAAAGATGCTAAATGGATAGAAGAAGTAAAGGAAAGAATAAGAAGTTTAAAGGTACAGGATATGAAATGGGATGAAATAACAGCCAGAGAGATTGAAATAAAGTTGAGAAAAGCCTGTAACTGGAAAATCCCAGGCCCAGATGCAATACCTAACTTTTGGCTTAAAGTATTAACTTCTTTGCACGAGGATTTAGCCATGAGTAAAAACTATTTATATGCGTACCCTGAACATACACCACACTGGTTAACAAAAGGAGAAACAATGCTGTTACTTTAGAGTGAACCTGCAAGCTACCCTAAAAATTATAGACCAATAACTTGTCTTCTGACGACGTACAAAATATACATGGGATTTAATGCTGACAGAGTTTATAGTCATTTAGAAAAAAACTCAATTATGGCAGTAGAACAAAAGGGCAATAAAAGAAAGTCATATGGAACATAGGACCATTTGTTGTTAAACAAAGTTATAGTGGAGAATTGTAAGAAGGGGAAGAACCTAAGTATGGTATGGATTAACTACAAAAAAGCATTTGATAGTATCCCACGTTCATGGATAAAAGAGTGCTTAAAAATGTGTAAGATACACCCTACAGTGATTGACTACAGTAACCATGAAACAGTGGAAGACCACTTTGCAATTAAGCCATGATAAAGGACAGATTATTATCCCAGGGATAAAAATTCAAAGGGGGATATTCCAGCGTGACTCTCTGTCACCCTTGCTATTCTGCCTTGCCATTAACCCATTAAGCTGTTTACTTAACAGCTTAGGCCATGGCTGCAATTTGCCTTCTAGAAAACAACAAAGTCTAATGACTTCTCATATTCTCTTTGTCGATGATTTAAAATTGTATAGCTCATCAGATGAGGAACTGAAAGCACAGCTGCAGGTTGTCAAAACTTTTTCAGACGATATTGGAATGTCATTTGGTCTTGGTAAATGTGCAAAAGCAACCTTTAAAAAAGGAAAATTGCAGCACCAGGAAAACATCAGTTTGGGACAAGAAAGTGATATAAAAGAACTTGAGCAAGAGGGGGTGTATAAATACTTGGGAATTGATGAAGGATCAGCAATAAAACATGAACAAATACGAATAAAGCTTAGTAAGGAGTACTTTAGAAGACTTAAATTAATCCTGAAAACAGCATTGACACCTAGGAACAAGATCCACGCTATAAATCAATTTGCTCTTCCTGTCCTAACTTAGAGTTTTGGAGTGATTGACTGGCCCCAAAAAGTGTTGGATAGATTGGATATTAAAACAAGAAGGATGCTTCATGCTCACCAAATGATTTATAAAAATCAGTGTATACCAAGATTATATATTCCCCGTTCTGAAGGAGGGATGGGCCTCCTTGAAATTGATTACATGTATAGATCTGCAATCGTGGGACTCCACACATATCTACTGACCTCACAAGATCCAAATGTGGTGAAAGTTTTGAAACATGAGGAGAATAAATATAAGATGACATCTCTGCTTAATTTAGCAGAAGCATATCGATGTCAAGCAGGAATGGAAATCAAACCAGAAGTGGATAAAAACCAGGCAGCAACTGAATGTGCTAAAAAACAAAAGAAAGAATATAAGGTGAAGAACCAGGTGAGAAGGCAAGAAATGTGGAAAAAACATAAATATAGTTGCAAGTATAAAAAACCTCTGGAAGAGCCTCATGTTGATCAAGAATGAATGCAGGAATGGTTAAGGAGAGGTGAATTTACATTAAGAAATGAAAGGTTAATATTGGCAGCCCAAGATAGTGGGCTACGTACACTCTGGTTTACTAAGTCCATTGAACATGTGGGAGAAACAGACATATGTAGGTTTTGTGGAACCGAATTGGAAACAGTCATGCACCTTATTGCTGGTTACAACTCTCTAATGATAGAGGGACTGTATACTGAAAGGTATAATAATGTGGCGAGAGTGTTACACTGGAGATTGTGCAAACATTATGGTATCTAAGTGGCTGAAAAACACTGGAAACATGAGCCACAGAGAATCATAGAAAATGATGAAGTTTACATCACATGGGATCACCCAATACCAACAGTCCAAAAGATAAATGCTAGAAAACTGGATATAGTGGTCCAAGAAAACAAGACAAAAGTAGCATTGATCATTAAAATCACCATACCTAGTGATTACACTGTCTTGCGTACAGAGAGACACAAATTCATAAAATACCTCGATCTGCAGGCAGAAACGAGAGCCATGTGTCAGAAAGATACCCAGACAGTTCCAATAGTAGTAGGAACAACTAGTCTAATAAAAAAGAATTTACAATCATATTTAGATATGTTACCAATTCATGTAACACCATACAAATTGAAGAAGGAGTAATTACTGGGCACATTGCGGGTGCTGCGAAGAGCACTTTTGGCTAACATTAAAGACTGAAACAATACTAATTTCATGAACTTTAATCATACTTTGACTTAGGAATGGGGTCCATTCCTGTCATGGTATTAGAAACCCAAAAGACTTGGAGAAATTAAAAACGGCACAGAGGAAAAGGAAATGATACATCTTATTTGTCAGGCTCCTTTTTGCTGCATGCTTCGCTGGTGTGAATGCCGGTGCTGCAAGTTTTGAATGCTACTATAACTTGTACCTCCAATCCATGGCATTCTGCTGATGTCTTGCATAATAAAGACTTCAGCATACCTCATTTGTTGAATCAAATAATCCTGTCATTTGATTGTCTGGCAATAACTGACATTTTATCTGAAAGAAGTAATGTGGGTGATGGAAGGGCAGCAGCAAAAGCATAAGCGTTGCCGATCTTAGGGAACCGGCAATCAGATTGGATTATTTACTGTACAGGAGTCAGGAAGTGCATTTTTATCAACAAAATAACTATTTTTTTAGACTTGTGGCTAGCTGAATCAGCAGAGTTACAGCTGACTGGCTCAGTCCTTTAGATGTTTTTGATTATTGTCAGTTTTTGTTCTGTGCACATGCAGCGGTTCCATTCTTCCGATTTTTTTAAAAGTGACTTTTTTTGCTTTTCAGCACGCCTCCCAACTGTCCAGATTTTTCACAGAATGTTCCGATATTTGATTTAGCTTTTGGTCTGCACATCACAAGACTTGTGTTTTCTGGAAAATCACAGTCTATTGCAGAGACTAATTAATGACATACATTTCAGTGTGTTAGAAATTGTATGCTGCTATTCCAGCAACTTTGTACATTTATAAAAGCAATATTTAAAATCCATCACATATTTTTGGGTCATTGTCTATTCATTAATTTCAACTTTGCCCTGATTTCTTGCTCTGAGACATTCAGAGAGATATCTTTTCCAGTGTTGCCATGCCATGGATTATTCTTTAATCAGTTTTACTACTAAGATAGCTGATAAATAATATTGTTGAGCAAGAGGATGACAGATAAATTTATTGAGACTTTTTTGTTGGCTTGTTTGCTGTTCTTGTAGTACTTTAACTGTGGGTGTTTTTATTTATTTATTTATTTATTTATTTATTTATTTATTTATTTATTAGCATTTGATCGCCAGAAAAGTCCAAATGGGTAGGACCCATTTTCAGTGGAGGCTTGGGAAGAAAATCTGCAAAAAATTACAAAGCATTTTAAGAATAAGAATTTTATAGTGATAAACAATAATACAACCAATAAATACCACTTAAACAATTAAACCAAATTATACAAAATATGAAAACATTGGTTAAGAATAGATACAAGTTATATGATAAAAGTTATATGATATATAAGATAAAAAATGGTCTGATTTGATAAAAAAACACACCTGATTTTTGTACTTTATATTCCTTTCTGCTTAACTAATATATGTACAACCAATTGTTATCTGCATAAGATTTAGCTGTATTCTACTTGTATAAAATCTATACTAAGTACTTAATGTTATACTTGTATGTACTGGAGCTTTTCTCCCCAGGCCACTGCTGAAAAAGGGCCTTAGCTCAGTCAGACACCCCCAGTCAACAAATGTAAAATAAATAAATAAATAATATGACAATACTTTAATAGTCAAAGAAATATTAGCCAGTTTATAGAGAAATTAAAGGTAAGTTAGTACAATGCAAACAGGAATTGCAATACAAAGGGAGAGAAAAGTAGGCTTATTATATATTTAAAGAGAAAGCCAAGGGAGAGAAATTGTTAGTAGTAAGGAAGTGAGTGAAGAAGGAAGAGTAAAGAGCAAGAACAGGTCCCGTTTTTGGCTAGGAAGTCTTTCTGAGTGGTTTTGAAGGATGGGAAGGAGGGTACTGACCTGATGGATACAGGTAAGGAGTTATAGACCTTATCAACATGGCACGAGTACAGACAATGCCCGTCAAATTTGATCAGTTTGTGGACAGACAGGAGTTTTGGTCACTGGATTGTAATAATCGACTAAGAACATAGTTGTGTAGAATGTTTATTTAGTGCAGGACAAGCACAAGGATTCAGGATGATTTTATAGGTGGTAAGGAGCTGTCTATATGTTACTTGATGGAGTAATTCTAACCTATTTAGGCCTTTTAGTGCTCTCCTTTGGTGACTTCTGAAAGGTGTGTTTACTACAAATGTAGCTACTTTGTTATAACGTTGCTTAAGTTTGTTTTTTTTTATGATGCCTGAAGATTAACAATGATGGGATCGCCATAAATAAATGTGGGGAGGAATTAAGTAGTGGCCAGTATAGCTTTAGTTCCATTGGTGAGAAAGTTTTTGGCTCTGTTAAGCACCCCCTAGTTCTTAATGAGTTTTTCTTATGCAACGTTGTATATGTAGGTTGAATTTAAGATCAACATCTATAGTCATCCCACTAATAATGTATTATAAGAAATGACTTCAGTGGTTGTATTATCAAAACAGAGGACTTTATTTTTGTTTTACCATGGCAGAGGGATTTGGGGGGTAGTTTATTTTTAGGGGAGCAGCCTGTGTGGTTCAAAGGACTAGACTAGACTCTTTAATAGACTTCCCATACACGTCAAACAGAGTACATTGCTGACCCTCTTCAAGCACAATCTTGATGAGTGGATGGGAAACCACAAATTTGTCCCAGGGGTTCCACCTGTGTCCCTCATTGACAGGGGCAACAGCTGCTGACTGAGGTTTCCTTTTTGGAGATAAGCTCTTGGCTAGGCTTGTAAGGGCTCCAGGGCCATTAGCCTAGTAACCTCCTATGATCCTATGAGCATGAGCTAGAGATTGCAAAGCCATGCTCCAGTTGCTGTTACAGCTTCCTGAGTAATTTTTTGGAGGTGTGCCACATTGTCAGATGTGTAAATGAGTGTGGACTCAAATGGGTACTGTGTTAGGGAGGTCTGTTGAGCGAATGTGTTGAGGGTGTTGGTGAGAATGTTAAAGAGGAGGGGATCAAGGAGAGAGCCTTGTGGTACACCGGTGGTGATTGAGAGGTATGGAGAGATGGTGGACACCCATTTTATTGACTGATACCTACTTGAAAGGTGTATTTACTGCAAATGTAGCTACTTTGTCATTGCATTGCTCTTTTTTTTTTTTTTTTTTTTTTTTTTGTGATGCCTGAAGATTAACAATGATGGGATCACCATAAAGAAATGTGGGGAGGAGATAAGTAGTGGCCAGTATAGCTTTAGTTCCATTGGTAAGAAAGTTTTGGGCTCTATAAGCACCTCAGTTTTTAATGAGTTTTTATTATGCAACTTTGTATACATAGGTCAAATTTAAGATTAACATCCACAATCATCCCTAATAATTTACTATGAGAAGTGACTTCAGTGGTTGTATTATCAAAAGGCAGGAGTTTATTTAGTTTTTCCATGGGACAGGGATTTGGGGAGAAAAGTAATAGTTTATTTTTTTAGGGATGAGCATGACTTATGGGTTGCAAAGGCATGTTTCAGCTGCTGTTAAAACATGCTGACTAATTTTTGGAGGTGTTCCATGTTGTCAGATGTGTAAATGACTGCGGAGTCATCTGCATACTGTGCTAGGGAGGTCTGTTGTGCGAATGAGTTGAGGATGTTGGTGAGAATGTTAAAGAGGAGGGGACCAAGGAGAGAGCCTTGCAGTACACCAGTGGTGATTGTGAGGTATGGAGAGATGCTGGACTCCCATTTTACTGACTTTTGAACCATAGAAGAGTGGGCTGAGATAGACCTAATGAGGACATTTGAAGTAGACATTTGCTGTGACAAACTGTGTTGAAGGCTTTAGACAAGTCTAGAAATAAGAAGGAGGAGACTAGTTTGCCATTATCTCTAGCTTTATTGACAGTTTCTGTATAGGCTAGAAGTGCAGTATTAGTACTCTGGGAAGAACGGAAGCCATGTTGTCTGGGGAATAGGAGTTCTTCCTGCAAGAGATAGTTTAGCAGTTGTTTTTGAGAAGGAGGGTAAGATTGCTGTATGTTTAAAGTTGATAATGCCATGACTTTACTTAGGATGGTGCGAGCAGAGTAAATCAATAGAATGGTAGAGATGTGCATTCACTGCCTTTGTGCAGACAGTATTACTTGCTTCCACTGTCAGTTTGTTTAGCCTTCTGTAATGATGCCATAGCTCTCATTGGAATCAAGGACAAATACAAAAATAATCAGGGACAATCGCAGACACTCTTAAAATAGTACTATTAACTTCAGACTCTTAACTTCAGACAATGACAAAATAAAGGAACATGAACTAATTAGCAATTTCTGAAGTGTATAGCTCAGATTATTGCTTTTATTTAGAATAATTAACCATCTTTCTATAAATGTTACAAGTTTTAAGAGGGATTAAGAGGGTGATAGCTAAAATTCAAGTCAAATCAAGGACATCCCTGAAAATCAATGACAGTTGAGAAGGCCGAATAAAGCAATTACAGTGTATGGAGACTGGTACAGCCAGTTCACATAAAACCCGACTTATTATTTTAATTTATGTGATGACATAAAGGACAAGATGTTCTAATTGTGGTGATTAATGCCCCACAGCATTGCAAACAGTCAAGTAGTCCTTCTTCAGCAGCCTTTCTGGGTGGTAGTTATGTTTCCCTTAGCGGACAGGGAATATTTGTTAGCAATGTACCTGAGGCATTTTTGTATACAGCTACTGTCAGCTGTCTGGCAGTTAACTCAGAATATTAAGGCTATGCCTGTTAATAAGCTACTTTCTGTGGTACAGTGTATGATTCTATCAGCTTTCATCTCCCTTTTTGTGTGACCTTGAGTAAGTGAAAATGCTTTTGGGGCAACTGGAACTTTGGTCTAGCCTCCTCAATGTTCTCCTGGCATGCATGCCTAATAACTAGTTACGAACCTACAGAATAGAGAGTTACATCTAACAAGGATAAGGCAAATGCTGAGAACATTATAAACACACACACACACACACACACACACACACACACACACAGTCACTCAAACTCATACATATGCACGTGCACCAAAACCAGGGACAGAATGTACTATAAAACAACTGCTTGTAATACAAAGTTGCTGTATTGGAAATAACCTTTGATCCTAAGGTAGCCCTGAAAGGTGATTTATTTCCTTCATGCAGTAGAGCTAAGAGGCGATGATGTCTAGATTCCTTTGGCCATTTCACTATATGCGTATAGCTTTTAGACCTTTTTATGTGCACCTGTGCGTGTTTCTCTCTGTATGCATACAAGATAAAATAGTGTCATATGATGAAGGACACCATTTAGATGTAGCTTGATTGCCAGTGCACAATGGTAACAGTTCTAACTTCCATGAAATTAGCAGTTCTCTGCCATCTGAATACAGTAGGCAAAAAGTCCAGTAGGAAACTAACAAGAAGTGATCACTTTCCTTAAGAGAGAACTTTTCAAAAGACCTTTTTGCCAGAAGCAGTATGACCCAGGAGTTGTTATATCTAAGGAAGAGGTTGTGAAGATAGGTGAACTTAGTCCCCATACAAAATTCTGTGATGCAACACTTTTTAGGAGGTTAGCTGGTGCAGCGGTAGCATTGTTGCCTCACAGCAAGAGGTTCTCCTGTTCGATTCTCGGCTGGAGTGCCTTTTGTGTGAAGTCTGCATGTCCTCCCCGCGGTCAAATGGCGTGAATGGGCATGCCTTCGTTGAAGGTTGGGCATCGGGCTGACAACTCAGCACCATAAAAATCTACTGCCAATCATTAGTGGACCGGAGTTCCGCTGTGGCGACCTATAACCAGGAAAAGCCGAAAAGACAAACAACAAGCTCAATTACATATTTTCAACAAATGAATTCCCCATGAAAATGATGAAATCCCGACTGCATTCCCCTAAGATAGACAGGACCCTTACCATGGTATGTGTGTGTGTGTGTGTGTGTGTGTGTGTGTGTGTGTGTGTGTGTGTGTGTGTGTGTGTGTGTGTGTGTGTGTGTGTGTGTGTGTGTGTCTGTGTATACCATGTATCAGCCTCAACATGATTCCAGTGTAGATTGTCTAGGCACAATGTGATATGTAATCAGTAGTTATCAGGAGACTACCCACACTGCTGCACTGCCTCCAGTTCCATTACTGGCATAGTGTCTAGCAGCTTTTGGTGGGATATATCTATTACTTTAGTACATACTATTTATTTTCATTTTTCAGCAAGTATGATCAATATTTCCTGAAAAAATGTAAACTACTGTTGTGCTGCATAACTTGAGCCTTAATAATGACTGACTATAGTTGCTTGAATTTTTGTTTTGCAAAAAAAAAAATTGAGCCATGTCTCTGACTAATTCTCTTCATAGAAAAGATGTACTATAGTTGTATCAAAGTACTGTATCTGCTGCAGTTGCTCTTTTTTGCCATTTTGATGCATGCGTCTGGAGCTAGCCATATCAAAGAGTAAGAGTTGGGGTTGGGGGGGTGATATAATGGTTAAGGTGTTTACCTCTCACAGACAAGGTACAGAGCTTGATTCTCACCTTTGGAAGGGAAAATGGCTAGGCTTAAAATTGCCCACATGGGCAGCTAGCCTAGTACTTACCTATGAGTTTGGATTATAGCCTTTTTCTTACTAATAAATAAATCAATGATAAAGCTAGAAGTAGAATAAAATTGCACAATTGCAACCAACAATGCAAAACAAATGTCAATCACGCATTCAGCTTAGCCACACAGTTGGAGATATTTTGGACTCAGTGTAATACTATGTTGAAATCCACTTGCTCTAGGAAAGGTTTTAAATTTTTGAAATAAAAACTTCTTCTTTCGGCTGCTCCCATTAGGGGTTGCCACAGCAGATCAACTGTTTCCATTTCTTCCTGTCCTCTGCATCTTGCTCTGTCACACCAACCACCTGCATTTCCTCTCTCACCACATCCATAAACCTTATCTTAGTTAGGCCTTCCTCTTTTCCTGTTACCTGGCAGCTTCATCCTTAGCATCTTTTTCCCAATATACTCTGCATCCCTCCTCAGCACATGTCCAAACCAATGTAATCTTGCCTCTCTGGCTTTGTCTCCAAACGTTCCAACCTGGGCTGATCCTCTAATATACGTATTCCTAATCCTGTCCATCCTCGTCACACCCAGTGCAAATCTTAACATCTTTAACTCTGCCACGTCAAACTCTGACTCCTGCCTTTTTGTCAATGCCACTGTCTCCAACAACATAGCTGGTCTCACTACCCTCTTGTAGACCTTCCCTTTCACTCTTACTGATACTCGTCTGTCACAAATCACTCCTGACACTCTTCTTCACCCACTCCATCCTGCCTGTACTCTCTTCTTCACCTCTCTTCCACACTCACCATTACTCTGAACTGTTGATCCCAAGTACTTAAACTCATTCACCTTCGCCACCTCTACTCCCTGCATCCTCACCATTCCTCTATCCTCCCTCTCATTCACACACATATATTCTGTCTTAGTCCTGCTGACCTTCATTCTTCTTCGCTCTAGAGCATATCTCCACCTCTCCAGGGTCTCCTCCACCTGTTCTCTACTTTCACTAGAGATCACAATGTCATCTGCAAACATCATAGTCCACGGAGACTGCTGTTTGATCTCATCTGTCAACCTGTCCATCACCATTGCAAATAAGAAATGGCTCAGAGCTGATCCTTGATGTAATCTCACCTCCACCTTAAACGCATCCGTCACTCCCACCGCAGACCTCACCGCTGTCACACTACCCTCGTACATATCCTGTACCACTCTTACATACTTCTCTGACACTCCCAACTTCCTCATACAATACCACAACTGCTCTCTAGGCACCCTGTCATATGCTTTCTCTAAATCCACAAAGACACAATGCAACTCCTTCTGACCTTCTCTGTACTTCTCCATCAACACTCACAGAGCAAACATTGCATCTTTTTTGGCATGAAACCATACTGCTGATCACTAATCATCACCTCCCTTCTTAACCTAGCTTCCACTACTCTTTCCCATAGCTTCATGCTGTGACTGATCAGTTTAATCCCTCTGTAGTTACTACAGCTCTGCACATCACCCTTATTCTTAAAAATTGGTACCAAAACACTTTTTCTCCATTCCTCAGGCATCCTCGCACTTTCCAAGATTTCATTAAACAATCTAGTTAAAAACTCCACTGCCATTTCACCTAAACACCTCCATGCTTCCACAGGTATGTCATCAGGACCAACAGCCTTTCCATTCTTCATCCTCTTCATAGCTATCCTTACTTCCTCCTTGCTAATCCACTGCACTTCATGATTCACTATTCGCACATCATCCAACCTTCTCTCCCTCTCATTCTCTTCATTCATCAACCCCTCAAAGTACTCTTTCCATCTGCTCAACACACTGTCCTCGCTTGTGAGTACGTTTCCCTCATTATCCTTTATCACCCTTACCTGCTGCACATCTTTACTAGCTCAGTCACTCTGTCTAGCCAATCGGTACAGGTCCTTTTCTCCCTCCTTAGTGTCCAACCTTTTATACAACTCTTCATATGCCTTATCCTTAGCCTTCGCCACCTCACTCTTTGCCATGCACCTCATCTCCTTATACCCTTGTCTACTTTCTTCATCTCTTTGACAATACCACTTCTTCTTCGCCAACCTCTTTCTCTGTATACTCTCCTGTACTTCTTCATTCCACCACCAGGTCTCCTTGTCCTCCTTCCTCTTTCCAGATGTCACACCAAGCACCTTTCTAGCCATCTCTCTTACTAGCTCTGCAGTAGTTACCCAGCTATTCGGTAACTCTTCACTGCCACCCAGTGCCTGTCTTAACTCTTCCCTGAACATCACCTCACAATTACTCTTTTTCAATTTCCACCATTTGATCCTTGGTGCTGCCCTCACACTCATCCTCCTCTTCTTGATCACCAATGTCATCCTACAAACCACCATCCTATGCTGCCTAACTACACTTTCCCCTGCCACCACTTTACAGTCTCCAATCTCCTTCAGATTGGCCCTTCTACATAAGATATAATCCACCTGTGTGCATCTTCCTCCACTCTTGTATGTCACCCTATGCTCCTCCCTCTTGTTAAAATGCGTATTCATCACAGCCATGTCCATCCTTTTTGCAAAATCCACTACCATCTGACCTTCTGCATTCTTTTTCTTAACACCATACCTACCCATCACTTCCTCATCCCCTCTGTTCCCTTCACCAACATGCCCATTGAAATCTGCTCCAATCACCAGTCTCTCACCCTTGGGTACAGTCATCACCACTTCATCCAACTCACTCCAAAATTTTTCTTTTTCATCCATATAAAAACTGCAGACTGTGTGACCTTAACTTCTCTTCTGGGTGACTTAAACATTTTTATTAACATTCTTATTTGTGATTATTTTATCAGCTTTAAATAATATACTTTGCACAGAACATTGCCATCACACCCTGTTTACTGCTGTGGTTTCCCTGATCTGTCCAGTTTCAACTCTAGCCAAATGTCCTGAGTTTCTGCAGCATATGGTCACTTCTGATATTATGAGTAACAAGTCAGCATCAGCCATGGACCAGGGTGCTCAAATACAAGTCCACTTATGAGCAACTTTATGTTTGAACATGAGCTTCAAGCAAGACGTGCATGTGATTGAAAATAGTCTGTTAGTCAGATTTAAGTCAGACAAATTTCCCAGTTACACTTCTCCAAGTATGTCCCTTTCTACTCATATGATCATTGAAGTCTTCCTCCAGAGCCGTGGAATCAGTAGAAGTTATAAGATTCATATGACATTTAAGGCTGCTTTAGTCTAAAGACCATGTACACCTTGTTAATACCCACCTTCAAGCTTTATCTCACTTGTCTTTGACAGAGAGATACCAGTTTGTCTCAGGTTAAACATGACAGCGCCCATCCAGTCATCCAGGTTTAATTTCAAGGAAGATATAGAACCTCATTATTTAATCTGTAGTGAGAGCTTATTCCAGAAGGGGGGGGGGGGTGCTAGGTGATGAATCTGTCTCTCCTTCATGTTCTGTTTACCTTCTGATGAAGGCTCATGTTTCTGTTTCTAGTGTTAACTGAGCTGCTTTTGTTAGTGAAGTATAGGAAGTCAAGGACCACCAGCTCTCCTTTAAAAAAAGGTGGAGTATCCACCGATCCGGGAAATTATAGACCCATCAGCCTAACTAGCCTGATCTGCAAGGCCATGGAAATAATTATCATGGACCTCATTAACAAGGACATTGGCAACCTCCAAACACTCGAACCCACACAGTTCGGCTTCGTCAAAGGGAGGTCATGTCTGTTAAATTTGGTTGACTTTTTTGAGACAGTTACCAAAGCCATGGATAAGGGAATGACAGTGCACACCACCTGCCTTGACCTGGCCAAAGCCTTCAACACTATTCCCCACTCGGGCATAATAGATATTTTTCTCAACTAGGCATCAATCTGTATGTTACCAGATGGGTAGCTGTCTGGCTCACTGATAGAACCCACCTAGTCAAAAGAGGGGAAGCCACCTCAAGCAGTAGACCTGTATCGAGTGGCGTACCCCAGGGTTCGGTCTTGGGGCCTCTGTTATTTGGGATATACTTTTCTGAGGTGCAGGCCAAAACCAGTGGGTTATGGCTGACCAAGTTTGCAGATGACTGCAAGCTGGGAGCTGTCATCTGTTCCCCTAGTGACGTGGACATCCTCCAAGAGGGTCTCACCCAAACAAATGACTGATACCAGAAACATGGCCTCAAGCTGAATACAAAAAAATGCATCATCCCCTTTGGGGAGAGTGATGTCCCCACAAATTATCACATTAATAACAGTGTCCTATGCACTCAGTCAGTCGTGAGAGATTTGAGCACCCAGATTGATAGCAACCTGACTTTTGACCACCATATTGCTACTACTGTACAGAAAGCTTTCTACATGGTCCACCTCATAAGTAAGGGTATTTCATCCAGGGACAAGGAGGTCACAATATCCCTGTATTCTTTACTTATAAGTACCCTTATTGAGTGCAATGCACCATTCGGCATGTACCTTGCAAAGCACATGCAGTAGCTGGAGAGACCACAGAGGTTCCTCACCAGCAGACTCCAGGGCCTCAAAAATCTACCATACACAGATAGGCTAAAAGCTCTATCCCTCTACTCTATTTCATACAGACTCCTCAAAGGTGATCTCTGTCTGGCATACAAGGCGATCTCTGACCCCACCTTGATAGGACTGCTGCATATCTGCAAGTCAAGCTCCACTCGAGTAACCTGCACACTCAGCCTCATCCTGGTCTGTGACATCAATAGGACTTGTTGGTGGGAGAGATTTGTGTCCCAGAGACTCCCCCATCTATGGAATACACTCCCTGTTCAAGTCAAGCAGAGAACCTCTTTACCCCTTTTTTAAACGCAACCTAGATAACTGGATGGGAAATAGAAAATACATCCCTGGGATTCCACCCATGTCCCTGCTGGACAGTTGCATGGGTGCTGATTTGTCTATGCATGAGCTAAATTCTTGGCTAGGCTTATAAGGGCCTCAGGGCCAATAGCCTAGTCATTTCCTATGATCCTGTAATACTGTAAACAATGCACAAATCAACTGTCAGGAATCTATAAGACAAACAGTAGTCAGGCAGGTCTTTCAACTCTCTCCTGGTAACTAAGGTTTTTATGACAAGAGATCTTCTCTATTAGGAATCTATGGGGCTTTTTGTGTTTCAGATGTCATGTGAGATGCATACATACTGAATGGAGCATTGTGCTCTCTAAAGGGGCTGATCAGTGCTGAATATTGGGAGACAATGGCACTGGATCTAGACAAAATTTCTTTGGCTACTACTTGTGTTATGCAAAAGGATTTCCTGAAACAATTACCTTGTGATGATCACATTAGAGGAAATTGTCAACCCAAATGCCCAGGCCCCTGACTACCTTTTGTAAGGGGATGTGTTTCTATATTATATGTTGTTGACAATTTCTGTTTTTCTGAAATAAATAATACTAAAAGTTTTCAAATTCAATTTAAATCTATTTTCCATACACCAGATGTTACCTAAGTTATGCTCTTTCTGAAGGTTGCTAATATCCGAATAGTTTTTAACAATTTTATTTATTTTTTATTTTACATTTGTTGACCGGGATAGTCCAACTGGATTACAAGTCCATTTTCAGTGGAGGCACGGGGAGAAAAGCTCCAAGAGAACAATTTTTTTACAAAACATAGTTTTAAGGACAGACTTTTGACATACAATTTCCATAGAAGAGACTTTGACATACATATTAACTAACAGATAGGATACATTCATTCTCTACAGTATAATATTAAATTTTAGATGATATTCCTAAGTTTAGGATTCCCATGATAGATTTACTATCAGAGTAAAACCAGAGAGACGTAGAATAAGGCTCTGCGAGAGCAGATGATGCTCACTATAGTTGAGAAGGATAACAAATTAATTCACTATATGTCTTCGCCTGGTTTTAGTTGAGAAGGATAACAAATTGATTTACAATATGTCTTCTCCTGGTTTTAGTTGCTTATGGAGAGCTCAACATTGCTGGGGTAGTTTTCCCTAACTCCTGGAGAGATGGGATGAGCAGTAGATTAACAGTCCTAAGTGGGTACAGTACTATGACTGGTTGGCTTAGCAGAGTTACTTTAAGTTAGGTGAAGTGCTCTAATGAGACTTTAGCCAGGGGGGATACAGGAGCACAGTCGATTATTCAAAGTGAGTTTTAACAAGTTTCTTGAACTGTGATGGGGATTTGTTGTCAGTTATGTGGGCAGGAAGGGAGTTCCAGATTTTTGCTATACAGTTGCTGTAGACAGACTAACCAGTTTCATTGTTATATTTGGTTACTTTGAGGAGGTTTTGTGTGCTAGACCTCAAGGGCCTAGTGGTTGTATAGGGTTGCAAAAGATTTTGTAGGGCTGGGATGTTTTCAGAGTTATGTATTATTTTGTGGGCTAGTGATAGTTGATTGAGTTGAAGTAGTAGTGGTAGTTCTAGCCAATTGAGTTTTTTTGGGCATTCACAGTGGTGTGTTCTGATGAGAGAGGTTGTAGCGAATTTGGCTATCTTATTATAACAACTATCAAGTTTGTTTAGGTTGGATTTGTGGAGATTTGTAAGCACGGGGGAGGCATAAAGTAGGGTGGATAGTAGGTGAGTCCTCGCTATTGTAGTTTTGGAGTGGTCAGTGAGCAATTTTTTATTGCAATACAGTAGGCCAAGTTTTTTATGTACTTTTTTATGGTTATAGAAATATGTAGGTCAAATCTAAGGTGATTATCTATTTCAACCCCTAAGAGTTTGGTATGATTTGTGGGGGTGATTGTGGTCTTCTTAAAGGAGGAGATGTGGAAAGAATCAGTGGGAGGTGTGGCTCTGTGGGAGCTAAAGAGTACTAGCTTTGTTTTACTTGGGTTCAGAATGAGCCTTTGGTTTGTAATCCAATTTTCTGCTAGGGAAAAGCATTCTTGTGTTAAGTAGTGAAGGATGTCAATTGATTTGGCTGCGCATATTATGGTGGTATCATCTGCATATTGCATTATTGAGGCTTTAGGAATACTGCTTGGGAGCTGATTGGTGAAGAGGGTAAAAAGAAGTGGCCGCAGGATGGAGCCCCGCGGTACTCCTAGGGAGACTGGTAGGGAGGGGGAGAGTTGATTTTGCCACATAACAGCTTGTTTCCTTCCCTCTAGGTAGTTTCTGAACCAGGAGATAGCAGGGGTGGTAAGGTTTAGAGTTGCTAGTGAAAGAAGGAGTTTATTATGGTTAACCATATCGAATGCTTTGGACAAGTCAAGGAAGGTGGCAGATACAAGGAGTCCGTTGTTTCTGTGTGTATTGACAATGTTGGTGAATTCTGTTAGTGCGGTGGAGGTGGTATGGAAGGGTCTAAAGCCATGTGGTTGTGTTGCTATTAGATTATTTTCTAGGAGATATTTCATTAGTTGCTTGTGTATTACCCTCTCAAAAATTTTAGATAAAGGGGATAGTATGGTTATAGGGCGGTAGTTATTGAGTTCCAGGGAGATTCACCTTTATGTAGAGGGGATGATATGTGATATTTTCCATAGCTTGGGTACTATACACTAGGAATTGGATCTGTTAATTAGGATGGAGACAGGATATGATATGGCTTCTGCAGCCAGGTGGAGGTATTCAGCGGGTAATTTATCTGCTGCTAGAGACATTGGTTTGAGCTTGCGGAGTAGTTTTTCATTGGATTTGGTTGATCCTGGGTGGAAGCTGAACTTGGGGCAATTGTTAGTTGGGGGTGGGGGTGGATTTGCAGGGGTGGGGATGTTGTCATAGAGTTGGTTGTTTGCAAGGGTCTGAATGGTTTCTGTAAAGTATTTATTAAACTGAGTGGGGATGTCTTCTTGGTTGTCATCTGTTTTTGGGTGTGGAGTAGTTTTACCTGGTTATAGAATAGAGTGAATTGCTGCCCAAACTTTTTGTGGGTTGTTCCCGTGCTTATCCTGTAACTTTTGGTAGTAAGATGTTTTGTCTGTTTTGGTTAGTTTTTTGGCTTTGTTACGTTTTTTGGCTTTGTTATGTAGCTCAACATATATTTGTTTGTTCAATTAGGATTTACTGTTGAGCTAGTTGGTCCAGGCCTTGTTTCTTTTTTTGAGGAGGGATTTTGTGTCTGCAGGGCCGGCCTTAGCTGAAATGGCGCCCTAGGCGAAATAGTGTTGTGGTGCCCCTTAAGCCCCACCCACACCATGCTCAAGGAACACCCCTATTTGACCCACTCCCACAAAAGCCACTCAGGTCACTCCCACAAAAAACATTCCAGTTCTTTCAATTTTTAAATGCATGAAAAATCAGTCATACTGTAACAGATACCTTGTAGTATAGTTAAACTGCAAGTGAAGGTGAATTCTCCTTAATAAACTTGCTTGATCTGTTGCTGGTGTAAAGATTTTATCTACAGTCATGACAGAGTAATAACATTGCTTTTTACAAGGTGCATAGCACATGTGGAACAGTGACTCTTAAAAACAAATGAATCAGTAAAGTCATTCTCAAAGCAGAGCAGAATCTCAACAGCTTGTTACACATTTCTGAGTGTTAGCAACTCTGTTCCAGAACGAAAACTAAAAATGGTGCAGTACGAGAAAAGACTCAAACCATAAAAAAACTGCACTGTAACTGTACGTTAACACAAGTACAAGTTTGAATTCAAAATACAGTTCAGAGAGAGAAACGAATCTTTGTCAATACTGTCTGATTGCATTCTTTGAGTCATGATACCTCACCAGCACACAACAGCATTTTTGAACAAATTAAACTCAAGAGCATGCATGCTATGTTATTTTCTGGCTAGCTTAATTATCTTCTCCAAAAAGGAGATTTTCCTGACCAAACATAACATTTAAAACTTCTGCAGAAAGTTAATACCTGAACCTTTATTTTTATTAAATATAGCACTGTAGAACAGACCAGACCTCACACCACAAGTTCCAGGCCAGATGAATTCACTCAGTTTAGTACACAAGCTGATTTATTAAAATTAAAAAAAAAATTCTGCAGTAAAATTTAACAGCAAAACTTCAAACTTATACCATTAATGAAACTTGTGGTGTGAGGTCTTTATTTTTACTAGTTCATTTGTTACCTGGCAAGATTCACTAGGTACAGCTGTTGGGAAACAACCGCACTATAGATTACCTTGCGATTCTTGCTAAATAACAAAAGAACTAATAAAAAATAAAATCAATTGCCAACTTTTTTACCAGAATGGATACCTAAAAACAACAAGTTGAAAAACTAGATAAGCTATTACTGATTTTCCCAGCAGCTTACATAACTACATCTAAATCAAGGACTGCCTCACAAATCTAACCTGGATAAAAGTGATGATGCTACTAAAACAGAGGACCATGAGCCACACCAGGTTTACACAGCCACCACTGAACATGCAGTCTAAGCTAGATCTGACACTCTCCATGACAAACACATGCATACATGGTACACACCACATTACATACATGTATGAACGCTGTCGCAGAAAGATATATCACTCACACATACACACGTTTACAACTCCAGAATGTCTTGGACGTTAAAGGTTGTCTCATCTGCACAGAGCCAAAACATGGCCAGTAAATAGCACATAAGGGTCATTTCCACACATAAAATGTTTTTCTCTGACAAAAAAAAAAAAAATCAGAGCACATCATTTCATTTGTTGGGGGGGGGGGGGTACATGCCTATTAAACCACACAGCCTCAGATACACAGCTCAACACACTTCTCCCAAAGTCATCCATTTTAGGAGGAATGCAGTGAAAACTTGAGTCAAAATCTATGTATCATACCACAGCTTTCAACCTTCCATCTTCAAAATAAACATTAGCTCTTAAAATGTGGGAAAAATGGCAAAATATAGAACACTTGCAAATAGCTTGCTTACAGCTTCAACTAGGAAGCTCACAGGGTGGTTAAATGTGATTTTACTTTTAGAATAGTTCTTTTTATGGATTAATAACATTAATTTTTATTTCACAGTTAAAAACATTGACAATACTGAATGTGTGACAGAACCTTTCACTGTGGAACTTCAAGGAACGTGAAGTTTTTAAGACCATTAAATGAGAAACGCTCTTGGTAATGAATTACACTTGGGAGGTATGACTGCAAAAGAACATTCCACAAAACTATCGATAGTTCACAGAAAAGCATAATTTACTAATAATGGGCAGACTGCAACTTTTAAAGCAAAAACGTACTTCCAGATTTACAAACCTCACTCTCCAAAGCATCACTACACAAGTCGTTCTCTTTATTTATCACATCTATCTACAACTAAATAAACTAGTACGATAAATGGGAAGGAAGGGGGCAAAACAGCTTCATCATGTTTACATTTGTACAACCTCCAGTACCAAAGTCCCACAGAAAAACTAAGGACCATTTATTACTGAATGTAATTTCACTTCTCTCACACACATTATCTCTACAGTACCAACTAGTTGACTGTTTATACAAGTATGACTCGCCTACTAACTAAACCACATGCAGAATATTTCTGAATTAAGTGTTTACCTGAGGGTGTCTATTCTACAGCTAAAAGAACAAGGTCAGCATGCCCTGTTATGTACTCACATATCTATCTACAACTTCTGGGTTTCTGGCTTTTAACTTTCAAACCCGCTTTTCATTTGCTTAAAAAAAAAAAAATTAAAAAGTAAGTCGCTCCCCATACTGAGTTTTTGCCTACCCTAACAGGGAGTAATTTGGCTTTCTGGAGCTCAAGTAGTCTGGACTTACCTTAAGGTAAGCAAAGCACATGAAAATGGCAAAAATAAAAGTCGCCCTTTGTCTCCCACATGGTGAAGAGAACCAGGATGCTGATGCACGCACATCCAGAGAGCAAGATCCGGAAGTAAATAAAGCAAATAGATCCGCCTGCCTCTATCTCATTAATGAAGAAAGGGATAAGAAGCAGGCATGATCAGAGTTTTATACATCAATTGGAGCAGTAGCCAGGGACATCAGTGGTACAAAAGCATCACTGACTGGATGCTTTAAATAGCGCTCAATAATAGCAGCCACTGACTGATCACATAGATGCAGGGGGGAGGGCATGGAAGAACACAGTAGGGGGCCGTGCTATGTGCTGTGACATCATGCTTTGGATTACGGAAGAGGGGGAGGGAGCAAATGCAACAGAACGGGCGGTGAGGTGGAGAAAAATCTAAATTACCTTAAGAAGTGCAGAAGAGCAAGTACATTAAAATTGCACCCTTTATGAGGCTGGCCAGTATGGCGCCCTAGGCGGTTGCCTAGTTCGCCTATGCCTAAGGCCGGCCATGTGTGTCTGGGGTTAACCAGGGGGCATATTTAGTTTTAATTCTTATTGTTCTGGAGGGGGCGTGATGGTTAAGGGTGTTTAAGAAGGTAGTATTGAAATATAATACAGCTTCATCAAGAGGTAGGTTTTTTTTCGGGGGGGTGGGGGTCCAGTTGCACATTTTTAGGTCGTTTATAAAGTTGGAGCGGTTAAAGTGTTTTTTGTTTCTAATTAGGTGCGTAGATATTTGGGTCAGTTGTGGTGATTTTGATCTGAGTAAGAATGTGGCTTGGTGGTCACTCAGGGTGTCTGGTAGACACCCTGCTAGGGATCAGTGATGGGTGGGATACAAGTATCCAATCTAGAGTGGACTGGTGTTTGGTTCTCTTGTCTGTTCTTGTGGGGGAAGTGATGAGTTGGGTTAGGCCATGTAGGTTAATATGGGAGAGTGGGTTATGACTGGAACAGTTTTGCCAGTCGGTATTAAGGTCTCCTAATACTATGCTTTCCTGGGGGAGGGAGTTAGATATCCATTCTAGGAGTTTTTCTATAATGAGGATATTGTTGCCTGGAGGGATGTAGCATCCTATGATGTTAATGTGTTTACTATCATTAAGTTTTAGTTTTGTTAGAGTGAGTTCAACTTTATCGAGGTCTGGGGTTGTTATGTCTACTTTCTCAAGGATGAGGTGAGATTTATACACTGTAGCAACACCCCCCCCTCTTTTTTTCACTACGAATTATATTGTAACCTGATGCAGTGATTTCATTGTTGTGGTTGCCTGCTTTAAGCCAAGTCTCTTAGTATGACTATTTCAGGTTGATAAAAGGAGAGTAGTGCATGAAGGTAGTGGACTTTGTTTAGTATACTTCTGACATTTAAATTTAAAATGAGGAGCATAGATTTGCCTCAGTGGAGTAGGATATCATTCAGGTTGAGGGTTGGGGCTCCTAGATTTTGTGGGCCTGGGTTTGAGTGTATATCACCGCAGCTAATGAGTTGGGTTCTGAGGTAAAAATAGAGTTTGAGTAGTTTGTTTAAGGTCTTAAAGTTCTTTATAGTTGCTTGGGACTGGTAGTGTGATGGCTTTAATCTGTGTGCATAGTGGTGAATAAAGAAGGTTTGGTAGTGATATGGGACTAATTACATCCACTTTGCAGTTGTCTGCAAATTTAGTTAACAGGGCTTAACAGACATGATCTTCTGACAAAGCCAAATTGTTGGTGGTCAAACTTAATAGAATTTTTAATATCATAATTGATGAGATCAGTCATGATATGCTACTTAGCTTTACAGATCAGACTCTTAAGGCTGAACATTTTGCAATTCCCGGGGTCAGCTGTAGGGCTACCCATTTGGAGGTGCATAACCACAGCAGTGTGTCAGGATTCAAGTACGTAACCTGTGGCCAGGCTTAGGTTAAATGATTTAAGGAAAGATTCAGTGACAGCCTTCAGATGCTGTTTAATAAGCACCTAGGTATGTTATCAGGACACATAGAGGAAGCATTTTTGTTTTTAGATAATACCTTAAGAATATATTTTTAGTAATAATAGGTGAAAGGAAATCTGGGATGAGTGGTATTGGAATGGGTGCTTTGTGGATGAAGTTTGATGTAAACCTGATTACAATTGGTAAACTAATTGGGGTCAGAGTATGGGGTTCCACTGAAGAGAGGTTCAGAGTGATGTTGAGTGTTATTCCATATTTTTCTTAATTTTACTAATTTCAGAGTGATGTTGAGTGTTATTCCATAGTTTTCTTAATTTTACTAATATAGGTAAAGATGGCTAGGTAGTTATTCTTTCCTTCAAAAGATAATCTCCATTCGTGAGTTGCTTTTCTAGTCCTTGTAGTGCTTTTCATTTTCTTTGTTGCTGTTGTTGTGTCTTTCGGCTTTTCCTGGTTAGGGGTCGCCACAGCGGAACTCCGGTCCACTAATGATTGGCAGTAGATTTTTATGTGCTGAGTTGCCGGCCCTGACGCAAAACCTTCAACGAAGGTACGCCCATTCATGCATGTCTCCACACAGAAGACACTCTAGCTGAGAATCGAACAGGACAACATCTTACTGTGAGGCGACAACGCTACTGCAGCACCACCACCACATTGTAGTGCTTTTCATTTACTTGGTAATATTATTGTCCACATTGTGAGGAGTTATTACCTTACTTCATAGTTTAAGAGGCTTTTTCTCTTATTCTTAGCTATAGTGACTTGAACGTGGAAAAGCTCAAAGCCTTGAAGTATTTTCATTTTTGAAGTAAATCGAGATACCTCCACCTTTAGTCCCTGCCTGTGTAGTAGCTTGTCAAAATGTGTAGAGGGCATTATAACCTTGCACTCTCAGTATGCTCTCCACATTTCAGCCATATCTCAGTGACCATGCAGAATTCTCTAAGGTAAAGACAAATTCTAGGGAGTTAGGTTTTTTAGACTCCAAGCATTGAACAGTAACACCTTTAGATTTTCTTGGTTTTGATTTGCTATTTCAGAAGTGCTTTCAGTTTGGCATCACCTAAAAAAGCACTATGCAGGGAGGACAACTTTTTAGTTAATATTTGAAAGCCTAGAAGGGAGATGTGCAGACCATACCTGGCAAAGCAGCATGGTCTGGTAACCATTTCCTTACATGCTGACATATATTGCATCCCCTTAGAATGACACTAGAAACTAAAGTAATTATTGAAGTCAGTCGTTTTTTCTTCATATTGTGGGATCATCTTTGGAGAAGATAAAATGCTGCTCAATGCTAAGGTCATACCAGCCTGAGACACACATTCAAGAGCTCCACTATGTCCCCCTTCATATCATCTAGGGAGGTACATCTCAGGTCATTTACACTCACATGGACTATGACTCATACTGGTATTTGTGGCCCAATGACCTGAGCGCAGGTAGGGTATACTAGCCTGAGACACATATTCAAGAGCTCCACTATGTCCCCCTTCATATCATCTAGGGAGGTACATCTCAGGTCATTTACACTCACATGGACTATGACTGAGTCATACTGGTATTTGTGGCCCAATGACCTGAGCACATTCATAATGTGGTGGACCTTGGCTCCTGATAAACAACTGACCTTCACTTTCTCCTTACTCATGCTCCTGAAAGGATATCAGTTTATCTAACAATGGGGTATCCAATGACTAAAATGCTGGGCTTCACTGGTGGCTTGCCTTAAGAGAGTTGAAGTATAGGCTCCATGAGATGAGGCTCTGTGTGTGGGTTGATGTGGGCATTGTTTTAAAAGAGTGCATTCAGGGTTGCTGAGGGAGTTTGTTATGTGTATTTCACCTAGGAGGTCTTTGGGGTTTAGTTAGGTTATATTTATATCCCTCAGCAAATGTGGATCTATGTGTCTGCTTTGAATTGTGTTTAATCGGTGCAGTGCGTGTATACTACTGAAAACTTTACTGACATTAGGAGTGCTTTTATGTGAGAGCTTTGCCTCCAGTGACATTGTGTAACTACATCTCTCACATACCATATTTTTACCCAAATAGTAGTAAATATGAGGCAGTTTTATATTGCCTCAGAATGCCCATAGCCACCAAGCTGGTAACAGAGGAAGTGGGAAAGTTATTGTCCATGGCAACAGACCCTTTTTATTGATTTGAAGCCATGCTCTCCAAAGCAGAAATGGAAGCAACCTCCATCCCCCAACACAACCCAAATGACACATAGCCCGCAGACTCAGTGTGCCACTCAACCACAGCCAATAAGGCAAAACAACATACCCAACACACTAGTCATCGGTGACTCTATAGTCAGGCACACTGATGTCCCACTCACCAGGCTAAACAAGGAGAAGGTTACTATCAGCTGCCTGTCAGGTGTCAGGATCTGCCACATAACCCACGCACTCAGGTCACTCCACAACAAGTACAAATATGACTCTGTCATTGTCCATGTTGGTGTGAACAACCTGAGATATACCTCCCTGGACTACATGAAAAGAGACATGGAAGAGCTCTCCGATCTTGTAGCCCAGGCCGGTATGACCCTAGCCCTGAGTAGCATCCTGCCATTGCCCAGAATGATACCACAGTACAAGGACAAAATTAATGACTTCAACAATTGGCTAACCTTCTGGTGCCATTCTAAAGGGATCCAGTATCTGTCTGCCTGGGATGACATGGTCGACAGACCACGATGCTTTGCCAGAGATGGCCTGCACCTGTCACCCCTGGGATTCCGGATACTGGCTATGGTTCTTGCCACCCCTATACTGCCTTTTTTAGGTAAGGTTCAAATGACAAATTCACCACTGTAACAGGAACAGGCAAGCAAAAACTGTGGGTGATGCTACTCAATGCTAGAAGTCTAAATCTCAAAATGCACTCACTCGAGGCACTCCTTAAAATGGAGAACATCGATATCTGTGCAGTGACTGAGACCTGGTTCAAGGCTCCAGAGAGGACCCCTGCACTACCAGGCTATAACTCATACCACACTTTTCGGCCATGTAACCTGGAGCGGAACATCAAAGGTGGAGGTGTGTCCATATTCATTAAGGATATCCACACCTCCAGACTAGTTGCTCAGCATAATGCAGCCGAGGTTATCCAAGTGCAACTAACTCTGGGCAAAACTGCAATCCATATTGTAGCTTGCTACAGATCACCCACCATGCCCCAGGATTCCCACTCCTCTTTTCTTGATGTACTGGAAAATATTAGGGTTCAACCAAGCACCCTAATAATGGGCGATTTCAACTACCCCACCATTAACTGGGAAAACTACTCATGTACCAACTCCTTTGCTCAACACTTTCTGGAATTCATAAACTCCAATGCCCTGGATCAACTTATCCACACCCCCACCAGGGGCAACAATATCCTAGATCTAGTCATTACCAACATGAGTGACCGGTGTTCTACAACTGAAGTCTACGCCTCATTGGTCCGATCCGACCATAAGCTAATTACCCTAGATATCCACATCCTGCCCCCACCCCCCATTAAGGAAACCATGGTAAAAAATTTCTCCAAAGCCAACTTCATGCTTTTTAAGATAGAAGTGGTGAACTTCATGATACCCATGCAGATAGACAATACAGTTACGACTACTGAATCCTACACAATTGCACTTTATAAGCATTCACATGAGTGCATGGATCGTGCTATCCCAAACAGAACCAAGATGCTATCCTCCAAAAAAAGGAAGCCAATCTGGTGGTCCCCTGCCATAAACAAACTGTACAACAGAAGGAAGAAACTGTTGCAAAAGAGAGTAAAATCCCATGAGTGGAGGAGCTCCCTGGTCAGCCTCAGTAAGAAGCTGTGATCACTGATAAAATCCTCCAAAGCTAGTTATGAAAACAAATTTGCCACTGATTCTAAAGACAACCACAAAGCATTCTATAGCTATGTCAAGAATCTCAATGGCAACACTCAGATCTGCTCTGAGTTACAGCACAATGGCACTAAATATACAGACCCAACTGATATTGCCAACATCCTGGCAGATAGATTCAGTGCTAACTTTACCCCCCTCTCACCCCCTAAAGAGCCCATCTCTATACTGGAAGAATGCAAAGTTCCTGTAATCACGGCTGCACAGGTAAAAACCACACTCTCCAAAGCCAAGAACACAGCATCCATGGGACCTGGCAACATCCCAGGCTGCATTCTACATGAACTACAGAACGAACTGGCACCCCACCTAAGTACCATGTTCAATCATAGACTCACCTCAGGCTTTGTGCCCACTGAATGGTGCACAGCGACGGTTATCCCACTTCACAAGGGGGGGGGCCAACACGGACCCCGGGAACTACCGCCCCATTAGCCTGATGAGCCTGGTCTGCAAGGCCATGGAACGTATCATCATGGAACTTATAAACAAAGACATTGGTAATCTCCAAACTCTGGACCCCACTCAGTTTGGGTTTGTAAAAGGCAGATCATGTCTCCTAAACCTGATAGACTTCTTTGAAGTGGTCACCAAAGGCATAGACAAGGGTAAGGTGGTTCACACAGCCTATCTAGATCTTGCCAAGGCTTTCAACACCATCCCCACTCTGGAATTATAGATAAACTCACTAAACTAGGTATAAATCCCTATGTCACAAGATGGGTTGCCAACTGGCTCACTGACAGAACCCACACTGTGAAAGTAGCAGACTCCAAATCCGATTTCAGACCAGTGACAAGTGGAGTACCACAGGGTTCAGTCCTGGGTCCTCTCCTGTTTGGTATCTACTTCTCTGAAGTACAGGCTAACAAAGAAAGTCTTTGTCTAATGAAGTTCGCAGATGACTGCAAACTAGGAGCCGTAATCGAAACTCCTAATGATGTTGACATCCTACAAAAGGGCCTCACTGGGACAGATGCCTGGTGTCAAAGCCATGGCCTCAAGCTCAATGCCAAAAAGTGTATTGCCATCCCCTTTGGTAAAAACTCTGTACCCATGAACTACAACATTGGCAGTAGTATACTTAACACCGAAAGTGTGATAAGAGATTTTGGGGCACAGGTGGACAGTAGTCTCTCCTTTGATAATCACATTGCCACAGTAGTCAGGAAGTCCTTCTACGTGGCACCCCTCATCACAAAAGGTTTCTCATCCAGAAAAAAAGAGGTCATTGTTCCCCTCTACTCATCACTCATTAGACCCATTATAGAGTACAACACCCCTTTTGCTATGTACCTCACAAGACATCTACAACAACTGGAAAGGCTGCAGAAATACCTCACAAAGAGTATTACCAGCCTCAAACAGATGCCCTACGCAGACCGAATCAAAAAACTCCAGCTTTACTCCGTGACGTATTGCCTACTCAGAGGTGATCTCTGCCTAACATACAAAGCTATGTCAAACCCAGAGCTGTTAGACATGCTCCACTTAAAGAAATCCCAATCCCTCCGAGCTACATGCTCTAGGGACCTAAACCTTGTCACCACAATAAACAGAACATGCCGGAGGGATAGATTCCTGTCCCAGAGACTTCCCATACTCTGGAATAAACTACCTATCTATATCAAACAAAGCTCCTCATTAGCATTCTTCAAGAAAAATCTTGATGATTGGATGGGAAATCGGAAATTCACCCCGGGGATCACCTCTGTGGCTCGGCTCGACAGTGGCACAGGAAAATACTTTTTTTGGGTGGCAAAAGCCTGGGTACCTTTTTGGCTAGGCTTGTATAGGCCCCAGGGCTGATAGCCTAGTACCTACCTATGAACCTACCTATGAACCATATCAGTTTATTTAAGAATTAACTGATTGTCAGTAAATATGAGGCAGTTTTATATTGCTTCAGAATGCCCATAGCCACCAATCTGGTAACAGAGGTAGTGGGAAAGTTATTATCCATGGCAACAGACCCTTTTTATTGATTCGACAGTTGGTGAACATTTTATTTGTTTTGTTGAGTGTACTCATTTTTTAATTGTAAACAGTTTTTTTGCAAAGGACTGTAATTAACATGATTGTTTGTTCATATAAATAAATTAAATGTTTAGTAGCAAGGCTTCAGTAACAAGATGAAGGAGGGTTACTAATGTTATTTAGTATCTTCCCAGAAACCCAGCTATGAATCCCCCCTGATGGCCGTCTTTTTGTGTTGTAACTAGTTATGATAGTAAATAAAGATAAAATGATGCGCTAATTCCTTCTGTTTGTATTGCAGAGGGACCAGTTGGCACACATTTAAAGGACCACTACGGGCAAACAATGAAAAAACATATATTTTTTATCTTGCCATGATTTACTGCACTTCCCAAAGCTGCCTGCAGAAAAATAAGCACTCATTCCTAATTTTATTTTTTTTTACTCTTGTCTGCCCTCATGGGGGCAGACATTGTGATTCCTTTGGAAAGCTAAATCTGTCTCAATGCACAGACTGTGAGAACAAATAGCCCTACCATTTGTTGTCAGACTAGACTTCCATTCACTTAGAATGGTCCACCTGAAAAAAAATGCCAAGTTTGAGAGTCTGCAGCTCATGTGTCTTTGACTGGTATGTGCTGAGTTTTACAAATGTTGTTCCTACTGATGTACTACACATTCTCTGAAAGAAACTTGCAAAAGTGTCAAGAAATTACTGAGATAAAAAAGACTTTTTACAAGGAGCAGTTTTGCAAGTTTCAATTCCTGGCCAAGTTACTCCTCCCATCTCCCCTCCTTCAGTGGGCTACAGTCTCACATTTCCAGCTTGGGTAGATTCAACTATTTTGTCAGCTTTGCATGACAATAGACATCAAAAAAATCACAGCCTGGTGTGCCACTGAATCTGTTCCCTTGTATGTCTCTATGCCTCTTCACTTCTGAATAGCATTTCCCAGGAATAAAAAAAGCAAACGCATCAGTCCAGAGTTTAGGCCAGTTTATCCATTTAAGATGTGCACAGTGTGTAGTAAATCATGGCAAGATAAAAAATATATGTTTTCTTCATCATTTGCCCGTAGTGGTCCTAGATCACCACTTGTGAATGTTCTTTGTCATTTAATGAGATTGCTTATTAAAGCTGAGGCCTATGCTGAGACAAATTTGGGTAAAAATATGTTTTGTGAGTAAATGACTTGGACCTAAACTGGCTGAAAAATGTATTATGAACTACAACTGACCTTATTAATACATTTTAATTATTATTTTTGTATGTTAATCAGGCAGTGCATAACACACCCAGACTCCCATTAGTAGTTTAACTAATACATTATTATTGTTATTATTTTTGTATGTTAATCAGGCAGTGCATAACACACCCAGACTACCATTAGTAGTTTAACTAATACATTATTATTGTTATTATTTTTGATTGTTAATCAGGCAGTGCATAACACACCCAGACTACCATTAGTAGCTTTCCCTGCTTGTAGATATAACAGGGTCAGAAAAAATGAAACTCTGATTTCGTCCACAAAAGGCTGAAAGAAAATAATATTTACTTTTCTTCTGGGAGTGTAAAACAGCATATTTCTGAAAAAAAAAACAGATTTGCTGTTTTTATTGGTTTTGTCCTGAATGATTACAGCTATTTAAACTGGTTATAAGTGTTGCAAGAGAAGTACTGTGTTTGACATGTAAAGTCAATCTATTTCACAAATGAGGAATGCATTGGGTAAGGTACTTGTCATGCCTTCTGGTATTGTTGATGTGATAGTATAGGTTTACAAGTAGTTTTATTGCGGTGACGATCTTAGAGTGCTGTGTCCTTCATTGCATGGGAACTTTAATGGACATGACCCCCTCAGGAATGTGTAGGACACTGTAGAGAGACAGGTCTCAGTCTATCAGAATAGCTAAGGTTACTGAGACCTGAGATGTTTTTGTTGAGGAAACATTTAAGTAATTTGAGTTGCTTTCAGTACTTTGTGAGGTATGTGCCAATGGGGACACTGTTTTCATTGATAGGCCTAATAAAGGATGAATATAGTAAAGGTGTACTTATTTGGAACTTGAGGAGATACCACAAAGGATAAGCTGTGTAAAGTAGAAGGATTTTATAACAACCACAGAGGCATGGTGGCCAAAGGAGTAAAGTATAGTTTATTTAAAGAGAAGCTCATTGCTAACCAGTATTCTACCTTTTCTTATATTCCACTATAGCTGATTTTGGTTATTATATGTATTTCTGGATTCCAACATATTTTTGTTTCACAAATTTCTCAGGAAAGCAATTTTTTGCATTTGCAACTCACTAGAAGAAATGTTCATAGGAGTTTTCGAGGCTAATGGCCGTAGAGCCTTTTTAAGCCTCGCCATTCATGCTCCAATTTTCATAATTGTCAATGCCCAAGGACTAGAATGACTTAGTTTTATGCCTGTGCCTTACAGCATCTACAAGTTGCTGATGTCCATAAAGGCCACAATTAACAAGCAGGTATGAATTTATGATTTCCCATTCATTGGTCCAAATGTCATTTGAATAGGCTTAAAGAAGAGCTCTGTTTCACATAAATGGGGAGTCTGTTTCAGAGAAAGGGTAATCTATGAAACACACACCTGTTCCTCCAACATGTTTTGCTTATGTCACAGACGAGGTTTAGAACCTTTGTTTGGGTAATTCTTGTGCTGTTTGTTTTGTGAATGTGTAGCTTATCCATCAGGGCTGGATCAGAGAATGCCTTGTAGTTTAGGCATAGATCACCCCTCAGTTATCTGAAGGAGACTGAGTCAGGGACAAGGATTTGAGGTGTCCACACAGGACATGTAGTTTACACCATGTATTCTTTTAATGAGGAATCTCTGTGGCCAGTATAGTTGTTGCAAATACCTGATCAGGTACAAGTGGAAGAGTGCATTGTACTCGATTATTTGTCGAATGAGGATGAGCATAGTGGGACTATGATCTCCTTAGATCTGGATGCCATGCTATGACTTATAACTTGCACCACATGGAAGGATTTTCTCACCACCATGGACACATGGTGATCAAAGTTCAGGTTACTGTCAACCTGAGTTTTCAAGTCCCTTTCCACAGGGTCTACTCTTAGGATGGTGTTATAAATGTTGTAATTTGCAGGAGTGGTCATCTTCCCAAAGGGTATAAATATGCTATTTTTGCACTGAGTTTTAGGCTATGGTTCTGGCGCCAGTTATCTGGCTTTCAGACCCTCCTCAAGGATATATACATCTTTGGAGGAATCAGTCATTGCACCTAGCTTGCAGTCATCAGCAAATCTAGTCATCCAAAGACCCTCTTCGTCAGAGAAGTATATTCCAAACAGGAGAGTTCCAAGTGCTCAGCCCTGTGGAATACCACTAGCAACAGGCCTATTCTATTGGTGGAGGTGGATTCCTCCACCCTATCTTCATGTGTTCTTTCCATGAGCCATTTGACTATCCATCGGGTTACATAGGGTTTATGTCCAAATTTGTGAGTTACTCTATAATACCCAAGTGAGGTAGTATGTCAAATGGTTTTGCCAGTTTTAGGTAGGCAGTATGCACTATTTTGCCCATTATCCATGGCTCAAGAGGCCTTCTCGAAGTAGTCCACTGGGTTTAGTAGGTGTGAGATATGCTTGACGAAACCAAATTTGGATGGGTCCAGTGTTTGAACTTTTTCCATGGCCTTGCATATAACACTAGTCCAAATTATGGGTCTGCAGTTCCCTGGGTCTGTTGATGGTCCACCTTTATGTAGAGGGATGACCATTGCAGTCCTGAATTCCCTAGGGATGAAGCCTGTCTGGAGGCTGTGGCTGAATATAGATTGTAGTGGGCCTGACAGGTCATGTTTCAAACTATATAGGAAGTATCCCTGGATATTATTGGGACTCATTGTTGTAGTGTGTTTAGCTCTGGAGAGCACAGTGAGGACCCGTTCTTTAGTAACAGTGGGGGGATAAATGGTAGCGGGTATTTCCTGGGGAGTAACAAGTTATCTTTGAGTCATATGGACTCTATCTTCTGCTTGTACTTTATTGCTCTTGTGTAACAGTTTTAAGTAAAGTTAGTGTCATCTACTCTTTTATCTTGGACTTTGGTAACTGCTTTAGCCAATGAAATGTTTCTGTCAAGGCTTTTCTCTCTATAGTATAAGGTTGAGAGTTATGGCTTTAATTATAACTGAAATGTCATGAAATCACAAGAAATTAATGGCTTTTGTTGTTGTGTCTTTCGGCTTTTCCCGGTTAGGGGTCGCCACAGTGGAACTCCGGTCTGCTAATGATTGGCAGTAGATTTTTACGTGCCGAGTTGCTGGCCCTGACGCACAACCTTCAATGAAGGTATGCCCATTCATGCATGTTTCCACACAGAAGACGCTCTAGCTGAGAATCGAATAGGACAACGTCTTACTGTGAGGCGACAATGTACTTATACAGTAGACAGTCATTTTTTCCTAATTAGAACTAGCCAGTACAACTTTATATATTTATACATACATACATACATAAATAAGTAAACAGACACACATATTCCATGTGAATTTGTAGTTTCATTTATTTAACAAAATACACAAGCAAGAAGACACACAGGTTCCACGTGAAGTCATTTGACTGTTTTATAACTAATGATATATCTAGGCATAGATAGCTATTTTTGATATAATGTAACAGTTTTACAGTGAAACAGTGTAAATTGCAGTGAGAGCAAATGTGATATTTTGTTGCAAAGAGACAATTTGCTAATGAATCGCGACAATGCCATACATCTATAAAGCACACAGTTTAAAGAACACCATTGCACATAAAAATGAAAAATAAATAAATAAACATAGAGAGATCCTTCTATACGTAACACAGCCACTCTGTTAAAAGGCTTACTTATATTTATACATTTACATATGTACATACATACAAATATTTCAGGCATGAGCAATAATGCCCTTCTTACCTGCAAAGTTATAGTTATAGTTTGATCTCATTTCCATTTGTTATATTTTTTCAGCTATCATCTTGCTTGAATTCCACTTCTGCATTTTGACAAACTGTTTGCAATTCTTTCAAAAAGTGGTATAATTCTGTACTCTCATTACAATTTACTGTTTTGCACCACAGAGCTCAGGTTGTGACTCAGAAGGGTCTGTCAGCTACCCACTTACATGGTAATCAGACTGGAGTTTCAATATATATTAAAGACGCACACATCTCCAGGCTGGTCAAAAAGTATGACGCAGAGGAGACACTCCAGGTGCAGTTAACCACTGACAAGACCCCTGTTCAAATCATAGCCAGCTACAGGCCCCCAACTTTTACTCAAAATACCCAATCATCCTATCTGGACCTCTTAGAATCTACCAAGATTCAACCCTTTACCCTGATCCTAGGCAACTTTAACTATCCAGCCATAGACTGGAAGAACTACTCATGCCAAAACACAAATGCCCAGAGAGTCCTTGATTTCATCAAGGCAAATGCCTTGGACCAGTTGGTCGACACCCCCACAAGAGGTGATAATATCTTGGACGTGGTATTAACCAACAAGAGTAACCACTGCAGCATGTCTACACTGTCATCATCCTTGGTAAGATCCGACCACAAAGCTGTCACTTTCAAACTCACCATCTCCCCCGATCCCCCTAGCTAGTGTCAAACAAAAAAACCTTCTCCAAAGCCGATTATAACCTCCTGAGGGAAGGTATAAACAGCTTTACAGCCTCCTCTCCCTCTCCTGGAACTGACACAAATGTCCAAACCTACCACCAAAGTACTATACAAGCATTAATATAGCTGCATGGAATCAGGAATACCCGACAGGACAAAATCCACTTCCTCAAGAAAGAGTAAGCCTGTCTAGTGGACATGTGCAATTTATTTAAACTCTATAATAAAAGGAAAAAAAATTGTTGCCCAGGAACAAGAAAGAACAGATGCCTTATTGGAAACAATGTCTCCTTAGCTTGAACAAGCAAATAAGAGCACTAGTGAACTTCTCCAAAGCAAACTTCATGTCCAAACTGGCCACATCTACTAAAGACAATTATAAGGCCTTCTTCACATATGTCCGCAATCTCAAAGAAAGCACTCTGCTCAGAACCGGTGGTCAAGGACACCACATACACAAACACTGTAGATATAGCCAACTTGCTGGCAGACAGATTCAGAGAACGTCATCCCTCTGTCTCCCCATCAGTAAATCAGGACATCTCCAGCATGTGCCCCCTCCCTTTATATCTAAGGAGCATGTCATCACTGCCCTCTCAAAGGCAAAAAGACAGCCTCCATTGGGCCTGATAACATCCCAGGCTGTTTCCTACATGAACTCAGGTAGGAACTTGCAACACCATTAGGCACCCTATTCAATCAAGGCCTGAGTACCAGCTTTGATCCAGCTTAGTGGACAGCTACTGTCATCCCTTTTGCACAAAGATGGAGCATCTACAGATCCAGGAAATTATAGCCCCATCAGCCTAACTAACCTGATCTCAAAGGCCATGGAACAGATTATCATGGACCTCATTAACAAGGACATTGGCAACCTCCAAACGCTTGAACCCACACAGTTTGGTTTTGTCAAGGGGAGGTCATGCGTGTTAAATTTGGTCGACTTAATGAGACAGTCAACAAAGCCATGGATGAGGGGGAGATGGTGCACACTGCCTACTTTGATCTGGCCAAAGCCTTCGATTCTATTCCCCACTCGGGTATAATTGATAAACTCTCTTAACTGGGTATCAGTCCATATGTTACCAGATGGGTAGCAAACTGGATCACTGCTAGAGCACACCTAGTCAAAACAGGGGAAACCATCTCAAGCAATAGACCTGTAACAAGCAAAATACCTCAGGGATCAGTCTTGGGGCCTTTGTTGTTTGGGACATACTTTTCTGAGGTGCAGGCCAAAACCAGTGGGCTATAGATGACCAGATTTGCAGATGACTGCAAGCTGGGCACTGTTATCAATTCCCCTAGTGATGTGGACATCCTCCAAGAGGGTCTCACCCAAACAAATGACTGTTTCCAGAAACATGGCCTCAAACTGAATGCCAAAAAATGCATCATCATCCCGTTTGGGGAGAGTGACGTCCACACAAATTATCACATTAATAACAAGGTCCTATGCATGCAATCAGTCATGCGGGACTTGGGCACCCAGGTTGATAACAACCATATTGCCTCCATTGTATGAAAAGCTTTCTACATGGCCCATCTCAGGTATCTCATCCAGGGACAAGGAGGTCATAATATCCCTGTATTCTTCCTTTATAAGACCCATTATTAAGTACAATGCCCTATTTGTCGTGTACCTCACAAAGCACATGCAGCAGCTGGAGAGACCACAGTGGTTCCTCACCAGGAGAATCCAGGGCCTCAAGCATCCACCCTACACTGATAGGCTAAACGCCCTGTCTTTCTACTCAGTCTCATACAGACTCCACAAAGGTGACCAATGTCTGACATACATAGCAATCTCAGACCCCACCTTGATGGGACTGCTGCAAATCTGCAAGTCTAGCTCCACTCAAGTAACCCGCACATGCGACCTCAACCTGGTCTGTGACATCAATAGAACTTGGTGGGACAGATATGTGTCCCAGAACCTCCCCCTTCTGTGGAATAGACTCCCTCTCCATGTCAAGCAGAGTACCTCATTATCCCTTTGTAAGCACACCCTGGATAACTAGATGAGGAATAGAAAATACACCCCTGGGATTCCACCCGTGTCCCTGCTGGACAGGGGCATCAGGTACTGACTTGTTGGAACATGGGCAAAATTCTTGGCTAGGCTTATAAGTGCCTCAGGGCCAATAGCCTAGAAACTTCCTATTATCCTACGATCCTGCAAGTAAACAAACAAATAAACAAACAGCTAAATAAAGAAATAATGGGAATAAATTAAATTATTTCATACAGAGGTTAGGTTTAATTCATGGTACCTTGGACAGTACAGCACACATCTATTTGTTGTTTTCATTACTTATTAAATACACAATTAAATGTTTGTTTACATGTACCATGTTATATGTGTATATAGTCAGTACTCTTACAGAACATAAAACAAAGTAGGGGGTATTCAGAAAGAAAAAATAGCACAGTGTGTAAAGCTAAACTGTGCAGTAAGTGTTGTCATGCAGACCATGTGCTATTCAAAGATATCTGTAGCACAATCATGGTGGTATGAAAACTGGTGTTGTCAATATACTAATGACCATATAATGATATTCAAATGAGATGGATTATAGAAATACATTCATCAATAAACTGATGTTTTTGTCTGCATATATATTCTATATGCAGAATGGACATTTGTAGGTTAATAATTTCATAGGTATATACTAGGCATGCAGTTCAAAAGACCATTGAGAAGCATAGCCAGCTAAGCCTGAGCACTGTATAGTGAGTTAAGCTCCATGGTCAAGAAACACCATGCTATATACCCCAAAAAAGATTTATGATTTCCCGGCTATTCATCCAGAATATTACTGAATACAGACCATGTGTAGTATTCCTTGGTATGCATAGGGAGTTTATGCATAGGGAGTTTATTTAGTAAGTATAGTGCTGCGGTAGCATTGTCGCCTCACAGCAAGACGTTGTCACGTTCAATTCTCAGCTAGAGCGTCTTCTGTGTGGAGGCATGCGTGAATGGGCGTGCCTTCGTTGAAGGTTGTGCATCAGGGCTGGTAACTCGGCACGTAAAAATCCACTACCAAACATTAACGGACTGGAGTTCCGCTGTGGCGACCCCTAACTGGGATAAGTTGAAAGACACAACAACAAGGATTCCTTGGGATAGAAATATTTTGTTCCAGCCATGTTCTATTTCTGTGTCTATAAAAGATTACAGGCTTTGTTGTGGATGTTCATGATGGTGTGTGTTTGTATAGCTGTAAGAGGTCAAGCAGGGTGTAATGGGCCATGTACCCTACTGATGGACAGCACTCTGCTGAAGAATGGCATACACAAGTACTGCACATATCAACAATGCCATTTGAACCCTTGATAAAAGTATCACCATGAATAGTAAGCAACAGTAAGGATTATGGAAGGGTGTACAGCTCAGCAAACTGCGTGGCCTCACTGTGAATGTCATAATTTGGGCTTTAACACAAATTTTACATGTTATACCTTTGGTATCACAATGCATTGCATGTAATGTCAGCATGTTCCGGGAGCACCAGGAAGATACTAGGCAATCAAACATGCAGGAAGCTCCAATCAACAAAAGGTATTATTGGAAGGTGCAATGTGTGTCTTACAGGTAACACCCAGGTTCTGCAAATAAAAGACAACAGTGTTAGGCATGTTAGACGAGGTTATTTTTCAGGGTTCCTATTATATGATCAAAGACGCATTCTTTTAAATGCGTCTTGATCGAACTTGAAAGCACGAAACGGCAAAATAGCGAAATGGCATATAAGCAATTTTTTTCCCTTTGGCTGTCTCCATTACTTTGCCATTTTCGTCACTGTAGTGCGATCTTGAAGTTGGTATATTTAAGCAGGAGGGTGGGGGGCACAGCCCCCACATTGGGGGTGTGGGTGGGGGTGAAGCCCCCCACCTTATGTAATGTTTTAAAGTTTTTTTTTTTTCTTTTGTGGAACAGCAATTTTTTCCCTTGGAAAAAAATCGCTGTTCTAAGTGTTCGGGATTGTAAATTTTCACTTACATGGGGTCGATAAATCAGTGTTCGCTTTTTTAAGCATTCACTGATTTAATATTGACCCATTTTTAGCTATCTTTCATAAGCTTTGTACTTCCATCTTCCTAATTTCTTGATGTTCTTCCATGATATCCTTGCCCACTGTACACGAGAAGCTGCTGCTATGCTAAATGAGCATGGAATCTAACTAAGCATCTGGTATATATTTGGATTCCAAGCTTCATCACTTCACTGTTTTCTTCAATACAGCTCTCACATGAAGCTGGGTAAGCAGGGTACCCTTCTCATGGCAGAAAACTGCTCCTTCTTAAGTACCAGTCTATGATGAAACTGTGTAAGTGGACTTCTGTGTTGTAGGCACAGTGTTTGGTCATGTTGTAGGCATTGTACTATGTTCCACTCTGTGGCCCCTGAAGCTGGAGCCAGCCATTGGTTCTTTACCTTTTGATCAGTCATATGTTGCTCCTATTTATCATCAGAATATTCTTATTCGGACCAGCTAAATGCTCCAACAAAAGTTTGATAAACAACAGGCTATGAAAAACAATCTCTTTAATTATTGATATGTATTTTGGAGTTTGTCCCATAAGGCTCGCACTGCCACCCCATGGCTTTGTGCTGCCTTCAACTTGTTTGAATCTGCCTCTAACAGTAGCAGAATGTGTGACCTCCATTATTTTACTGCTACGAGGCATACAACTGGACAATCTTGCACCTTCCTAGTGTCTCTAAACTGTTGTAGTACCCTTTTGTATGCCACCTAGTTACCTGTAGTGAGGGTGTTTATTAGCTGTTGTTCTCATATGTCCACAGATACTGTGAATGAATTTGTACCCACAGTGGTACTGCTGCTCTTTCCAGTGCCACTCTCTTGAATTGAGCCCACTGTGAAAACAACATAGTGTAAAATGTCCAATTATTCTTCACCTCACCCTTTTTGCTGATTGCTTCCTGCCTGAACTATACATATGTTGTCCAATTTTTGTTGGGAGTAGCTTGTTTGCCTTATGTTTGTATAGCCAGGAAGAACTCCTACTCTGTAATGGCAAATTTATGTCTACATATAATTACTCTTGGCCACCTGATGCTGAGCTTGATTCCTCCTAAGTACCTCCCTCCACCAAATTCGTAGGGATATGGCAGCCATTATCCTAAAAAAAATCCAGTGCAGTCTGACTGTGCTAACACACAAGAAAGATTATCATCTCTAAAAATTTAGATGACTGAAGGCAAGAATACTCTTGCTACTTGAGTCACACTTTTAATATTCTTGTCAACTGGCATATAACAATTGGAAAGAACTGTTACTTGTTAAACTAGCAATAAAGGGTCAGTGACATGGATGCTGTTAGGAACAGCTATACTGTCACCTTACTCAAATACCTCCTGCATGCCAGTGTATGAGTGCGCGCATGCATATATGTATACATCCACCATAAACAGAGACACACTCAAATACTGAAACAGATTTATATAGACACACACACACACACACACACATATATATATATATATATATATATATATATATATATATATATATGTTATAAATATATATATATATATATATATATATATATATATATATATATGTTTTATATATATATATATATTTTATATATGTGTGTGTTTGTGTGTGTGTGTAAAGACATACACATATATGTGAATCTATAAAGACAAAGATATAACAACCAAAGCAATATATATGATAAACACATAATGACACATGCATTTATTTATTTAAATTATTATAAGTGTGACTCAAAAGTCTTAACTATATTCCACAGTTTATACTGAATGTTATCTGCAGTATTAGAAGTGAATTCGAAGTGAAGTGCAGACAGAAACTGTTAATGCTTAGTTATTTAGACTCAGTACTTAGTCGGTTCTGTTTTCTTTGTTCTTTATGCTATAATCCTTATTAATCAATGCATTTAAAGTCATCTGCTGTTTGTGCTTAGAGATTAAAAGCAGTACACACTGTTTTTTTTCTCTGTGTCGTTTATGCTGTAACCCTCGGTATTATCCTGCATTTTCTGTGTTTCAACAACAGCTGAGATTGTTTTTAGTAACCCTGTATATCTGTATTATTAGTCGAAATAGAAACTGGCCTAGATACGTTGACTGGTTAAGCCTCTGCTTCGTCTCTTTCCTACTTTCCCTATTCTCCCTGCTTCACTCTGCTACATGCCACTGTGTCTATTCTTCTTCCCCTGCTCAACTAATATTGTTTTGTTCTGCTCTCTTCTCTACAGTTGTTCGCACTGCATTCAACCCTCTGAGTGCTTCCCATCCCATTCCATTTCATCCAAAGAAACCTCCCAATAAGGACATCCAAACCGGGACTCCTGAAGTGCTTGTAACAGCCTCCCACAAGACTTAATTGAAGTGTATGTACTGGAATTTCTCACTACGACTAGTGCTTACATTACAGTAGTGATTGTGCTTTCCCCGCGCTTGCTAAGTAGCCTACAGTGGTCCTTTAACTCCCCTTATTTCCTCTTCTTTACCCACTTTATTTGGCCATTCTGGTCCCACCAAAATGTAATTCATATATTTTGCCATTAGGTGGCACTGCATACCCACTTATAGTGTAAAATTCATATTTTGCGGAACTTGTGTTTTCTCTTGAGCAGACCCCTTCCTCTCATAAGATTCTTACCTTGCCAGCCTGCTTTGACTAGAGTATATAATTTTCTTTTTTATTCCCCATTCTCCACAGCCTAGAATCACCTCTGCTGTTCTTTACCTGTAGTCCCTCTAAGCTTCCTCATTCCAACTACAGTTTTTGTCAGCCACCTTCTCACAAACTCTACCCACTCCATTTGCCCTTAGGGCTCACTCCACTCCCCTACCCTGCCCCCAAGTCTCACCCACCCCCACTACTCCTACTTTTTATTTCATCCTCTAACCCCTCCCCCTCCCATCCAACCAATCATCTCCTTACTTGATCCCATCCCCTCTTATTACCACCTGCCAATTACAACCACTCCAACTCCACCAGTCAAAGTCTCTATTTACATTTAAACCTACTCCTACTACACACTCATACAAACATCCTAACATCCTTACATACTGCTAATAGAGACTTACACCCCTCTACCATGCCCTCTCTACTACCACAAACCCTTCTCATCCCATCCATCAGCTTATTATTCTTAATGCCATTATATCATGCTACCTCCTACTCCTATAACCAACTCCCCCCTCCTTCTTCTCCTACACTCCCATTCCCAACCTCCTTCATCTCCCCACAAAAACATACTTCCACACCATGTCCACCTCATTAGTTCAGTCCAACCCACTCCACTACAGAGTACAAATTTCACCCCCTCAATAAAACATCATATACCTAAACTAATACTTCACTCTCCACAGCAATTAAATACCAAATTGAACCTACTACTACCATCTTTCTTTGACTACCTCTGCTTAGCAGGGGACATACACCCCAAACCTGAACCCAATACTTCCTCTTATCTCAATCCTCCACTCACAAACAGTATGACCAACCATAAATACCTCAAACTATTCAGCATCAATCCCCAGAGTCTAAAAAATAAAGTAGCCCACTTTCATGCCTGGCTAAACCACAACCTACCTGACATTGTAGCCATTTCAGAAACATGGCTAAAACCCCACATCTCTGATACTAAAATACTACCCCCTGGATTTCAAACCTTCAGACATGACTGCTTAAATAGGGTGGTCATGGTGGTGCAGCGGTTAGCATTGTCACCTTACAGCAAGAGGTTCTCTGGTTTGATCCTCGGCTGGGGTACCATCTGTGCGGAGTCTGCATGTCCTCCCAGTGGGTTTCCTCCGGGTGCTCCGGTTTCCTCCCACATCCCAAAGACATGCTGTAAGTGGATTGGAAATTCTAAATTGGCCCTAGGCATGAGTGCGTGTGTGTGTGCCTTCTGTGGAAGGTTTGGTGCCGGCCTGGCAACTGGACACCGTAAAAAACTCCACTGCCAATCATGAGTGGACAGTTGATCCACTGTGGCAACCCCTAACTGGGAAAATCTGAAAGAAGAAGAAGAAGAAGACATGACTGCTTAAATAGAAAAGGTGGAGGGGTAGCCTTAGTATACTCTAACCTACTCTCCATTACTCCCTACCTTAATCCTATTCCTCAGTTCAATAATGCAGAAATAGTAATAGGCTTACTAAAATGAATAACCATAAAAGCATTTGTATCATGGCCCTTCACATCCCCCCTGGAAATGATACTACAACACTTGGAGAAATTCTCCTATGGACCTCAACCAATACTAAGCTCAAGACCTTCATACTAGGTGATGTAAACATAGATTGGAAAAAAGTTAATAGCCCTAATCCCACCATATCCACCAATCTATTCAACTTTACCCAACTGACCAACTCCATTACTAGAACCAATAAAACAACCTCCCAGGTATCACTCTAGATTGGATCCTAGTCACCCATCCAAATAAAATCTCAAACTCAGGCATCCTACCTGACTCTATAGGGGACCACCTGCCAGCTTTCATCCAAGCAACCCACTCCTCTCCTCACCTACACCAATATATTCACACAAGTAACCTTACAAACCTCAACCCCACAACTTTCTCTAACTCCCCAAAACAAACAAACTGGAGCTCTTTAAAAACCCTTCCTCTAGACAATGCCATATAAACTCAGCCTTCTTAAATGCCCTCAACTCCCTAGCTCCACCAAGAACACAAAGAATTAAAAACCAATGCCACCCCATGGCTAACCAAAGATACCAAAAGACTCATGCAACAAAGGGATAAATCCTGGAAACTTTACCATCAAAATAAGCAGCCAGAAACTCTTCTTAAATATAAACAACTCCACAACCTGGCTAAAAAACAAATTATCAGAGACAAAAAATAGGATTTTACTCCAGTCTCCAATCTATCCACTCCAAAACTCCAAACAATTCTGGAATTCCATTAACTCACTTCTCAACCCAGGTACGGAAAACAATCCCTGCCCTGACACCAGTATATCTGATCCAGAAATAGCCTCTCTATTCAACTCCTTCTTTACCAATTCTATAGCAGAACTGACCAAGACCTTCCCAAACAACAACCCTTCCCCTCAACTCATCCCATCTTCCCCAACCCCTACACTTAGCACTGCCCCCAATCCTCCTCCCATATTTGAACTTAAACCCATCTCAACCCCTACATAAAAAAAAATCCTCTCTAAACTAAAACCATGCCCCAATGCCCCTGACAATATCCCATCTCTCTGCCTAAAAATTGCCACAGATGGAATTGCTTTCCCCATTAGCATCCTGATAAATAGATCCATACAGTAATCTTATGTGCCCAAACTGTAGCGTGCAGCCATTATTCTACCTCTCCTCAAAGGAGGCAAAAGGAATAGTATCTCTAACTACCGCCCCATAGCTATCCTCTCCCCAATCTCAAAAATTCTGGAAAAATGCATCCACCTTCAGCTTATACCTTTCCTAACCAAGCACCAACTAATCACTCCAACCCAACACAGTTTCCGATGGGGCCATAGCACAATCACTACCCTTCTCTCTTTCTTAGATACAGTAAACCTTGCCCGTGATTCTGGAAAAATAGTATCAACAGTCCTACTAGATCTCTCCAAGGCTTTCAACACTGTCTCCCACACCCATCTCCTGAGTCATGTTTCTAACCTTAAACTCTCTCAGAATACCCTATCCTGGCTCTCAAGTTACCTGTCTGACAGATCTCAAGCTGTGAAATGAGGAAAAGGCACCTCAACCTTCCTTCCTTCCCCTTCAGGGGTACCCCAGGGATCCATACTCGGTCCAATGCTGTTTAACATCTTTATTAATGATTTTCACACAGCCATACCCAACACCAAAATCATACAATATGCAAATGACTGAACACTAGTCTGCTCCACCTCTAACCTCCCTGAGCTCCAATCAATGACTCAAACTGCCTTCTCTACCACTGAGAACTGGATGCTTCAAACCCAACTCGCTTTAAATGCCAACAAATCCAAAATATTACTATTCTCTCCTTCAAAATCCTTCCCTCTTGATAAAAACTCATTCCAAATTATCAGCCATAACAATTCAACCACAGAGGTCATTCCCTTCGCTAAACTACTTGGGGTAACTACAGATGAACACCTAAAATTTGATACCCATATTCAGCAAAATATAAAGAAAACACATGCAGAACTTGGCATGCTATACAGAAACATTCACTTTCTCTCTCCTTCTACAAGACAAACTCTTGCCACTGCCCATCTACTTCCCTCACTAATGTATGGCGCTCCTTTACTACCTAAGTAGTGTTGGTAGTGTAGCATTGTCCATATTCAGGCTTGTGTTTTGGGCCTAGTTGTTTGTTAGTAGAGGCTGTGTGTCTGAGCACATGTTCCAGGCCATCATAGCTTAGCCAAAGCCAGTATAGCATTTCAGTGAGAGTGAATTGTTTGTGGTCATTGGCTGAATGGGATTGCCTGGACTACGGCTTGGAGTAAGTACCTAATTGGTTCTTTCAAGCTTTTTTTTAAAGTTGTTTCAGGTTTCTACTTTGTTACTTAATAAGTTAACTTGTACATGTTTCTGCCATTTCATACTGAGCTAATCGAAGGAAGTCAGAGGAAGGGCTCTGAACCAACTAATCTGTGATATGTAACATTATGTATCCTGTTTTTGCTTATTTCTGAGTTATTTATAGCACTTTTATTGTCTGCATATACTTTGCTAGCTAGTTTCACTGTGTGTGAGTTATTAACTAGAAATTTTCTAAAATTGTTAAGCATCTGGTTGGGTTTGTTTGTTCAGATGTCCTGCTAAGGAGTGTATCATATAACTTGTTTGCAGTTAAAAGCATTCTCTAGAGTCTCCTTGATCCTTTATCTGTTTAAACATTTCTGCAGTTTTTTTTTTCTACCTAAGTAGTGTTGGTAGTGTAGCATTATCTATATTCAGGCTTGTGTTTTGAGCCTAGTTGTTTGTTAGTAGCGGCTGTGTGTCTAAGCACATGTTCCAGGCCATTATAGCTTAGCCAAAGCCAGTATAGCATTTCAGTGAGAGTGAATTGTTTGTGGTCACTGGCTGACTGGGGTTGCCTGGACTATCGCTTAGAGTAAGCACCTCATTGGTTCTTTCAAGCTTTTTTAAAGTTGTTTCAGGTTTCAACTTTGTTACTTAAGAAGTTAACTTGTGAGTGTTTCTGCCATTTCACACTGAGCTAATCGGAGGAAGTCTGAGGAAGGGCTCTGAACCAACTAATCTGTGATATATAACATTAAGTATCCAGTTTTTTGCTTGTTTCTGAGTTATTTATAGCACTTTTATTGTCTGCATATACTTTGCTAGCTAGTTTCTCTGTGTGAGGTATTAACTAGAAATTTTCTACAATTGTTAAGCATCTAGTTGGGTTTGTTTGTTCTGATTTCCTGCTAAAGAGTGCATCATATAACTTGTTTGCAGTTAAAAGAATTCTCTAGAGTCTCCTTGATCCTTTATCTGTTTAAACATTTCTGCACTTTTTTCTACCTAACTAGTGTTGGTAGTGTAGCATTGTTCATATTCAGGCTTGCATTTTGGGCCTAGTTGTTTGTTAGTAGAGGCTGTGTCTGAGCACATGTTCCAGGCCATCATAGCTTAGCCAAAGCCAGTATAGCATTTCAGTGAGAGTGAATTGTTTGTGGTCATTGGCTGACTGGGGTTGCCTGGACTATGGCTTGGAGTAAGCACCTCATTTGTTCTTTCAAGCTTTTTTTTAAGTTGTTTCAGGTTTCAACTTTGTTACTTAAGAAGTTAACTTTTGGGTATGTCTGGCATTTCACACTGAGCTAATCAGAGGAAGTCGGAGGAACGGCTCCAAGCCAACTAATCTGTGATATATAACATTAAACATCCTGTTTTTTGCTTATTTCTGAGTTATTTATATCACTTTTATTGTCTGCATATACTTTGCTAGCTAGTTTCACTGTGTGTGTGAGGTATTAACTAGAAAGTTTCTACAACTGATTTTTGTTTCCCACCCTCCCTTCCTATTGGTATCCTGTTGTTATACTTGGTGGCTTTGCAGTTGCCCGCCCCTACTGTAAATTTGATCTGGGACACTCTTCCCAGTCTAGTGTCATTACCTCATTCTACCTAATCCAGAGAGAACATTTGAGAAGGCCAACCCATTTAGTTTCTGCTCCTCCCTTCCCCTTTCCACTTTACAAAAAAAAAAATTCTAAGCTTGTTTCCTGCCTTTCCTGTAAGTCATCTAGTCCAGATACAGATTTGCTGTATCCAGGACTGTTTGTAAGCTTCTGGGACCCGAAGCCTTTCTGTGTTGGAGGGAAGCCTTCTAGCTTGATTTCGTTTCTCAGAACTAGCCAGTTTTCTAGTTTCAGCACTCAAATCGGTTTCTTTGAGCTCAACACTTGCTCAGAACTCATTGTAAGCACTAAATAAGCTACAAATTACTACAGCACTTAACTTTCCTCACTTGTCTAGAGAAAAACAGTTTTTTGTACTTAATAAATAAGCACCTATGCAGGCATGTCTAAGGTCAGCTCCCGGTGTTTTCTCCTTTCTACCTGATGAATCTGGGCATCTTGGGACAATGCAGCAGCTGCCTCATGTACACAGACATCCCTCTCCTCCTACCACCAACACTACAACCTGTGAGAGATGCACTTATATAGCCAAACTGGAAGCAAAGCTCTCTTCACCCAAGACTGGACTAGACAGTCAAGAGGAGAAGGTAAACACTTGCACCACACCACACTTATCACATAGTCCCTCAAAACCTACACCACCAAAGCACACACATAGAAACACAAAACACACACCTACATTTGCAAAGGCTCTCAAAAAAATCTACCCAAGCAACAGGGACCTCCAAAGCAGAAACGCGAGTAACCTCCACCCCCCAACACATCCCAAATACACATAGCCCACAAACTCAGTGTGCCACTCAACCACAGCCCATAAGGCATAACAACATACCCAACACTCTAGGTCATAGGTGACTCTATAGTCAGGCATACTAATGTTCCACTCACCAGGCTAAACAAGAAGAAAGTTACTGCCAGCTGACTGTCTGGTGCCAGGATCCACCACATAACACATGCACTCAGGTCACTCCACAACAAGTACAAATATGACTCCGTCATTGTCCATGTTGGTGTGAATGACCTGAGATGTACCTCCCTGGATTACATGAAAAGAGACATGGAGGAGCTGTCTGATCTTGTAGCCCAGGCAGGTATGACCCTAGCCTTGAGTAGCATCCTGCCGTCACTCAGAATGATACCACAAGGACAAAATGATTGACTTCAACAACTGGCTAAGCTTCTGGTGTCATTCTAAGGGGATCCAGTATCTATCTGTCTGGGATGACATGATTAACAAACCACGATGCTTTGCCAGAGATGGCCTGCACCTGTTACCCTTGGGATTCCGGATACTGGCTAAGGCTCTTGCCACCCCTATAGTGCCTTTTTTAGGCAAGATTCAAATGACAAATTCACCACCATAACAGGTACAAGCAAGCAAAATCTGAGGGTAATGCTACTTAATGCTAGAAGTCTAAATCTCAAAATGCACTCACTTGAGGCACTCCTTAAAATGGAGAACATCGACATCTGTGCAGTGACAGAGCCCTGGTTCAAGGCTCCAGAGAGCACCCCTGCATTACCAAGCTATAATTCATACCACACCTTTCGGCCACCTAACCTGGACTGAAGCACTAAAGGCGGCGGCGTGTCCATATTCATTAAGGATATCCACACCTCCAGGCTAGTTGCTCAACATAATGCATCCAAGATTATCCAAGTGCAACTAACTCTGGGTAAGACCGCAATCCAAATTGTAGCTTGCTACAGATCCCCCACCATGCCCCAGGATTCCCACTCCTCATTTCTTGATACACTGGAAAATATTAAGGTACAACATAACACCCTAATAATGGGTGCTTTTAACTACCCCACCATTAACTTGGAAAACTACTCATGTACCAGCTCTTGTGCTGAACGTTTTCTGAAATTCATAAATTCTAATGCCTTGGATCAACTTATCCACACCCCCACCAGGGGCAGCAGTATCCTGAACCTGGTCATTACCAACATGAACAACCGATGTTCCACACCAGAGGTCAATTCCTTGTTGGTCAAATCTGACCACAAACAAATCACCCTAGACATCCACATCCCACCCCCACCCCCATTAGGGATACCACCGTAAAAAATTTCTCCAAAGCCAACTTCACGCTTCTTAAGACAGAAGTGGCAAACTTCAAGACACCCATGCTGACGGGCAACAGAGGTACGACTGCTGAATTCTATACAATTGCACTTTATAAGCACTTACACGAGTGCATGGATCGTGTAATCCCTAACAGAACCAAGATGATATCCCCCCAAAAAAGAAGCCAATCTGGTGGTCCCCTGCCATAAACAAACTCTACAACAGAAGAAAGAAACTGTTGCAAAAAAGAGTACAATCCCATGATTGGAGGAACTCCGTGGTCAGCCTCAGTAAGAAGCTGAGATCTCTCATAAAATCCTCCAAAGCTAGTTATGAAAACAAAATCACCACTGATTCTAAAGACAACCACAAAGCATTCTATAGCTATGTCAAGAATCTCAATGGCAACACTCAGATCTGCTCTGAGTTACAGCACAATGGCACTAAATATACAGAACCAACTGATATTACCAACATCCTGGCAGATACCACTCTCTCATCCCCTAAAGGACCCATCTCTATACCGGAAGAATGCAAAGTTCTGTAATCATGGCTGCACAGGTAAAAAACTCACTTTCCAAAGTCAAGAACACAGCATCCATGGGACCTGACAACATCCCAGGCTGCGTTCTACATGAACTACATGAACTACAGAACAAACTGGCACCCCACCAGTACCATGTTCAATCTTAGCCTCACCTCAGGCTTTGTGCCCACTGAATGGCACACAGGAATGGTTATCCCACTCCACAAAGTCCCCTTTGCCACCACGGGCCCCGGGAACTACCACCCCATTAGCCTGATGAGCCTGGTCTGCAAGGCCATGGAAAGTATCATCATGGAACTTATAAACAATGACACTGGTAATCTCCAAACTCTGAACCCTACCCAGTTCGGGTTTGTAAAAGGCAGATCATGTCTCTTAAACCTGATAGACTTCTTTGAAGTGGTCACCAAAGCCGTGGATGAGGGTAAGGTGGTTCACACAGCCTATCTAGATCTCGCCAAGGCGTTTGACACCATCCCCCACTCTGGAATAATAGATAAACTCACTAAACTAGGTATAAATCCCTATGTCACAAGATGGGTTGCCAACTGGCTCACTGACGGAACCCACACTGTGAAAGTAGCAGGCTCTAAATCCAACTTCAGACCAGTGACAATTGGAGTACCACAGGGTTCAGTCCTAGGTCCTCTCCTGTTTGGCATCTACTTCTCTGAAGTTCAGGCTAACACAGAAGGTCTTTGGCTAACAAAGTTCATAGATGACTGCAAACTAGGAGCCATAATCAAAACTCCTAACGATGTGGACATCCTACAAAAGGGCATCACTGAGACAGATGCCTGGCGTCAAAGCTATGGCCTCAAGCTCAATGCCAAAAAGTGCATTGTCATCCCTTTTGGTAAAAACTCTGCACCCATGAACTACCACATAGGCAGTAGTCTACTGAAAACCCAAATTGTGATAAGAGACCTTGGGACACAGGTGGACAGTAGTTTCTCCTTTGATAATCACATCGCCAAAGTAGTCATGAAATCCTTCTATGTGGCAAACCTCATCACAAAAGGTTTCTCATCCAGGAAAAAAGAGGTCATTGTTCCCCTCTACTCATCACTCATTAGACCCATTATAGAGTACAACGCCCCTTTTGGTATGTACCTCACAAGACATCTACAACAACAGGAAAGGCCACAGAAATGCCTCACAAAGAGGATTACCATCCTCAAACAGATGCCCTACGCAGACTGTCTAAAAAAACTCCAGCTTTACTCTGTCGCATATCGCCTACTCAGAGGCGATCTCTGCCTAACATACAAAGCTATGTCAAACCCAGAGCTGTTGGACATGCTCCACGTAAAGAAATCCCAATCCCTCCAAGCTACATGCTCTAGGGGACCTAAACCTTGTTATCACAATAAACAGAACATGCTGGAGGGATAGATTCCTGTCCCAGATATTTCCCATACTCTGGAACAAACTACCTATCTATATCAAACAAAGCTCCTCATTAGCACTCTTCAAGAAAAACTTGATGATTGGATGGGAGATAGGAAATTCACCCTGGGGATCACTTCTGTGGCTCTGATTGACAGGGGCACAGGAAAATAATTTTCTTGGGTGGCAAAAGCCAGGGTACTGTTTGGCTAGGCTTATATAGGCCCTAGGGCCAATAGCCTAGTACCTACCTATGAAGCTATGAACCTATGAACAAACCTATCTTCCTCTCTCTCCTCCAAACTGGAAGTCTGTTATAATAAAATTTCTAAATCTGCCACCAAAGCCAAATACTCCTCCCATCATTGTACTGCCCTCCACATGTTAAACTGGCTAGAACTCACCAACTATCTAGAGTACCTCCAACTTACTACAGCCCACAGACTAATCTTTCAACCTACTAAGTGCCTTGCACTAACCAACATCCTACAACCATACACCCCACACAGAACTCTAAGATCCGCTCATCAAAACTTAATCACTGTCCGCAAACCCAACCATTCTGCTAATCAGCTTCTATTATCCTTTTCCTTAGCCAAAAAAATGGAATTCTCTCCCTCCTTCACTAAGGACTTGTGAAAATCTTTAAATCTTAGCTCCATACCTACCTTTCCTCTAATTGGAAATGCAACTGCATTCTCCCCACCTAGCTTACTAATCACCCTACTCCATCCTGAATTACTAAATACCTGGCTAACTCTGAATGCAAGCTTATCTAACTTTATTTTCTTAAATGTATATATTGTAAATAGCTTATTCCCCCTTTCCTCTCTCTTTCAATGAAGTCATTTCTGCCATCTTGAATATTTAAATGCTATATAACCAAAGAATTCCTCTCTCCAACATGAAATGTAATTGTAACTTTAACTGTTTTTACTTTACTCTGATTGTATCTGTAAGTTAACTATGTAATGCGGAGCTTTTCTCCCCGGGCATCCACTGAAAAGGGGCTCCCTGAGCCCAGTGGACCTCCACAGTCATCAAACTGGAAACAAATAAAGTATGTATTTTCATCTTGATAGGGGAGTTAAGGGAGTAAGTGGTCTAGACAACACAGCCATCTGAGTCACAAAAGAAGCAAGTTTGAGAATTCCAATATTAACAGTGAAGTATACCATTAAAACAATTATGTGCACTGCATACAACATTTTAATAAAATGCACGCATTCTCACACATCCAGCATATACAAATTTGACAGACATTCAAGAATGCCTTGAATTGCAAGCTGGTCAGTAAGACACAGCAAGACTGTGGTTTTAAAACCACATGAATATAACCTTAGATTACATATTACATGCATACTTATGCACACAGATAGGAAAATACAGGGAAATAGAGAGACTACATTTGCCTCAACTTTCAAATGGTAACCAGTGTAACTACTGCAGTCAAATATTCAGGAAAGGGGTGAAAACTCCAAACATTTTACCACAATGCAGGGAAGAAAAAAGAAAATAAATTCATTTGAATGGAATCAGTATTATACAATTACTGTGTGATTCCTGAAGGGCGTCAACTAATGGGAAAATATTTTTAGTACAGTAACAAGATTTAGTTTCAAAGTTGTCTGACATTTTTATTGAAATGTTATAAAATGTTGTTCTTCTAGAATATTAGGACATTTGCATCTCAATGGGTTTGTTTCCAAGATGCCACTGTCCAAAGCAATGCTGTCCCGTGAAATGAGGGAAACTGATTATAAATGTATATCTGCATGAGTGCATACACTAATAAGCAGCACTTTTGCTGACCATATGAAAAATACTTACCAGTGAAGGGAAAAAAAGCATGCAGCAACAAGCATGAAACAAAAACAAAAGAAAATACAATTGCCTAGGCTGGAATAAACATTCCACTAAGTTTTACAAAAAACAAGCACACACTAAATACATTTAATTTCACTGCTGTAAAGGCTGCAGATCTGAGTGAGACTAGACAGCGTCTCTGGCTGAAGCTAAACCAGTCATTCAACTAATCTAATAGCCTATGGGTGAGAAAAGGAAAATACAAAAGGACAAACTGTAAACTCTTAGCACTTCCTATAATAACCCTCCCCCACTGAAGTTTGTGAAATCTGACCTGCAGTATGCTACTAAGCTTCTCTGAAAACCTTGCCTCTGTGTGAACATGTGGCTAACACAGCACTGAAATATAAACAAACTACTCTAGTAAGCAACTGATTTTAGAAACATGATAATGACCCTTTAAAGGGACAGTGTCAAATATATAGCTTTCAGAACACATTTTTGCACCAATGCATAGTTTACCTTGTATACATTTGCCCCACAATACTTTGCCTGCACTTTTCTGTTTCATTTTTGAGCAAAGTCCTATTTCTGCTTCTGGAGCATCCCGCTCTTAGTTTTGGCAGGCTGTACCACCCACAGAGTGATGTCACCATACACATCCCCTTCCTTGTCCTCAGTTATTTAAATATGACCCTGCTCCAGTTTCCCATGACTGTTTTTATTCCCAGTGGAAAATACCAACAACGCATATGGTTCCTATCAAGTTAGTCAGCAAAACTTCTTTCTCCAATGCAATTACCTTAGAATTATATCGCTCACTTGCTGCAATACAAATGGAAGCACCACTTATAGAAACTTCAGGGTCCCCCCCCTCAAAAAAAAAAATTTCCAATGGGAAAAAAAACATAAATGCATTGATAACACGTTATAACTTTCTTCCGAGCACTCCTTTGCATAGCTCTTAATTTATTTGCACGGGTCATGCTTAAAGTGGCTGAACATTTACATATCGATTTCATTATTTTAAATTATTTATTATTTATTTTAAAATGTCACTCGATGCAAGTTGTCTGGACTTGCAGGTCCTGATGGTGTGCAAGTGTTTTGTGGTCACAGCACAGTGTTATATGTAGTGATTTAACTGTAGAAAGGTGTTTACTGCTTGTTGCATTGCTAGTAAACAGCTTGCTACAGTTTAATGGAGATGATTTTTCCATCAGCTGCTCTCAGTAGGAGCTAGGTGCACATAGTGTGAGACTCGAGAATTCAGTACTGGCATATTATTTATTTTACTAAGAGTATGACAGGAAGGAGGGAGTTGCTCCTTGAACTGAGTGAGGGGACTTGGGAGTGCAGTACCAGCAATCTCTCTCTATTTTTTTTCTGTTGGGTGAGTTCTGCTAGCTGATTGTGACAGTTTGCAATGTACGGCTCTGATTTCAGCACCTTGAACAGATGCCATTAACGGCAGCTGTAATGAGACCTCTCAACCTCTTAACTCTTAGATCAAGAAATCGGTGCAAAGCCTAAAATAAAAAAGCCCCAAAATAGGGATGGAGTTTAATTATTGGTTTTTATAAAACTTGAAAAGTAGCTAGAATTCCTACAGATATCAGCCAAAGCCATAGCCTATCCTGTGTCTATTCTCATAAATAAGTCACTATCAGAATGCAAGGTACCCACCTCATGGAAAATATCACATATTATTCCACTGCACAAAGGAGGCACCTCCCTAGAACTCACCAACTATCGCCCAATCGCAATTTTATCTCCTTTATCCAAAATATTAGAAAGAGTTGTTCATTCTCAACTAATGCAATACCTGCAAAAAAACTACCTGCTTTCTAAATCTCAACATGGCTTTAGACCTTCCCACAGCACTACTATCATTCACCAACTTAGTCAACCATCATAGGAATAAGGGTCTATTCATATCTTCAGTATTTTTAGACTTATCAAAAGCCTTTGACATGGTAATCCACAGTATGCTTCTTGAAACTCTATCTACCCTAAATATATGCACCTCCTCTATATCATGGTTCAATAACTACTTATCAGGCCGTCAGGAAGCAGTTCTATGGCAAGACCAGCTGTCCCCCCTACTACCAGTATCCATAGGAGTCCCACAAGGGTCCATCCTTGGCCCTTTGCTTTTCTCTTTATTCACCAACCATATCTCTTCAGCCCTACCCACTGCCTCAGTCATGCAATACGTTGATGACACCACCATTATAACTGCCACCCCCTCCCTAAGGGAACTACAAACACTAACACAAACTAACTTTGCTCTAGCCGAAACATGTTTTTCAAACATCAAACTGATTCTTAATCCCAAAAAAAAAAACGAATTATTTTCAGTCCTAGTAGATCTCCCCCTCTAAATAATGATTTTACCATAAACTCCAAAGACAAGGTCCTGATAACTCCAACCACACACACCAAACTACTAGGTGTAGAAATCGACAATCATCTGAAATTCGACATCCACATAGCACAAACCATTAAGAAAGTAAACAAAAAACTTGGACTCCTCTATAGGAACAAACACTTCACCACTACACATACCAAAGCCGTAATTGCAAGGACCCTTCTCTTATCCATCCTCCTCTATGCTTCCCCTATCTTAACTAATCTCCGTCACATAAAACTAAAGAAAATGGAATATTGTTACAACAAGATAGCCAGGTTTGCTACTGAGGCCTCATACAGGACCCATCACTGTACATCCCTTAAGCAGCTCAATTGGCTTGAGCTACCTCAACTACTGCTACTCAATCAACACTTAATAGCCCACAATCTATATTACCTTCCAGAGAAAACCCCAGCACTGCAGCATGTTACTGAGCTACACACTACCACAAGATCCTTAAGGTCTAGTAACCAGAATCTCATAACTGTCATCAAATATAAAAATGATGCTGGCAAATCTCTCTTTGCCTACACTATAGCCGGAATCTGGAATTCACTACCAAGTTACATAACCTCTACTTCCTCTACCATCCAATTTAAAAAAGTCCTGAAAGCCCACTATCTTCAAAATTGGCTTTGCTCATGCTATACCCCAGGTTAAGCAATATGAATATACTGTTGCAAGGATTCTGCTAAGGGTCACCAGTTGTTCACTTGAAAACTTGGTAATCTGTCAATACTTACTCTATAGTACTAATATCTGTCTTCCGTAGCAACTGGAAACTTCACCTTTTCCCTACACCTAACATCCTACAGTAACAAACTTTACTCTTAACTAACTCTACCCTTGACATCTCCTACTCCCACTCCTGTATTCAGGTTTCAAAAAAAAAAAAAACATTTTTGCATATCTCAGTTATGTACTTTATGAATTGCCAATTTTTAATGTTATTTACTTCCTGATATGTATTGTATTCTCACTTCTTTCCCATGTATTATATTGCATTGTTTTTTATTATATGGACTTGTATTGTATTTCAATGCTTAGCATTTTGGAGCTTTTCTCCCTGGGCCTCCGCTGAAAATGGATCTGTGTCCAGTTGGACCTTCCCGGTAAACAAATGTAAAATAAAATAAAATGGTCTGTGTTAGCATGCATTTTCTGAAGAATAGGAATGTTGATACTCAAAAGCCCATCATTATGTATTGACATCGCGTTTCACTGATTTGTTCAGAAAAACCACAGATTTTATAACGAGCATACTAAATATCTGAGACGAAATCTTGGCATTCTGCCAAAATCTGGATAGCTGAGGGATATGGCTCTAACATTCACTAACTCCTCACTTTCAGTTAGAACACTCGAGACCAAGGGGTTCACACGTGTCTCCCCTGTTTTACCACATTTTCCCATAAACTCTGAAAGATGGAAATGGAAGGACTATTAGGGAAAAGCATAAAGTTTTCACCAAGTAAAATGATTGCTAAGCTTTTAAGATGGCATTATCTATTCCCATTAGCATTTAATGCAAGCAAAAAGAACATTTGTTATTTAAATGTTTTACACAGATGTTTTGATTTACTTTTAAAGACAGTTTCAGTCTCGTGGCGGTGGCTTTCCACATTGTAAGGAAGGGGGTACTGGACAAATGTCTAAAATTTGAAGATGGGAGATGGAGCCCCATTCATGCTGAACGTTGCTATTTTGGTTGCTTTGATGCTGTTGATGGGGTTTGGGGCAGGGGAATGCCCTACACAGGAGAGGAAAGCAATGTTTAATTTCCTTGTACTAGAATAAGATTGTTTTAAAGCAACTGTGATAGTTTTTGTAGCAGATGATGCTTTTATACTACACAAACAGGCAAGTTCTAGTAGTGGGTTGTGTTGTATTTTATAGGAGTAGTTACTAATATTTATTTTATGCATAATTCATTGGTTCATAGAAGGTTACTAAGCTAACAGCCCTTAAGCCCATACAAGCCTAGCTGTATTAATCCCAAGTTGCCCCAATTGTCAGTGATTTGGTGAGTAAAGTTCTCAGAGATAAGAGTCTATGGTAGTTAATACTGATGTCCTCTGTCCAGGAGGGACATGGGTGCCACCCCTTGGAGTGAATTTGCAGTCACCCATCCATTGATCTAGGTTGCTTTTGAAGAGTGTTCAGGGAGGGGCTCTGTTTCAAATGAATTGAAAGCCTGTTTCAGAGAAGTGAAAGTCTCTGGGAGATGTATCTATTTCTCCACCATGGCCTGTTCATGTCAGGGGCTAGGTTAAGATATCCCTCATGCAGTTTGATTTAAGAATGTGTAGCACTTCCATCAGAGCCAGGCCAGAGACTATCCATTAGCAACCTGTAGGAGACAGAATACAATGACAGAGCTTTCAGTCTTTCTGTGTAAGACTTGTTTTGTGTATCATATGATTTCTTGGTGAGAAATCTCTGTTGTCTCTCCAGTTGTTGCAGATGTCTGGTGAGGTACATGCAAAAGGGATCATTGTACTCAATTATTGGTCTGATGAGGGCTGAGTATAATGGAATTATAACATCCTTAGATCCATATGCAGTGCCCTTACTTATAAGATGGGCCACATAGAATGATTTCCTTACTACTGCGGTTACGTGATGGTCAAAGGTCAGATTGTTGTCAACCTGAGTGTCCAGATCATGTACCACTAGGTCTGCACTTGAGGGGGGGTGCTGTCTATAATGTAGTTAGAAGGGACATCAGCTTTCCCAAAGGGAATAATAATTATTTTTTTTGCATTTAGCTTTAATCCATGAGTTTGGCACCAATCATTTGTCTGCATTAACCCTGCTTGCAGTATATTGACCTCACTGGGAGACTCAATGTTTGCTCCCATTTTGCAATTGTCAGCGAACTTGGTTAGCCACAGGCCATACAAGTTTTACTGGATTTCTGAGAAATAAATTCTGAACAGTAAGGGGCCCAGCTCACAACCATGTGGTACGTCAATGATGACTGGTCTTTTGCTACAGGTGAACTCACCCACTTTGACACTATGTGCCCTGTCAATGAGCCATTTGGCTACCCATCTGTAATGTATAAGTTAATTCTCAAATGGGAGAGTTTCTCTATAATACATAAGTGGGGGATTGTATCAAATGAATTGGCTACGTCAAGATAGGCAGCATGCACTGTCTTTCCCTCGTCCAGGGCCTTGTTGACTTTCTCAGAGAATTTAACCTTATTTAACAAGCATGATCTACCTTTAACATATCCAAACTGGGCTGGGTCCAGAGTTTGGAGATTACCTATGTCCTTGCTAATAAGGTCTCTGCCTTTTTTTAATTTATCCAAGTCTTTTGGATTTCTAATACCATGACAGGAATGGACCCCTTTCCTAAGTCAAAGTATGATTCAAATTCATGAAATTAGTATTACTTCAGTTTTTGAATTTAGCCAGAAGTGCTCTTTGCAGCACCCATAATGTGCCCAGTAATGACTGTTTCTACAATTCATATGGAGTTACATGTATCAGTAACATATCTAGCTATGACTGCAAATTCTTTTTTATAAGACCCATAGCTCCTACTACTATTGGAACTATCTAGGTATCCTTCTTCCACATTGCCCTTGTTTCTACCTGCAAATCCTTGTACTTTATGACTTTGTGTGTGTGTCTCTCTCTCTCTCTACATAAGACACTGTAGTCAGTTTCAATGATCAATGATACTTTTGTCTTCTTTTCATGGACTGCTATATCTGTAAGACTATTATATCTGTTATTCTTGCATCTACTTTTTGAACTGTTAGTAATGGGTGATCCCATGTGATATAAACTTAATTTTCTGTAATGCTTTGTGGCTCATGTTTACAGTGTTTTTAGGCTCCTTCTATATTATAATGTTTGCACAATGCAATAGTCTTGCCACATTATGTCTTTCAGTATACAATCCTTCTGCCATTAGTATATCACAACCAGCAACAGGATGTACAACTGTTTGCAATTCTGTTTTACAAAACCTACATTCATCTGTTTCTCCCACATGTTCAATGGACTTTGTAAGCCAACGTGTATGTAGTCCACTATCTTGACCCGGCAATATTAACCTTTCGTCTTTTGGTTTAAATTCGCCTCTCCTTAACCTTTCCTGTGTCTGATGCTGATCAATGTGAGGTTGTTTCAAGAGTTTTCTATACTTGCAATTATATTTAGGCATTTTTCACATTTCTTGCCTTCTCATCTGATCTTTCACCTTATATTTCTTTTTTATGTTGTGGTAGTTGTTTAGCACATTCAGTTGCTGCCTGATTTTTTTTTCTACTTCTGGTTTGATTTCCATTCCCATTTGACACCAATGTACTTCTGCTAAACTAAGCAGGGAAGACATCTTAGAATTATTCTTCTCATATTTCAAAACATTCACTACATTTGGGTCTTGTGAGGTCAGCAGATATGTATGAAGTCCCACAATTGCAGATCTATACATTTACTCAATTTCAAGGAGACTCATACCTCCTTCAGAACAGGGAATATATAGTCTTAGTATTCAGTGATTTTTATAAATCATTTGATGAACATTAAGCATGCTCCTTGTGTTCCTGTCCAACCTATCCAACACCTTTTGGGGACAGTCAACCACTCCAAAACTGTAAGTTAGGACAGGAAGAACAATTTGCTTTATAGCTTGGACTTTGTTTCTAGATGTCAACGCTGTTTTTTGGTATTAATTTTTGTCTTCTAAAATATTCCTCACTATGTTTTCCTCACATTTGCTCATGTTTTATTGCTGATCCTTAAACAATTCCCAAATATTTATATACCCTCTCTTTATCAAGTTCTTTTTTCTCCCCGGGCCTTGATGATCCTTAAACAATTCCCAAATATTTATATACTCTCCCTTGCTCAAGTTCTTTTTTCTCTCCGGGCATCCGCTGAAAAAGGGCTCTTCAGCTCAGTCGGACAAGCCCGGTCAACAAATGTAAAATAAAATAATAAATAAATGTATATCACATTCTTGTCCCAAACTGATGTTTTCTTGATGCTGCAGCTTTATTATGCTAAAGGTTGCTTTTGCACATTTATCAAGACCAAATGACATTCTTATATCATCTGAAAAAGTTTTCACCACTTGCATTTGTGCTCTCAGTTCCTCATCTGGTGAACTATAGAATTTTAAATCATCTACAAAAAGAAGATTAGAAGTCTTTACACATTGTTGTCTTCTGGGAGCCAAATTGTAACCATGACCTAAGCTATTAAGTAAACAGCTTAATGGGTTAAGGGCAAGACAAAAGAGCAGCTGTGACAGAGTGCCACCCTGGAATATCCTCCTCTGAATTTTTATCCCTGGAATAATATTTTTTTTGTTTATCACTGCTTAACTGCAGTGGTTTGCCACCGTTTCATGGTTACTGTAATGTAATCGATCAGTATAAAGTGTAGCTTATACATTTTTAAACATGCTTTAATCCATGAATATGGGATACTGTCAAATGCTTTTTTGTAGTCTATCCATGTCATACTTAGATTCTTCTCTTTTTTACAGTCCTCTATTTTGACTTTATTTAACAATAAATGAGCCTTTGCTCCATATGACTTTCTTTTGTTACTCTTTGATTCTATTGCTATGACTGAGTTTTTGTCTAAATACAAACTTAGCTGTATAGTTTAAGTATAATCAGAAGGCAATTTATTAGTCTGTAATTTTTATTGCAGCTTGCAGGTTCACTTTTAAGTAGGAGTATTGTTTTTCCTCTTGTTAACCGGTTGGTAGCTGTTCGGGGTGCATCTCGTAATTCGGTGCCACATTCCTGCCTTCAATATTCATGCCTGACTATCACAGATCTTCTTTCACACAATCCATCCACTTCTTTGCTAGATGTCCTCATTTTCTCTTACCTTCTTCCTGTCTGTCCCAAATCATCTTCACCAGATTGTCTTCTGCTATTCTGCACATGTTTGAACCATCATAATCTGTTCTCTTTGATCTTTTCTGCAATTGGAGCTACTTTGGCTTCTGCTCTTATGTCCTCATTTCTTCATTTGTCCCACAGTCTGCATCCTACCACCCTTCTCAGGCACTTCATTTCCATCACCTCTAGCTTCTTCAATGTCTCTTCCTTCACTGCCCAGATTTCTGTACCATACAGTAGTACTGGGCATGCCACGGTCCTGTACACCTTACTTTTCAGCCTCTTTGACATTCTTCTGTCATAGACTACACCTGAGTCTCTATGCCAGTTGGCTGTAGCCTCTCTGATTCTAGCTTTGACCTCTTCATTCAGACTCCCCTTCTCCTCAATAACCACTCCCAGATATTTACCTGTTCCACTATCTTCCCTTCTCTCTCAATTCTCAGCTTCCTCTGATTTCCCCAATTTACTGCCATTACCACTGTCTTATCTGTGCTTAGTTTCATCCCAATTGCATTCAGTTTTGCATTCCATTCCCCATCTTTTGTTGAAGTTCCTGCTCAGAGTCTGCCTGTAATGCCATGTGATCTGCATACAGTAACTTTGTTGATCTGTCCCCTCCAACCTATTTACTGATGTAGTCCATCACCAGTATGAACAGCAGTGGGCTCAGAGCTGAACCCTGGTGTACACCCACTACCAATGGGAACCCCTCTATGAGGATGAACACTGTTTGTACATGTACTTGAGTTATTGGGTCCTTGTATATAGCCTGCACTAATTCTACAAATGTTTCTGGGACTTTGAGCCATCGCAATACTGCCCAGATCAGCTTTCTTCAGACCTTGTCATATGCTTTCTCCAAGTCTAGGAATGCCCAGTTGGACTCTTTCCTCATCTCTACCTTCTTCTCAACTATCTGTATCACTGCAAATATCGGGTCAGTTGTGTTGTATCCTTATCTGAATCCAAACTGCTCATCTTCCATCTTACATTCTACTATCCTGCATATCCGCTTAACAGCCACCCCTTTCAGAACTTTCATGCAATGTGATAGGAGTTTGATGCCACTGTACTGCCCACAGTTGTGGTTGTCTCCTTTGTTTCTTGTATATTGCCATGAGTATACTTATTCTCCAGTCATCTCGGATACACCTTTCTCTCCACACTGCTGTGAGTACTCTCAGGCACCATTTCTTCCCTATCTCACCCAGCATCTTTCTCATATCTGTTGTGACCTCATCTGAGCCTGCTGCTTTCCCTGACTTCATCTTCCTTACTGCTGTTCTTACTACTTCTAGCATGGCTCCTTCTTCTCTCATCATAGGCTGCTTCTGTGGCAGTACAGCTTCTGTGGGGTTTTCTTCATTCAGAAGCTGCTGGAAATACTCCTTCCATCTGCCTTGATGTCCTGTGGACTGGTGAGAAGGTTGTTGCTGGCATCCATTATGAAGGGTGTCTGACTATCTTCTTTATCTTTCTGCCCTTGCCTTGCAAACTGATATAATTTCTTTGTACCTCCGACGGAGTCACTTTCCAGAAGCTGGTCGAGTGCCTCTGATGCCCTATTCTTTGGTATTGCAACTCCTTTCTTAGCTTCTTTGTTAGACAACCAGTATTCCTTCCTAGCGTGATCAGTCATTTCTACCTCCCATTTTTTCCTGCACTCCTCCTTTCCTTTGATAACTTCCTGGACTTCTGCATTCAACCACCAGCTTTCCTTATGTACCTTATTTCCATACCTGGCTTGGCCACATATCCATTCTGTAGTCTTAACACATGCTGTTTTGAGGCGCTGCCATTCTTCAACTCCGCCAATTTTCTCTTCTCCTTGGTGTGCAAGAGCCCTGAGTAATTCCTTGAACTATTGTACTTTCTCTCCAGTCAACTTCCTGGTCTTCAGCCTGGCTTCTGTTGACCTTAGAGCCTTCTCTGACCACTGCTTGCAGGTCATTGTGGCAACCAGTGGTTTATGCTGGAGCAGACTATTTCACTGGGGATGACTTTGCAATCATGGATTCTACCCCATTGCCTTTTCCTTACTAGGAGGAAGTCAACCTGAATTGCATGTTGCCTACTCTTGTATGTGATCTTGTGACTTTCTCTCTTTCTGAACCATGTGTTGGCTACTATCAAACCACGTCAGACAGAAGTCTAGAATGGCTTCTCCTTCTTTATTCCTGTTGCCTCACCCATGTGCACCCAGGCCGTCATCATATCATGTTTTGTCTGTCCCAATATGTGCATCCATGTCACCCATTACCACCACCAGTTCATGTTGTCCTGCTTTATCTAGTAAGTCCTGCAGCTGCTGTCTGAATGCACTCTTTTCCTCACAATCACAACTTGGCCATGGGGCATAGGCTGAGATTATGAATATTGCCCTATCATTACACTAGAGTCTGAGTGCTATAAGTCAGTCATTAATTCTGATGATATCCCTCACTGCCTTCTGAAGCCTCTCTGTGACCACAATTCCCACATCATTTCTAGCCTGTCCCCCTCCTGAGTAGTAGACTTTGTATCCCAACCCAAGTGGCTTTACTGCAATGCCCTTCCATCTTGTCTCTTGGATATATAGAATGTCCAGCCTACTCTGTATCATTATGTAATCCACTTCCAAGCTGTGTCCTATCAGTGAAACTACATTAACTGTAGCAATTCTCAGTTCATATTTGGCATATTGGTTGGTTTTTACATCTATATCTATATCTCCCTCTGTGCGTCTCTCTCTGTCTCTCTCTCTCTCTCTATATATATATATATATATATATATATCTATACCTATATGTGTGTGTGTGTGTATATATATATATATATATATATATATATATATATATATATATATGTTGATCTACTTCATATGGTCGACATTTCAGAATGTCGAAGACCATATGGCCGAGACCATATGATCGACATTCGAAATGTTGACCATTGAATAAAAAAATAAAAATACAACGAAAACTTACCTTCATGCTGCTAGCAGAGGGGCTATGCCCCCTGCAACCCACATTTTGAATATCAATCATATGGTCTCGGCCATATGGTCTTCAATATTCTGAAATGTCGACCATGTGAAGGGGACCCATATATGCATATATATTTATATGTGTGTATGTGTGTGTGTGTGAATGTAGATATATATATATATATATATATATATATATATATATATATATATATATACACACACACACACACACACACACACACACACACACACACACACACACACATATATGGATCCCTATCAGATTATCAAAGTTTTGAAACCTCTAAATTCATATGGCCCAGACCATATGCTCAAAGTTTTAAAACTTTGAACATTTTGATTGGAAATCATGGTACTACACGGATTGGGAAATGTACCCTTTTCCTCACTATAGTGCAATCACGGAGTTGGTATATTTAATTAGCAGGGTGTGTGTGAGGTACAGAGCATGAAAAATTGAATTTTTTTTTAAACGTTCAAAGTTCTGAAACTATGATCAGATGGTCTTGGGGCCATATGACTTTCGAAGTTTCAGAAGTTCAATAATCTGACATAGATCCATATATATATATATATATATATATATATATATATATATATATATATTCAATAATCTGACATAGAGCCATATATATATATATATATACATATATATATATATATATATATATATATATATATATACATATATATATATATATATATATATATATATATATATATTTTTTTTTTTTTTTTTTTTTCTCCTGTCCACCTGATGAATCTCTTCATCTTGGGGCAATGTAGCAATTGCCTCATGTACACTGACAACCTCTCCTCCTACCACCCAACACCACAACCTGTGAGAGATACACTTATATAGCCAAACTGGAAGCGAAGCTCTCTCCAGCCAAGACTGTACTAGACAGTCAAGAGGATAAGGTAAACACCTGCACCATGCCACACTCAACACATAGTCCATCAAAACCTACCCCACCTAAACTCACACATAGTAACACAAAACACACACCTACATTCAAGGAGGGTCTCAATAAAAATCTGCCCAAACAACAGAGACCTCCAAAACCGAAATGCAAGCAACCACCATCCCCCAACACTACCCAAATGACACATAGCCCACAAAAATCAGTGTGCCACTCAACCTCAGCCCATAAGACAAAACAATGTACCCAACACTCTAGTCATAGGTGCCTCTATAGTCAGGCACACTGATGTCCCACTCACCAGGCTAAACAAGGAGAAAGTTACCATCAGCTGCCTGTCGGGTGCCAGGATCTGCCACATAATGCAAGCACTCAGGTCATTCCACAACAAGTACAAATATGACTGTCATTGTCCATGTTGGTGTGAATGACCTGAGATGTACCCCCCTGGACTACATGAAAAGAGACATGGAGGAGCTCTCTGATCATGTAGCCCAGGCAAGTATGACTCTAGCCCTGAGTAGCATCATGCCATCCCCCAGAATGATACCATAATACAAGGACAAAATGCTTGACTTCAACAATTGGCTAAGCTTCTGGTGTTATTCTAAGGGGATCCATTGTCTGCCTGGGACGACATGATCAACAGACCACGATGCATTGCCAAAGATGGCCTGCACCTGTCGACCCTTGTATTCCTGATACTGGCTAAGGTACTTGCCACCCCTATAGTGCCTTTTTTAGGCAAGGTTCAAATGACAAACTCACCATAGTAGCAGGTATAAGCAAGCAAAATCTGAGGGTAATGCTACTGAATGCTAGAAGTCTAAACCTCAAAATGCACTCACTCAAGGCACTCCTTAAAATGGAGAACATCGACATCTGTGCAGTGACGGAGAACTGGTTCAAGGTTCCAGAGAGCACCCCTGCATTACCAGGCTATAACTCATACCACACCTTTTGGCCACCTAACCTAGACTGAAACACTAAAGGAGGAGGTGTGTCCATATTCATTAAGGATATCTACACCTCCAGGCTAATTGTTCAACATAATGCATCCGAAATTATCCAAGTGCAACTAACACTGGGCAAGACTGCAATCCAGGTTGTAGCTTGTTACAGATCCCCTGCCATGCCCCAGGATGCCCACTCCATGTTTCTTGATATAGTGGGTAATATTAAGGTACAGCTCAATACCCTAATAATGGGAGATTTCAACTGCCCCACCATCAACTGGGAAAACTACTCATGTATTAACTCATGTGCTCAATTCATAAATTCCAATGCCCTGGATCAGCTTGTCCATACCCCCACCAGGGACAGCAATATCCTGGACCTGGTCATTACCAATATGGGTAACCGATGTTCCACACCAGAGGACAACTCATCGTTGGTCAGATCCGACCGCAAGCTAATTACTCTAGACATCAATATCTCGCCCCCACCCCCCATTAAGGAAACTACCATAAAAAACTTCTCCAAAGCCAACTTCATGCTTCTTAAGACAGAAGTGACAAGCTTCATGACACCCATATAGATAGAAAATAGAGGCACAACTGCTGAATCCAATACAAATGCACTGTATAAGCACATACACGTGTGCATGGATCGTGCCATCCCCAATAGAACCAAGATGCTATCCTCCAAAAAAAGGAAGCCAATCTGGTGGTCCCCTGCCATAAACAAATTCTACAACAGAAGGAAGAAGCTGTTGCAAAAAAGAGTAAAATTCCCTGATTGCAGGAACTCCCTGGTCAGCCTCAGTAAGAAGATGAGATCACTCATAAAATCATCCAAAGCTAGTTACAAAAATAAAATCAACACTGATTCTAAAGACAACCACAAAGCTTTCTACAGGTATGTCAAGAATATCAATGGTGACACTCAGATCTGCTCTAAGTTACAGCACAATGGCACTAGATATACAGAACCAACTGATATTGCCAACATCCTGGCAGATAGGTTCAGTGCAAACTTCACCCCCCACCCCCCAAAGGGCCTATTACTATACCGGAAGAATGAAAAGTCCCTATAATCATGGCTACACAAGTAAAGACCACACTCTCTCCAAAGCCAAGAACACAGAATCCATGGGACCTGACAACATCTCAGGCTGTGTTCTGCATGAACTACAGAACGAACTGGCATCCCACCTAAGTATCATGTTCAAGCAAAGCCTCACTTCAGGCTTTGTGCCTACTGAATGGCGCACAGCAACGGTTATCCCACTCCACAAAGGGGGGCACCACCATGGAACCCGGGAACTACCACCCTATTAGCCTGATGAGCCTGGTCTGCAAGGCCATGGAATGTATCATCTTGGAGCTTATAAACAAGGACATAGGTAACCTCCAAACTCTAGACCACACTCAGTTTGGGTTTGTAAAAGGTAGGTCATGTCTCCTAAACCTGATTGACTTCTTTGAAGCAGTCGCCAGAGTCGTGGACGAGGATAAGGTGGTGCACATAGCCTATCTTGACCTCGCCAAGGCTTTTGACACCATCCCCCACTCTGGAATTATAGATAAACTCACTAGACTGGGCATAAATCCCTATGTCACAAGATGGGTGGCCAACTGGCTCACTGACAGAACCCACACAGTGAAAGTAGCCGACTGCAACTCCAACTTCAGACCAGCAACAAGTAGAGTACCACAGGGCTCAGTGCTGGATACTCTCCTGTTTGGCATCTACTTCTCAGAAGTCCAGGCTAATACAGCAGGTCTTTGGCTAATGAAGTTCACAGATGACTGCAAATTTGGTGCCATAATAGAATCGCCTAATGATGTGGGCATTCTACAAAGGGGCCTCACTGGGACTGATGCTTGGTGTCAAAGTCATGGCCTCAAGCTCAATGCCAAGAAGTGCATTGTCATCCCCTTTGGGAAGACACTGCACCCATGAACTACCACATAGGTGGTAGCCTACTAAACACTGAAAGTATGATAAGAGACATTGGGAAACAGGTGGACAGTAGTCTTTCCTTTGATAATCACATTGCCACAGTAGTCAGGAAATCCTTCTACATGGCACACCTCTTCACATAGGGGTTCACCTCCAGAAAAAAAGAGGTCATTGTTCCTCTCTACTCATCCCTCATCAGACCCATTATACAGTACAATGCCCAGTTTGGCATGTACCTCACAAGACATCTACAACAACTAGAAAGGCCACAGAAATACCTCACTAAGAGGATTACCAGCCTCAAACAGATGCCATACGCAGACTGTCTCAAAAACTCCAGCTCTACTACATCGCTTATCGCCTACTCGGTGGTGACCTCTGCCTAACATACAAAGCCATGTCAAACCCAGATCTGTTGGAAATGCTACACTTAAAAAAAACCCAATCCCTCCAAGCCACACGCTCCAGGGGCCTAAACCTTGCCACCACAATAAACAGAACATAGTGGAGGGATAGATTCCTGTCCCAGAGACTTCCCATGCTCTGGAACAAACTACCTATTCATGTCAAGCAAAGCTCCTCATTAGCCTTCTTTAAGAAAAATCTCGACAATTGGTTGGGAAATAGGAAATTCACCCCGGGGATCACTTCTGTGTCTCTGCTAGACAGGAGCGCAGGAAAATAACTTTCTGGGGTGGCGAAAGACAGGGAACTTTTTTGGCTAGGCTTATATAGGCCCCAGGGTTGATAGCCTAGTACCTACCTAACCTTTGTGTTACGTGTTTTTGATCTTGGACATACTGGATTAAACAATGGGTGCCAGCAGGGGTGATAATGGCCATATTCAACTTGATGAGGTGCTAAGTGCTTTGGTTTCTGGCCTGGTAGTGATTCTCATTTCATTGAAAGAGAGGTTTAAATGTTGAGCTGTTTAAAATGTCTTATTTGTTTAAATGTATGTATTTATTTGAATGTGTTAACCAGTGTAATCTATTCATGCGTTTATCACAAAGTAGTAAATTCAGGTACTGTCTAGGTACACCCTGTGGAAAGACGAGGCTTGGCTTAATTGTTTGGGGTGGGAATGCAGTTTTATGAAATGATACTTCTCACTTTCTACTGAATTCAGCTTAGTTGTGAAACTCACAGTCATAATTGAAGGTGTTATAAGAGGTTAGCACATCTTTTTTTTATAAATTACTACTTTTTAAAAAAATTAACTTTTTGTGGTTGGTGGCAATAGGATTATAAATGACTGTCATGATTTGTTACAGATGAGTTGAATTCTGGAGTAAGTTTTACAGATTATGGCTATATTCTGGGGTTAAGCTGTTATGTAGATTTTGTGCAAGTCATTTGAAGAAGCAGTCAGCCTTGTAGGAGATGACTCACTACACACTGCACACTTGGATATTACAGGTAAGTGAACATTTTTATGTTTCAGAGATTCTTATTTAAACCTTGAATTATTTTTGATGTCTCTTCTGTTTGGTTTAATTACTGGAAAATTTCAAGACGAAAGTATGTCTAATTATGTACTTCTTTTTTTCCCCATGTTGTATGGTTTATATAGTGCAAAGCTTTGTGTTATAGGTTTAATTTTTTACAGGTTGCTAGTTTTCCTGCAGTGTGTGTGTGTGTGTGTGTGTGTGTGTGTGTGTGTGTGTGTGTGTGTGTGTGTGTGTGGTGGGGTGGGGTGTTACTTACATTGGTAACTGGCTATTTTCTCCCCGATTGGTTGGTAGTCTGATTTTCCAGGAGGCTTGCCATGTTCTTTTTGCTTTACTCTGCAGGATTTTAGCTGAAATGAGAACATGTAGTCATTGTTGAAGGTTTTAGTGTGTCTTATTAGGTATTTTTATACAATATTTACTGCGTTTTCCTTTTGTGGATAGTGACACTGAAAGCCTAAATTGCCTAAAACTATCCCTTCAACAAACATACACACAGTTTATTCCCACCTTTAAAGTTATCCAGCATAAATCTGCTTGTCTGGCACTAAATGCCATTGTACACAACTATGTTTGGACTCTGTCATTATGACCCAGCGAGGAAAAAAAACTTCTCTCTGTCCACAAACCTATCAAATCTGGTTCTCGGCAGGGGGGGGATGAAACCTGAGTTCTGACTTCACTTGTGGTAGCGATTATGGCCATGCTTTATTGCTTAGATACTGGTGTTAGGTTGTCCTGCTGGATCATTTGAAACAACTTCACACAAAAATATGGCTCCAGTAAGACGTTGTGGTACATTCTTACAAGGCTGAAGGATGCTACAGGTTTGTGTACATTTTTATGTTTTGAGAGATTATTTAAATTTGCTGTAGTTATTTATGTCAAGTCTTGAATTTGGGTTATATGCTGTAGGAATAAGTAAAGTATGTTTTATGCACAAGTAATAGGTTCATAGGTTTATACTACCTTAATGACCACTGGAGTCCTTACAAGTCCGAAATGAGTGATAATTTTAAATATTACCATATTTCACTTAAAAGTTAATAGTATTTTCATCAACATGGATTTCCTAAAGACTAAAAGCCATGAACTCGAATGGCTGACATTACTGACTGAGTGTAATCTTCAGTGATTTACCAGAAAATCAAAACATTTAACAAGGAGGTTATAATATGAGGCAAAATCAGGGATCGTTGAGAGATATAAAGTAGTTCATCTCCAGCAATATTGCTTTCATTTTTTTTCAGACTGATGTGTTGTGGGTGGCCATTTATTTCCATGGATATCGGCATTTAATTTTGTCTTTTTTTTGCCAAGTAAATTGGGTATATCAGCTTATCTGGACAGGGAGGACTTGTATCACATATCATGCTCATATCATCATGAGACAGCTTGTATACTGTTATATATTGCACTCGATTATTAATTTTTTAGTTTTGAAGTGATAATGCTCTGTGCTTTTTGCTCCAGGGGAGAAATGTAGGTTTTGGTTTAGTTCTCCTGATTACTTTGAGTTTGGTTTTCATTTAGATAGCTGGTGCAATCACAAGTTGTATATTATATTATATTATATTATATTATATTATATTATATTATATTATATTATATTATATTATCGTATGGTATGGTATTGTATGTTAGTGGAGTATAGGCAGAGGCAACATTTGTAAGGGCAAGGTCAAACATGATATTCATTTACTGACATCTGACTTCTGGGAAATTTACGACAGTTTCTATAAGGTAAATGTAAGCTAGTATAATATTTTTGCGAATTGCAGTATGAAGTGAGAAAAAAAATTAAGTTGTTGCTTATCTAGATAAAGTTAGGAATTCAGTGAAAAGGGGGACAATGGAGGTGTAAGGTATGAATAGGAACTTGTTCATATTTAAGAATGTTGTTATCCTGGGATTGATTAAGAACAGCAACAGATTTCGCTAAGAAGGATTTCAGAACGGTTTTAGTACCATGGAGGATGGATATAGGTAAGGAGTTTTAGGCCTTAGCAACTTGGTATAAATATAGACATGCCCAGCAGATTTGATAGGTTTGTGGACAGAGAGAAGTTTTTTTTCCTCGCTGGGTCATAATGACAGTCCAAACATAGTTGGGTACATGGCATTTAGTGCCAGACAAGCAGATGTATGCTGGATAACTTTAAAGGTGGGAATAAACTTTGTATGTTTGTTGACGGGATAGTTTTAGGTAATTTAGGCTTTCAGTGCTATATAATAGTGAGTTCTGCAAGAGGTATTTGCAGCAAACGTTGCCACTTTACTATAGCATTGCTCAAATTTTGCTTTTTGTGATCCCTGGAGGTTAGTAAGGATGGGAGCACCATAAAGTAGTGAGGGGAGGAGGAAGTAATGGCAAGAGTAGTGTTAGTTGTGTTGGTGAGATATTTTTTGGATCTGTAAAGCATTCAGAGTTTTTGGTGATTTATTTTTATGCAGTTTTGTATATGTATGTCAAATGTAAGATTTAGGTTCAGGGGTAAGTACGGGGCTAGCTACCCTTGCAGGGCATTTTAATTCTAATCTATTTCCATTTTTGAATTAGAAATAACCTATCCCATTTGGTTAGAGACTGGCCTTACCCATCCCATGGTTGATAATTATATATGATCCTTAATGAGAATAACTGGGATCATACCAAAGATAATTTGTGGAGACCCATGCATAGGATAAAGCATTCAGGAGCTGCATCTGTCCAGTATTAATGCAGGGGGCAATCCTGGCATAACTTTTCTACTTCCCATCCATAGATCTAGGTTACACTTGAAAATGGACAGAGATGAACTTTGTTTTATGTGGATGGGGAGTCTGTTCCATAGCAGTGGTATCTTCTGCGAACTATGAGGTATAGCTCCCTAGACTGAGTATTTCTGAGGCCATTTGACTTTCTGATGTGCAGTAAATCCATCAATAACTGGCTGGAGGATGTCTTCTGTGCCAGCCACAGGTCATGTCTTAGCAGTCTGTAGGATGTCAGATATAGTGACAATGCTTCAGTCGGTCCATGTAGGGCATGTTGTTTAGACTTTGTATCCTTTTATTAAGGTGTCTTTGTGGGTTTTCCATTTGTTGCATGTGTCTGAAAGGATACATGCCAAAGGGGGCATTATATGCAATGACTGGCCCAATGAGAGCTGAGTAAAGGTGTCAAGGACATTCTGAGATCTAGACACAATCCCTTTGTTTATAATCTTTGCAATATAAAAGGACTTTCCTACAATGGTAAACACGTTAGTCAAAAGTTAGGTCACTGTCCACATACGTTCCCAAATCCTGAACAACTGGATCACATCTTAGGGGCATATTGTCAATGTGGTAGTTCCTTTGGGTAGATGACCTCCTAAAAAAATGCAGTCGTGCATTTTTTGGCATTTACTTTCAGGCCATGATTTTGACACCAGTTATTTATTTCAGACAAACCTTCCTGCAGGATGGCAAAACCATTTGGGGATTCAGTGACTGTTCCTAGCTTGCAGTCTTCTGCATAATTATTCATTATCATCCACTTTACTATTATTATTAGTATTATCATTATTATTAGTCAGTTTTAGTTTTTATCATCCACTACCCTCCATTATTATTTGCTATTGGAAGTGACTTCAGATGCTGCATTATTAATGCGAGATTTAAAATTTTGTTTCTCATGAGAGAGTGATCTGGGGAAAAAGTATTAGTTTATTTTTTGGGGTGGTTGAGCATGAGTTGTGAGTTACAAAGCCATGTTTCAGTGGTTGTTACAGCTTCCTGAGTAATGTTTTGGAGATGTGCTAAATTATCTGATGTACATATAAGTGTGGGATCATCAGAGTATTGTATTAGGAAGGCCTGTTGTGTGGGTGTGTGGAGGGTGTTCAGAATGTTAAAGAGGAGGAGACCAAGGAAGGATAGAGCCTTGTGGTACACAGGTAGTGACTGGGAGGTACGGTGTGATGGTGGAGTGCCATTTTACTGACTGATACCTATTGGAGAAGTACCTTTTGAACCACAGAAAGGTGGGCTGTGATAGACCTAAAGTGGACATTTGAAGTAGACTTTTGCTGCAACAAATTGTGTTGAGGGCTTTAGACAAGTATAGAAATGGGGGGAGACTAGTTTGTGATTAACTTTATTGACAGTCTCTATAAGGGTTAGAGGTGCAATGTTAGTCTTATGGGAGGTATGGAAGCTGTGTTGCGTGAAGGATAGCTCTTCCTGCATGAGATACTTTAGCAATTGTTTTTGAGTACAATTTTCAAGTATTTCAGAGACAGTGAGTTTATCATAATGTTTAAGGTCTTCACCTCATGCACACAAAGTACACGGTTTGAGTGTAACCTCAGGTTATTGGTTAAGCTTAAACTGGCCCTTCAGGGCAATTAGCCTACAATTTTCCTGTGAACTTAAGATTACTATGGGTCTAAAGTTAGTGACGTCTGTTGTATTTCCTCCTATAATAATAGGATCATAGGAGATTACTAGGCTAATGGTCCTGGGGCCCTTACAAGTCTAGCCAAGAGTTTATCCCCAAAAAGAAACCTCAGTCAGCACCCTTCGCCCCTGTCAGTGAGGGACACATGTGGAACCCCTGGGACAAATTTGTGGTTTCCCATCCACTCATCAAGGTTGCGCTTGAAGAGGGTCAGTGAGGTGCTCTGTTTGACATGTATGGGAAGTCTATTCCAGAGACAGGCAGCCTTTGGGAGACAAACTTGTCTCTCTAGCAGGTTTTGTTGATGTCGCATACATACCTCTCAACCGTACCGAATTCCTCGGTATTTACCGTTTTTGGGGTCAACATCTTGGGGTGCCACAAATTTCCAAGTGGGCCCTTTAATTTCTGAATTTCCCGGATTGCTTTTCAAATTTTGCTGATGTCATCACATGTAGGGGTGCACGCGATGACATCAGAGTCATGATCAGATTGCCAGCCTGTCGGAATTCGGCTTAGGGCTGGAGGGGGTATGTATCTGTGTTTATTTTGCGTACAGTACAACAACCTGGTTCGTAAGTGTTCCCGTATTAGAAGTGTTTCCATCCTCAGTACAAGTAAGTTAAGTTTGATAATGTTGCTGTTGCAATATTAGAAGTGCAAGGAGCTGTTGCTGATATGTGTAAGGATGTTTTAGAGCTGCATTTGCTGCCAACACCATTAGTATGGTTTATTTTACAGCTGTGTATGTCCCAGTGTGTGTTAATGTTGCTGCTGCTGTATTATTAGAAGTGTGTGGGTCTGTGTTTATTTTACTAGAACCACCAGCAATGTAGAAGTGTAGGGAACTGCTGCCATTAGCCATATCCGTGTTATTAGAAGTGCTGCCGATATTATAGAAGTGTAAGGAGGATGTTTTAGAGCTGCAGTTGCCGTATTAGTATCTGGCTTATCTAGTTAATAGGGCTAACATTTTAAAAATTAACACTGATTCTGTAGGTAAGATGTTGAGTGTTAACTCTGTCTAAAGAATTCATAATTAGGTTGGGTTTGAAAAGCTTTCTGCTCATCAACATAGCTCTTTTGTGGCCAACATTAGTACATTCTAAAGTAAGTAAATCAGATTCCGAGAAGTCTTATATTTTGCCTTTTTGTATTCAGGTTTTCTTTTGGGTTAACAGCAAATGTTTTTTTATAGGCCAATCCTGATTTACTGCTATCATCAGAAGGAAAAAATAGTGAAAACTGTTAGTCAAACAACTAATGTGATATTTAGATACAAGTAAACTAACATATTTGTAAATAAAATACGTGATTTTTGTTCTGGCTAAGACTAAGCAATGCCTGTTTTCAGTACATAACAATGATGCAGACGGTTAGCCTGGGGACACACATATTGGAGGGAGAGTGATAATGTTATCTTCTACACCTCATTATCATAAAGTGTAAAAATATGCTGTCTTGTAAATATTGCGAAAACAAGGAATGCCAAATAATTTATGCACCTGATTACACTTTAATTTATGGGAAGTCACCTTTTGCCACCATCTCATAACCTGCTGATACCTCTCAACCTCTTAGGGCAAGAAATCTGGACAAAGTCTAAAATATTGGGGGGGTGAAAATCTGGACAGATGAGCGGTATGAGTTACCTGCCTAGATTAGTTAGTTTAGTTAAACTGTCTAGAGGATTGACCAGAGCTTAGAAGAAAGTAAGCCCTAGCATAATTGCATAAAGACATATCTGAAAGTGCACATTTTAAGAACACTTAAGTTGCCTGCTGCTGATGGCCAACAGAAACTAATTGTGTTTTTCGCTTTTAATCCCTATACGTTTTCAAGTGCTTCTTAAAACGAACCACTACTGGCATATTTTTTAGCAACCAGTATCTACAATAGTTTACAAAAGTATCGTATTCCAATAAATAAAATGGGCGCCACAAGAAAAATAGGGCTACGCTATCACACATGATGTCTTTTGACAGCCCTCTTTAGGGCTGTTGTATTCTTTGGGGGGGCAGTGAAAAGGGCAAAACTCCTGCAACGTCTGAAGATATAGTTTGCAGGGTTTTTCCTAATCATTGCACAACATGTAATTCTTTAACTGAAGCACCTTATGATGATAAATGACTGAATTTTTGCAACCGTGAACAAATTGAAATCCAGTCCTTTGCAATGACCATGAATACAATTTAAGTTTTCACATTTTTGATTTTGTGGGGGGAGTCCAACATGGACGTCTGTTTATTTACAAATAATTCCTAATGCTACTAAGGTGTCTTAATTTGTTGAAAGACTCCCAACAATAGCATACAGGTTTGGATGCTTTACTCCTTACTGCTATTGCCACATAGTGTTGTGTGGAACTAGAGCAGTGCAAAGGTCAGGCATAACAAAACCTGCTCAAGTGGTGTCAGTATAGGTTTGCCACCTTTTGAAATGCCCAAAGTGAGTCTTTTTTTGTTGTAGAAATATGAGATTTTGCAGGACAAACCATACTCAGGGCCAAGAAGATAACTTTTTTACCCAAATAAAAGCATATTATTGTAGCATTTCAGTTGCTCATGCTGTTTAATATAACATTTAGGTGTTTCCGATACAAAAATAACTGGTTTTGCAACTATCAAAGGAAACAGGAATATTTTTTTGTCTTAAAATCTCAGGACATTTGTCACTTTTTAGTTGTTTCAGGACACAACTACCCAAAGAGGGACAGTTCTTAATTGCAAACCCAGTGAAATTCAACCCTATCCACAGGAAATGCATTTGGTTTAAACAAGCTAAAAGTCAAAGGCATGATGCATCTATGGAATCTTACTTTATAGAAAGGGTTATTACATATGCTTGCATAGTAACTTCTATTCTCAGTAAACAAATGAACTATTTACTGTTATATGTGTCATTATAGTATATAATATTAAAGTCATACTTTGGTGCTTATGAAAGAAAACAAAAAAAAACATAATGGGGGGACTAAGGCCCAAAATCAGGATAGTATTTTACCTATTACTCTTAAAAGCTCAGAAAATTGCTAGAATAACAAGCTTTGTGCTAGCCTAGCATGCATTTTCTGAAAATTATGAAAACTGAATTGTATGTTCAAAATTTATTCAATTAAACCCTCAATTATTTGTCAGAAACTGTTCATTTTATGGCCAGAACAAAAATAAAAAAGTGAAAATCTGGACAGGTGAAAAGTATTGGGTCTGGGGCGATATTTTGGTTATCTGTTCTTCAGTTTGCTTTTGAAAGTAAATATCCCATGATTCCATTGGATTGGGCGGGGTTACATAATTATATATGCAGATTTTTATGTTACTCAGCATCCAGATTTGTACATATTTTTCATGGGCCTTTGTCCAGATTTTTGATGTTTCCAGGTTGAGAGGTATGGTCGCATATTAAATTCAGGTCTTTCAAGCGGATAGTGTGTAAGGAGTTAGATTTATGGATATGGAGCATCTCTAGTAGGGCAGGGTCCAAGATTGCCTTATAGGCGAGACACAGATCACCCCTGAGAAATCTGTATGAGATCGAACAGAGTGATAGTTATTTGAGCCTGTCCACAGAAGGACAGCTGTTGGAGGCCATGGATTCTCTTTGTGAGGTATTTCAGTGTCCTATCCTGTTGGGGCAGATGTTTTGAGAGGTACATACCAGATGGTGTGTTATACTCAATTACTGGTCTAATGAGGAAGGAGTATAGAGAGGTAATGACCTCCTTTTTTCTGGATGCAATCCCTTTACTTATAAGATGAACCAAATAAAAGGCTTTTCTGACAACTGCTGCTACACGATGGTCAAATGTGAGGTTGTTATCAACCTGAGTCCCCAAGTCTCTCACTACAGGTTGTGTGCTTAGGGGGTTGCCGTTGATGTGGTAATCAGTAGGGGCTATGTTTTTGCCAAATGGTATGATGATACATTTTTTTTGCATTTAGCTTGAGGCCATGACTTTGGCACAAGTCATTAGTTGCTGTGAGACCCTATTGCAGTATGTTTACATTATTTGGGGAGTCAGTGACAGCACCTAACTTACAGTCATCCACAAACTTGGTCAGCCACAGGCCTTTTGTCTTTGCTGGCCCTCTTAGAAGTAGATGCCAAACAGTAGGGGTCCCAGGACAGATCCCTGGGATCATCACTAGTGAAAGGTCTGCTATCAGAGGTGGAGGTGCCTATTTTAACTTTGAGGGCCCTGTCTGTGAGCCAGTTGGCCACCCACCTGATAAGATAGGGATTTATGCCAAGTTGTATTAGCTTTTCGATGATGCCTGAGTGGGGGATTGTGTCAAAGACCTTGGCCAAGTCAAGGTAAGCTGTATGTACTGACTTTCCCTCATTCAGGGCCTTGATGACTGTCTCAAAGAAGTCAACCAGGTTCAACAAGCGAGATCTGCCCTTGACGAATCTGAACTGGGTGGAGTCAAGTGCTTGGAGACTGCCTATATCCTTGTTTATGAGATCCATAATAATACATTCCATGGCTTTACAGATCAGACTTGTCAAGCTAATGGGGTGATAGTTTCCAGGGTCAGTAGTGGCATCACCTTTGTGTAAGGGGATGACAATGGCATTTCTCCACTCTGCTGGAATGAAGCCTGTACTTAGGCTGTGGTTGAATAATTGTCTGAATTTTTCCAAAGAAACATAACATGAGATTCCTGGATTGACCAATTTATAAGGAACGTGACAGGATAGGCAATGCTATTTGCTGCTATTTTCAGATACTCCCTTGGAAGGTTATCAACTTAATGTGAGCACGGTTTGAGTTTAGGAGTTGTTTTATATTATATAGGATGAGAGTACAGGTTTGAAGGTGAATTAGACATAGTGATATGTGACTGTTGGGCAGGACTGGAATTAGATGTGGAAATCCTTGGGTAGGAACAGTGTACTATCTATGAAATAAGAGATGAATTCTATTGCAGGTTTGAGTGAGAAGTTATTGGTAGAGGGATTATGGCTGATTTTTTGACCAGGATGTAAGACTTCCTTAATAGATAACTAGAACTTTTAAGGGTTGTATTAACAACTGTTCTGAATGTTGTTGTATTACGGCTTTTTTGTTTTCACTTATTTGCTTTTTAGTACAAATGTGGAACACTCTGAAGTGTTCAAGGTACTCTGCTGTTTCATATTTTTACCATTCTTTACATGCAATTTCTTTATCCTGCCTTAACATTCTACAAAACTTTAAAAGCAATGCTCTTACAATTTGACAGGCCTGTGCATCATACTACAATCGCCCATTTCACAGATTAACATTGTTGGTAACTGTAATTTAGTTGCAGTGATGACACATTACAACAGCCCTATGTACAGGGCTGTCCTACATTGAAATGGTGCCATAGGCAAAGGGCCCGATGGCACCCTCCACTACTTACTGTTTCACCCCCTGCATACATCTACCCCCTGTTATTTACCCATTGCTGGCTCCCCACACAACAGAAAATAATTTTGTCTATATTTTCTCACATTTTGCTTTGATCTTCAGCTTTTTCAAGAAGCCATGGCCTTCTCTATTTGAAGTGTGTGTGTGTGTGTGTGTGTGTGTGTGTGTGTGTGTGTGTGTGTGTGTGTGTGTGTGTGTGTATATATATATATATATATATATATATATATATATATATATATATATATATATATATATATATATATATATATATATATATATACTGTTCAAGTTTACTTTTCCTTCCATTACTTTCCCTTCATATTTTAGAGCATTTTCAAACCTTTTCATCACATGGTAGTCTGATAAAAAAATCATGAGCTAGGGAAAAAAAAATCAGTCTTATTTTTTCAGGAAAGGCACAAGCGGTGCCCAAGGCTTAATGTTCAAAGCTAACAAAAATAGTAGCTCATAAGATAAAACAAATCTTTTAAAGGTTACATAAATGCATAATAAATAACTATTTCAGTCCTACATTGTTATGGTACAAAGCCTATTTTGAGGTTATATGCAAAAAGTGGCTTAAGCCATTCCTGATAGATCATGTTTCAAGCTATTTAGGAGGCAACCTGAGATACTGTTGGGGCCCATTGATGCTGTGTTTTTGGCTTTAGTTGGTCCTGCCAAGACCTGCTGCCTACTAATAGTTATAGGGTTAAGCTTGTAGTTATTTCATGAGGGAGTGGGGGGTATGAGCTGAATTAATCAGCCAGCAGGTTTACTATGTCACTCAGCTCAATAAAAGTGGCACCACTGCCCACCAATTTGGCACGCTGCTGTGTGCTGCCTTTGAGGTTACAGATACAACTGTGGAAGGTCTTGTGGCTGCCTTTAGCCTTTGATGCTATCTTGACCTTATAATTGACTTTGTTGGACTTAATCCTCGTAATTTCCTGTTTAGTTTAATTAGAGAGCTCTAATCATTATGGGAGTTGTACTTCCTGATTTTAGACATGATTTTTTTTTTCCTTTTATTATATACCCTGTTATGGTTATGATTCCACCAGTGTGCTTTGTTGTCAGAGTTTGTTTTGGACCTAGTAGGAATAGCAGCCTCTACCACAGACATTTACAAGGTTGTATATGATCTCTGTGAATAACTCCACATACGTTACTGTGAACGTCGGGTTAGGAGGAATGTTGAATTTTGACAAGCTATCGCTTAATAGGATATAATTTGCTTTGGAATTGTCCCTAAGTGTTACAGGGTTTGCTGGGATTACTGAGATGATTTTTATTTTAAAGGAGACAGCTTTGTGTTCCTGCCTCATGACTGAGGATGTGACACTGGGAGGTATGCAGCATTGTCCCTTATTGGTTAAGTACTAGGTACAGTACGTTTTAACCTCTGATGGGTGTGCGTATTATCTGATCAAGGGTATCTGTCTTAATAAAGTCCAGAAATTGTTGTGCCTATGAGTTTGAGGCAGTGTATGTTTCCCAGTCTATAGAGGGATAGTTAAAGTCTCCCATGAACAGGATATTTTGTTTAGTGGTGAGTGTGTCCAGTAGGTTTAGGTATGATCTATGATAATCTTGGAATATAGACGATGTCCTGTATCCTGCTACGATGTGGTATGGAGCTTTGTCTATGGTGATTTGCATGCAGATAAACTCCAGGACTCAGTTCTGTTTAACCAACCTAGAGGTATACTTGTTGCTAATGTAAAGCAAGACTGTTCTACCTTTTGTCTCTGTCTTTGCACTTGTTGGTCTAAATGTGTGGAAGGCACTGAAGCCTTGCACTGCCAGAGTACTTTCTGTGGATTTATCTCAGTTATGGCACAGAGATCTATATTCTCCAGAGTGAGAAGCAGTTGTAGGTTGTTTCCTTTTTTGGTAAGGCTCCTAGCATTAAGCAGTAACACCTTTAGGTTTCTTTGGGCTTTATTTGGTATGTCGGTAGGTTTATCAATTTGGCATTGCCTAAAAAAGACTCTAAAGGGTGGAAAAAGTTTAAGCCAATATTTAGAATCCTGGGGGAAGCAGTGAGGTTTGTTAACCATGTCGTCCCATGACAAATATTGAATTTCCCTGGAAAGACACCACAATTTAAGCCAATTATTGTAGTCAGTCATCATTTGTTCGTACTGTGGCACCATTCTTGATAAAGGTAGAATGCTGCTCAGTACAAGTCACATACCTGGCTGAGACATATATTCAGCGAGATCAACAATATCTGTCCTCACATAGTCCACATAGGTACGTCTCATGTCAATGACACCCACATTGAGTATGATAGAATTATACTGGTGCCTATGGTGTAGTGACTTGAGTGCATGCATAACTTGGTGGATCCTGGTTCTGGATAAGCAATTAACCATTAACTTCTCCTTGTTCAGTCTGATGAGTGGGGCATCTGTGTGTCATACAATGGAATCCCCTATGACACGAGTCCTGGGCAGAGTGTTTGCTTGCCTTGTGGGCTTTGTTCTACACAAAATCCATAGTCTCTTAAAAGGATTACAGCTATAAAAATAGATTGCATATGAATTATTTTAAGTTTCCTGCCATCATCCTTGGCTGTTTAAGCAGTTCTCATGTTGGACACGAGTAAGTTAAACAGTAGCTGCCAAAAGAGGTAAAAATGGTCGTTCTCATAGTGATTTGGCACTAATTTTTACCTCCTCTAATCAGAAGCTTAAATAATGGCCTGTTTAAAATGTACTTATGTATTCAACTTTAAAAGGGTACTGCATTCATCACAAAGCAGAGATTTTAGACATTTCCTGGGTGCATCTTGCAGGGAAACTTTGATATGCTGGGGTGTAGTGAGGAATGTTATTTTTTTGGAGGCAATGCATTTCTTTCTGCTACTGTCTAGTGATTTCAGCTGACTTCAGAACTCACACCTCACTCAGTGTAAGGACCAATAAGCGGTTAGAGAATATTTTTTAAATAATTATTACTGTTGTTATTTTAGAATTTAGCTCTTTTGTGGCTGGTAACAGTAGGATTAAAACTGTACTCAGTAGAATTTGTAAAAGAGGGATTTATTAGTTTGTGTCCTGTTGTGATCAGTGTTACAAGTTAATGTTGTGTCTTTCAGCTTTTCCCGGTTAGGGGTCACCACAGAGGAACTCCGGTCCGCTAATGATTGGCAGTAGAGTTTTACGTGCTGGCTTGCCGGGCCTAACGCACAACCTTCAATGAAGGAACGCCCATTCACACATGTCGCCATACAGAAGACGCTCTAACTGAGAATCAAACAGGCAACGTCTAACTGTGAGGCGAAAATGCTACCGCAGCACCACCACCGCAGTGCCAAGTGTTACAGGTTAATAGCTATCTTATATTGCTTTGGTAGTATATAGGTTTTGTAGAAGTAATTTGGAGAAATATAATCTTTGCAGAAGACAGACGTGAATATATAACACAGCTGGGCATTACAGGTATGTTAATTTATGTGTGGAAGATTCATACTTAAATTGTAGTGAATGATTGATGTAATTTCATGTACTGAGCATAATTGATGGAGGAGAGATAAATAAGGATTATGTATTCAGTGTACTTTTTGGTGTAATGTTGTATACTTTAAGTATTATAACACTAATCTTTTTTTTTTTTTTTACCTTTTTAAAGATTTCTACTTTTACTGCATTTCATCTAAGGAGTTATTTTTGTACTTGTACTGAGATTTTCTCACACTTTTGCTTATGTTTTGTAGTTCTATTTGGTTGACTATGTTAGGTTGGGCTATTTCTTTCTGATTTGTAATTTGTTTTAGGCTTTATAGTTATTTGAAAGCAAGTCATTTTATATGACTTTTTTATATACAGATTACATAAGCATTTGTGTATTTGTACATTTCTTTAAAACACATGCATGTGTGGCTTTATGACATGTCACTGGAGTGTCATAACACTGAATCTCGACTAACTGAACCAAAATGTTCAAAACACCAAAACACTGAAAATAATTAAAAAAAAAACTTTTTGCATGGAGGCACACCCCCTGCATCCTCCATGCAGGGGGGCTGCTCCCACCATACCCTATTCCTACTAATTATATATACCAAAATGCATTCACACCACAGCAGAGAAAGGCCATATTTCCCTAATCCACATGTTCCACGACCTCCCTAAGAAAAAGCCAGTACAGTTCAGTCATCAGATTTTTGATCAGCTGTACTACATTTTTCCCTTTTGGGCATAAAAACTTGCTGCTAAATGGAGAGTATCCTGTGTACATAATATACAATGTGTGTATATATATATATATATATATATATATATATATATATATATATATTAACTTTTGAGTGGAGTGGGCATGTTTGTTGTGACAGAGTGGCTAAAGCTTTATCTGTGTTTTTTTTCTCAAAGACCCAAAATCATAGACAACTTTCACATATTACTCTAATTCACTCAAACAACAGGGTTTGTATAAGCATTCATTTTCTGAATAAGAAATATAAAACTTTGCTGTTGAACATTATTGACTGAACGTAACCCTTGTTGATTTATGAGGAAATCAATTTTTGCAAAGGATATTAGCCTTATAGGCTCATTATCATGTCTCTGAATTGAACATAAGAGCTATTAGGCCTGACCATGCTATTAACAAAGGCACCACATTGCATACACACACCCATTCAGATCCCCACACACATACCTGCATGCACACATACTTTTTCATGTCAATCCATCAGCAAGCCCCTATCACAGTCATGGAAATACCTTCTTATACACTCATATTGACAACCTCCCACACATACATGCACATTCATGCCTCTGCAGACACGCAGTCACATATCCACTCACATACACATAAAACCCTCACACCCCCGCCTGCACTGTGAGTGCTCCCATAGGAGTGGACAACTGACCATGTTTTCACATTGGTTATTTTTCCTCTTAGAGCAACATTTTACTCTGCTTAGTATATATAGTTATGTACATGTATAGTGTGTGTGTGAGTGTGTGTGTGTGTGTGTGTGTGTGTGTGTGTGTGTGTGTGTATGTATGTATATATATATATATATATATATATATATATATATATGTGTGTGTGTGTGTATGTGTGTGTATATATATATATATATATATATATATATATATATATATATATATATATATATATATATATATATATATATAGATCCCTATCATTTGACAGTGTCTTTGGAAACTTGAAGTCCATATGGTTGAGACTATATGATCGAGTTTTCAGAAACTCAAAGCTTTTGAATGGAGGTCGCAGTGCAGCGAGGATCAGGAAATGTGCCATTTTCTTCATTGTAATGCGATCTTACAGTTCATAGGATCACAGGAGATTACTGGGCTATCAACCCGGAGGCCATTTTAAGCCTAGCCGCTTCAACCCAATGTAATACTGTAGAAGTACTAGTCAGTACCCAAGATTACATTTAGTGATGACTGCCTATGTTCAGGAGGATTGTGGGTGCTATCCCTGGTAAGAATTTATTGTGCCCCATCCACTCATCCAGATTCCTCTTGAACAGTGTCAGAGATGTGCTTTGCTTCACATGAATTGGTAGCCTGTTCCAAAGATGTGGCAGTTGCTGGGAGATGCATCTGTCCCTCCAGCATGTCCCAGTTAAATCACAGACCATATTTAAGTCCCTGGAATAGGTAGCCCTAAACCCATTTGATTTATGGATATACAATAAGTTCATTAGGTTTGGGTTTTTTGGTTGCTCTGTAGGCCAGGAATAAGTCTCCCCTAAGACATCTATATGATACAGAGTATAGTGACAGGGATGTTAGTCTGTCCGTGTATGGCACATGCTAGAGGCCCTTGATTTTCTTTGTTAGAGGCCTCTGAAGGCTCTCTAATTGCTGCAGTATTTTACATACTGAATGGGTGTTATACTCAATTATGGGTTGGAGAAGTGCCAAGTATCAGGGGGTTATAACTCCTTTTGCTCTTGAGATGATCCTTATACTAATCAAGTGAGTTATGTAGAAAGCTTTCCTTACAATGGTAGACATATGGTGGTCAAAGTTAAGGTCACAGTCAGCCTGTGATCCCAGGTCCCTTATCACTTCATGGGTACTTAGGGTATTGTTAGTGAAGGGACATTGTCTGTAATTAAGGGAATGATGACGCATTTCTTTGCATTCAGTTTGAGACCATGACTAATACACCAGTCGCTGGTGCAGGGGGTGTGGGGGTATGCAGATTTTTTTTTGTGATGTTCAAAATAATATTAGAGATTGAGAACAATGCTCCCAGTTTTGCAGTCATCTGCATATTTTGTCAGTGTTGCCCACAGTGTTGACATCCAAGAGAAAGATGTGAAAAAGGACTGGCCTCAGAACAGAATCTTGTGGGACTCCACTTGTGATTGGTTTTAGTGAAGATAGGAATCCAGCTATCCTTACCTGTTGTGTATAACCACATTCCCAGCTGGACCAAAGTTATTGCATCTTCATATACTTTGTGCTTTGTAGAGGCTCCGATTTGCACATGATTGCTTTGGTCAACAGGCGTAAGTACAGTGTTTTTAGGTCAAATATCCAGTTTATCAAGCATTTTGTCAGGTGTATGCCTAATTGAAACAGGTAAAGGGATGTGTAGTGAGTGTGTGTGTGTGTGTGTGTGTGTGTGTGTGTGTGTGTGTGTGTGTGTGTGTGTGTGTGTGTGTGTGTGTGTGTGTGTGTGTGTGTGTGTGTGTGTGTGTGTGTCAACTGTATTATGTAGTGGTGCTGTTATGGGAACATCTTTTTTAAATTTAAGATGCAGGTAAGAGTTAGTGGCAGTGTTATCGCATACTATTGAAGTGGGGCATGAAGGTTTTGCTGGCTATAATGGATCCAGTAGTCCAAAACTCTTATACATCCATAAATCAAATAGCCCAGTTAATACTAAGGCTATAGATCTAAATCTACTCCAACCAATAAATAAAAATGGTGGCTGGATAGATTTTTAACAGTGCTTACCCACTTCTCTGAAGCAAACTAATACTCCAAGTTAAAATGTCTGACACACTGTCTGCATTAAGGATGATAACTGGTTGGGTATTCAAAAATCCACCCCAGTATGACTGACCTGGGCCTCCTTCAAAAGGGATGAAAGGCTTAAGGTTGGGTACTAGCAAATATGAAATTTCCTTGCATCTCAGTTGACTTGCAACTCTTATGAACCTATGACATATAACTAAGTCACATCCCTGTATGGAAACAGAGCTAGTGGGCCTTACATGCTTAAGCCTGCTTTCCTGGTGACTCTTGAGTGACCTGCATGGAGATGCAGTATGTGGGACTGGAGGAGAAAGAGGAGTATGTGCTGTCTTGTCGGTGCCAAAAGATGAGATCATTTAGTGTGTGTCTAGAAGAGTTTGACAAAAGGTATATGCATGGTATGTGTATCAACAGTATGTGCACTGGTGAGTGTATTGCAAGACCATAACATTTTTACATGGCCACTACAAAAATATCAAGTATATCAGTCCAAATACTTTAATGTAATTTTATTTTTGCCTTTGTGTTTCAGACCATCTTGAGATGCCTGTTTCTCTAAGTTTAACCCAGTGCTTATGTTCAGAGGCTTTTGTTCTTGTAGGGGAAATGCATCATTAAAATGAATGTGTTTCCTATCATGCCAATCTCGGTTTCTACAACTCTCTTCTCGGGAGGCTGATATGTGTGGTTCCCTAGATTTTTACTGAAATTATTTTTTCTTAGTTTTTCCAAGTCTGTTACAGGCCCATAAATAGGGCACTTAAACCTGTATACTTTGATATCTGCAGAAAATGATAATAATCTCCACTGAAAATTTACAGTTTCTTAAAATTTGCAACATGAACTAAAACATTGACTATAAAAAATAGTTGCATAATTCTCAGTTTGTGGTAAGAGAAGCCTGAGTCAGTGGGTTTGCATGCTAATTATTCTAAAATTGTTACAGTCATCCTTGGCTTTCTGTTAAGTGTTTTTGATCTTGGACATACTGGTTTAAACAATGGGTGCCAGCAGAGGTGAAAATGACCATATTCAACTTGATGACGTGCTAAGTGCATTGGTTTCTGGCCTGGTAGTGATTCTCATTTCATTGAATAAGAAGAGGATTAAATTCTGAGTTGTTTACAATGTCTTATTCATTTCAGTGTATGCATTTACTTGAATGTGTTAACCAGTATAAGCTATTCATGCATTCATTGAAAAGTAGTAAATTCAGGCATTGTCTAGGTGCATCCCGTGGAGACACAAGACCTGGCTTAATTGTTTGGGGTGGGTATGCTGTTTTATGAAATGATACGTTTCACTTTAATTCAGCTCATCTGTTGAACTCACAGTCATAATGGAAGGTCGGACTAGAGGTTAGTGCAGCCTTTTTTATAAATTACTACTTTTTTTAAGAATTTTACTTGTGGTTGCTGACAGTGAAATTATAAATGACTGTCATGATTTGCTAAAAGTGACTTGAATTTTGGAGTAAGTTTTGCAGATTATGGCTATATTCTAGTGTTTATGCTGTGTAGATTTTGTGAAAGTCATTTGGAGAAGCAGTCAACTTTGTTGGAGATGGCTACCAGAAGAATTAATGGGACTTGTTTATGCTACAGACTTGGACATTACATGTAAGTAAACATTTTTATGTTTGGAGATTCTTATTTAAATTGTGAATTATTGATGGCATCTCTTTGTGTTTGATGTAATTATTGGATAATTTTAAGTAGAAAGTATATATATATGATGTACTTCTTGTTTCCATGTTGTATAGTTTATATGGTGTAAAGCTTTTGTATTATAGGTTTAATTTTTGCAGATTGCTAATTTTCCTGACCTCTGTGTATGCAGTTATTTTGGTGTGTGTGTGTGTGTGTGTGTGTGTGTGTGTGTGTGTGTGTGTGTGTGTGTGTGTGTGTGTGTGTGTGTGCGCGCGTGTGTGTGTGTGTGTAGGGGTATTATTCTAATTGGAAACTGGCTATTTTTCCCTGATTGGTTGGGAGTCTGGTTTTCTAGGAGGTTTACCATGTTCTCTTTGCTTTGTTCTACAAGATTTTAGTTCATTTGAAAATAAGTGGTCATTGTTGAAGGTTTTAGTGTGTCATATTAGTTAGTTTTTTTTTTTTTTTTTTTTTTTTACACAATGTTTGTTTTGTTTTCCTTTTGTGGATACTGGCAATAAGATTGGAACTAGTTTTCTTGAGGGGTTGTGAAATCTGAGTTCTGACTTCACCTCCCGCTGCAGTATGTGGGAGTGATTATGGACATGTTTTAATGATTAGACACTGGGTAGGTTTTCCAGCTGGCTCAGCTGAAATAATGTCTGTATCACACAAAAACATGGCTCTAGTAAGACATTGCGATACATGCTTACAAACCTACTAAAGGATGTTAAAGGTTAGTGTGGATTTTTATGTTTTGAGAGATTATTTATATTCTTTTTAGTTATTTATGTCAACTCTTGAATTTGGAGTATATGTTGCAGGAAGAAATAAGTATGATGTATTCATTGTATTTTTGTGCCATGTTTTTGTGCATAAGTGATACGTTCATAGGTTTATACTAGACTAACAACCACCAAGATCTTTACAAGTCCAAAATCAGGGATAATTTTAAATATTGTCCTATTTCTTTAAAAGTTAGTATGAGAATAACAAGATTTTCATCAACACGGATTTCCTAAAGATTAAGAAATATGAAACTCTAATGTCTGACATTACTAACTGTTAACTTCTGTGATTTACTAGGAAATCCAAACATTATGAGGGAAAATCAGGGATAGTTGAGCAGTACAAAATAGTTAATGCCCAGTAATAGTACTTTCATTGTTTTTCAGTCTGATGATTTTTGTTGCAATGTGGGTGGCCAGTTATTTCCACAGATAACAGAGTGTAATTTTGTCATAGTATTTTGTAGTCTGTGAAGTAAATTGGGTAGCCTATAGGATCATAGGAAGTTACTAAGTTATTGGCCCTGAGGCCCTTACAAGCCTAGCTAAGAATTAGCCCATGTTCCGACAAGTCAGGACCCAATACCCCTGTTCAGCAGGGACACAGGTAGAATCCCAGGGGTGTATTTTCTGTTCCCATTTAGTTATCCAGGTTGTGCTTAAAAGGGTTAATGTGGTACTTGATATGGAGAGGGAGTCTGTTCCACAGAAGGGGGAGTCTGAGACACAAATCTGTCCCACCAACGAGTCCTATTGATGTCACAGACCAGGTTGAGGTCACACATGCGGGTTAGTCGAGTGTATTTCGACTTGTGAATATGCAATAGTCCCACTGAGGCGTGGTCTGAGATTGCTTTGTATGACAGACAGGGGTCATCTCTGAAGAGTCTGTATGAGACTGAGTAGATGGACAGGGCTTTTAGCCTGTCTGTGTAGGGTAGATGTGTGAGGCCCTGGATTTTCCTGGTGAGGAGCCTCTGTGGTCTCTCCAGCTGCTGCATGTGGTTTGTGAAGTACATGCTGAAAGGGGCACTGTACTCAGTAATGGGTCTTATAAGGGAAGAATACAGAGATGTTATGACTTCCTTGTCCCTGGATGAGATACCCTTACTAATAAGGTGGGCCATGTAGAAAGCTTTCCATACAATGGGGGCAATATGGTGGCCAAAAGTCAGTTTGCTATCAACCTAGGTTCCCAAGTCCGTCATGACTGATTGCATGCTTAGGACCTTGTTATTAATGTGATAATTTGTGTGGATGTCACTCTCCACAAAGGGGATGATGATGCATTTTTGGCATTCTATTTGAGGCTGTTTCTGGCACCACTCATTTGTTTAGGTGAGACCCTCTTGGAGGATGTTCACATCACTAGGAGAATTGATGACTTCACCCAGCTTGCAGTCATCTATAAACTTGGTCAGCCATAGCCCACTGGTTTTGGCCTGCCCCTCAGAAAAGTATCCCAAACAACAGAGGCCCCAAGACTGATCCCTGGGGTACACCGCTCATTATGAGTCTAGTGCTTGAAATGGCTTCCCTTATTTTGACTAGCTGGGTTCTGTCAGTGAGCCAGTTTGCTACCCATCTGGTAACATAGGAATTGATGCCTAGCTGAGAGAGTTTATCAATTATACCCGAGTGGGGAACAGTATCAAAGGCTTTGGCCAGGTCAAGGTAGGTGGTGTGCATGGTCCAGTTAGGCACCTGCTCATTCTTGGTCCTGCACAGCAATTTTCTTACTTTTATTGCAGAGTTTATTTACTGCAGATATCCACCAGACAGGTTTACTCTTTCCTGAGGAGGAGGATTTTGTCCTGTCAGGTGTTCCTGATTCCATACAGCTATATAAATGCTCATATAATACTTTGGTGCAGGTTTGGATATATGAGCCAATTCCTATGGAGGGGAGAGGGCTGTGAAGCTGTTTATACCTTCCCTGACTTTAAAAGTGAATGCTTTGTGGTCGGATCATACCAGAGAGGATGACACTGTAGGGATGCTGCAGTGGTTACTCATGTTGGTTAATACCAAGTCCAAGATATTATCACCTCCTGTGGGGGTGTTGACCAGCTGGTCCAAGGCATTTGCATTGACAAAATCAAGGAATCTCTGGACATTTGTGTTTTGGCATAAGTAGTTCTTCCAGTCTATGGTTGGATAGTTAGTCGCCCAGGATCAGGGTAAAGGGTTGAATCTTGATAGATTCGAAGAGGTCCAGATAGGTGGAGTGGGCAACTGGAGTCAAAGTTGGGGCCCTATGATTTGAATAGGGGCCTTGTCAATGGTTAACTGCACTGGGAGTGTATCCTGTGCACCATACTGTTTGACCAGCTTGGAGGTGTGTATGTCTTTAATACATATTGCAACTCCATCTCCTTTTGCTTTGCTGCCCATGGACTGGGGTATGAATGCACTGTAGCCCCCACTGTATTTCATTGTAGAAGTAACAGAACAGACTGCAGTTTTCCATTATACCACAAGGTGGAGCTCCTTTTCAGGAATAAAAAATACAATTTCAAAAGTGAAAGAGAGGAGACTGGAACACTAGCTGAAGGGGGAAAGACTGAAAGACTAGCTGAAGGGAAAAGGGCCTTGCAGCATGACTGAATTTTTTTTTCTTCTAGCATTTTGGGACAGAGAAGTGAGGTAGCAGTTTGTGTCTGCTTCTTGCTGAAATCCTGGATGACGGTATTTTTGTGGAATCAGGAAAGAAGTTCTGAAACCAGTAGTTCCATGCCTGCATATGATTCAGCAAGAAAAGAAGTTCCCTTGGGCCTAGTGCAGAGATGCCATAGATGACTACCAGAGTTCTGGCGGGTGATTTTCCATTTTGCTTGCCAGAGTAAATGCGGTGCCTGGTCACTGGCATATTCTCGATGGAGTGGTGAGAAGTTTTTGGCCCACATTTTTTTATACTTTTATAAGATTGTGGATTCCCCCCTAAATGCTTTCTGGATTACAAATAGCTGGGATCCATATGAGCTCCAACCTTGGGCCCCATCATGCCAGCAGTAGGACTGTAAGTAGTCACTGGACAGTGAACAGGGTACAAAAAAGTGTCTCCTAGTTGGTCTGTTTAGATTGATCTAGGGGATAGAGGGTGTTAGTACTGTTGCCTTAAAGACACTTTATTGCTGACATTGCAATTTTTTCCGTGTTTTTATTGCTGCATTATAAAAGCTTTACTGCTCATTGATATTGCCTTCATGTGCATGTTTGAATGTCAAGATCTTTTCTGTTGAGATCTGGGGAAGGGGGTAAATGTATGGTTTCATTACATGTATATCTCACTCTGCCTTACTGCTAACTGGTGCACTGTTGAAATAATTTGTTTGTTGTTGTGCTATTGCCCTTTAAAACTAAAGTGTCACCTAGAATAAAATCTGTTATCACTTGCCACCTTGCAGTGTTGGGCCTAAAGGAGGAGTGTCACCAGATTCGGGTAGGAAGGAACCCATATCTACTTCAGCTACACCTGCAGGTGCGCTACATTTAGGGGCTCATCTGGGATTGCCTGTACTGCCTTGAACTCCACCCAATTCCCCTGTACGTGTGGAAAGCAACTCCAGCAGCAAGATGAACCCAGAAGTAGCTGCTAAGTGGTGCAAACAACACAATACAGTCAGAGCACTGCTAAGTTCTAGTGTTGCCAGGGTCACATGGACTGATATGCAAATACATCAAGTCACAGGATCCTTACCAGTTGTAGGGCATGGGTTTTCATTAGACAGCATTATGGACACTACTGAACAGAGCACATTGGCCTTATTAGAATGGAAAAGTCCTTTAGTATATGAGCACATACCTTCGAGTGTACAAATTTCAGGCGAGAGTGCAGTTCGTGTGGTAATCCCTGAGAAGTGCACTAACTCAGCAACCGAGGAAATACCTGTGGAAGTTATCCAAGTAGGTCAGAACCTTACACAAGAAGCTGCAGCTTCACTGCCCATAAATACTATAGGGCCTGAAGTTTTGAATGCTTTGGGAAGTCTTGTTGAAAAATGCTTACAGCCTACACAGCCATTCACTGGGTTTGGCTACCGCAAATTGTGTTTCTTTTCTAGCAAACAACCCACACTTCAGGGAGAGGAAGATTTTGAATCTTGAATGGATCAGGCTTCACAAGCCCTAGAGGAGTCGGATATTCCAGAATCTCAGAAGAAGCAGCAGATAGCTGAAAGTCTAAAGAGATTAGCAGCGGATACCATACACAACCTAAGGATGGGTAAGCAAGATTGCATGACCAAGGACTATTTAGGAGTACTGCAGGATGTTTCTGGAAGGACCGAGAGGGCTGCAGACCTACTGTATCAGTTTGAACATGCATACCAAGAGGTTGGTGAGAAACTATCTGATTACATTAAGCGATTAGATAAAATGCTCCACCAGATCATCCTAAGGAAGGGGGTGGATCCTAAAGTAGCTGACCAAGTACGGATTGGACAAATTTTACAAGGAGCTCAAGCTATGAACCCCATTATGTGGAAACTGAGGATGAGAAATAGGGAGTAGGCTCTAACGTATTCTCAGTTGGTTAAAGAAGTGAGGGGAAGAGGAAGACCTGTTGGAAGCAAAATCTCAAGGTTCAACAGCAATTAAAGCAGTGAGTGAACACAAGCAGAAGCCTATAGCCGTGCTTACTACTCAAACAGGAATCGTGGCCCAGGGTGTCCGTGATGTAGCGGTGTCACAGTTGCAGGTACAGGTGTCTTCCCTAACTGACGCCATAGCTCAGGTTACCAAGACAGTTGCAGAATTGCAAAAAGCCATGGTAACTTTAGCTGAAGGGAGGAATACATCAGCTAGAACCTCCACGAAAGGACCCAGGGAAGATCCTAGAGGAGCACGAAGAAAGACTGATGAAAGTATTGGACAAGACTGAGAAGAAAGGCCTGAAGTTGTCATTGGACAAATGCAAGTTTTTCCAACCTTCAGTGACCTATGTGGGACATGTAGTGTCTGCAAATGGGATATCCACAGATCCCAGCAAAGTTGAAGCTGTGACATCTTGGCCCAGACCCAAAACTATCGCAGAGCTGTGATCTTTCCTGGGGTTCTGCAGTTACTATAGAATGTTTGTGGAATGATTTTCAAAGATAGCAAGACCCCTCAACCATTTGCTCTGAAATGATGAGAAAGCAGATGAAACAGATGAAGATATCATTGTGAAGAAGCCCAAGGGACCGAGAGGCTCTAAAGAACTCATCGAGAGTCACTGGACTCTTGAGTGCGAAGAGTCATTTAAACAGTTTAAGTATTGCCTCACACATGCCCCTGTGCTGGCATATGCTGACCCAACAAAGCCATACTCTTTACATGTGGATGCAGGCAGGGATGGCTTAGGGATAGTCCTTTACCAGGAGTATGATAAGAAGCTGAGATCTGTCGCTTTTATTCGTCGGAGTTTATCCCCCAAAGAAAGAAACTATCCTGTGCAAAAGCTGGAATTCCTTGCCTTAAAGTGGGCGGTAGTGGACAAGCTGCATGACTATCTCTATGGGGCTGAATTTGAAGTGCAGACTGACAACAGTCCTCTGACATACATGCAGACCACTGCAAAGCTAGATGCTACTGGCCACAGATGGATGGCAGCTCTATGCAACTATAATTTCAGTTTGAAATGTTGCCCAGGACATGAAAATGGAGATGCTGATGGTCTGTCCAGAAGACCTCATGGAGATTTACACCCCGATGATGAATGAGTGGAAATTCCAGTGCCAGGGGTGAGAGCTATGTGTCAGATTGCAACCTGCTATCAACACACTGAATGTTGGGCCCAGAAGTTGGGTCTGTCTGCAGCAAGCATACCCCAAGCTTACTGTAATCTGGTCACTTTACAGGCTTCATCGCTACCAGCTTTGAGTAACAGTGACCTTAGGAGAGATCAGAGAGAAGACCCCTTGGGTCAGCTGGTGGTAGCTGCTTTAGGGAAGAAACAAACTGATATGCTTCACACAGACATTCATCCTCTGGCCAGACTTTTGGCCAAAGAATGGGACAGACTCCAGATACAGAATGGACTAGTGTATAGGAGATCTCCTAGTGCACTCGGCAGTGAAAAGTGGCAAGTGTTACTTCCTCAGAAGTATACAGAGGTAGTACTCCGGTCATTGCATGATGAACATGGTCATCTTGGTTATGACAGAACTATGGGTCTGGGACGAGACAGGTTCTACTGGCCATGCATGAAGCAAGATGTTGAGGATTATTGCCGTACTTGTCTTTGTTGCATTCAGAGAAAGACTCTGCCAACCAGAGCTGCCTCATTGGGTCAAATGGAGAGCAGTGGACCCATGGAACTGGTCTGTATAGATTTTCTATGCATTGAACCAGAAGAAGGCAGGATCAGTAATGTGTTGGTGGTAACAGACCACTATACCCGATATGCTCAAGCATTTCCCACTCACGATCAGAAAGCTATTACAGTGGCGAAACTACTAGTTGAGAAGTTCTTTGTACACTATGGCCTGCCAAGGAGGATACACTCTGACCAAGGACGTGATTTTGAGAGCAAGCTTGTCCATGAACTACTCACTCTTTTGGGAGTTCAAAAAAGTCACACCACTCCTTATCATCCTCAAGGGGATCCACAGCCAGAGTGTTTCAACAGAACTTTCCGAGATATGTTGGGGACACTATCCACTGAGAAGAAGAGTCAATGGAGTAGATATGTAGCCATAGTGGTGCATGCTTACAACAGCACTAAAAATGATGCTACAGAGTACTCACTTTACTTCCTAATGTTTGGAAGAGAAGCTCGTCTTCCTGTTGACGTCACCTTTGGAGTCACAGCTGATGATACACCAGTGCAGTCTCATGGCAGTTATGTGGAGAAACTCAAGAAGAACCTCAGACAGGCCTATGAGCTAGCTGAAAAATTAAAAGGACAAAGACATCAGCAAAACAAGGCTTACCATGACAAGAAAGTGAAGATGCATGATTTGCAACCAGGGGACAGAGGCCTTTGGAGGAATTTGGGTCTACAAGGAAAGCATAAACTAGCTGAATGCTGGGGGTCTGAAATTTACCTAATTTGTTCCCGGCTACCTAATATCCCTGTCTACCAAGTTTGCCCTGAGGGGAAAGAAGGAGCTATCAAAACCTTGCACCGCAACAACTTAATGCCTTTGGCAAAATCAATGAGACTCATGAATCCGGAACCCAGAATGGCTCAACGGAAGCCTAACTCAAGACGATCCAGAAAACTAAGGCAGAGAGGAAATATCCTCTACAGTGTTCAAGAGCCCATGCTTCCTCCTGCTGAAAGTGAGGAGGACAGTGACAATGACTGGAGTTTCAGTGGGCTTTTTTATGAGGATGTTCAAGACTCGATGGGCTGTAATGTCAATGTAAATGCACCGGAATTAATTCCTTGTCATTTTAAACAGCCCAGACCTGACAATAAACTAAGTGATGCTTCTGTATCTCTTGCATAACCTGATACTGATGGAGGCCCTGCTATGCAAACTTCAGAAAATAGTGATGAGGACAGTCATACCATTATGGAAAAAGAAAGTGAAGTTATACAAGAGGAGATCTTAGAAGTAGACAAAATGCCTACTGAAGAACTGGACATTGAATGTGCTGTGAGTGGCAAACCTTCCGAGCAAACTTCCTTAGTTGTCTCTCCTGAACCAAAACTGCAGAGACTGATTTGGCCCCCTCAGAGAATTACATATGACAGTTTGGGACATAGTACACAGGAACCTGTGACCACAACTCATCACAGAGTCTGCGCCCATGACCCCGATGCCTCATGCTCCATTGGTGACACCTCAGTCCAAGATAAGCATAATGTTGGTCGCCCTTGGTGGGAGGTAAGCAAAAATATTATTCAGCTGATGGTGCATTAGTACTTGTAAATATTTTGCTCCTAATCTACCTTTGACTTGGGGGACCCAAGATTTTCAAGTAGGGGGAGAGTGTAGCTCCCACTGTATTTCATTGTAGAAGTAATAGTCTGCAGTTTTCCATTATACCACAAGGTAGAGCTCCTTTTCAGGAATAAAAAATACAATTTTGAAAGTGAAAGAGGATACTGGAACACTAGCTGAAGGAGGGAAGACTGAAAAACTAGCTGAAGGGAAAAGGGCCTTGCATCATGACTGGATTTTTTTTCTTCTAGTGTTTTGGGACAGAGAAGTGAGGTAGCAGTTTGTGTCTGTCTCTTGCTGAAATCCTGGATGTACAGTTACCACCCATCCCGTTGTCAGTGGGACACTCACGGGTTGAGCCTTTTCATCCTGTTGCCTGCATTGTCAGGCAGTGGGACTTTAAAAGTCCCGTTTTTCAGTGTAGCTGAATTGTCGTGGAAAAGCCGAAAATAATTCCGGTTATTCCATGGCAATGCGGTTACGTCACCAACCTGGACCTGCGGTTAGAGTTATTCCCTGTTAGGTCTGGGTACTGTAATTCAAGCAGCAATTGGCTGCGAGGATGGAAGTGGGCGGGGATTTGCATCGGAAGAGCCCTACAAAGGTCGCAGCTGTAGAGCAGTTTTGTATTAGTGCTCTACAGCTGCTAATAACTTCTTCTGATTCAGAAAGGACTGAGATAAGCCAGCCAAGAAGCCAGCAACGAAGCCAGTCAGCCAGCCAAGAAGCCAGCAAGGGAGCTTGCTAGCCAACCAGCCCAGTCACTCAGCAGACAGAGAGCCAGTCATCCAGTCAGCCATTCCAGCAGGAAGAAAGCCAGCTAGTCCAGCAAAGACTGTGATAGTGGTAAGTACATAGTATTTTGTGGTTTTAGTTAGTTAAAATGGGAATATTGTGCTTTAAGTTTTTAATGTTTAGAGGTTAATGGGGGGTGTAGTATGGAGTATTTAAATCTGTACAGTGGTAATTTTGAGATTTTCAAGTAGTAGTTTAAAATGGGAATATTGTGCTGTATTTAAGTTTTTAATGTTTAGAGGTAGATGGGGATGCAGTATGCAGTATTTAAATATGTGCAGTGGTTATTTTGAGATTTTCGAGTAGTAGTTTTTAAATGTATAACATCTGTGTGTGTATGTATATGTAATTGTGATTGCTGTTGTTGGGGGTATGATTTGGAAGCATTACTTTTTAAAGGCTGAACCATGTGTATAGAAGTTTTGTTTATTTCTGGTGGGGGACAGTCTTAAATATAAATGTAGTGTGATGTATTTCTATTGTTGTAGCTTTTTCCGAGTACTTTCTGTTTGTAGATAGAAAATGTTAGAGCATAGTTTGCACTTTTTTTGTGTGGAAATGTGTGCAATTTAATGCTGTTTTCAGGAAGTTAGGATATACTCTTTGGGTAATTCTTCCTGTTCTTGTAAGTCAATGTGCATGTGGTACAGGTCTACCTTTTGAGGGGGAATGTTAATAGTTAACGTAGTGCATTTATTATTCTAGTAGGTACATGTTGCCAACTTGCCGAAGCTGTTTCAAGATTGTTTTCATTTATAGTTGTAAATGTGTGCATTTTATTTTTTATGCTGCCTTTAATAAGGTTAAAATGTCCTGCTTTGCTTGTAATGTGTGAATATGGGGGTGCTGATTTTGCTTTGGTCTGTTTATTGCACTGCTGTTTTGGGTAAATTACTATTAATTGCTATGTTTTGAGGTAAAATGGGTCCATGAAGTCTGCCGTACATTGTCGTTTATTTTAGCTGCCCTTGCAAGAAGTATTTTTAAAAGTTAAATATTTACGGACCTTTTCCTTTTTTTTTTTTTTTTTTTTTTTTTGTGGATGCATGCTCAGAAGTTAATGCAGTGTATTTGAGATTGTGCTAAACCATGTCATTGTTACTGGATAGTTTGCTTTTATAAGTAGCAAATTTGTATTTTTGTTTTTAGTGATGTCTTCAATAAATTTACAATGTAATGCGTTCATTATAATCCGATTACGGCCAGTGCTGCTGTTGGGCATGTTCGTTAGTAGATCATTGCGCTGTGTAAATTAGTGCTGTTCATTTATTTCTTTTAACTGCTGTGGTCAAAACCTAAATTGGGTTTATGGTATCCACTGTGCATTCTCATTCATTTTAGTGGGTTTTTTTTGGTACAGTGAAAATGTGTTTTCTTGAGGGGTGAGGGGGGCATGTTCATCGGTAAAAATAAAGCATTTTGTTTTCTACCAGCTGTGTTAATGTCAAAGTTTTCAATGGCCAAAATGTCCCCTAAATTATCTCAGTTACTATTTTACCTTTTTCAAATGGTTTGTAATGTTAATTCTTTTCTGCTCCATTTCTCAGTTCTTTCATATGTCAATGTTTTTCAAGCCAGTTCTTTTATATGCCAATGTTTTTCAAGCCAGTTTTTTCATATAACAAACCGCAGTTCACTCAGAGCAGCCAAATAAGAGCCCAGGTCACTTGAAGGAATTTTATTCAGACAAAATACTGCACAAGAATCTTTGATATGTTTATAAAACTCTCCCTCAAAATACATGAAAAAAACAATTTCCATGAAAAGTATATTGTTGAAATCATTGTGTCAAAAATGTCCGAATGTCAACATATATTCCTCCAACCATTGTAAACCTGTCTCGTGGGGTATACTACCAAATAAGTTCACTATATCCAACGTGATAAAAATCAATGTATCACTGTATGCATCCACTTTTAAGTGTCTAAGAAAATCCCATGAATCCTGTAAAACAGCTGTACCTGTAGCTGCCAAGCTTTTAAGCTTACTATCTAGATATTTAGAAATAGGGGCTGTAATAGCGCCTTCCGAAGAGACTGCTAGTCTCAATGGTGAATCAATGGTACATTTATGAACCTTCGGAATGCCGAACACTGAAGGAACTTTTGGATATTTATTATATAAATATTTGTGAGTTTCCAAATTAATCGAAAGTGTTCGGCATTACGAAGGTTCATAAGTGTAATTGTTTTAAACAACAGTATTTTGAGGGAGAGTTTTACAAACAGATCAAAGATTCTTGTGCAGTATTTTGTCTGAATAAAATTTCTTCGAGTGACCTGGGCTCTTATTTGGCTGCTCTGAGTGAGCTGCAGTCTGTTATTTAGTCCAAATTTCACTGCCATCCTATTTGTGGTTTATCAGTTTTTTCATATGCCAATGTTTTTCAAGCCAGTTCTTTCATATGCCAATGTTTTTCAAGCCAGTTCTTTCAAGTGCCAATGTTTTTCAAGCCAGTTCTTTCAAGTGCCAATGCTTTTCAAGACAGTTCTTTCATATGCCAATGTTTTCCAAACCAGTTCTTTCACATGCCAATGTTTTTCAAGCCAGTTCTTTCATATGCCAATGTTTTCCAAGCCAGTTCTTTCAAGTGCCAATGTTTTTCAAGCCAGTTTGTTCATATGCCAATGTTTTTCAAGCCAGTTCTTTCAAGTGCCAATGTTTTTCAAGCCAGTTCTTTCATATGCCAATGTTTTTCAAGCCAGTTCTTTCATATGCCAATGTTTTTCAAGCCAGTTCTTTCAAGTGCCAATGTTTTTTAAGCCAGTTCTTTCAAGCGCCAATGTTTTTCAAGCCAGTTCTTTCAAGTGCCAATGTTTTTCAAGCCAGTGTCTGTATTCATCCATCTAAAAACCCCTTTTTCCCATTTTTGCACATGGGTCGTTGGGACAGTGGCAATCATCTAGAGCCAAGGCCAGTTCGTTCTCAGGTCTTTACTGAATCTATATCAAAGAACGTTAAGCTGCTTCATGTTTTTATCTTATCAGGTGCCAATCTTTTTCAAAACAGTGATTTCATGTGCCACTGTTTCTAGCCAGTTCATTCGTGCACCAATATGTTACTGCACCCCACTAACACAGTTTTGGTAAATATGTTGCAAATCAGGTAAGTACAGATTCAAGAATGAAGAGAGCAGCAGCTTCATCACAGTCAACCAGCAACAAGAGAATGTGCAAGTGGCAGGATGTTTGGAAAATGGAATTCGACTGGATCGGGAGATGCAGTGATGTGAAAGCATTCTGCAGGTACTGCAAAAGAGAATTTCTAGTGACCCACGGTGGAAGAAACAATGTTGCATGACATGAGGCAACTGATCAACATAAGACTGCTATTCTTCAAGCTAAATGCAGTCACCTGATGACAAAGTGGGCAAGGAACACAAACATTGAGGAACCAGAATGTAGGATCATTGCAGCAGAAGTCTCTGAGGTGTTCCATGCTGTTAAGCACAATATTTCCTATAACAGCATGGACTGTGCCGTAAAGTTGGCCAGCCAGTTGTACAGTGACTCAGACATTGCAAAGAAACTATCCTGTGGAAGAACCAAGGCTGAAGCCATAGTCAAAAATGTTTTGGGACTGCACTCATTGGAATGCCTCCTGCATGACCTTCAAAAACCAGGCACTTAATTTGCAATTTCATTAAATGCTTCCAAGGGGAACATAAAATTATTTCCACTTGTTGTGAGGTATTTTTCTAAAGAAGAAGGGGTTGTGAATGGTCTTTTGGAATTCTATGAAGACCCTGATGAATCTGCACAGGCCATATCACAGCAAATTGCGAACATTATGGAACGGCACTCCTTGCCCTGGAACAGCATTTCAGCATATGGGGTTGATAATGCTAGTGTGAACTATGGGAAGAAATCTAGTGTGTATACCAGATTAAAAGAAAAGTGCCCATCACTCCAGAAGGCTAACTGTGTTGCCTACATCATTCACAATGCAGCCAAAAAAGCTGCAACACAACTACCGTATGACGTGGAAGTATTTGTAATGAAACTTTTCAGTCATTTCTCAGGTTCTGCCACAAGGACCAGATTTGAAAGACTTCTTTGAGTTTTGTGGAATGGAATTTGAGAGGCTGTTAAGACATGTGCCAACAAGGTGGCTGTCACTACTCCCAGCCATTGAAAGAGTAGTGAAAAATCTCCCAGTGCTCCAGTCCTATTTCCTCTCCCAGGGGAGAAGAGGAGACCCCCCTGGAAGATATGGCAGTACTTTTCAGCTAATGAGCATGGTGAGAATGCATTGCCTATGCTGCCCCAGTACTATTTGCACTTTCTCTGTGCTGTTCTTGTTGATTTTAATGAACATATAAGTACATTAGAAAAATCAGGACTTAACTGCCATGGAAACTTTTTGTGTAATGGTCTCTCTGAAGCAAAAACTGCAGGCAAGAGCTGAAGGTGCTTTCTTTGGAGGGAAACGTACACTTATGAGCACATTAGGCAGCACTTCTGCTAACAAACTAAAAAGACACTTCATTGTGTTCTTGGAGACAGCAGTGAAGTACTTGGAACAGTGGTTTGATTATACTGAAAACAACTACTTGTTTAAACTGTCTAAATTATGTCTAACTGAGCCCTTTGCATTCAGTAACATGCTCAATGTGACCACTGCCCTGAGTCTGCAGGATGTAGATGAAGACCATCTTTTCAGGGACTACTTGGCAATTAGGCCCTTTCTTGAACAGTTCTGTAAGACAAGCTTGATCCTAGGAGAAAAGTGGCTGAAGCTTTTCATAGAAGGGCCTGAACTGACTGCACTATATCTGGTAATTGGGTTTAGATAAGTTTGTGCGAACGACATTCTGTCGGCTGCAATGTGCCGAAAATCAGAATGTTGACCGCATAAACATTTGTGAACCAGATAGTCGATTCCACTTATGCGAATGCACTACTGAATTTGCATAAGTGTAAGTCGACTATCTGCACAGAGATCGCAGTACAGTGGGGAGTGTTAAGTCATCCACATCCCCACTGTAGTGCAATCTCGGAGTTAGAATATATAAGTAGGGGGGTGTGGGGGCACAGCCACCCACATGGGGGTGTGTGATTTGTCATATAGGAGTCTGATGTACATCAGCTCCTATCCGGCTATCACGTGGTAGTTTCAACAACAATGTTGAGTCAAATGCGTTGAGCATTTGCTTCAACATTGTCACCAGTAGTTTTTTTACTTTCGGTATTACTATTCATTTATTTGAATGAAAAATGTTTTTCTGTTCGAACAAACAATAGTAAACCCTGGTAATTGCCAGGGTATTGTCTATACCGACATCAAATGCATTTGCAGAAAGAGTTTTTTCTTTGGTGAAAGGTAAATGAACAGATGTGCGAAACCAATGTAGTGTAGACTTGTTAAAAGCCGAACTAATGATGACTGAAAATTACCGGATGAAATTTAGTGACTTTTATTCAAATATTGTTTCAAACCGGGCCCTTCTTCAAGCCATAAAATCTAATTCAAAATACACTTTAAAAAAAAGTGATTTAGTGTACTAGTGTGCAGTATGTAATTTTGTGGTGTTCTTTGCTTTAGCTTTAATTTGCTAGTGTGCAGTATGTAGTTTAGTGTTTTTCTTTGCTTTAGCTTTAATTTATAATAAAAACAGTCTTAATTTTACACTCGGCTTGTGTGTGGTATGTAGATTTTTTAGTTTTCTTTCAGAATCATCATGGTTGGTTTATGAATTTTTTTACTTTTTTAAATAAACAAGTGTCTGTTTAATGAGTAGTGTGTTTTTTTATTCCTTTAAAGTTTGCTTACTGTTACAACTGAGCAATGTGTTTTTTTGCAGTAATACTTCACTTCATTTAAATGGTTTGTGTTTTCAGTATGCTGTAATGTCACAATGTTGTACTCATAACTGTAATACTGCATTTCCTTTAACACCTCTGGTGATGTCGTGGTGGGGGTGTGGCCAATGTCATATTGGTCACACCACCTGTCCTACTGGCCACAACCCCATGTCCCACTTTGGCCTTGTTAAAAGGTGGCAACCCTACCTGGATGATGGTATTTTTGTGGATTCAGGAGAAAAGTTCTGAAACCAGTAGTTCCATTCCTGCATATGATTCAGCAAGAAAAGGAGTTCCCTTGGGCCTAGTGCAGAGATGCCATAGATGACTACCTGAGTTCTGGCGGGTGACTTTCCATTTTTCTCGTCAGAGGAACTGCGGTGCCTGGTCACTGGGATATTCTCAACGGAGTGGTGAGAAACATTTGGCCATCATTTTTCTATACTTTTATAAGATTGTGGATTCTCCCCAAATGCTTTCTGGATTACAAATAGCTGGGATCCATATGAGCTCCAACCTTGGGCCCCATCATGCCGGCAGTCGGACTGTACATAGTCACTGGCCAGTGAACAGGGTACAATAGAGTGCCTCATAGTTGGTCTGTTTAGACTGATCTAGCGGATATTGGGTGTTAGTACTGTCACCTTAAAGACACTTTATTGCTAATTGACATTGCAATTCCATGTTTGTATTGCTGCATCATAAAAGCTTTACTGCTCATTGATATTGCCTTCGTGTGCATGTTTGAATATCAAGATCTTTTCTGTTGAGTTCTAGGGAAGGTGGTAAATGTATGGTTTCATTACATGCATATCTCACTCTGCCTTGCTGCTAACTGGTGCACTGTTGAAATAATTTGTTTGTTGTTGTGCTATTGCCCTTTAAAACTAAAGTGTCACCTAGAATAAAATCTGTTATCACTTGTCACCTTGGGGTGTTGGGCCTAAAGAAGGGGCATCACCAGAGTCAGGTAGGAAGGAACCCATATCTACTTCAGCTACACCTGCGGGTGCACTACAGTACGATAGTATGAGTAATCTGGTAAGGCTAGGATACTCTCCACAGCTTTGAACCAGGTTTCTGTGACTGCACAAATGTCAGCATCTTCCAGGGTTAGGAATGCTTGTAGAGAGTGCAGTTTCATGTTTAGACACCTAACGTTTAGCAGCATGACTTTTAATTTGCATTTTGATGAAATTTTCATATTGGTAGTTTTGACTTCATGGCATTGCCTAAAAAAGGCACTATGAGGGAGGCAAGAGCCTTTGCCAGAAGTCTGAAGCCCGAGGGAGACAGATGTAGGCCATCTCTGGCAAAGCATTGTGGTTTGTTGATCATGTCTTCCCAAGCTGTCAGGTACTGGATCCCTGTGGAATGACACCAGAAACTACACCAATTGTTAGTCAATCATTTTCTGTTTGTATTGAGGCATCGTTCTGGGTGACAGTAGAATGCTGCTTAAGGCTGGGAACATGCCTGCCTGGGACACACATTGAGCAAGCTCGATCATGTCTTTCTTCATATAATCCAGGAAAGTACATCTCAAGTCATTCACACCAACATGGACTATGACAGAGTCATAACAGTACCTGTTGTTGAGAGACTTGAGTGCATGGCTAATATGGCAGATTCTGGCACCTGACAAACAACAAACCGTGACTTTCTCCTTATCCAGCCTGGTGAGTAGCACATCTGTGTGTCTCACAGTGGAGTCTCCTATGACTAATATGTTGGGTTTATGTTTAGGCCTTAGGGGCTGTGAGACAAAGGTGTGCAACCAGTGCAATAGGGGTGCAACCAGTTTATTTTGACAGGGAAGATTGGTGTTAAATATTATGCTATATCAAAAGACATATTGTATATTGTTATATACTGCACTTACATATCGTTTTCACTTCAAACATAAAAATAATAAGGGTTTTTGCTCCCACATAAAGATTTAGGTTTTGATTTAGTTCTCATGTTTACTTTGAGTGGGATTTTCATTTGGGTAATTGTTGCAATCACAAGTTGTATGTGTGCTATATTATATCATATCATATATCATATCATATTAAAGTATAGTGTAGTATAGTATTGCATACTAGTGTAGGCAGAGGCAACATTTATACAGACAAGGTCAAACATGATATATGTTTACTGACATCAGATTACTGGGAAAGTCTAACTGGCTAGGTGCCCGCTTTCATTAGAGCCCCAGGGAGAAAAGTTTCACAATATTACAAAAACATTTCTAAGAACAATAATTTTACAAGTTTCAAAAGTAACACAAAAACATCTATGGTTTAAATAATTATACCAAATTAGGCATAATGTGGCTACAGTAGTTAAAAACTGATACAACTTATATATTTTATTGATTCATTTGTTTGTGTTTGTTGATCAGGAAAGTTTGACTGGGCAAAGCCCATTTTCAGTGAAGACCTGAGGAGAAAAGTTCGACTACAGTACATTTATATTAACAAGTGAATATTTCAGACAGTTTCAGAAAAACAGTTACATTTCTAATGAAACATAATTAAAAGACAGTTATATACAGTGAAGCATTTACATCAATTATATCTATACAGTTGTTCCAGCTGTATAATCTTGCTTGCAGAAGTAAATTTACTGATACAGCAGAAGCAAAACACTGTTGTAAAGATCTTCAGTAGTCTTTCCTTTCAGTAACAATAACTGAATTATTAGAAAAAATTTAGATAGTCTTTAGAAGTTAAAGGCAAGCTAGTACAATACATACAAGAACTGCAATATGAACTGAGGGAAAAAAAAGTTATTACATATCTAGATAAAGTTAGGAAGTGAGTGAAAAGGGGGAGAAAGGAGGTGTAAGGTATGAATCAGAACTTGTTAATATTTAGGAATATTATTATCCTGGGGTTATGGGCAGCCGTGGTGGTGCAGAGGTTAGCGTTGCCACCTCACAGCAAGAGGTTCTCTGGTTCGATCCTCGGCCGGGGTGCTTCTGTGTGGAGTCTGCATGTCCTCCCTGTTGTTGCGTGGGTTTCCTCCGGGTACTCCGGTTTCCTCCCACATCCCAAAGACATACTGTAGGTGGATTGGACACTCTAAATTGGTCCTAGGTGTGAGTGTGTGCATGTGTGTACCTTCTGTGGAAGGTTGGGCACCGGGCTGGCAACTCAACACTGTAAAAACTCCACTGCCAGTCATGAGCGGACAGGTGATCCGCTGTGGCAACTACTAACCGGGAAAAAGCCGAAAGAAGAAGAAGAAGTTAAGCAAGAACAGAGACAGGGTTTGGCTAAGAACTATTTCAGAATGGTTTTAAAGGACTGCAGGGAGTGTATTGACCTAATGGCTATAGGTAAGGAGTTCCAGGCATTAGCAGCATTGTATAAATATAGACCATCCCCAGAAGATTTGATGGTTTGTGAACAGAGAAGTTTTTCCTCACTGGATCATAATGACAAGGTCGAAAGATAGTTGTGTAGAATGGTATTTAGTGCCAGACAAGCAGATGTATGCTGGAAAATTTTGCACATGGGAAGAAGCTTTGTATATGTTAGTTGATGAGGCAGTTCTAACCAATTTAGGCTTCTAGTGCTGTACAGTAATGGGTTCTGAAAGGGGTATTTGCTGGAAATTTAGCCACTTTATTAAAGCATTGCTCAGATTTTGTTTTTTTGTGCTGCCTGGAGCTTAGTAAGAATGTGAGCACCATAAAGTAGTGAGAGGAGGAGATAAGTAGTGGCAAGGGTAGTTTTAGTTGTGTTGGTGAGAGTGTTTGCATCTTTAAAGCAGTCCAAGTTTTTGGTGATTTTTTTTATGCATTTTTGTATATGTAGATCAAGTGCAAAATTAGAGGTCCATAGGTAAGTACTAGGTTAGCTGCCCTTGCAGGCCATTTTAATTCTATCCAATTTCTCCTTTTACATTAATAACCTATCCCATTTAGTTATTGGTTGGCCTTACCTGTCCTATGGTTGGTAGTTATATATTACCCATAATGAGAATAACTGGGATCATACCATAGACAATTTGAGGGGACCTATGTATAAGATAAAGCATTTAGGTGCTGCATTGTCCATTATTAGTATGAGGGCAGTCCTAGGGTACATTTTCTGTTTCCCATCCAAATATCTATGCTGAACTTGAAAATGGACAGGGATGAATTTTGTTTTATGTGAACTGGGAGTCTATTCCATAGCAGTGGTATCCTCCATGAAATATGAAGTTTAGATCCCTAGACTGAGTATTTATGCGGCCATCTGACTTACTAATGTGGAGTAAATCCATCAATGATGGGTTAGAGGATGCTTTCTACATTAGACACAGGTCACGCCTTAGCTATACCGAGTATGGTGGCAGGGGTTCGTGGTCCATGTATGTTGTTTATGCCTTGCATCATTTTAAGAAATAATCTTTGTGGACTTTCCAGTTGTTGCATGTGTCTGAACAGATATATGCCAAAGGGGGCATTATATGCAATGACTGGCCCACTGAGGTCTGAGTAAAGGGGATCAATGACATCCCTAGACCGAGACATAATCCCTTTCTTTATAATCTGTGCAATACAGAACGACTTTCTTATAACAATAGACAGATGTTGGTCAAAAGTTAGGTCATTGTCCACATAACTTCCCAAATCCTAAGCAACTGGGTCAAGTCTTATGGGGTGTATTGTCAGTGTGGTAGTTCCCTTGGGTAGATACTTCCCAAAAGATACATTCAAGCATTTTTCGGTATTTAGTTTCAGACCATGATTTTGACACCAGTTACTTATTTATTTATTTTTTATTTGTTAACTGGGAAAGTCCGATTTGGAACAAAGCCAATTTTCAGCAGAGGCCCAGGGAGAAGTGCTTCAGACACATGTCTTTATAATGTGGGAGGAAACAGGAGTACCTGGAGGAAACCCACAGAATGCAAGGAGGACATGCAGACTCCACACAGAAGGCAACCCAGACGAGAATTGAACTGGAGAACCTCTTGCTGTGAGGCGACAATGCTACCGCTGCACCACTGCGCCATCCAGACTTATTTGAGGCAAACCTTCCAGGGGGATGGCCAATTAATTTGGGATTCAGTGACTGCTCCTAGCTTGCAGTCATTTGTAGGATAAGTCATTATCATCACCTTTTATCATTATTATTAGTATTATTATCATTATTACTCAGAATTAGTTTTTACGATCCCATAGCCTCCATCATTATTTGCTATTAGAAGTGACTTCAGATGTTGTATTATTAGGTGAGAGGATTTTAAATTTTATTTTTCATGTCAGAGAGATCTGGGGGGAGTAGTAGTTTGATTTTTGGATGGAGTAACGTGAGTTGTGAGTTACAAAGTCATGTTTCAGTGGCTGTTACAGCTTCCTGAATAATTCTTTGGAGATGTGCCAGGTTATCTGATATGCATATGAGTGTGGAGTCATCAGCATATTGTATTTGGGAGGGTTGTTGTGTGGATGTGTAGAGGGTGTTGGTGAGAATGTTAAAGAGGAGTAGATCAAGGATAGGGCCTTGTGGTATACAGGTGGTGACTGGGAGGTATAGAGAGAGGGCATGGATGCCGGAACCATAGATTCAGGGGGAGGGGGAGCCCCCTCCCACTTTTACAGCTGCAAGACCTGTTGGGGAAAAATTAATGAAATGGAGTTTTCATGCTAACGTGGATTCACGTGTGGAAGGTAAACTAACTAAACTAGCTGTTCTTGTTCTCTTATTGCTCTGTGTTACAGGAGCTATGCTGCCGCTGTTCCATTGGTGCTGCCAGAACCAGTCATGCCGGTAAGGAGAGTTTTGTTCTTTTATTTGCAGGAGTTATGGTGTGTGTGTGTGTGTGTGTGTGTGTGTGTGTGTGTGTGTGTGTGTGTGTGTGTGTGTGTGTGTGTGTGTGTGTGTGTGTAAAATGCCCCAGTTAGGTATAGCTGGTGGTTAGTGTTACTCAGGCTCAAACAAGAGCCTGAATTCTCTAGCCATACCACCACTTGTGATTCAGGGAGTTGAGTCCATAGCTTTCAACTGTCCAGCTTTTCACAGAATATTTGGCTCATACTTTTGGTGTGTTCCTCTTAACATTTGTGGTTTTCTGTCAAATCAGTTCACACTGAATTCATTAAATAATGATAGCCCTTTAAGTTTCAGTCTTCCTGTCTTTCAGGAAACACATGATAACACAAAACACTTTATTTTAGCAACTTTCTAAGATTATACAAGCAATATTTAAAATGTGTCCCTGGTTTGGGGCCTTTGCCCCCCCCCCCAAATAAATGTTGGCTTTTTCCAGATTTTTTGTGCTGCGAAGTTGAGAGATTTAGTTGAGTGTCAAGTGGATTTTATAAGGAGCTGACAGCTTCATGGGAAGAGACTTTTAGTGCTACTTATGCTAAGTTGTTTGCATTGTTAGTAGGACAACAGGTAGTATCCTTGCCTTTTGATGCAGAAGGCTGTGGGTTCTACTCCCACAGTATGCAGATGGATTACTGATACTGTACTGTAAAGGGAGTGGATGCTGCAGTCCTATGAATGTTCTCCTTTGGAGGATTTATCTAGCAACTATGAACCTGTCATCAGTTTGCCATTGATTCCCATTGCAAAATTACCAGTTTTTCATTTTTTAATGTAGCATTGGCAATGTATTTGTCAAGGGCAACAGGCACTTTATTTGTTGATGAAACAATGAAATATATAGGTGTTTGCTAGCAGCAACCTCTTCATTAGTTACAGATCCCTTTAAAGTGGAATTATTTAGATGACTTACTTCTGCAGAGATTTTGCATATTTACTGATATTGGTGGATTGTAATGACAGAAGTTTGAGTGGCCTTTTATGGTTGAAATTTTCAAAAAATGGGCAGTTTTTTCATTATTGCTTCATACATTTTGTTTCATTGCTTAATAGAAGACTGTTTCAAACTATAAATTTAAAACACATTCTAACAAGTGGTGTTGTATTATACAAGGAATATAATTTAATATAATCAGGTTAATACAATCAGGTAGGTGAATCAAAGAATGCAAACATGTATGCATTGCTCACAGGATGCAGGAGATCAAAACAGGGTAAGAAACCAGTCACCAATGGAGTCCACCAGGGTTCGGTACTGAGACATTTTCTGTTTGGCATATACATCTCAAAAGTAAAAGGAAATACCAAAGGGCTTCGGCCAGCTAAGTTTGAGATGACTGCAAACTAGGAGCAGTTATTGAATCCCCAAATGACTTAACCATCATGCAGGAAGGTTTGTCCCAAACAATAACTGGTGCCAGAATTATGAATTGAAACTAAACTCCAAGAAATACATTATCATATCCTTTGGGAAGTCATCTAATCCGGGGAACTACCAAACTGACAATGCCCCCTGAAAACTGACCCAGTTGTTTGGCCTTTGGGAACTTGTGTGTACAGTGACCAAAATTTTGACCAACATGTGTCCAGAGTCATAAGAAAGTTTTTTTATGTTGCACAGCTTATAAACAAATTGATTGTGACTAGCTCTAGAGATGTTATTGTCCCTCTTTACAAAGCCGTCATTAGGTCAATCATTTTGTATAATGTCCACTTTGGGATGTATCTGTCCAGACCCATGTAACAATTGGAATACACACAGAGATACCTTGCTAAAGGGATACAAGTCCTGAACAATAGGTCTTGCATGGACCACCTCAAAGATTTATCACTATACTCAGTATCCTACAGAGTGCTTAGAGATGACGTGTCTGGCATAAAAGGCATCCTCCGACCTAATATAGATGGACCTACTGAACATCAGCAAGTCAAATGGCATGAGAAATACTCAGTCCAGGTATCTAAACTGAATGTTGTGGAGAGATGCTATCACTGTTCCAGAACAGACTATCCATTCCAGTAAAACAGAGGCTATCACTGTTCCAGAACAGACTATCCATTCCAGTAAAACAATGCTCATCCCTGTCCATATTCAAATGCAACTTGGATCTCAGGATGGGTAATAGAAAATGTACTCCAGGATTGCCCCTCGTGCCACTAATGGATAGTGGCACTTCCTAAATGCTGCATCCCTTACATGGGTCCTCTCAAATTATCTCTAGTATGGTCACATTTATTCTCACTAGGGCTAATATACAATTATCAGCCATGGGATAGGTAAACCCAATCAGGAAATGTTAATTCAAGCACAAAAAGAGAAATTGGCTAAGCTTAAAATGTCCTACAAGTGAACCTATGTTGTGGTAGTAAATAGTTTTAAAAAATTGCCCTTTTTAGATCACTAAGTGACCCTCTTACCCTCCGCCCCCCCCCCCAGTCTTCGACAGCTTCCGGCACCTCTGAGAGAGGGTGGAGTGCCATTTTACTGATTGATACTGTTAGAGAAAAATGTATCTCTCGTGATTATTTTACACAAAATGCATATTAACTTACAATTTCTTCACAAATATGTTTGATGAATTATTTAATATTTCTTCATGTTAAAAATGATATGTAGTTTGGATGCATAGTTATGCAAACCACAAATACTTATTGTAGTTCTGAGTGTTTCTCAACTGCATTCTAATATCAAGCTGCAAGTATATTAACAGATGACTGAATGTAAAAAGGAAGTAGTGCTGAGGGGGTTAAGAATGTTATAAAGACTGGTTTCTGAAAGCAAGAAATGTAAGCTCTGACCTTCCCAGGCTGGGATGGATAGTTACAAGGAATGTTGGGGAGTTAGAATATACTAGTATTAAAATGTACAAAATCAGGAAACAAGACTGCTTAACAAACTAGGTGGCCTGTACTTTTCTAAAACATTATTGGTGCTAAAAAAACATGATTGTTCATGAGCAGCATTTAGTGAGAAGCACGAGGGTCTGCAGAAATCCTATTTGACCACGTCAGTATTCTGCATACATGTTACTGATAAGAAATTAAATAAAGAGTGTGTATTTTTGCTGCTTGGTGAGACTGATTTTAAATTGTGTAGATAGTCTCCCAGCACTGACATATGAGGATTTAAATAAAAATATAAATGTTTTGCACATCCTGAAGAGTTATTCTTGACTCAAGACTAAAGGTAATTAATGTTATTTATCTGTATTTTAAACTGCACTTTAACATTTTGGTGCTGTGCTGGCAATCTGAACTTTGATCTTGCTGCGGAACACTGACAAATTAATTATAAGAGCCCAGTACAGAATGTTCTTCTGTGAATTCCACATTGTTTTGTATGGAATGGTCAGAGCTCGGACACTTAACTTTTCAGGGTGTGTAAACATATAGGCTAAATATGGTGAAATGACTTTAGAAAAAAAAAATGTTTTTCTTTTTTCTTTCCTCTTTTTTAACAAAAAAAATCCTGCAGTTCAAAGTAATAGTGGCAATGTGTTTACTGTGTTGTTAAATGACTGACTGCTTTTAAGTATATCATATGTCCTGTTTTGTTCAATGACTGACCTTCCTTTTAAGTATTGTTTTGATGAATACCTGACTTTGCTTTTTTAAGTATATGAGGTGCCTGTTTGTTGAATGACTGATTTAATTGTTTGGTATGTGGTATCTGCTCCTTGTACAATGACAGAAATCTGCTTATTCGTTGTATGTAAAAGTAACAGTGGGCGGGTCCCACCAGATTTAACAAAAAGTTTATTAATATATAAAATAAACACAAGGAGGTGCCTTGTGTTGAGGGCAGTACCCTCAAGGTTATAGTGGGCGGATCCCACACCAACTAAGGACAAATTGTTACTGTATATGTGTACCTATATATATATATTATATTTATATATATATATATATATATATATATATATATATATATATATATATATATAAAGAGACAAGGAGGTGCCTTGTGTCGAGGGCGGTACCATCAGGGAAAAAGGTAAGAGGTATGATTGTTTGCTTTCTGCTGCTTTAATGTATCACTGATGTCTGTGTTGTTGTGTGATGACTGGATGTTATGAGAGAGACAGACAGACAGAGACAGCGAGAGACAAAAAGAAAAAAGTTAAAAGTACAATTACTTCAAATCTATGTGCCTTCAGCATGTTGAAATGTATGTATGTCTGTTGTTAAATCAAGTCCAGGTGTGACTGTGTGAAAGTACCCTCAGAGGGTCCAAAAGAGTGGTCAGTTCTGGACACAATTATCCCAATTGCAATGCTAGAGCTGTAAATTTTGAGTTGCGATGCAATGAAAGCAAGGGGGTGCTGTGAGAAAAGGCTGATCAAAACCACTCCTTCGTCACTGCATAATAACAGAATTCCTACTATCCTTCCCTCTCTGAATGGTGTGTGGATTGCTATAGTTATCTTTTTTCCTCTAAATTGCCAGGATCCAGGATCTGTAAGGTAAGTTTACAAAAAAAAAAAAGAAAGAAAGAAAAGAAAAAAAAAAAGATAAGCAAGCAAGACTGAATCCCTAAAAAGGGAACACCTGCATATTTTATGTATCATAGTTAAAATAAAGGAAGTTGTAAGCATTTGCATGACTGATTTCAGCTTACTAAAAATTGTTCTGATGAAGTATTTCCATTAAATGAAACTTATGATAGGAATAAATTCATAACTTGAAAGGTATTAAGTAAGTGAGTAACAAATGTCAGTATTTTATTCTTGATATACCAAAGCTCTTGAAATGGAAAAAGAGTCAGCATTAAGGGGTTTACAGGATGCTAATAAGCAGCTGTTGCAACAGGTAAAAGATGTCAAGAAAGCAGTACAAACCAGTAAAAAGGGATCCCTTTTATCCTGTTTTGGCAGTTTGAGGGAAAAAAAACTAAGGATGGACTAAAAGCAAAGACATCTCAAGAGGATGATAATCCTCCAATAGCTACTGTACCCCACTCCCATATGTACTGGTATGGGTGACCCCTGTACAAGATTCTGCTGTTTCTCAGACCTCTGCATTTTTGAACACATGTTCAGTGTGGTACTCTTACATCTGAACTTAGTTCTCCTGTTCAACTCTCATCTTTAGAACAGGCATCTGCAGTTAAAAATGTTTTTCTTTCTTCTTCTGCCTACCATTCTCAACAAGCTTCTACCTTTCCAACAGAAGCACTGATCTTTGACATTCCTGTGGCTCATCACAAGCACTCACATGATAGGGTAGGACAAGAGGCTATTGCCTCTGCAGAAGATTTTTTGCATCTTAAAAAAAATGGGGGGCTAATGCTGATTTGCATACTACGTCTAAATGTTTTCTAACTGAAAAAAAAACATCCATGAAGGTTTAAGGTGAAATTAAAAAAAAAAACATTACAAGCCTACTTTGACAGATTTAAACCAGATGCTTTGAGAAGTTGCTTCAAATGAAATAAGAGTAGTTACTTGAAAAAGCTAAAATAACAAATTTCACTCCCACAGAAAATGCACTAATAAATAAAAGGATATTATTGTTACAGGCAACTTCGTAGTTTCACTCAGCTTAAAGATCATAACTGAGGGACTGTATATACTATACATGCATTACAAAAGCAGTATGCATTTATTCAGAGTCTAGCCTTCCATTAATTAATACAATACTATAAGCGACTTGCATTTATTACTTATGTCAACAGTTTGGCAAGGATTTGATAGATCTGATTGCAAATATGTACAATATGCTTTTAACAATTTAGTGGCAAGCCCAGCAATAGATTAGTTGGAATAGTTCAGTAAATAACATGTAGATAACTCCGGTGTCTAATCTAGCAGATACAAGACTATTTCAGTGTCTAAATAATAATATCGATTCTGAAATGTTAGTAAGGAAATTATTCACAGATTATGTTCAGGAACAACAATTGCTTCAGATTGTAAAAAAAAAACTACCTGGGGACGGAACATACTAGACATTGAGTTCCCAAAGAAATTACTGTAACTTCAAGTCAAGTTTTACCACCATTGATGTACAGTGATCATGGGGTTATAAAGATTAATTTTTTGCTAGATAATTCTGCCAAACTGAAATCTAAGCCAATGCACAGAAGGTTAATTACAGATTATAGGGAAGCAAAGCAGACACTATGTAAAACTAACTGGAGTAAGGTGTTCAGTGGAAAAACTGTAGATGGAATGTGGAAAGTTTTAAAAGAAAAATTCTTTAAGTGCAAAAAAATAAAAAAAAATGTTTAACATCAGGATCTAGGATCTAACATCAGGTGGATATATTTCCATAAGATCTTATTAAGGTGACAAAAATATAAGAAATGGAAGACAGGTCGAACTACAACTTTGAAAACTGAAATAAACAAGCTGGACAAACAAATTAAGCATAGTGATAGACAAGATCAAGAACAATTTGAAGAACATTTATATAAAGATATTGAGCATAATGGGAAACTTTTTTATAGACACATAAGATGTGGAAGGATTAAAGACACACAAACTGATAAACTGTGTGCAGATTCTAAAATTTATTCTCAGACACAACAGATTATAAATATATTTACAAAATCTTATGCAAAACAGTTTGGCTCCACAAAAGGGGGTTAAGTTCTCCTAGTGACATCCGGGTAACCCCAGATACTGGAATCAAATTAGATTATATTGAAAAAGAACTGCACAAACTGGATCCAAACAAAGCACAGGGAGGAGATGGAATTAGTAACAATGACCTGAGAACACTTCAGCAGGAACTTATAGTACCATTATATCTATTATTCACTAGGTCATATAAATATGGGTCAGATTCCTCAAGATTGGAGACATGCGTTTATTAAACTTATTTTTAAGGGAAAAGGGAGTAGGACAAACCCAGAGTCATATAGACCCTTAAGTCTACTTTCATGTTGTGGAAAAATAATGGAGAATATAATATTGGATAAGTTATTGTCAGAAGTGGATATGTTGGGACTTGAAACTATATATCATCATGCATATTTTGAAAACAGATCTATTACCACCTATAACATGATGTTCTATAACAGTATAACAACAGCTATGAATGAAAAACTTTGCTGTGATGTAATTTATATAGATTTAACTTCAGCATTTGACAGGGTCATACAAAACACTGATCAATAAATTAGTACAACTAGGTATTGAAGTACTCTTGATAAGATGGATAGCTGCAATGGCTTACAGATAGGACATGGCAAGTATCATACAGCAACTGGACAGGCAAAATCCTTGGTTACAGTAAGGGCAACCCACAGGGCTCTGTCCTAGGCCCTTACTTCTTTAGATTCTATCTTTCAGACATAACTTTTTCATCTGAGGTGTTATGTGCAGACGACCTGGAATTGGGTAAACTGATTACATGTGTTACAGATAAGGCTAGGACTGTGGTAGTGAGGGTCGGAACTTTGAATGTTGGCAGTATGACTGGTATAGGGAGAGAGCTAGCTGATATGATGGACAGAAGGAAGGTTGGTATATTGTGTGTGCAAGAGACCAGATGGAAGGGGAGTAAGGCTAGGTGTATCGGAGGTGGGTTCAAATTGTTTTATCATGGTGTGGATGGAAGGAGAAATGGCGTAGGAGTTTATTCTGAAGGAACAGTATGCTAATAGTGTTTTGGAGGTGAAAAGAGTGTCGGATAGAGTAATGTTTATGAAGCTGGAAATTGATGGTGTAATGATGAATGTTGTTAGCGCATATGCTCCACAAGTTGGGTGTGCAATGGATGAGAAAGAAACATTTTGGAGTGAATTGGATGAAGTGGTGATGACTCTACCCAAGAGTGAGAAAGTGGTGATTGGAGCAGATTTCAATGGGCATGTTGTGAAGGGAACAGAGGGGATGAGGAAGTGATGGGTAGGTATGGTGTTAAAGGAATGTAGAAGGTCAGATGGTATTGGATTTCGCAAAAAGGGTGGACATGGCTGTGGTGAATATGTATTTTAACAAGAGGGAGGAGCACAGAGTGACATACAAGAGCGGAGGAAGATGCACACAGGTGGATTATATCTTATGTAGGAGGGCCAGTTTGAAGGAGATTGGAGACTGTAAAGTGGTGACCGGAGAAAGTGTAGTTAGGCAGCATGGGATGGTGGTTTGTAGGATGACGTTGGTGATTAAGAGGAGGAGGAGTGTGAGGGCAACACCAAGGATCTAATGGTGGAAAATGAAAAAGGGTAATTGTGAGGTGGAGTTCAGGGATGAGTTAAGACAGGCACTGGGTGGCAGTGAAGAGTTATCAAATAGCTGGGTAACTACAGCAGAGCTAATAAGGGAGATGGCTAGAAAGGTGCTTGGTATCACATCTGGACAGAGGAAGGATGACAAGTAAAAGTGGTGGTGGAATGAGGAAGTACAGGAGAGTATACAGAGAAAGAGGATGGCAAAGAAGAAGTGGGATTGTCAGAGAGATGAAGAAAGTAGACAGGAGTATAAGGAGATGAGGTGCATGGCAAAGAGAGAGGTGGTTAATGCTAAGGATAAGGCATATGAAGAGTTGTATGAAAGGTTGGACACTAATGAGGGAGAAAAGGACCTGTACCAATTGGCTAGACGGGGGGACCGAGCTAGGAAAGATGTGCAGCAGGTAAAAGTGATAAAGGATAATGAGGGAAACATACTCACAAGCGAGGAGAGTGTGTTGAGTAGATGGAAAAAGTACTTTGAGGGGTTGATGAATGAAGAGAATGAGAGGGAGAGAAGGTTGAATGATGTAGGGATAGTGAATCATGAAGTACAATGGATTAGCAAGGAGGAAGTAAGGATAGCTATGAAGAGAATGAAGAATGGAAAGGCTGTTGGCCCAGATGACATAACTGTGGAAGCATGGAGGTGTTTAGGTGAAATGGCAGTGGAGTTTTTAACCAGATTGTTTTAATGAAATATTGGAAAGTGAGAGAATGCCTGAGGAATGGAGAAAAAGTGTTTTGGTACCGATTTTTAAGAATAAGGGTGATGTGCAGAGCTGTAGTAACTACAGAGGGATTAAATTGATCTGTCACAGCATGAAGTTGTGGGAAAGAGTAGTGGAAGCAAGGTTAAGAAAGGACGTGATGATTAGGGATCAGCAGTATGGTTTCATGCCGGGAAAGAGCACTACAGATGCGATGTTTGCTCTGAGAGCGTTGATGGAAAAGTACAGAGAATGTCAGAAGGAGTTGCATTGTGTTTTTGTAGACTTAGAGAAAGCATACGACAGAGTGCCTGGAGAGGAGTTGTGGTATTGTATGAGGAAGTCAGGAGTGTCAGAGAAGTATGTAAGAGTGGTACAGGATATGTACGAGGGTAGTGTGACAGTGGTGAGGTCTGCGGTGGGAGTGACGGATACATTTAAGGTGGAGGTGGGGTTACATCAAGGATCAGCTCTGAGCCCTTTTTTATTTGCAATGGTGATGGACAGGTTGACAGATGAGATCAGACAGGAGTCCCCGTGGACTATGATGTTTGCAGATGACATTATGATCTGTAGTGAGAGTAGGGAACAGGTGGAGGAGACCCTGATGAGATGGAGATATGCTCTAGAGAGAAGAGGAATGAAGGTCAGCAGGAATAAGACAGAATATATGTGTGTGAATGAGAGGGAGGATAGAGGAATGGTGAGGATGCAAGGAGTAGAGGTGGTGAAGGTGGATGAGTTTAAATACTTGGGATCAATAGTTCAGAGTAACGGTGAGTGTGAAAGTGAGGTGAAGAAGAGAGTACAGGCAGGATGGAGTGGGTGGAGAAGAGTGTCAGGAGTGATTTGTGACAGATGAGTACCTGTAAGAGTGAAAGGGAAGGTCTACAAGAGGGTAGTGAGACCAGCTATGTTATATGGGTTGGAGACAGTGGCATTGACAAAAAGGCAGGAGTTTGAGCAGGATGTAGCAGAATTAAAGATGTTAAGATTTGCACTGGGTGTGACAAGGGTGGACAGGATTAGGAATAAGTATATTAGAGGGTCAGCCCAGGTTGGAAGGTTTGGAGACAAAGCCAGAGAGGCACAATTACGTTGGTTTGGACATGTGCTGATGAGGGATGATGAGTATATTGGGAAAAAGATGCTAAAGATGAAGCTACCAGGTAACAGGAAAAGAGGAAGGCCTAAGATAAGGTTTATGGATGTGGTGAGAGAGGACATGCAGGTGGTTGGTATGACAGAGCAAGATGCAGAGGACAGGAAGAAATGGAAACAGGTGATCTGCTGTGGCGACCCCTAACAGGAACAGCTGAAAGAAGATGATGATGACAGATAAGGCATGTCTGCAAAATAACTTGAGTAAATTGACCATTTGGGCACAGGAGAATAATATGCTGATAAATGCATCAAAAACTACGCATATGAGATTTAGTAGGCATAAATTGAAAGGTGAATATTTAATACAGCACACACTGACTGAAACTGTAGACTCATTTAAGGATCTGGGTATATGGGTAGGTTCAGCTATGAGTTTTTTTAATCATATCAACCAATTGGTTAATGATAGTTATAGGACTATAGGTTGTATAAAAAGATTTATAGTCTAGGAAATCAAAAATAATGAAGTCATTGTTTGTTAGTTACATTATACCGAAACTTGAGTATGGAATAACAATATGGAAGCCCTATAAGAAAACAAGCATGAGTAAACTGGAAGGAGTACAATGGAAATATATCAAGGGTCTCCATGGATGTGAAAATTTAAGTTATTATAAAAGACTAAAATATCTGAACTTGTACAGTGTCTCTTACAGATATCTAAGATGATATCTTATTCAGGTGTATAAGGCATTTAGTGACAACTGCCTCTGGGAATGTTTGGGGTTAACAAAAAGTACTAGAGAATCATCAGATAACCTATGTAGGAGATTCTATAGGAATGAGAAGTGTACTAATTGGTTCTCTGACAGAGTAGCTGATTCATGGAACAGACTACCAAATTACATTAAAGCAAGAACTAGTTTAGATATTTTTAAGAACAGCCTGGATACTTATTATGGGAACAGGTGTTTTGGTATACTGGCAAGCTAGAAGGGCATTAATGTTCATGCTTGAAATATTTGTATGTATGTATGTATGTATGTATGTATAACATGTGATGCTTTACAGAGCTATCTGCACAAAACATTCACTGACACTCTTTGGCTTTACTCAGCTATTTACCTGTTTAAATAACCCCTGTAAACTATGAATCTTAACAGCACACTGCCCTTCATTTGTATTTTTCACAGAAATGTTTAAAAGTTTTGGTTTTAATGAACTGCATTTTACTTGTAAATGCCAGGGGACCCAGGCCATGGCAGACCGCTGTACAGTGAAGTGAGGTAAAGTTCCAGCTGTTATACCAGTCACTAGCATGTATGTCTCCACATACTATTTGTGCAAGTTTTTTTTTCTTACTAATATTGATACCTGCCAGTTTACAGCTGACACCTTTTTAACACATTCATTAACTGAATTCCTTTGCTGTTGTCATTCTTGTGAATATATACCGCCTTAATTTCTCTGCTGTCTGGGGCCAATCAACTTTGCAACTTATTTTTTATTTAGCCAAAAACTGTATTCAGCCTAACATTCTGCTGACTTCTTTCTCTGACTTGCACACATCAATAAAATTTCCATGAGACAGCTGAGATAGCAACCAGCAGGGCCAGAGAAATGGCAGAAACCTGTATGAGCACCAGGCACACAAAAGAAACACAACCATATGGAGTATAATGACTGGATGTGGCAATGGATACATGGAAAATGCTTAGGACTTGTTAGAGGATGTGAAGGACCTAGCAGAGAGCCCAGTTCTGCGCAAGGGCCAAGTTCCATTTTAGTGTTATGCCAGAATTCTAATTTAATTTCATTTTCCTTTTGCATGCAAGATTACCATAAACTGGGCCAGTTTACTTATTTATTCTGATGTTTTATTCTCATTATATTCATTTATATCATCAATTACGTCAATCTAGTTAAGTTATTTTACTGTTTTGTTCTCAACTGCCCTTTGTGTAATTTCTGAATTAACTATTCATTACTTTATTTACATACTGTTTCTTCTTGCACTTTATTGTATTTTATTCTTGTTTGACTGCCTCATGGTCCCTGTCATGTCTGAAAAGGGGTCAGTGGAGCAGCTCACTCACTGTTTTAAAAAATAGATAAATAAATTAATTGAAATAGTCCAGAAGGGAAAGAGGTGCTTAGTGCCAGTTGGAAAGGTAAAGCCCAGTGCCAATATATTTAACGAAACTGAATGACCAGGGAGAGTGGCAGCAGCAGAAAGGAGATGATACTGCTTTGGGTGGTACTTAAGAGATGCAGAAGAAAAGAATGATTTAGGCGTGTCACTGTGTAGTGTTACTTTGCAATACAAGACACCTAGGCAGAATGATGGGAGAATTAAAGGCAGTCATTCCAGGATGAACATTGTTGATATCAAAAAAATATGAGCCATGGATAAGAGGAGTGAGACAATGAGCTGCTTTGACTGGATATAGACCATTTAGGAGTGGTAGAAGAGAGAAGTGGGGAGGAATAGGAATTTATATAAAGGAGGGCAGCAGATACAAGATCAGAGAAGAGGAAGAAAACCAAATCAAGAATGTGTAAACGAACCACGGGAAACCTTGCACCAGAAGTCCAACACTAGAAAGGATCCACACACGAGCACTTATCCTTAACGCAATTTATTAAACATTCAGCAAGCATTTTCACCACAATGTTGTTGTAGCTTCATCAGAGACAATATTCAAAAAGGAGAGCCAGTAAAAATAGTATAATGCAGGAAGTGACATAAACTTACATCAGCAATTAAGTACTTGGCACAGGATATTACAAAATCCTGTCCTCACAGTATCCTTTTAATCCATTTCTCAATGATAAATGGAATAAACATGAATAGTTTATAATCAACTTAGTATTTCATGAACTAACCTTCCTCTACGTTTACAAACAAGACAGGCAAAAAGCACTTCAAAAATTATTGACTTCTTTCAGTGTACTTTAAAATTCTATAAACTGCTAAAATATAGGCACATAACTAACCTAATTTAAAAAACCTTAAAATAATAATACATGATGCTAAATACTAATGAGAAATAATGCCAGAAATATTACATCCTAAAAAATAATTCAGTGTATACATATACAACTGAAACTAATAAGTATGCTAACAGGCATACAATTACCTATCAATAAAAATCATCTACTCTTTATCAATAAAAAGCTATTTAACTATTTTTTAACACATATTTTAAAACTTCTTATCTCAAATAACTCCTTAACTTCAGAACTGAAGAAATGTTGCAATTTTCATTTAGGCCTGGGAACCTAAAGGCATCCAACCTAAGTTGCCATTCTAGTTCACGATTCTCGAGAATCAAAGAAAACGGTCCCCCCCTTATATTTATAGGGACCTGGTCAATCGCCATAAAATGAAAGCTATGCCCTGGGTAAAGGTCGATGTGTTTAGCCAGTGCGTTTTCATTCTTTTTATTTTTAATTACATACATATGCTCATATACACATTCACGGACCTTTCGGTCCATCTTACCAATGTAGAAGGCAGTGCAGCAATCACAGAGGGTAACATAGATGATTGACCTACTTTCACAATTTAAAGGGAAATGGATAAAATATTTCCTTTCCCTAACAACAAAAGTTTCCCCTGCTTTAACCTTATTACACCAGTTACAAAAACCACAAGGGTACATGCCTTTCCGTTTATTAAATGAATGGCGAGACAAGTCTCTCTGCAGTAATTCTTTTAAATTACTACCCCTTTTGTAAACAAAACGGGGGAAACCACCCAGTTTTTCTGCTAGAAATGAATTATTGGCAATAAAATGCCAATTTTTACGTATAATAGACGTAATGGCTTTAGAATTTCTACTAAAGGTTGTAACAAAACTCAATGAGAAGTCACATTCTTCTCCTGGAGTGGATAGTCTGGTGTTTCTATCCGAACCTAAATCCGATGCAAGAGTCCCCTCAGAAATGGTGGGCTCATGTTGGATAGAATGTAATTGGTCAAGTAAAGGTTTATAAAAACCTTCAACCCTTTTGAAATCAACTTCTTGTATAAGTTCATTCAAAAGTGAGGCTGGATAACCTCGGTTGGTGAACATTTCTTTCAAAAAATCACATTCAATACGAAAATCCGAAATAGTACTACACATTCTTCCTGCCCTCACCAGTTGGCCTTTAACTATAGACTGCTTTTGTTGGTACGGGTGAAAGCTGGAGAAGTGGAGGAAAGAGTTACAGTACGTTGGTTTCCTGTAAACAGTAGAGGTGAAAACTTTGTTGTTTACATCTTTCACCAACTTCACATCCAAGTAGTCTATCTCAGATAAAGAAAAGTTGAATGTAAATTTCAGAAATTCTGTTGTTGCATTCAGAGATTTAACAAAAGAGTCGGCTTCTGACCTATTCCCTTTAAACATAATAAAAATGTCATCAAGGAATCTAGTGTAGTATGTGACAAATCGCATCAATTCAGGTTCCTTGTTTAAGAAGTTTTTCTCCCAGAACCCCATGAAAAAATTAGCAACACTCGCCCCGCAGGGGCAACCCATGGCAACTCCCTGTTTTTGAAGAAAATAGTCCTTGTCAAAGATAAAGAAGTTGGATGTAAGGACTATATCTAATAATTCGGTCACTAGTTCCACTTCTGCTTTTGGGGCTCCAAAATTGTTTAAAAGTAGACCAATCCATTCAATAGCTTCCTGGTGAGGAATGGATGTATATAGATCTACCACATCTATTGTCAGGAAGTTACCCTCGTTATCAAATGGTATACCATTAACAGTCTCCAAAAAGGACCAAGAGTCCTTACATACACTTGGGATGGATTTAATGTACTTAGATAAGATGTTGTCAATCAGTTTGGAACAGGGGTAGGTCATAGACGACCTCCCATCAATCAGGGCTCTCATAGGTGGATTTATACTGTCCTTATGGATCTTGGGTATACCAAACATGACTGGAATTTTTGGTAAAGTGATGTCAATATAGTTATAGGTGTCGACATCAATTTTCCCAGCCAAAAATAAGTCACGAAAGTAACCCCTGATTCTACGATATGCCCCATTGACCTCATTTAATGAAGTCATAATATAAGCAGGGGAGCTCAATACAGATAACATCTTTTCTTTGTAAATGTGGTCGTCTAACAACACAAGGCCATCCTCTTTGTCTGGCTTAATAAGTCTGACCGGTAATTGACAGAGGTGGTCCAGTAATAAAAGTTGTTCTTTAGTAGTATTAAATGTACAAACAGCATCTTTCTTTTGTGTTGTCGAAGTATAATGCCTAAAGTCCACCTCACATACACTCTCAAAAAGATGAAGGAGTGCATGAAGAGGTGGGTTAAAAGAGTAGATGATTTTTATTGATAGGTAATTGTATGCCTGTTAGCATACTTATTAGTTTCAGTTGTATATGTATACACTGAATTATTTTTTAGGATGTAATATTTCTGGCATTGTTTCTCATTAGTATTTAGCATCATGTATTATTATTTTAAGGTTTTTTAGATTAGGTTAGTTATGTGCCTATATTTTAGCAGTTTATAGAATTTTAAAGTACACTGAAAGAAGTCAATAATTTTTGAAGTGCTTTTTTCCTGTCTTGTTTGTAAACGTAGAGGAATACTAAGTTGATTATAAACTATTCATGTTTATTCCATTTATCATTGAGAAATGGATTAAAAGGATACTGTGAGGACAGGATTTTGTAATATCCTGTGCCAAGTACTTAATTGCTGATGTAAGGTTATGTCACTTCCTGCATTATACTATTTTTACTGGCTCTCCTTTTTGAATATTGTCTCTGATGAAGCTACAACAACGTTGTGGCGAAAACGCTTGCTGAATGTTTAATAAATTGCGTTAAGGATAAGTGCTCTTGTGTGGATCCTTTCTAGTGTTGGACTTCTGGTGCAAGGTTTCCTGTGGTTTGTTTACTTGTTTGCAGTTTTTCTTGTTCGATTTTTCTCAAATCAAGAATGTGGCAAGAAAGCAGAAAAGGTGGGAACCCAGATTAAGTACCTTAACAATTAAGAAAGCGGGAGATAGCTAGTGAGATGCTACATTTTATAACCCATCAAATGCAACAAGGGAGAAGAATGAGAGACTGGAGGCCATAAAAGGATATGGGACTCTGATCTATAAGGAAAAGACTAAAAGATTCTGACCTCCAGGGTGCATAGGGAGTGGCAGTTGATTGAGGAGTTAGACCATAAGGGTTTTATCCAGTGAATACATGACTGTACTAGAGCTGTAAAATATATTAATTCTGGATGTTGGCATAACCAGTACAGAGGGTGACATGGATGTTAAAATGAAGGCACTGTTAGCCATTAATGACCATGCCACTGTGTAGTTTATGGTAGAGCTGAGGAGGAAGAATAAAATGATAATTATGAGGAATTTTAGAATAATGGTTTATGCTGTGTTGAGGGAGTGGTCAAGGATGAATTAGGAGTCTGTTGTCAAATCGAGGAAGTAAATAAGCTGTGAGAATGGGTCAGGGATGGAGTACTCAAGATTGTGGAAAATGGTGTGAGGAAGAGGCAAAAAGAGATGAGGATCCAAGATGTTCTTATCTAATGAATCAAGACATGCACTTGCCCACATTTACGTTCTTCCTACTCTCTGCTACAATTCAGAAATCTTAACTAATTTACAAAACAAGTTTTTCTCTAAACTAGAAACCACATATAATAAAATAGCTAGATTAACTTTTAGCCAGCCATCTAACTCCCATCACTGTCTTGCCTTCAAGACACTAAACTGGCTAGAATTCCCTCATCATCTCATACTATCTCAATTTATGACCATCCATTCTATCTTGCATAAATCCTTCTCCTGCCCTGCTGTCTCCTCTTTAGTCTCCCTGTGTACACCACCTAGAACTCTTAGGAGCTCTGATCAAGATTACCCTGATATCTATAAACCCAGAAGAGCCTCTGGGCAAAAACTTTATAGCTACCTAAGTTGATTACAAAAGTGTGTCAGGCATGTAGGCGAAATAAAGATAATGCTCTTGCGGGTTATTTGAGTCATCTTAAAGCAGTGTTTGATAAACATTCAAAAATACCAGACCCAAATGACAAGTTAAGCCAGCTATTGCAGCTGCCTTTCTGCTGGCTTTGCAAGCCCTGTACAAAATAAAATAAACCAAGTGCTTATAGACTGGCAGGAAAAAGACTTAAAGTCCTTATTAAGTGCTGCAAACCACTGTATTGACTATGGCAGGGTAATGAAACAAAATAAATCTTAATCCCTTTGCTGCCACTGGATCAAAAAGGACCCTATGTTAAAGTAGAAGTAAATGCAAAGCCAATTCTATTTTTGGTGGAACTGAAAACGCTTAGGTCTGTTTTAAAAGTTACTTCAGACAGTTAAAATATCAGTATAGGAACAAAGTAAAGGCAGTTGGTGTAACAAATGCTACTATTACATATCCTGTTTTCAAACCTATACCCATTTCTTTAGGTCTGATTGACAAGAAAGGCATTATTTTCTTTGAGTACAACTACACCAGTGAATCTTCTGTGTGAGCTGGGTGGTACCGTTTGCTGTACACCAGAGGGGGTGTATCTAGATTTTCCAGCAGAATCAGTGGACAAAGTGCTACAATTCTTAGTAAAAGCTGGGAGGAGCCTTTTGAAGGCATACAGACCACTGAAAACTGCTGCAGCAGGTACATGCCAACTTAGGGGTTAAACATGCTAATTAAGTAGGTATATTAAAATTTGCAAAACCTGTAAAAATAAAATTGAATCTATCAAAGCCCCTCCCTAAAATTCCATGGTATCCACTGAAATCAGAAGCACAACAGGAAATCACACCTTTAATGCAGTCTTTGATACAACAAGAAATAAATAGTGCCAGCTAAAAGTCCTTGTAATACTCCTATTCTCCCTGTAAAAATAATAATAATAATATATATATATATATATATATATATATATATATATATATATATATATATATATATATATATATATATACAATAAAATAATTATAGGTATCTGCCAGATATGTGGGCTGTAAACAATGCAGTATTACCAACTTTTTCTGTGATTTCAAAACCAGCAACAATACTTAGTTGATAACCATCTACAGTGAAATATTTTTCTGTAACAGTGTTCAGCATTCTTTTCTCTACCTCTCCATTCTGAAATTCAGTTTCTGTTTACTTTGACTTATAAGGGACAGTAGTATACATGGACACTGTTGCCATAAGGATGCACTGTATCTTTCTTTTTTTTTTTCTTTCCTCAAATTCTAAAAAAATATATATTTAAAGGATGTGACATTTCCAGGTGGGTCTGTGTTAGTGCAATATGCAAATGATTTACTAATTGCATCTCATTCTTTTCAGCAGTGTTAGCAGAATATACTGTATCTTTTAACTATCCTTGCAGAAAAAGGACACCATGTGTCAACAGAAAAAAATTACAGCAAAGGTTACCTCAGGTACGTTATCTTGGTCATTTATTATCTTAGAGTAGGATCTTACAGTAGCTATCCCTCATTCTGAATCATCTTTATTACTTAAAATGAAACTCGTCCCTTCTTGACTGCACGTCTAACTAAATATAAATGTGCACTTTTTCGTTTCCTGATCCATCTGTTTCTCTAATACGCTGTTCTGTTCTAAATCCTGCATCTTTGTTATCTATTGCTGAGAATGGTAAAGAGCATGATTGTGTGTGTGTGTGTGTGTGTGTGTGTGTGTGTGTGTGTGTGTGTGTGTGTGCGCGCGTGTGTGTGTGTGTGTGAGACTAATTATCTGTTTTCTTCTAGAAAGGACTTAAAGGACACTCCTATAAACAACGCCAGATTAAATTTGTGGATGGTGCTTGATGAAGAAGAAGATTTGGTCCCACAAAAATAATATTTGTTTTAAAAAAATAGTGTTTTTTTTTTTTTGCTGTTAAAATTTTCATTGAGTGCCCATCAAAAGGGCATAGATAATTTGGCAGATTATGCTACCAAGTAGATTATAAAAGTAATAATTCTTATGTAATGCTATTGTAAAACTCTAATAATAATGACATGTCTGATTTTAATAGGGTCAGTTTTCAAGCTGAGGCATCACAGGCAGAAGTTCAGAAGTGGCTCAAAGATGGATATATTAAATCCTCTGATGGAGTATGGCAACATCCAGACGGCCAACTGGTGACGCTTGCCTCCTTGCTACCTTACCGGGTAAGGGCATATCTTTTACTAGCCCATGTAGGTAAGGCAGTTTTATTGAATCAAATTACCTGAAGTTGGTATACCACTTATGTCTCCTGTTTGATACCTCAGTATATTAATAGCTGTGTGATTGTTTAGAATACAATGTCAGCTACCACCACCTTGGGGACCTTTTGTTAATGTATAGATGGACTTTGTCCAGACAACTAAAGTACATAATTTACAAAATGTTTTATTAATAATTTGTATGTTTATTGCACGGGTAAAAGTTCACCCATGTCACAAAGCAGATTCTGTAATTTTGGTGTACCTTGTATATCAACAGTGACCAGGCAACCAGGAAACTCATTTCAATTCCCTGATCATAGAGCTATGAATTTTTTTAAGCTTTGTCTTCACTGTCTCAACCATCCACCATCATCTGGACTAGTAGAGAGGGTTAATAAGACCCTTTTAAAAATTAAAACAAAAAGTTTTTTTCTTCCAAGATTTGTATTAAACAAAATTTAAATGGTCAAAGACACTTTGAATTCTACAAGGAAATTGAGACCCTAAAAGAAATTAATGGGAAGACCCATAGCCCTTCCATTTACTCCCCCTGTGTCAAATGAAAAGATTAACTCTAATGAATAATAAAAGGAAAATACTGATTCTTACAGCAGTATCTCTTCCTCCACCACCTGACTAGCCCTGTCACCAACTGCAGCTGGGTGACTGGGTTTATGTGAAAACCTTCCAAAGAACGAACGGTTTGAGCCAGAGGTGAAAAGGCCCTTTACCTTGTAATCCTCACCACCCTGACTGCCGTCCACTGTGCAAGACAACAAACCTGAATTCACTCATCCCACTGTAAGAAGACCTGCCATGTGCTCCAGACGAATCATCATTGCTGGCGAAAGAAGATCAAAGGGTGAAGGATGAATCATCTGCCCAGTGAAACATATAAGGAGAAAATTCAACTAAAATAGCACCTCGTGATGAATCTGATGACAACAGGTACTTTTGCTCTGTTTTTGTTGCTGTTTCCTTTAATAGTCTGGTCGAGAGAAAATCAGTTTCCTGTTGGTTCTTCAACAGTACGCTGTGACAAACTGCTGTGTATGTTCATATATACCTCAACATTCTAAGACAGGAATTCCCATGATTCCAATTCCTGCATCACAGGTAACATTTGAGAAATAATTTAGTGACACTGATCTAATCTGGTGTAATCTGACTAATTTTTAAAGGTTGTTTGTCTTCAGCTTGCCACCACAAATCATGGACACATATGTTATGGCAGAAATGGGACTGTGCCAGTAGGAATCAGCAAATACAATAACACTAGACATGAAAGTGTGTTGAACTCTTTACAGTTAAGATGTTATGACTGGGGGTGTGGCACGGGCATGACAGAGGATTGTTACTACATTTGTGGTGATCATGCCCACCCCTGGTTTCCCACAAACTGGTCTGGATGTTGCTTTGTAGGCTATATTACTCCTGCTATTCAACATTTCGAACACCCACCAGCAGGTTGACTGAGAAATAAGCGAGCAATCCACTGGGCAGAGCAAGTATTTTCAGTTAACTCCTGGGTATGGAGTACAAAGGACAATGCTTGAAATCACCATGCTTGCTCAAATTCTTCAGGAGGTAGCTATCCATGCTTCATATCACATCACAGTGACAAATCGAAAAATGACTGCAATATGAACTGTAGTGTTACAGAACCAATTGGCACTCAATATAATGCCTGCTAGAAAAGGGGCATCATATGCCCTCATAAAAATCATTAGTGTTCTTGTATTACTGACTACCATAATGAATGGGAAAAGTTGGCCAATGTCATGGAGCAGAGGGACAGGTATTTGGACAGTAGTTGTAAAATTGGACACTTTTTGGATGGTTGGGCAGTGTATTTGGTAATCTGGAAACTGGTATATTACAAGGTATAAAACCTGGCTTTATATTTTATTGTCTTAATACATTCTGTTCTAAAGACTGTAATCACAAAGTCTTGGATTGCACCTACACATAAAATGCCACTTATACCTAATGAATGATAACTCAATCACTACAGTTGAAGCATATTTATCAAATTAAGGTAAATCAAAATATAATTGTGCATTTTAGGACACTAGTAGTGTCAGAGGAGGGAGTCTGATAGAGAAAAATGCATCTCATAATTATTCTACACAAAAATGCATATTAACTTACAGTTTCTTCAAAAATATGTTTAATGCATTATTTAATATTTGTTCATGTTACAAATATGTAGTATATATGCATAGTTATGCAAACCACAAATACTTATTGTAATTCTGGGTGTTTCACAACTACATTCTAATATCAAGCTGCAAGTGTATTAACAGATGACTGAATGTAAAAAGAAAGTAGTGCTGAAGGGGTTAAGAATGTTATGAAGACTGGTTTCTGAAAGCAAAAAAAAAAACACTGTATGTAAGCTCTTCCCTTCCCAGGCTGGGATGGATAGTTACAAGGAATGTTGGGGAGTTGGAATGCACTAGTACTAAATTGTACAAAGTCAGGAAACAAGACTGCTTAACAAGCAAGGTGGCCTGTACTTTTCTAAAACATTATTGATACTAAAAAAACATGATTGTTCACGTGCAACATTAAGCGAGAAGCACGAGGGTCTGCAGAAATCCTATTTGACCACTTCAGTATTCTGCATGCATGTTACTGATAAGAAATTAAATAAAGAGTGTGTATTTGTGCTGCTTGGCGAGACTGATTTTAAGTTGTGTAGATAGTCTCCCAGCACTGACGTATGTGGATTTAAATAAAAATATTAATTTTTTGCACATCCTGAAGAGTTATTCTTGACTCAACACTAAAGGTAATTAATGTTAATTATGTGTATTTTAAGCTGCACTTTAACAATGCCTGCTGGATAAGTAGCTTTAGAACCATAGAAGAGTGGGCTGTGATACACCTAATTTGGCCATTTTGAAGTAGAAGTTTTCTGCAACAAACTGTGTTGAAAACTTTAGACAAGTATAGACATAAGGGGGAGACTAGTATGTTGTTATCTGTAGCTTTATTGACAGTATCTATAAGGGTTAGAAGTGTAGTATTAGTACTATGGGAGGTATGGAAACCTTGCTGTGACATGCTGAAGGTGCTCTTGCCAGGAATGGCTGTAGATGGCAATAACATCTAGGTAAGCAAGGGAAAAATCTCCTTCTCCTGCTGAGATACAATCTACCAACCTCTGGAAAGTCACTGGGGCATTTTTTATCCCAAAGGCCATATTTGTGAACTCATACAAGCCAAAAGGAGCAACAAAGGCTGACCTTTCTCTAGCACTGAGAGTAAAGGGCCCCTGCCAGTAACCCTTGGTAAGATCAATGGTGGTAAGGTACTTAGCCCCACCTAGTTGAAGCCCTAGGCATGAGGTAAGCGTCTGACTCTGTGTTACTATTTAATTTCCTGTAGTCCACACACAACCTGGTGCTGTCATCCTTTTTTGGTACCAGCACCACTGGAGAACCCCAGGGACTGATGAACTCCTGGATTACCCTCAGTTCCAACATTTCCTGTATCTCTTCCCTCAGAATCTGTTTGACTCTCTCAGGCACCCCATAAGGGGCCTGCTTAATTGGCCCTTGGGGTCCTGTATCCACATGGTGCTGCACCAGGTGGGTGCACCCTGGTTTCCCAGTGAACATGTCCCCAAACACCTGTAACACTGCTCGGATTTCTCATACCTGGGTAGGGGATAACTGCTGGGACATTGCTACCACTTCCATTGAGGTGTCAGTTCGAGCTTCACTGAGGAGATCAGTCACCAGATCCCCCTTAGACTCCTCCTGCCATCTACTTCAAATACTCAGCACAATGGCCACCCTATCATGATAAGGTTTAATCACATTAACATGGTATAGCTTGTGCCCCTGCCTCCTGCCCAGCAGTTCTACCATGTAGTTAACATCACTGACCTTCCTTACCACCTTGTAGGGTCCCTCCCAAAGCTGCCTTCAGCTTGTTGTGTCTGACAGGAATGAGAATAATTACCTGCTGCCCTACAACATACTCTCTAGCTCAAGCATTCCTGTCATACCAGACCTTTTTATGCTGTTGGGCTTCTGACAGGTTCTCCTGAACCAAGCCCATGAGTTCCCTGAGCCTTGTCCTGAGGTTTAGGACATATGTCACAACAGACTCCTTGTGGGATTCACACTCACCCTCCCAATCATCTCGAATCAAATCTAGAGGTCCCCTCACCCTATGCCCATACAGCAACTCAAAGGGTGAAAAACCTGTGGATTTCTGGGGAACATCTCTGTAAGCAAACAGATGGGGCAAATATTTGTCCCAGTCCTTCTTAAACTGGTCTGCAAATGTCCCTAGCATGGACTTGAGTGTAGAGTTTAACCTCTCAACAAGACCATTAGTATGGGGATGGTAGGTGGTGGTCTTTAGATGCTTCACAGTACTTCCACAGACAAGCCAGCAGGTCTGACATGAAATTGGCACCTCTGTCAGTCAGTATTCCTTTTGGGAAATCTACCCTGCTTAAAATCTCTAACAAAGCATTTCCCACTTTTTCTGCCTCAATGGAGGACAGAGCCACTGCCTCAGGCTATCTGGTAGCATAATGTACTACCACTAGGATATACTTTTTCCCTGTGGAACTTGGGGTACTCAGAGGCCCCACAATCTCCATAGCTACCCTCTAAAATGGCTCCTCAATCATAGGCAAAGACATCAAGGGAGCTTTCATCTTGTCTCCTGCCTTGCCTACCTTGTGGCACTGGTCACAGGTCCTGCAGTACCCGGTTACATCTCTAGAAATCCCAGGCCAATAAAAGTTCTGCATAATACGTCTCTTTGTACGTGTTATGCCCATATGACCTGCAAAGGGAATATCATTGGCTATGGCGAGAAGTGCCAGATAGTAGGGTCTGGGCACTAAAAACTGCTGTATTCTCTCACCCTTTAGCCCTCCCCTCAGGGGTCCACTCTCTATACAGTAACCCTTTGTCCCAGTATACAGATTCCCCTTCCCTTGAGAATAAGGTGCCTCACTAGCTACCTTCCTCAGGCCTTGTAATGTAGGGTCTGAGAGATGAGCCTGTCTCATCTCTCTCTTTGTAACCCTTCCTAGCTCCCCTTCCACAGGACGTGTGGCATTCTCTGACAGCGGTGCCTCACTATCAGCCTGGGTACTACTACTACTCACCTCTGCCCTTACAGTGATTCTTTCGAAAGGAACATCAGTACCCACAATCAGCTGTGGCTCACCTTCAGCCTCACTACTATAGGGTAGATCCCTCCCTGAAGTAACCATTTTAACAGTCCTGGCTGCAAGTGTGCAGTCTGTCTGGGTCTCCACCAGGCTACCAGACCCACATGCTTGTCTCCAAGCCTGACTGCGTGTAACTGCATGCACACATGGTACTACATTATCAAAATCATTCCCTGTCAGTATGTCTGCAGGGATATCCTCAAACACACCTACTTGCTGGCTTCCTTTTCCACCCTCCCAGTCAAGATGAACCCTAGCCAAAAGTATTTGGAATGGGGTCTCTCCTAAAGCTCTGACTGGAGTAGATTGCCCAAGCAAGAAGTGTTCCTCTGTAACCATTGCAGGCTTCACAATAGTTAGGTCATAGGCCATGTCTCTCTCCCATTTACTAAGATAGGATATAACCTATTGTGGTAGTTTGGTACCCTTGTTGTCTCAGGACAACTTACTGCTGGCATTTTGCCATTCCCACTTACTGGTTCTCCCACCTTTTGTTCCCCACCTTGCCTCCATGGACATCTGTATGATACATGACCCCACTGGTTGCATTTAGAATATTTAACACTTGGTCCTGGATGTGTACCTGGACTAGTGGCTTCCCCTGCTACTGGCAGACTCTGTTGGGGCAGTCTGGGCTGCCCACCATGGGTTCCCTTAGACCCATGAGCATCACTGGGTGTCCCTTTCCTGTGCAGTGATGCCCTGCTTGCTAGGTATAGGTCTCCCTTCTTCCCCAACTCATCTGCAGTGACCTGACATCCACTCACCCATCTATGAAAATAAGTACTTAGTTTAGCAGTATATTCACACACATTTCCGTCTGCCTTGCATCTATGCTCACAAACCTTTTTCTGTAAGCTTCAGGTGTTAAAGCATGCTAACAAACACATTTTGACTGTATTATAATTTAAGAAATCAGTATCATACAGTTTAGAAATTGCAGTTACAGATTTACCATGGAGTAAGGGGGTCAGGAACTGTACCTAGAGCCCTTGGTGAACATCATACTGTTTACATACCCTCTCAAACATATGAATGAAACTATCAAGAAATGTATTTATTTATTTATTTCAGTTTGATGACTGGAGAAGTCCACTGGGCCAAGAAGAGCCCATTTTCAGTGCAGGCACGGGAAGAAAAGCTCCAATAACATGTTACAGACAATTAGAATATACATTAATGTGAGCCAAAACAAAAAAAAAAAAGTCATATTAGATGCATACATACAAAGAACAGCATAATGTAGCATAAAGATATGCAGAGCCATATAACATAATTGTTAGGGTGGTCAACCAGTATAATACAGACTGGGAAATAAACAGTCTTAAGAGGAGAAATATAGGTAATGGAATGTTGATGTGAGATGCTGGATGTCTAGAAATGTTTCATTTGATATAATTCACTCCAGCGGCTCTACTCGACAGAGGCACTAGGAACTAATTTTGAATGGCACGATGCCAGGGTAATCCTATGGGCTAGGCTTGTAAAGGCTCCAGGGCCATTAGCCTAGTACACACCTATGAACCCAGAATGATACCAAAATGCAAGCAGAAAACAATTGATTTCAACAGTTGGCTAAGTTTCTGGTATCATTCTAAGGGGATCCAGTATCTGTCTGCCTGGGATGACATGATTGACAGACCTCAATGCTTTGCCAGAAATGCCCTGCATATGTCACCCCTGGCCTTCTGGATCCTGGCCAAGGCTCTTGCCACCCCTATAGTGCCTTTTTTAGGTGGTGTTCCAAAGACCAAATTACCACCATAACAGTTACAAAGAAATGCAGTCTGAGAGTCATGCTGCTCAATGCTAGAAGTCTAAAGTTCAAAATGTACTTACTCGAAGCACTCCTTAAAATGGAGAACATCAACATTTGTGCTGTAACAGAGACCTGGTTCAAGGCAGCAGAAAGCACCCCTGCACTACCAAGCTATAACTCATTCCCCACCTTTCAGCCCCAAAACTTGGACCAAAGCACCAAAAGTGGTGGTGTTTCCATATTCATAAAGGATGCGCACACCTCCAGCCTGGTAGCCCAACATAACACATCTGAGATACTTCAGGTGCAGCTAACATTGGGTAAGACAGTGATTCAGGTCATAGCCTGCTATAGGTCCCCAACCATATCCCAAGACTCACACTCCACGTTCCTAAGCACCCTGGAGAATATTAGGGTCCAACCTAACACTCTCATATGGGTGATTTCAACTTCCCCTCCATTAACTGGAAAAACAACTCATGTACCAATACTCTTGCCCAAAGCTTTTTGGAATTCATTAATTCCAGTGCCCTGGACCTGCTCGTTCTTACCCCCACTAAAGGTAGCAACATTCTTGACCTGATCATTACTAACATGGGCAACCGTTGCTCTACTCCAATAGTGAACGCCTCCCTGGTTAGATCTGACCACAAACTAATCACCTTGGAAATCCACATCCCTCCCAACCCCCCCCCCCCCACACACACACACAAAGGTAACCACCATGAAAAACTTGTGCAAAGCTAACTTTGGGCTCCTAAAAACAGAGGTGGCTAACTTCATGGCACCCATGCAAATGGAGAATAGTTCCATGACCGCAGAATCATACAACAATGCACTGTACGAACACATACACAAATGCATGGATCTCACCATACCCAATAGAACCAAGATGCTCTCCTAAAAAAGGAAGCCAATCTGGTGGTCCCCTGCCATAAACAAACTCTACAACAGGAGGAGGAAAGTGATGTGGAATAAGGTGAAGTCCCAAGATTGGAAAAACTCCCTTATCAGCCTCAACAAAAGGTTATGATCCCTCAACAAATCCTTTAAAGCTAGCTATGAAAACTGAATTGCAGCAGATAGTAAAGACAACCACAAGCCCTTCTATAGTTATGTAAAGAATCTCCACGGCAATACCCTGATTTGCTCTGAGCTACTTGCACAATGGTACCTCCTATACCGAGCCAACAGATACCGCCAATATAATGGCCGACAGATTCAGTGCCAACTTTACCCCTCTCCCCCCACAAAGGACCAATAACAATACCACCAGATTGCCACACCAATCGCAATACCACCAGATTGCCAGACACCCAGTATTACTGCTGCACAGGTTAAAACAGCACTGTCCAAGGCCAAGAATACAGCTTCTATGGGACCTGACAATATCTCTGGCTGTGTTCTACATGAACTACAGAGTGAACTGGCACCTCACCTGTGTGCCCTGTTCAATCACAGCCTCACCTCAAGCTTTGTTCTTACTGAATGGCACACTTCTACAGTCATCTGTCTCAACAAAGAAGGAGTGGCTGCAGACCCCGGGAACTATTGCCCCATTAGCCTGATGAGTCTGATATGGTGTCTATATCATATTATTGTACGATGTAAATAGCGAACACTATTTCATCGTACCGATAATATCAAAACAACAAAATATCGAACAAATGGAACAGCAAATTTTTTCCCAGGGAAAAAATTTGCTGCTCCGTAAAAAAAAAAAAAAAAAAAACTTAAACACAAATTTAAGTGGGAGGACTATGCCCCCCACTCCACCCCCACACTCCCCCCTACTTGAATATACCAACTCCGTGATCGCACCATAGTGGAGGAAATGGCAAAGTCCCGAAGACGGCCCACTGAATTTTTTCCCAGGGAAAAAATTTGTTCCGTGACTTTGCCATTTTGCCATTTTGACAGTATCAGATCGACTAAATAGTCCATTTGATACTGTCATATAGACCCTCTGATATGCAAAGCTATGGAATGCATCATCATGGACCTAATAAACAAGGATATAGTGAATCTCCAAACTCTGAATCCTACTCAGTTTGGTTTTGTGAAGGGTAGATCATGCCTGCTCAACTTGGTTGACTTCTTTGAGTCAGTCACCAGAGCTGTGGATGAAGGCAAGGTGGTTCATACAGCCTACCTTGCTCTGGCCAAGGCCTTTGATACCATACCCCACTCAGGAATCATAGAAAAACTCACTAAGCTAGGCATCAACCCCTATATCACTATGTGGGTTGCAAACTGGCTCACAGATGGAACCCACAGGGTGAAAGTAGCTGACTCCAAGTTAGACTGCTGACCAGTCATGAGTGGAGTCCCACAGGGTTTGGTCCTGGGTCCTCTCCTGTTTGGTATCTACTTTTCTGAAGTCCAGGCCAACACAAAGAGACTCTGGCTGACAAAGTTCACAGACGATTGCAAGTTGGGAGCTATTATTAACTCCCCAATGGATGTTGACATCCTACAGAAAGGCCTCATTGAGACCAACGACAGATGGCAGAACCATGGCCTTAAGCTCAATGCCAAAAAATGTGTTGTCATCCCCCTTGAGAAAAACCTGGTTCTCTTGAATTACTATATTGATGGTAGTCCACTGAACACAGAAGGCATTATAAGAAATCTGGTAACACAAGTTGACTGCAACCTCTCTTTTGATCACCACATTGCCACTGTGGTCAGAAAGTCCTTCTATGTGGCACATCTCACTACTAAGGATTTTGCATCCATGAAGAAAGAGGTCATTGTCTCCCTCTATTCTTCCCCCACTAGGGCAATCATTGAGTACAATGCCCCATTTGCCATGTACCTCACTAGACAACTGCAACAACTGGAGAGACCAGAAAAGTACCTCACAAAGAGGATCCTAGACCTTAAACACTTGTCATATATGGACAGACTCAAAAAAACTCCAGCTATTCTCTGTCTCATATTGCCTACTTAGAGGCGATCTCTGTTTGACTTACAAAGCCATGTCTGTCCTCATCTGTTAGAAATGCTACATCTAAAGAAATCAACCTCATTACCACAATCAGCAGAACATGCTGGAGGGATAGGTTCATAACCCAGAGACTGCCCATGCTATGGAATAGACTTCCCATAAATGTCATGCAGAGCACCTCACTGGCCCTCTTCAAGAGAAATCTTGATGAGTGGATGGGAAATAGAAAATTCATCCCAGGGATCACTCCAGTGGCTCTACTCGAAAGAGGCAGTAGGAACTAAGGTCGGGTGGCACGATGCCAGGGTTATCCTATGGGCTAGGCTTGTAAAGGCTCCAGGGCTATTAGCCTAGTACACACCTACGAACCTATAATGATATCTAATGTGGTCATCCAAGGTTCAGTAAGAAAATTGTCTAGTACTATAAAGTGGGGTCTATTGATAGTAATGAGAGGGTATGGGGGGACATATGTAGGAAACATTTACTGACCTTTGTTGATTCTGGGGTTCAGTTACTCCCTTCCCCCATTACCTCCATGAGTCTGGTGAGGAGTCAGCATCTCCTTTTCATGTTGCCTCTTCCTCTCTTTCTCCTCAGCTTCCAGGCATTGCAGGTTCTCATTTTCCTCAGCATTCAGATGTTGCAGTTTCTCATTTTCCACAGTCTCTAGACATCTCAGTCTCCCTGCTGCCTCTATTTCCAAATGGTTGACCTCCAGCTCAAGTCTCTTTAACTCCAGGCAGATTTTTAAGTCCTCTGTGGAAACGTAGAGCTATCCATTTTCTGAGAGTTGTACATCTCCAAGGCCAGTCTGACTTCCTCCTGGTTGCTATCCTGTGATGTAGCTGTGACTAAAGCTGCAATAATTTCTGCTTTAGTCTGGTTGGCATGCACCACTCCTTTAGCCTGGCACATCTCAGCCAACTGTCTCCTTGTCAGCTTGCCATATTTCTCTGCTGACATACTTGCCTGCTCTCTCTGACTAACTAATCTAACAAAAAAAAAATAATAATAATAAAACAAATGTGATGTGAAACTCTGAATGTTCATTGTCTAGCTGATTTAGAGTACAGATGCCTTCAGTGACCACTGTACACAGGCTACAGGAATTCAATATCCATACCACTTCAAGCCGATTAATATGTGATTTGGCTATCTCACCACTGCCAGCCAATTAATATGTGATGTGGATACCCCACCACTGCCACCATATGTGCTGCCCCTGCACTGCCCCTGTAATCAAGGAGCCTCAATCCTCACCACTGGCAACAGCCATGGGATGTACACAATGGGAGGATGACAAATACACACACATAGTAAAGTGCAATTTCCCTTAAGATCACACAGAGATCACAATCAGTCTGAGGCTGGTTTCTCCCTCTTTCTCCAGATCCCCAATAAGACTCCCCACTGGCACAGCTATATGGTTAAGAGCTCAGCTGAGGGGCCAAGTTAAGATCTCCAGTGCCCTATATGTCCAACCAGTGTTTCTTGTCCCTGCCCAAGTAGCAGACAAACACACTTTGAGATTTGATTTATATACAAATATGCACACACACCTGGGGAAGGCTGGCACACATTTACTTGCTATGCCCCCTTCTGCCCAGACTATAAGGTAGTTTCCACTGCCACCAATCCCTCCTTATCAGCTAGTATAATGCCCTTACAAATGGTGTCCAATCCTACTGTGTAATGTTACTATTATCCAAATGGTACTTTTGACCAAGAGCAAGGCTATTTAGGATTGGTATGTACAGTGTCACCAAATACACATGCAAGTGCTCTAAGAGCTTAAATATGTCTCACAAATATCAGCCACAAAGAGAGGTTTAAATATGCTTAATAATAAATAATAAAATAAAAAGACAATACTCAGAAAAACAGTTACTTCAGAGTTCAAAAATCACAGGAAATATTTTAAAACAACATTGCAGGACAGTGTCAAATAAATAGCAGAAAACATCTAGACTAATCTTTACCATATTCCTAGCTATACCTAAAAGAAATTACTGTACTCTGGTTACTTATTATTAGCAAGGTAAGTGCAGATGATGATGAGTGGATGTTCTTGTTAGGTCCATGACAAAATACAAAATGCACAGTCTTTCTCTGAGCGAGTTCTTAAATTAATATCAAATATTACTGCAGGGTTAGCTTGGATGACATCACTCTTTGTCACCTGACTTCACTTCCCAGGCTAAACAGAAACTTAACAGAATTTAGCAGCTCTTTGTGGGAATACATAGCCTTCACAAGCTTGCAGATCTTGAAAGTCATAAACAATAAAACACTTGCAAAACAACACAGAAGGCATCCCAGTTCCAGACATCCTGTCTCCTTGCTGCATTGAAACAAACTTTTATAACACAATCGTAAAATAACTTAATTTCAACTTATTTTCTTGAGGTTTTGCAAGTTAATCTTCTATGTTCCAGCAGGGTACACTGTGGATACATCTTAGCTCAGTACATAACATACAGTTCTGTATAAACCATATCAATATTCACAAATGACATATAAGTATTTACAAAATTCCAGATAGCTGGGCTGGTAGTATCACAACCTAATCTGTTAAGCAGACAGCTTAATGGGTCAAGGGCAAGACAAAAGAGCAGTAGTGGCAGAGAGTCACCCTGGAATATCCCTCTTTGAATTTTTATCCCTGGAATAATAGTTTGTCCTTTATCATGGCTTAACTGCAGAATGGTTTTCCACTGTTTCATGGTCACTGTAATGTAATAGATCAGTTGAGGGTGTATCTTATACATTTTAAAGCACTCTTTTATCCATGAATGTGGGATACTGTCAAATGCTTTTTGTAGTCTATCCATACCATTCTTAGATTCTTCCCCTTTTAACAGCTGTCCATTATGACATAAACAACAAATGATTGTTTGTTCCATATGACTTTCTTTTATTACCATTTTGTTCTACTGCCATGATTGAGTTTTCTTCTAAATGACTATAAACTGTTGGCATCAATTCCAGTGTGTAGTTTATATGTCGTTGGAATACAAGTTATTGGTCTATAGTTTTTAGGATAGTTTAAAGATTTGCTCTTAAGTAGGAGAATTGTTTTTCCTGTTGTTAACCAGGCTGGTGTCTGTTCAGGGTGAGCATATAAATAGTTCTTAATCAAGGCTAAATCTTCTTGCAAAGATGTTAATTAAGACTTTTAGCTAGAAGTTAGGTACTGCCTCTGAGCCTGGGATTTTCCAATTAGGAGCTTTTCTTAACGTTGTTTCAATCTCTCTGACTGTTACTTCATCTCATTTCATATCTTGTACATTTGCACTTTGTATTCTTTCTTTTACTTCTTCTATCCATTTAGCATCTCTGCTATGTTCCACATGATCTTCATGGATATTTCTCCAAAATGTATCAATTTCTTCTTTTTTGGTGGTGTTTCAATTCCTTTTGCCTTGTTTCCCAATTCTATATAAAACTTTTTTGGGTCAAAAATAAATTGCTTATTTTGTACTTTTCCTTTATATTTATCTACATATCTTCTAAGTTTTTCTGCCTGTGCTGATACTTTTAGTTTATCTCTGATAGTGCATGACAGATCCTGATCTGTTCTAATACTGCATGTTGCTTTTATCATGTCTATCTTTCTCAGTATTTTTGTTAATCTGTTCCCTCTTCTATACTCCAACAGTGACCCTTCTTGTCTTAATTGCTTTATAGTTTTCTCTATTTGATACTTCCATGGTGGCATTCAAATTTCCCCATCCTTTCCTTTACTGTCCTATGTTCTTATGGTACAACTTTATCTATTATTAATATAGCTGCACAGTAATACAGCCTAATTACTCTGTTCATTTGTTTTATCAAACTTCTAATTGTTTGGGTTTTATTGAGCTTCTGTAGTCTACTTCTTTCATTGATCTTAATATGTCTGTCCATTTCTATTAAAATCAAGGAACATCTCTTAGATCATTCTCTTCTAAACTTAGAGCACATTATTTGGTCTCCATTTCCTGTGGGTATTCTATAGAAATTTCCAGAGCATCTTCTGGTGACACTCTCTTAAGTTTCATCTTGTGTCATCCATTATTCTTTCATATGGGAACTCACTGGCCTATCACTCCACAACATTAACTGCATGAGTGTTGCCACAGTTTCTTGTTTCATTCTTTGCTGTCCAACTCCAACAGAGTGCTCGTACTGGTTTCTTGTGGAAGGCTCCAAAGTATCTTCATATGGCAATTGATCGGATGCTTCCAGCTCTACTGATTTCTCCTTAATTTGGGTTCCTATTACTCTATCCTACTGTGATGTTATCCGAGTTAAATTTTGTACACTAAAGCCTTCACCTCGCGGACAATCCATAACCTCAGTTTCTGTTTCTTTAACTTTTCCATTATTAATCCTCTTTTCTACTTTTTCTCTTTGTTTTCTTATTTTTTTGTATTGTAAAATTTTCCATGTTCTGATGCCTTTGCCTGTATTTCTCTTCAAATATCTTTGGTGCTGCTCTTTTTGATTGATACGTTTTCCTTTCTCCTTTGCATAAATATTGTATCATATTAAATCTCTTTTTCTTCCCATGTTCATATTTCTTCTTCAGATGTCTCCTGCTCCTCCTGTTTCTCCTTACTTTGGGGACATGTTGTTCCATCATGCTGTGATAGAACCTGTGTTAGACTTTCTACAGTAAATCTTTCACTTTGCTAGTATTCCATAACTTCAGATTCTATTTTTTTTTCTAACTTCTACTTCACTAATCTTCTGTTCTGTGTTAACTCTTTTTGATCTTATTTTTTTATTTTGAAGTTTTTCATATCTGTATGCCTTTGGTTATATTTCTCTTCAAATATCTTTCGGACTGCCTTTTTTGTTTTGATTAACTTGGCTTTCTCCTTTGCATAAATATTGTACCATACCAGATCTCTGTTTCTTTCCCATGTCCGTATTTCTTTTCTAAACCAATCAAAAGTCTGTAGATTTTGTTCTTTATATTTTCACACTCCATCATTCGCTTCTTTTTCCAAACGACCCAAGGTTTCTTGATCTATATAGCTTTTTCATTAATCTGTTGTATCAATGAACAGAAATTTTAATTTGAAGCTTCTGAAAGTTTTTCTTGTGGAAGTATTTTTCTTTTCTCTAATTTCTCTCAATCTTTTTGTATATCTTCTGTCTAGAAATTCTGGGAGTATTGCATAATAGTAACATTACATAATTTCTTTCTTATCCTTAATAGTCCACTCTATTGTCTGTATTTCTCTTTTCTGGCCTATCAGATTTTGTGATTTTTATGGACTATTGCTTCATTCTACAACAGGGGGGGCATCCTCCCCCTGGGGTTAGCCTAGCCCATTGTAAGAATGTTTCCCTATCTTGAGGATTCTACACTGTCATTTTTCCAGTCATGGCACCAGTGTACTTACCAGGATTGGTTTCTTTTTTATCCTGGGTCTTGTGTACCCAGCTATCTTTATTTTTTTTAACTTACTTCTGTCCATGATATGTGCTGTATACAATACAGTCTATATACCAGTGTCATCTTGGTGAGATTTTGTGGAAAACAGGGTCCACCTCATGAAGGTACTGACCAAGACATGAGGATGAATTAATTTCCAGCAATACTACTCTCCTTTACTTGCTGATTTACTGATTTATCATCTCTGCATTCGGACCACATACCTGCATTGTACCCAAGCATATGTACTGACAGAGTCCCAAGTCATGTACGAGACGTCTTCTGCATCCTAAATGAATGGATTCCCAAAGTCAGTAGTAACATCTCTACATCTGCATTCATACAGTATGGAGTTCCAATTAACTGACATTCATTTCAGCAAAAATTCCAAACATTAATAAGGCTATACAACCATGGTGGATGTCATATTAATCAAGGGGTGCAGCAGGGTGTGGGGCTTTTTCCCATTTCACTCAGGTCTACAGGTCTACTACAGAGAGAGAGAGTATACTAAACATTTTATTTGCACATTATAGCATGATTTGAACAGAGCTGTGGGACAGACTTGATTGAACATAACTAATTCCTCTTGATTAAGTTTCTTGCCTGCTTGATGTGATATATGCTTAGACTACCCTTTTTGCATCAGGAATATGATGCTTCTTTGAACAAGCTGTTGTTCAGTATATTTTTGAAACTCTATAGTGTGCCTTCTTGTCTGGTTTCAGATGCTGGTAATTCCATATTACTGGGGTCAGTTTAGAGAAGGCTGTTTTAACAGTTTTTGAATCTGACAAGAGATCATCAATACCGGGAAATGTAACATGAAAAAAGTGAGAGAGATTGTCAGTAATGTGAAGAATTATTTGTTTCATAAGTTCACAGGTAGTTTCATAGGTAGGTACTAGGCTATTGGCCCTAGGGCCTATATAAAACTAGCCAAACAGTACCCTGGCTTTTGCCACCCATTTATTAGACTAGCATTACTTCTAAGGATTTATATGATTACTTCATAGTAGATTTTCCTAAGATTCCAAATATATCAGGTCTACCTAAGATACATAAATCCTTGGTAAAGCCTCCTCTAAGGCCAATAGTAAATGGCTCAGGATGGGTTACAGAAACAATTTATAAATGGGCAGAAGGACAACTTAGACTTATGGTTAATAAGACTGTCTCTGTGTTAAGAGACTCTTCACATTTTTCACAACTAAGTGAATATATGGATAGCTTGAATTCAAATGCAAGATTTAATTTTGTGACCCTAAATGTAAAGAATCTCTTTACAGTCATTCCTAATGATATAGGGCTAAGGTATATATATTGCTTTAATGAAAAAGTAACATATATGGACAAAAAATATGTTGAATGTATATGCAGACTGTTGAGTATTGTACTTGAGAACAATGTGTTTGCCTTTGAACAGAAGTTTTATTTACAGGGTTGGGGTGTTGCCATGGGCACACCCTGCCCTAACAGCCATGCAAACTTGGTTCTAGCTGAATGGGAAATTAGATATATTTTAACTGAAGAAAATCCATCATAGATAAACTTACTAAGTTGGGCATTAATCCCTATGTCACCCAATGGGTTGCTAAATGGCTTACTGATAGAACCCACACTGTAAAAGTAGCCGACTCCAAATCCAGTTCCAGACAAGTGACAAGTGGAGTACCTCAGGGTTCAGTCCTGGGGCCGCTCTTGTTTGGCATCTACTTCTCTGAAGTACAGGTCAACACTAAGGGACTCTGGCTAACAAAGTTTGCAGATGACTGCAAACTGGGAGCCATTATTGAATCCCCAAATGATGTGGATACTGTACAAAAGGGCCTTACAGAAACAGATGCTTGGTGCCAGAGCCATGGGCTCAAGCTCAATGCCAAGAAATGTATTGTTATCCCTTTGGGAAAAAAACATGTATCCATGAATTACCATATAGGTGGCAGTACACTAAACACAGAAAGTGTGATAAGAGACTTAGGGACACAGGTGGACAGTGGTCTCACCTTCGATAACCACATCGCCACAACAGTCAGGAAATCCTTCTATGTGGCACACCTCATCACGAAGGGCTTTTCATCCAGAAAAAGGAGGTCATTGTCCCACTGTACTCATCCCTCATTAGACCCATTATAGAATACAACGCCCCATTTGGTATGTACCTCTCAAGACATCTGCAACAACTGGAAAGGCCTCAGAAATACCTCACTAAAAGAATCACAGGCCTAAAGCAGATGCCCCACGCTGACCGCCTTAAAAACTCCAGCTATACTCTGTCGCATATCGTCTACTCAGAGGCGATCTCTGCTTAACATACAAGGCCATGTCAAACCCAGAGCTGCTGGACATGCTACACTTAAAGAAATCCCAATCCCTCAGAGCTACACACTCCAGGGATCTAAACCTTGTCATCACAATAAACAAAACATGCTGGAGGGATAGGTTCCTGACCCAGAGACTCCCCAGACTCTGGAATAGATTGCCCATACATGTCAAGCAGAGTGCCTCTTTGGACCTCTTCAAGAGGAACCTTGACGATTGGATGGGAGAAAGGAAATTCACCCCAGGGATCACATCAGTCACCCTGCTAGACAGGGGTCCAGGAAAGTAAATAATGTGGGAAGAAATAGCCAGGGAATTGTTATGGCTAGGCTTGTATAGGCCCTAGGGCTGATAGCCTAGTACCAACCTATGAACCTATGAACCTATGAACTTATGGCTAGCACATATGGGTTTATATCACAGATTTGTGGATGATGTCTTTTTTTTTGTGGAAAGGGGATATACAACAATTGGATGCCTTTGTTAACTATTTAGAGACAACCATCACATTTTTAAGATTTACTGTGCATTCCTCAGTAGATTTTATAGAATTCTTGGATATTTTATTAAAAGTGGATGAAGGGGGTAAGTACTTTGTTATATCATAACATAAGTACTTTGTTATATCATGTCATGCTGGAAAAATGCTCTATTGGATAGGGGTAACATGCACCCCCACCATATTTTTTAAGAATGTCATGGATAATCAGCTTCTGAGAACTTCCCAATTTTGTAGTAAGGAAAGTGATTTTTTACATCATATAAATGTAACAGAGAATAATTTGTTAGAACGTGGTTACAAAAGTACGGAAGTTAGGGAAGCATCAGAAAGGGCTAAGTCCATGAGAGATGGGAAAGGTAGACCTTGGTATTCAAAGAATACTGGAGATTCAGTTAATAAGGGACAGAGAAATATATGTAAGGTTAGGATGACCTTTACTTTTAGTACTGATCTTAAATATATAAAGAATATAATACAAAATAACTGGAAGATACTATTGCCTGATGACAGGATGAAAAATATAGTAGGTGATGTGCCAACTTTCAGCTACAAAAGCAATCGTAATTTAAAGAGTCTGTTATGTTATAGACCAGACCTGGTAGTATGAATAACCTAGGTAAATTATACAGTGGAAAAGTAGGTACATATCCATGTAAAAGATGTAAGGCATGCAGGTATATTAAGGCTGATAATGTGTTTGAGCATCCTGTTACCAAAAGAATATATAAGTGTTCACACTATGTATGCTGTTCTACTAAAAATGTGATTTATATAGCAACCTGTTCAGAATGCACTTCTTTTTTATGTTGGTAAAACCAATAGAATGTTAAAGGGACATATTTTACAGCATATGGGTGATATACGGAGAAATGTGCAAAGAAGTGCAGTAGCTCAACACATTAATGAATTTCCACAGCATGATTTTAAATTTACGGTTTTGGATATTTATACTCCTGCACCTAGAGGTGGTGATATAAAGAATGCCACAGAAGTTAAAGAGACTCAATGGATAGCTGGTTTGAGAGCTGATGTTCCACCAGGCTTAAATGGTTTTATACCTTTAAAATCTATTTTAAAGGCTAGAAAATGTTAATTGGTTAAATGTTTTAATTAATGTAATTGGATTTTCAAGTGTATTTATATGCTGTCTGATTTTATATTTTTGTATTGATCTGATGAAGGAGGCATCTCTGAAAGCGCTTATCTGTTTATTGTCTATTAAATATATATGCTTTGCCGTGGTTGTCCCATTGTTGTTTCTCAAGTATTTTAACCTGCTTTTTTCTACATTGGGACTGAATTTCTCCTTGTTGCTGTTTGCTTACTTTATAATACTGGGTAATGTGGCTGAGTGTTTTAATGGCCTCTGACTGTAAGCTTATTAAGAACATATGAACCAAAGATTTTATTAACACATTACTAGGTTATATTGTAGAAGTCTGCCAGGTAATTAAACTTAATTCTATGTAAAACCAATATCTGAAATTTCAAGGACTCAATTATTTCCAGGTTCATGGTATGGGTTTTCGACTGAACATATGTTGCATGGTACACAGAAGCACTTAAAAAACTGACCCTAGCCCTGAGTAGCATCCTGCCATCGCCCAGAATGATACCACAGTACAAGGACAAAATTACTGACTTCAACAATTGGCTAAGCTTCTGGTGTCATTCTAAGGGGATCCAGTATCTGTCTGCCTAGGACGACATGGTCGACAGACCACGATGCTTTGCCAGAGATGGCGTGCACCTGTCACCCCTGGGATTCCGGATACTGGCTAAGGCTCTTGCCGCCTCTATAGTTCCTTTTTTAGGCGAGGTTCAAATTACAAATTCACCACCATTACAGGAAAAGGCAAGCAAAAACTGAGGGTAATGCTACTCAATGCTAGAAGTGTAAATCTCAAAATCCACTCTCTCGAGGCACTCCTTAAAATGGAGAACATCGATATCTGTGCAGTGACTGAGGCCTGGTTCAAGGCTCCAGAGAGCACCCCTGCATTACCAGGCTATAATTCATACCACACTTTTTGGCCATCTAACCTGGACCGTAACACCAAAGGCGGAGGTGTGTCCATATTCATTAAAGATATCCACACCTCCAGGCTAGTTGCTCAGCATAAGCCAGTGCTCCTAGATCCAGCCAGCAGACTTTCCCGCATGGTACCATCCCCTCTAATCAGTGGTCGCAAGGCCTGTTCTAATGAAGGACACTACCCAGTGAAAACTCAAGCTGAATACCTGTTCTGAATTTCCCCTTGTCTAACCTGATTGCAAGGTTATTATCTCTTAATCTCTCTCTGCTACACCACAATCTCTGCCCTGGGTCTATAGCACTGTTAAGTTGTAGTGGACCAACCCTTATAAGACATTACAAAATTGGACAATATCCAACCAATAATCCCTAAAAATTGTATACTGAATGCCTCAATAAGCATTTCTTCCTTAATTTTGTATTACATGAATAAAACAGAAAAGTGCTACTAAAATTTAACTAAAGTACACTTTAGGAAGCAAGAGTAAACTAAAAAGCCTATTCAAACCCTAACAAAAAATACTAGAATACTTACCTTTAAGTTTAGGCTCTAAGTTCCTTGAATCTGGTTTAGATCTTGGAACCCCTCCCCTGCACAGCTACATATGCGAGGTTACAAAACCCCCCTCCAGAAACTGCCATTTTTAAACATCAGTGCTCCTAGACCCAGCCAGCAGACTTCCCCGCGTGGTGAGTAACTGAGTTTTTTTTTGTGCGTAATTAAAACTGTGTACTGCAGCTAACTAGGTGTTTTATCACTGGAAAAGTACTCATTTTCAACGAAAGAATTAAGGGATTTACTGTAACTGTACCTATGGGCTTAACTGTTTAAATCTGACAGCGTTCTGACTGTAATCTGTGATTTAACTGTTGTTGATGACGATTGCTGAATAATCTGTAGCCAGCTGACCATTTGAGTATTTTAGCCTGTTGAACAGATTTTAAGTGACTTGCATGTATTACAAGCTAGCGTTTCAATGTTGCTGTTCCTGATAGCACAGGATAGCATTTGTTAGTCTGCTGAACAAATTTCAAGTGTTTGGAATACTTTAAAAAACAGTATTTCACTGTCGCTGCACCTGATAGCACAATATAAGCATATTTTAAGCTGTTTTACAGATTTTAAGCGACTGGAATCATTTAAAAGATAGCGTTTCTCTTTTGCTATACCTGATAGCACAATAAAGTTAATATTTTCTAAAGTGATTAGACAGCCTAACTGAAAGGTGCATATGGATAGCAACAGCGAGGTTAGAATACCCTCTGTTTAATTAATTGTCTTGTACTGGAAAACAACTAGGTGCCTAATGTTTTCGGTGTAATGTAATACTGCTGGTATAGTATTACTTTAAAGACTGTAAAGTGATTATATGACAATTTTCTGTACTAAACAGATTTAAAAAAGTGCAATATAATTATTCTAGGTCATGCAAAAAATGCTGATTAGCCCTAGTATGTATTTATGGAACTATCTGTATGCTGCTTCCTAATAATATTGTGACCACTGCGCTAAATTAAATATTGCTTAAAAGGGAAGCTAGGGCACTCTGACTCCTCGATAGCAAAGAAACTGTTTTACTTTAAACTAGCTATTCATACTTTAATTTGTTTTTCCCTATCAGGTACCATCCCCTCTAATCTGTGGTCCTGCAAGGCCTGTTCTAATGAAGGACGCTACCCAGTGAAAACTCAAGCTGAATACCTGTTCTGAATTTCCCCTTGTCTAACCTGATTGCAAGGTTATTATCTCTTAATATCTCTCTGCTACACCACAATCTCTGCCCTGGGTCTATAGCACTGTTAAGTTGTAGTGGATCAACCCTTATAAGACATTACAAAATTGAACAATATCCAACCAATAATCCCTAAAAATTGTATACTGAATGCCTCAATAAGCATTTCTTCCTTATTTTTGTATTACATGAATAAAACATAAAAGTGCTACTAAAATTGAACTAAAGTACACTTTAGGAAGCAAGAGTAAACTAAAAAGTCTATTCAAACCCTAACAAAATACTAGAATACTTACCTTTAAGTGTAGGCTCCAAGTTCCTTGAATCTGGTTTAGCTCTTGGAACCCCTCCCCCGCACAGCTACATATGCAAGGTTACAAAACCCCCTCCAGAAACCGCCATTTTTCAAACATCAGTGCTCCTAGACCCAGCCAGCAGACTTCCCCGCGTGGTGAGTAACTGAGGTTTTTTTTTGTGCATAATTAAAACTGTGTATTGCAGCTAACTAGGTGTTTTATCACTGGAAAAGTACTCATTTTCAACGAAAGAATTAAGGGATTTACTGTAACTGTACCTATTGGTTTAACTGTTTAAATCAGACAGCGTTCTGATTGTAATCTGTGATTTAACTGTTGTTGATGACGATTGCTGAATAATCTGTAGCCAGCTGTCCATTTGAGTATTTTAGCCTGTTGAACAGATTTTAAGTGACTTGCATGTATTACAAGCTAGCGTTTCAATGTTGCTGTTCCTGATCGCACAGGATAGCATTTGTTAGTCTGCTGAACAAATTTCAAGTGTTTGGAATACTTTAAAAAACAGTATTTCACTGTCGCTGTACCTGATAGCACAAGATAAGCATATTTTAAGCTGTTTTACAGATTTTAAGCGACTGGAATCATTTAAAAGATAGCATTTCTCTTTTGCTGTACTTGATAGCACAATAAAGTTCATATTCTCTAAAGTGATTAGATAGCCTAACTGAAAGGTGCATATGGATAGCAACAGCGAGGTTAGAATACCCTCTATTTAATTAATTGTCTTGTACTGGAAAACAACTAGGTGCCTAATGTTTTCAGTGTAATGTAATACTGCTGGTATAGTACTACTTTAAAGACTGTAAAGTGATTATATGACAATTTTCTGTACTAAATAGATTTAAAAAAGTGCAATATAATTATTCTAGGTCATGCAGAAAATGCTGATTAGCCCTAGTATGTACTTATGGAACTATCTGTATGCTGCTTCCTAATAATATTGTGACCACTGCGCTAAATTAAATATTGCTTAAAAGGGAAGCTAGGGCACTCTGACTCCCCGATAGCAAAGAAACTGTTTTACTTTAAACTAGCTATTCATACTTTAATTTATTTTTCCCTATCAGGTACCATCCCCTCTAATCAGTGGTCCTGCAAGGCCTGTTCTAATGAAGGACGCTACCCAGTGTAAACTCAAGCTGAATACCTGTTCTGAATTTCTCCTTGTCTAACCTGATTGCAAGGTTATTATCTCTTAATATCTCTATGCTACACCACAATCTCTGCCCTGGGTCTATAGCACTGTTAAGTTGTAGTGGATCAACCCTTATAAGACATTACAAAATTGGACAATATCCAACCAATAATCCCTAAATATTGTATACTGAATACCTCAATAAGCATTTCTTCCTTATTTTTGTATTACATGAATAAAGCAGAAAAGTGCTACTAAAATTGAACTAAAGTACATTTTAGGAAGCAAGAGTAAACTAAAAAGCCTATTCAAACCCTAACAAAAATACTAGAATACTTACCTTTAAGTGTAGGCTCTAAGTTCCTTGAATCTGGTTTAGCCCTGCTCCGCTCACCCTCACTGCACTCGGGCTCTCTCCACAACCCTCCCTGCCCCCAATTCCCACCCGCCCCCAGTAGTGTCATATTTATATTCTCTAAACCACTCCCCTCCTTGCTGAGCCAATCAGTTTTTTATACCTCACCTCTTGCTTGAGCCAAACAGATTTGCAAGCCCCTTCTTACCAGCCCTCACTTCCCTAGTATTTCCTATCCATCTACTAAACCCAGGTGACTCTAGAATTAATTCCTAGCTTTACTTCTAACCATGTATCCATTCAAAGTAATGTCACTACTCTCCCTGCTAAGCTTTATCATAAGTTTATATCTCCTCTCTGCTTATGAAAATCAGCACAACTTAGGATTTCACTATCCAAAATGGCCAACCACCCCATTTATATCATATATGGCTGGACAATCCCTAATTTACCCTATACCCAACTCCTTAAACACATCTTACCATCAGCTTATTAAACCTAGATACACCATTTCAAAATCTAAACAGTATCAAAAACTTATAAACAAATTTTTGAAACTTACTATGTACTTCACAAAGGATGCTGACATCCACTCCAACCCTGGCCCTAATGCTACTGATAGCCCCACCTCAGGTGGTGATAAGCCTATCAAAATGCTATCTATCAATAGATCCTCCAACTCCCTTCTGATCTGCCATCTAAATATTAGAAGCATAAATAACAAAGTACATAACTTACATGCCCTCCTAGAACTCCATTCCCCCAAAATATTATGCTTAAAGGAGTACAACAGGTTTCTCTAATGTATTCCTCAACTTCATGGCCCTTTTCCTCCCTATTTACATTGTCCTCGGTAAAGCAACAACAATAAAGCATTTACAATTTTTATAATTCCCCTTACTTCTGTAACACAAGCCTCATACTGTGATGGTTTCACTTACAAAATGATTCTGTCACATTTGAACAAAGCTTGCTGGAGTCGCCCAATTACTGACATCATCGAGGCCAGGCAGTGCAGGTACTTTTTTTTTTTTAATCAGTTCCCTCCCCCAAAGTGACATCACCACAGCTGTCATCTGATTCTAACTAAAATAATAAGACCCACCCATTCTGTGATGTCATGGCTCCCTTGTCCTTCTCCCAGCCTGAGTGCTGTTCATTTTATTCAGTAGTAGTGTAGTAACACAAATGTTTGGAAACACAGAAATTTGGTATGCATACTTGTACATTCTGCACGGCAAATTATGCTTAGGTGGTGTATCGCTTGCATACTTCTCTGTTGTATTTGCACCAGATACTGCTAGTGTGCAGTGCAGGAATAGAAAGATTAAAACATTACCCTGGTATCAGAGGTGGCAGTGCAACATATTCATAGCGGCTTAACATGAGAGTAGCTCTAAGCAAGCATCATGTGAAACCTGAACAAGCACCTAGATTTATTCAGTGCAGCTTCCACACCTTAAGTCTGAAAATGAATTCACATACTCACATGAACAGGAGTAGCTGCATATTGATGGCTAAAGGTGTATGGGCATGTCAGGTGGTTACTACACTGCAAAACTGGTATGTAATGATGGAGATATTTGGAAGGCATGAGCAAACATACCAGTATATTAAAGCCATAGCACCAATTGAACTGGAGGCTGGCAAATAGATTTAGTAAGGGATTTTGTCCATGCACAAATATTTCAACAGTGATTCTTTGTTGTGGCATCCATTATCTGATTCAAGGTAAGTTAACCTTGATGTCCTTTATTTAAAAAAAATCAATAAAAAATGTACTTTGTTATAAGTGACTTCTGGACACAAGAAAAAGGAAGGGGAAAATATAGCAATGCAATTTGTGTGTACAAAGACAAATCCAGGGACACTGCAAAAGTTTTTTTTTGCAAACCAACCAGTGGAGTAAAAACATATGAAGGCAAACACTGCATACCAACACACTTTGCACATGTAAATCTCAATTTTTAACAAGGTGGAAGCATGAAGTGATACCTTAACACTTAAATTAATAAAGATCTAAACTGGTTAATAGTATAAATGTTTTATTCATTAGCTCCTTGGTGCAAGACCTTACTGGCTGTGACTGCAGTCAAGTAAGGCCATGGCTATAGTGCAGCAAAAAATGTCCTCTCTAACAAAGGAAATGCTAGAGCAAAGATTAAATTACATGAGTCAAGCACCCTGCTGAGATTTGCCAATCAATGGAATTACCAGGTCAAATTACCCTCAGGACTTTGACAGCTAGAGAAGCTAAGTGTTATGGGGATGGGGCGGGGAGAAGTAAATGGAGTGGAATTCATTGTCAAACCTCCAATGAAATTTCCTGCACGTAAGGAGTTGCACGGCTATGAAAATGACAAATACAAAAGAAAGACGCCAGCAACTGGTGAACTGCTGAAATAGTAGTTTAATAATAAACTACCAAAGCACCATAAGAGCTCAATAACATACCGGTTTCGGCCCGGATTTAAACCTTGCCTTCTTCAGTGTATTACAGTAGAGCCAATCATGGAGTGCTTTTATATAATACAAAATTCTGTGATTGGTTAAGCAAAAGCTGTCATGCTCATAAATATCTAGCAGAATTATTTAGCAAAATTGTATATCTTCCAAATATATTAAATACACTACAATGAGTCATAAATAGAAGATATAACCAAAATGCATGAAAATAACATACTATGCTCAAAAATATACAACAAAAGGAGATAGTTATACCTATATGTTTATAAACATTCATTAAGCCCTGGATTAAATAAAGCACCAAGTCGAGAGGTCTGCCCAACATAAAATGAGTGACAGCTGCAACATGCCATATAGATGGCCCAATCAGTGTTGCAATTGGCAAAAAAATTTATATCAAAAACTTTATTGCTATTTCTATGTCACTCATTTTATGTTGGGCAGACCTCTCGACCTGTTAGGTTACGGGTATCGGAACATTTGAGTGACATTAGATGTAAAAAAACATCTAATGCATTATATAAACACACACTTACACACAACAAGGCACAATTTTATTTTACAATTATTGACAAAATTATTGGCGATAGAACCAATAAAGGTGGCTGGCATAAAAAACTTGATCTAAAAGAAAAGAAATGGATCACCAAACTTGGTGAAACCGAAACCGGTATGTTATTGAGCTCTTATGGTGCTTTGGTAGTTTATTATTAAACTACTATTTCAGCAGTTCACCAGTTGCTGGCGTCTTTCTTTTGTATGTGGAATTCATTGTCTCACAAATTAGTGCCATTTAAAAACTAAATTAGAAAAAAAGGCAGCAGTAAACAGCACTTTGAGTGTGTTCTGTGGCATTTGCACTGTTTCTTTTTAAGTAGTCATCCAGCAGCAGGGAATGTTACTTACACTGCTCTATTTTACTCAGTACTTTGTATGCATGCAACATCTATGAAATGACAGGAACTTTAGGCAAACGGAGGCCTGCATGATGTAACATTTTTGAGCCAAACAATGATTTCTGGGATACTGGATGACAACCTGATTTGTCCAAACCACGTCAATATGCCAGCCTCCAGGTGGTCAGAGTCTGGAATTACATATAAAAATATTTAAAATCCTGTAAATAATCCCAGAGTGCTGTTAAAGTGTAGGAAACATCATGCCATGATGTTTTAAACATGTTTTTTGAGTCTGTGGGTGCGGTACTCCTTTAACTGAAACCTGGATAAAACCAGGAACCCCAGACAATGAAGTTCTACCACCTGGGTATAATATGCTCAGACTTGACTGGACCACTAAGAAGGGAGGTGGGATAGCAGTATTCTATAAATCTGCACTAAATGTTAAAATAGATCCCATACAACCATCCCTTCTACTAAATTCCAGATTAATAAAAACAAAAGCATAAATATTGTCTGCATATATATTCCCCCAGGGAATAATACCAATACCTTAGAAGATACCCTCTACTGGTTAGCAAATAACTACCCACAAGAAACCATAGCACTTGGAAATTTTAATATCTACTCATACAACTGCTCCTCACAGTTACCTACCATGCATGTGAATCTATATGGATTTTCACAGATCATATCCACCCCCACTAGGATAGGAAAACTTGATCACAAAGAGCATACTAGACTGGATTCTAATCAATAGCCACTCCCATATGTATACTTCTGGAACCTTCCCTGATGACCTCAGCGATCACTTTCTTACCTTTATTTGTAAACATAAAACTAATAACCAGCACCAGCCCTCATACAGAACAGTAAGAAATAATAAGAACTTTAATCCTATCAGGTTTCAAGAAGAACTCAAAACATATAAATGGTCTGCCCTTAAAAATATGCCCCTTGAAGAGGCTGTTGCCTGCTTCAACAATAAATTCCTCACCATCCTCAATTCTCATGCTCCTGCCCACTCAACTAGGACCAAAACTACAGTAGCACCTTGGCTATCTACAGAGACCAGATCTAAAATCAAACTCAGAAATCAGGCATGGAATAAATGGCGTGTCACAAAAGCGGTTCTAGATCAAATTAAATTTTGGCAATTAAGCAACGACATGAAAAGATCCACCTTACTAGACAAAAAAAACTACTACTTCCAACTCCAACAGAGAAACCAAAATACTCCTAAAAAGTTCTGAGCAGGGATAAATAAACTTATGCACCCAGGTCATACTACTACCCCACCTCCTTCAGCCTCTACTGATAAATCTCCAGAGGAGGTAGCTAACACCTTCAATAGTTTCTTTACTGAGACTATCCAAACCCTAGCTAGCCAATTGCCCCTAAACTCCTCTAGCACACAGGTACCTATTCCCAAAATTCAGTCATCCTTTAGTTTCCATCCAGTACCTACAGCCTTCATTTGTTCTCTAATCAAAAAGATAAAACCCACTACTCTAGCTGCTGATCTACTCCCTGCTGAATACTTGCAAAAAGCTGCAGAAGCTATAGCATACCCCATCTCTATTCTAATAAACCGCTGTATATCAGAAGCAAAAGTCCCCTCTATCTGGAAAATATCACGGGTCATACCCCTCCATAAAGGTGGAAGCTCTACCGAGTTGTCAAATTTTAGGCCCATAGCTATCTTATCCCCACTTGCTAAAATTATGGAAAAATGCATCCATAAACAACTTCTGTCCCATCTAATTCAGAATAATCTACTGGCCAACTCTCAGCATGGCTTTAGGCCACATCATAGTACCACCGCAGCCCTACTCTCCTTCTCTAATACTATCAACCACAACAGGAACAATAGCAAATTATCCTCTGCCTTCTTCTTGGATCTATCAAAGGCTTTTGATATGGTCAACCACCATCTACTTATCAAGACCCTGAAAACAGTGTCACTGGGAGAACACTCTCTCCACTGGTTTCAATCATACCTGCTTAATAGGCAACAAGCCATCCTATGGCATAACAAACTATCTAATCTCCTGCCCAACACATTGGGTGTTCCCCAGGGTTCTATTCTGGGACCTCTTCTGTTTTCAATATTTATTAATGACCTTCACACTGTTATTCCAAAGGTAAATTGCATCCAATATACAGACGACTTCATGTTGGTCTGCATTGCTACCTCCCAACTAGAGCTGCAGGCAATCACGCAGAGTTCCTTTAACCAAGTAGAAAACTGGCTTGCTGACGCTGGCCACTGTCTTATTTTAAATCCCAGCAAAACAAAGCTCCTACTCTTCTCCCCCACCCACAGGTCCCCACTGTTATCCTTTGCCATCATGTCCAATAATGGAACCATAATCTCCCCAGACCTTCATACTAAATTCCTAGGAATTATTATTGACAATAATCTTAAATTTGATGTGCATATCAATAAAACTGTCAAAACCATTAGCAAAAAACTTGGATCCCTATATAAGACAAAGCCTTTCCTAACCCCATCTACCAGAACAGCCATTGCCCACTCTAATCTACTCTCTACCCTACTCTATGCCTCCCCTGTACTTAGCAACTTAAATAAAACTGAATTTAACAAGCTCTCTAGCTGCTACAATCACATAGCCAGATTTGCCACTGGCTTACCCTATAGAACACACCACTGTATTAAACTAAGTAATCTTGGATGGCTACAGCTACCTAGACTGTTTCAGTATAACCAACTTATACTGGCTTATAAAGTACTCAAACAACCTGAAAAGACATTAAAAGATATTATCTATCCCCACCTTAATCTTAGAACACTATGCTCTTCTAATAGACTAGTAGTTCAAACTATCAAATCTAATAACTCTGCCGGAGACTCCCTGTTTGCCAATCATGTTGGCAAAATTTGGAACTCTTTACCTGCTGACATTACCCTAGATACATCCTTATCTCACTTCAAGAAATGTCTCAAACAGTATTTCAAGTCTCAGTGGTTATGTCCATGCTCCAAGCCTGACTGATTGTTAGGCTTCAATTGTATACTTATACTATTTTTTGGAACCCCTTTGTTTTGTTGTTCTTTAGTAAGTGTTTCATGTATGACTTTTATCTATCCACAGACTTTGTAAACTGTGTTAATGTGTACTTTGTAAAGATGTTTTGTAACTTCCTTTGGAGCTTTTCTCCCAGGGCCTCCACTGAAAATGGACATGTATCCAGTCGGATTTTCCCAGTCAACAAATGTAAAATAAAAAATAAATACATAAATAATGCATCCAAGGTTATCCAAGTGCAACTAACTCTGGGCAAAACTGCAATCCAAATTGTAGCTTGCTACAGATCCCTCACCATGCTGCAGGATTCCCACTCCTCTTTTCTTGATATACTGGAAAATATTAGGGTTCAAACAAACACCCTAATAATGTGCGATTTCAACTACCCCAGCATTAACTGGGAAAACTACTCATGTACCAACTCCTTCGCTCAATGCTTTCTGAAATTCATAAATTCCAATGTCCTGGATCAACTTATCCACACCCCCACCAGGGGCAACAGTATCCTAAACCTAGTCATTACCAACATGAGTGACCAGTGTTCCACACCTGAAGTCACTCCTCGTTGGTCAGATCCAACCATAACCTAATCACCCTAGATATCCACATCCCACCTCCACCCCCATTAAGGAAACCATGGTAAAAAATGTATCTAAAGCCAACTTCATGCTTTTTAAGACAGAAGTGGGGAACTTCATGACACCAATGCAGATGGACAATACATTTATGAATGCTGAATCCTACACAAATGTACTCTGTAAGCACTTACACAAGTGCATGGATCGTGCTATCCCAAACAGAACCAAGACACTACTCTCCAAAAAAAGGAAGCCAATCTGGTGGTGTTTTTTAGGTCATAATAGGTGGGGCCATTTTGAATAAGTTCAGAGCAATGTCGGATGTTATTCCTTAGTTTCTTAACATAACTAAAGAAAGATTTTTAATTTAGTTTCAGTCATTAACATGAGTTTATGAGCTACTTTAGTGTGTGCCAGAACCAAGACACTATCCTCCAAAAAAAGGAAGCCAATCTGGGGGTCCCTTGCCATAAACAAACTCTACAACAGAAGGAAGAAACTGTTGCAAAAGAGAGTAAAAGCCCATGAGTGGAGGAGCTCCCTCGTCAGCCTCAGTAAGAAGCTGAAATCCCTTAAAAGATCCTCCAAAGCTAACTACGAAAACAAAATCACCATTGATTCTAAGGGCAACCGCAAAGCATTCTATAGCTATGTCAAGAATCTCAATGGCAATACCCAGATCTGCTCTGAGTTACAGCACAACGGCACGAAAATTACAGAACCAACTGATATTGCCAACATCCTGGCAGGTAGGTTCAGTGCTAACTTTACCCCCCTCTCACCCCCTAAAGGGCCCATATCTATGCAGGAAGAATGCAGAGTCCCTGTAATCACATCTATGCAGGTAAAAGCTGCATACTTTAAAACCAAAAACACAGCATCCATGGGACCGGACAACATCCCAGGCTGCGTTTTAAATGAACTTCAGAACGAACTGACTCCCCACCTAAGCACCATGTTCAATCATAATCTCACATCAGGCTTTGTGCCCATTGAATGGCACACAGCAACAGTTATCCCACTCCACAAAGCGGGAGCCACCACTGATCCTGGGAACTATCGCCCTATTAGCCTGACGAGCCTGGTCTGCAAGGCCATGGAATGTATCGTCATGGAACTCATAAACAAAGACATTGGTAACCTGCAAACTCTAAACCCCATCCAGTTCGGCTTTGTGAAAGGCAGATCATGCCTTCTGAAACTGATCGACTTCTTTGATGAAGTCACCAAAGCCGTAGATGAGGGTAAGGTGGTTCACACAGCCTATCTTGACCTCGCCAAGGCTTTTGACACCATCACCCATTTGGAATTATAGCTAAACTCACTAAACTAGCTATAAAGCCCTACATCACAAGATGGGTTGTCAAATGGCTCACTTTCAGAACCCACACTGTAAAAGTTGCAGACTCCAAATCTGACTTCAAACCATTGACAAGTGGAATACCACAGGGTTCAGTCCTGGGACCTCTCCTGTTTGGTATCTACTTCTCTGAAGTACAGGCTAACACAGAAGGCCTCTGGCTAACAAAATTCACAGATGACTGCAAACTAGGAGCCATAGTCGAGTCCCCAAATGATGTGGACATCCTGCAGAAGGGCCTTACTGAGACAGATGCCTGGTGTCAGAGGCATGGCCTCAAGCTCAGTGTCAAAAAGTGCATTTTCATCCCCTTTGGTAAAAACTCTGTACACATGAACTGTCACCTAAACGGCAGTCTACTTAACACCGAATGTGTGATAAGAGACCTTGGGACCCAGGTGGACAGTAGTCTCTCCTTTGATAATCACATCGCCACAGTAGTCAGGAAATCCTTTTATGTGGCACACCTCATTACAAAAGGGTTCTCATCCAGGAAAAAAGAGGTCATTGTTCCCCTCTACTCGGCACTCATTAGACCCATTATAAGGTACAGCGCCCCTTTTGGAATGTACCTCACAAGACATCTGCAGCAGCTGGAAAGGCCACAGAAGTACCTTACAAAGAAGATTACTGGCCTCAAACAGATGCCCTACACTGACCGTCTCAAAAAACTCCCCGCTTTACTATGTAGCATATCACCTACTCCTTGGAGATCTCTGCCTAACATATAAAGCTATGTTAAACCCAGAGTTGTTGGACATACTACACCTAAAGAAATCCCAATCCATCTGAGCTACAAGCTCTAGGGACCTAAACCTTGTCACCACAATAAACAGGACATGCTGGAGGGATATATTCCTGTCCCAGAGACTTCCTATACTCTGGAACAAGCTACCCATCTATGTCAAGCAAAGTTCCTCATTAAAATCAGAAAAATCTTGATGAGTGGATGGGAAACAGGAAATACACCCTGGGGATCACTTCTGTGCCTCTGCTTGACAGGGGCACAGGAAATTAATTTTCTTGGGTGGCGTAAGCCAGGGAACCTTGTTGGCTAGGCTTACTTAGGCCCTTGGGCCGATAGCCTAGTACCTACCTGTGAACCTATGAACCTATCTGTCCATATGCCTAATTTGGAAGCTAACTTACCTGTTGAGTGCTTACAATGTAAGAGTGTTTGTTTTTTTCTTCCACCATCAGCACTAATGCTTCATGTACTGCTCACCTAAGGACATCTCCTGTAACTGCTGTGTCAGTTTTTCATATAACCAGCAGCAATAGAAACCACCATAGCAACAAACTGAAATGGGTATGCATGCAAAAAGCACCCAATGAGTAGCTGCATAAATACATGAACAACACAGGGTTCAGTCCTGGGACCTCTCCTGTTTGGTAACTACTTTTCTGAAGTACAGGCTAACACAGAAGGCCTCTGACTAACAAAGTTTGCAGATGACTGCATAAAATGCATCCACTACATCTGTTTAAATCAGCAGTAAACCCAAACAACTGAACATCTATGTTGCAGAAAGTATTAAAAAATCCACTGCTCTGTCTGCCAGTAATGTGAAAGACTGAACCACTTAGATACAAAGAAAAAATAAATAGCACATATGAGCACTACTTCACTATATTTCTAAGTGAAGTGATAATGTTTTCCTAACACTATGGGGCTGTAAATAAAAGGAACACACAAAGGAAACTGTTAGCAGTTCCTGTGCAAATTACCCTTTCCCCAAGGTACTGAAACCTGAGCCATCACACTAAAAGTTGTCTGAATGTAAACAATAACATCACCTGACCTACCAGATTAACCAAACCAATGAGGGCTGCAGGCAATCCTGACACTCTCCCTTTAAGGCTGAAATCCCTAGTTCTACCAACCTCAGCTTGTCTGCCTTGGTTTGGCAACTTGTAAAGGGTTTGAGATGGGAAGCCCTCTAACATGTCCATGAATCAGGGATGGCTAGACTCCTCCCCTCCAAATGCTTTGGAATTGTTATCCTTTCCCAGGAAACTCTTGGTTTTGACTGGCCCCAAATAATGTTTATTTTGTTTCATGTCTCTAAAAAAAAAGGTGACAATCTGGTATAGCAGTAATGCTTAGAACCCATATAATATCAGTTGAAGGACAAACATCTACATGGCTTACATTTTTTTATTTATTTTAGGCTCCAGTATTTTCCAGTTCTTTAGCCAGCTAAAAATTTAGATTGGCATATGTAATTCTGACTATTTAATGGAAGTGCCAAGTTTTATTCCCAGGTAATTTATAGTGTCCATTTGGAATATCTGGTGGTGTTTATTAATTTGTTCCTGAGAGTGGAGACAGTTCATTATTAGTGTTTTTGTCTTTACTATGTTAATCTGATACCCAGATATTTTCCCAAATTCTACCAAAAGCTGAAATTACCTATCCAAGTGTATCCCAGGGTTAGTCAAAGCACTAGTAAGTCACCCACATCCACATATAAGGCTATCTTTGTCTCAGTCTCCCCAATCTGCACTCCAGTTATCTCTGATTCTGTAAGTTTTATTGCAAGCGTTCCAAAATAAAGTGTAAATATTACTGGGGAAAGGGGGCACCTTGCTTTGTGTCTCTAACTATAGTAAAGCATATAGTCAGGTCTGTATTTACTTTGACTGTTATACTGGCTCTCTGATAGATACTTTGCAACAAATTTATTTGTCTGGGAATCAAAATCTTTGTAAAACTTTAAACAAAAAAATCCAGTTTACTCTCTCAAGCACCTTCTCAGTGTCTGTACTAATTATCAGCTTGCTGCAATGCTAACAATGTTTTAAAAACATTAATAAATAGTTTTCCTTTATAAATCCACACTAGTCCTTGTCCACTAGTTCTGCAGCAATTACTGACATTCTGGAAGCCAGTATAACCATGAATATTTTGTAGTCTTAATTCAGTACTGAGCTAGGAAGAAATGGATGCTTCTTAGTTTCAGTATGGTCAAGACTACTGCTTCCTTCCAAGAGTGGGGTAGATTTTATGTCCGTAACACGTCATTCATTAATAACAAAAGATTGGTCCTCATCTCATCCCCCGCAGATTGATAAAGCTCCAAAGGAATCTCATTTGGGCCTTGGGTTTTACCTGTAGGGAATTTACTAAGGATTCTTCAAAGCTATTCTGTTTTTATAGGCTTCACCAGCTGCCTAGGCAGTTCCTCATCCACCACTGGGTATGTCAGGTCACTTAAGCACTGGTCAGTCTGATCTTCTGACACTTCTTTTCCCAAATGCTGAGAATAAAGGTCTTGAAAATACTCCTGAAAATTATTTGTAATTTTAACTGGGTTGTTCACAATAATATTACTCTTTTTATCTTTTATTCTAAATACCCATCATTCCATTTTATTTTGTCTTAATCTCTTTGAAAGGGTACATTGCACTTCTGAGGAATTACCTAGAAAATGCTTCCCAACAGCATTACTTTTAAATTCTCTTTCTCTTTTCGGTACTTTTCCGTTATCGGGGCAACAGGTCTAATTACCACAATAAGTTGTTATAGTTGCATTCAGTTGTAATTCCCTTTAAACCACGGAAAAGTAACAAATGAACTGCAGTCTTTTGTAGCGACTGTGGTTATATGTTCTGCAGTCTAGGTGAGAAAGACTCTCTTATTGTCCATTTTTCTCCTTACAGAAGTGACAGGAACTAAGAAAATATTTTTTACCAAGACAGAATCAGATAGTGGAATGTAGGCTGTCGCTCGTTTGGAAGTACCATGCAATTTTATTTTTTGGGGGGAGGGATTGATCAACTCTGTATGACAAGTTATAGAGACTGACTCATTACAAGGCAGTAACACAGGGTGCTTCGTCTTCATGTCTGTTTCTTGGCCTTTCAAAACAAGTGGTTCAGGGCTAACAGCTGTGCGATCATGGCGTGCGCATTACAGCTGTTGCCCCGATAACAGAAAAGTACCCTCTTTTCAATATCCTGTCTATCTCACTCTGCCTGCTATTTGTAAATCTTTCCTACTTCATTCTTGTCTACATTGTAAATCTGCCAGTCTATCCAGCCACATATTCAGTTGCACTTTACTTTCTATTTTTTTTATTTTGCTTTACATATTGCTGGGGAGCTACCTTTCATTCTCCTTTTAAAATGTCCCAGCTAGTTGCCTACCTTGAATTCAGGTCTACTTTACTCCTTAAATTAGCAATAATTTCCAGCCAACTTTTGGATTGTCCATATGTCATTGTAAATCACCAGTGTCTTACTCTAACCCTTTTAGTCTGATCTAATCCCCAGTGTCATATGTGCATGATCTGAAAAACCTATGGATGAAACACTTTTTGACATAATTGTGTGGCATTTTCCTTCGATATACACATTCTGACTGTGTTAGAGAGCCTGCAAATTACAGTTGAAAAGTATGTGTATCTCCTGTTTTTATACTGATAGCCTCCCATACATTCTCCAACCCCCAGAAGTCTAGTAAGAGAGACAAAATATTTGCCAATGCTGTTTATTATTAACAGCTTGTGTCCCCTTTGCACATCTTGATGCCTTGTCACTAAGTTAAACTCTCCTGACCATAGTATCAGTCCATTTTGTAAAGTTTATATTTTAAGATATGCCTCTCTAAATTCTTCTAGAAGGGGTCTGTAGATATTAGTTCCTATAATTAGTTTAATCTCATAGAACCCTTTCACTGCTACAAATGGACCCTGATTGTCAATAGTGGTGTCAAACAATTGAAACCAGAGAAATCTATTAAATAACAAAGCTATTTCTCTCTTCTTTACACAAGGACATGAGAAGCATAAAACTATATGATATCAGTATCTGTCCAGCTTCACTTGTTTGACGTCACCTGAGTGCATCTCCTGTAGCAGTAGAATATACGTTGATAGTTTCCTCAGCCACCCCATCGCCTTTCACCTTTTTACTAGATTTCTAAATCCATTTAGATTCCATGAAACTATTTTCATTTCTTAAAATTGTGCTTATTTTTTCCTGTCTGTGAAGCTGCTGGACTGCTGACCTATGACCCTTACCATTGTACTCCAATTAGCTCTCTTTCTGATATTTCTTAGTAAATATAATTTAACATGTTTGGTATCAATGTATATTCTTTGTTTGATTACAGCGAAAATTTCTTTATCATACAACATGATGTGCAATAACTTTTTAACATCAACACAAAAAGGAAACATGCAACTATATTTACAAATTTCACATTCAATTCCAAGGCAGTTTGACCTAAACTATTGTAGTTATCAGGATAATTATCATTATTGTAGGGCAACACCCACTGTAGAGGGTAACAATAAAAAGTAAACCTTTGTATTTCTGGCTGTATATCCTCAGGCTCCCTTCTCAGGGTCCCATTGTACTTATTAACATCCAGTTTTATCATATTTATGCCTTGGGTCAAACGTCTGCCTATTTTCCCTCTCAGATCTATGTTATTGTCTTTCTATCTTATATACACCCTTACATCATAATTTCACCTTGCCAAGGTTAAAATTTCTTACTGTTTCTTCAGTCCTTTCTCTATGAACATCAGGTAAGAGGTTGCTGCTTTCCCTGGCCCTCTTGCAGTATCTGCCTCCATTGCAGTTCTCCGCTCTGGTCTCTATACAACTGCTTATGTGGTTATACAGGGCATTGGTGTACAACTCTGCATAGGAGTCCATGTTATCTGCATTCAAGGGGCTTTGAAAATTCTTATACCATCACTTATTAGGAGATAGTTTGTCTTTGAAAAATTCTTAATAGTTTTTGAACTTGTTGGGGTATCTATTATAATTACATTGAACGAGACTGATTTATGGTCTGATCTTACCAGGGAGGACATTGCTCAGGGTGGAACAATGCTCTCCCATATTAGTCAGTACTATGTCCAGGATGTTTGAGCCTTTTATGGGTGTGCTGACTAGCTGTTCCAGAGCATTTGCATTGAGAAAGTCCAAGAACCTTTGAGCCAGCATGTTATGGTCATGTATGCTTCCCAGTCGATGGTAGGATAATTAAAATCACCCCTGAGTAATGTGTTGGGCTGTTTGGCAAGTGACTCCTTTAAATCCAGGTATTCGGTATGCTTTTCCCATTTTATGCTAGGGGACCTATAGCTAGCTATGATGTGGTAGGGGGTTTTGGCTACAGTTAATTGGACATGAAGTAGCTTAAGAGAGCCATACTGTTTGCCCAGTCCATGGGAGTACTTATCCTTAATGAAGATGGATACACCTCCTCCTTTGTTTCTTTCACTCTCAGTTTGTGGGCTGAACATATGGAAGCTATTGTAGCCCTGCATGGTTGAGTTGCTTTCCTCACCTTTGAACCATAACTTGGTGACTGCACAGATGTCAGCATCTTCTAAAGTGAGGAGTCCTTCCAGGGAGTGCAGTTTCTTGTTTAGACTCCTAGCATTAATCAACAGTACCTTGAGTTTATCTAGATGGGATTTTGTTATGTTGGGAGTTTAGTTATTTTGACACTGCCTTAAAAAGGCATAATAGCTGTGGCTAATGCCTTTGCCAGTATCCAAAGGCCTAGAGGAGACATGTGCAGACCATCTCTGGCAAAGTAGCATGGACTGGCAACCATGTCTTCCCAGGCTGATAAATATTGAATCCCCATGGACTGACACCAGAAGCTAAGACAATTGTTATGTTAAAGTCAATCATTGTTTTGTTTGTATTGTGGCATCATCCTTGGAAAAGGTAGAATGCTGCTAAAGGCTAGGCTTATACCTGCCTGTGACAAATAATCTGAAAGCTCAGCCATGTCTGTCTTCATATAGTTCAGTGAGGTACGTCTCAAGTCATTCACCTCCATATGGACTATGACAGAGTCATACCAGTACTTGTGGTTGAGTGACTTGAGTGGCTTGATGAATCCTGGCACCTGAGGGCCAGCTAACCTTAACCTGCTCCTTATCCAGCATGATGAACGGAACATCCATGTGTCTCACAATGGAGCCACCTATGACCAATACATTAAGTTTTTTTATATTATTCCTTATAGGTTTATTTGTTGAGATACTGGTGTGTGTGCTATTATGTGTTGTGGTTGTTCTTTTGCATTGTAATGTGTGTGAGTGGTTTCTGTTTTCGAGACCTCTGATCTTTTGCCAAGTTAATAGTGAGTACTTCAGCATATGTGGATTTATGTGTCATGGCCTTATTTAGTGTAGGAAGTGTGTGTGTGCTGACAACCTGTTTGACATTTGATTTGTCATTATCTGAGAGTCTTGGCTCCAATTTCATTGTGTAACTACAACTCTCGCATAAAGTATTTGTTTGTTTCAGGAGGAAGTGGTTGTCAGTATACATGAGACAATTGGTACATTGCCTCAGGATGCCAATGTCTATCAGGCTGGCCAGAGAGATGATTGGAAACTGCCCATCCATGATAACAGGCTCTTACTGTATGTTTTGCTAAAGAAGGGAATGGGTTAATTTGACAGAACTTTGATGGTAGTGGCGAGACTAGAAGAGGGACCTATACTTTGTGTAGGATAAGGTTGATCAATAAGGCAACACTGCTTAGTGTGTGCAACTGAGTTGCTCCTACAGCATCAGGACAGCTTGGAAGGGTTGCACTGACAGCTGTTTAGGGAAAACTGAGCTTCTAGGCTTTTATATCTATACAGGGCACTGATAACCACCACTGAGCAAAGAACAGCACTGTGTAAATGTGAAGCTTAAGTACGAGCAAAAAGAAATGAGTTTTAAGCTAGGCTTTACTAGAAAGGCTCACCCAGACTCTGCTACATTTTGCTGTGAGGGAAAGGTTAGTTTGCTTTTTATTTGTTGTATTACTTTATTGCCTTTTTCTATTTTGAATACAGTGAGTTGTTTTCTTTACCTTGTGTTTTACTTGTATTCTGCTTTTAACTGCATATTAAAACTTGAAAAGAGACCACAGCTCTGTCTCTTGTGAGTCAGGCAGAAATTAATACAGGTCAATAGAACAGGTGAGTTAAGGTTAGCCATATGTGAACTGAGGGGCGGAGTTAGGAATTAAACCTTCTATTTAAGAGGTAAAATAAAACATTTCAGAGCTTTACTAGAAAGGCTCACCCAGACTCTGCTACACTTTGCTGTGAGGGAAAGGGTAGTTTGCTTTTTATTTGTTGTATTACATTATTGCCTTTTTCTATTTTGAATACTGTGATTTGTTTTATTTACCTTGTGTTTTACTTGTATTCTGCTTTTAACTGCATATTAAAACTTGAAAAGAGACCACAGCTCTGTCTCTTGTGAGTCAGGCAGAACATTTTTCCCCACTCTCCCACCCGGTTACTGTAGTGTTCTTAAACACCACTGTATTTCTAGTTGCCTTCCCCTTATGTTAATTTGACCACATATCTCATTTCCTCTCTGTTTTTACTGGCTTGTGTGAGTAAGCACAAAATATCATTTTGTGAAATCACTCCTCTTCAACTGTTTAAATTTATTGGCCATCCTACTGTATTCCATAGTACCATAATAGAAAAGTGACCACACCCCTTTTAATCTATCTTGCTATTTTAAAAATACTGACTCTCCACTAAAACTTAACTTTTTAGACAGGTAAAACTTAAGTTACCTACTTTCACATCTAACTCCTCTAGTGCACACTGCAGTGTTTAGGATAAACTATTTTTTTTCATCTTATCTTTAAGCATCCCTGTGACTAGCACTTGCTTTAAAACCTGTTAGAAAGCACTAGGAAGTCTTAAACTGATACAAGCACTCAAGTCTCCTTGTTAATAAGGAGAAATTAATCGTAGGCACTAAACAGCCTATAATTGTAAAGTACCTTGCTAAGGTAAGGGAAAACAGCTCTTGTACTTTAAAAAAAAAGCACCAAACCAGGCATGTCCAAGAGTCAGCTTTCGGAGATTTCTCTTGTCCGTCTGGTGAATCTGGGCATGCTGGGGCAATGCAGCAATTGCCTCATGTACACAGACAACCCTCTCCTCCTACCAACCAACACTACAACCTGCAAGAGATACACTTACATAGCCAAACTGGAAGCAAAGCTCTCTCCAACCAAGATTGTGAAAGACAGTCAACAGGAGAAGGTTAATACCCACACTACACCTCAAGCAACACATAGCCCTTCTAAACCCACACCACCAACACCCACACATAGCAACACTAAACCCACATATGTGGAGGCCCTTAACAGTAACCTGCCCAAGCAACAAGGACCTCTGAAGCTGAAACACAAGCAAACACCAGTCACAAACAAAGTGTCACATATCTCACAACACCAGTGTGCCACCCAACAACAGCCCCTAAGGCAAGACAACGTACCCAACACTTTAGTCATAGGTGACTCTATAGTCAGGCACACTGATGTCCCACTCACCAGGCTGAACAAGGAGAACATTACAGTCAGCTGCCTGTCGGGTGCCAGGATCTGCCACATAACACATGCATTCAAGTCACTCCACAACAAGTACAAATATGACTCTGTCATTGTCCATGTTGGAGTGAATGACTTGAGACGTACCTCCCTGGACTACATGAAAAGAGACATGGAAGAGCTCTCAGATCATGTGGCCCAGGCAGGTATGACACTAGCCCTGAGTAGCATCCTGCCTTTGCCTAGAATGATACCACAGTATAAGGACAAAATGATTGACTTCAACAATTGGCTAAGCTTCTGGTGTCATTCAAAGGGGATCCAGTATCTGTCTGCCTAGGATGACATGATCGACAGACCACGATGCTTTGCCAGAAATGGTCTGCACCTGTTGCCCCTGGGATTTAGGTTATTGGCTAAGGATCTTGCCACCACATGGTGCCTATTTTTAGGCAAAGTTCAAAGGACAAAACCACCACCGTAACAGGTACAAGCATGCAAAATTTGAAGGTAATGCTGCTCAATGCTAGAAGTCTAAACCTCAAAATGCACTGTCTCGAGGCACTTCTAAAAATGGAGAACATTGATATCTGTGCAGTAACTGAGACCTGCTTCATGGCTCCAGAGAGCACCCCTGCAATACCAGGCTACAACTCTTACCACACTTTTCAGCCACCAAACCACGACTGAAACACTAAAGGTGGAGGAGTGTCCATATTCACCAAGGATATTCACAACACCAGGCTAGTTGCCCAACACAATGCGTCTGAAATTCTCCAGGTGCAACTAACACTAGGTAAGATTGCAATCTAAATTGTAGCTTGCTACAGATCCCCCACCATGCCTCAATATTCTCTCTACACCTTTCTAAACATACTGGAAAATATTAAGATACAATCAAACACCCTAATACTGGGTGATTTCAACTACCCTGCCATAAACTGGGAAAACTACTCTTGTACCAACACCTTTGCCCAATGGTTCTTGGAATTCATAAATTCCAATGCCCTGGATCAATTAATCCTTAGTCCCACCAGGGGCTTCAATATCCTAGACCTGGTCATTACAAACATGGGAAATCAATGCTCTATACCTATGGTCACCCCCTCGTTGGTCAGGTCTGACCATAAGCTAATCACCCTTGACATCCACATCCCACCCTTACCCCCCAGTAAGGAAACCTCCGTAAAAAAATGTCTCCAAAGCCAACTTCATGCTACTCAAATCAGAAGTGACAAGCTTCATGACACCCATGCAGACGGGAACTGAAAGTTCAACTGCTGAATCCTACACTAAGTCACTGTACGAGCACATCCACTCGTGCATGAATTGTGCCATCCCCAATAGAACCAAGATGCTGTCCTCCAAAAAAGGAAACCAATCTGGTGGTCCCTTGCCATAAACAAACTTTACAACAAAAGGAAGAAACTGTTGCAGAAAAGAGGAAAATCCCAGGATGCAAAAAACTCCCTTACCAGCCTCAGTAAGAAGCTGAAATCCCTCATAAAATCATCCAAAGCTAGTTACAAAAATAAAAATTTCCAAAGTTTCCAAAGACAACCACAAGGCATTCTATAGTTATATCAAGAATCTAAATGACAATGCTCAGATCTGCTCTAAGCTACAACAGAATGGCATTAAATATACTGATCCCAAGGATATTGCCAATATTCTGGCAGATCGATTCAGTGCAAATTTCACCCCCCTCTCACCCCCTAAAGGGTCCATCTCAATACTGAAAGATTGCCAAATTCTGGTAATAATGGCCACACAGGTAAAAAATGCACTCTCCAAAGCTAAAAATACAGCATCCATGGGACCAGATGACATCCCAGGCTGTGCACTACATGAACTACAAAATGAACTGGCACCTCACCTAAGTGTCATGTTTAATCATAGCCTCACCTCAGGCTTCGTACCCACTGAGTGGTGCACAGCTACAGTTATCTCAGTCCACAAGGGGAGATCCACCTTGGATCCCAGGAGCAACCGTCAAATCAGTCTGACGAGCCTGATCTGCAAGGCCATGGAACGCATTATAATGGAACTTATAAACAAAGACATTGGCAAACTTCAAACACTGGACCCCACCCAGTTTGGGTTCGTGAAGGGCCAATCTTGTCTCCTGAACCTGATTGACTTCTTCAAATCAGTCTCCAGAACCATGGACAAGGGTAAGGTGGTCCACACAGCCTATCTCGACCTTGCCAAGGCCTTCGACACCATCCCCCACTCTGGAATCATAGATAAACTTACTAAGCTGGGCATTAATCCCTATGTCACTCGATGGGTTGCCAAATGGCATACTGACAGAACCCACACTATAAAAGTAGCCGACTCCAAATCCAGCTCCAGACAAGTGACAAGTGGAGTACCTCAGGGTTCAGTCCTGGGACCGTTCTTGTTTGGCATCTACTTCTCTGAAGTACAAGTCAACACGTAGGGACTCTGGCTAACAGAGTTCGCAGATGACTGCAAACTGGGAGCCATTATTGAATCCCCAAATGATGTGGATATTCTACAAAAGGGCTTTACAGAAACAGATGCTTGCTGCCAGAGCCATGGGCTCAAGCTCAATGCCAAGAAATGTATAGTTATCCCCTTTGGGAAAAAACATGTACCCGTGAATTACCACAAAAGTGGCAGTACACTAAACACCAAAAGTGTGATAAGAGACTTAGAGACACAGGTGGACAGTGGTCTCACCTTCGATAACCACATCACCACAGCAGTCAGGAAATCCTTCTATGTGGCACACCTCATCACTAAGGGCTTTTCATCCAGAAAAAAGGAGGTCATTGTCCCACTGTACTCATCCTTCATTAGACCCATTATAGACTACAATGCCCCATTTGGTATGTACCTCTCAAGACATCTGCAACAACTGGAAAGGCTGCAGAAATACCTCAGTAAAAGAATCACAGGCCTAAAGCAGATGCCCTATGCTGACCATCTAAAAAACTCAACCTATACTCTGTTGCATATCGTCTACTCAGAGGCAATCTCTGCTTAACATACAAGGCCATGTCAAACCCAGAGCTGTTGGACATGCTACACTTAAAGAAATCCCAATCCCTCAGAGACACACGCTCCAGGGATCTAAACCTTGTCATCACAATGAACAAAACATGCTGGAGGAATAGGTTCCTGACCCAGAGACTCTCCAGGAATAAACTGCACATACATGTCAAGCAGAGCTCCTCTTTGGCCCTCTTTAAAAAGAACCTTGGTGATTGGATGGGAGATAGGAAATTCACCCTGGGGATCACGTCAGTCGCCTTGCTAGACAGGGTTCCAGGGAAGTAAATACTGTGGGAAGAAATAGAAATAGCCAGGGAATTGTTATGGCTAGGCTTGTATAGGCCCTAGGGTCGATAGCCTAGTACCAACCTATGAACCAATCAGGAAAGCACAAAGTAACTCTTTTACCAGCAATCCCTAACTCAGACAGGTTAGATCTGCACACTTCTGCCACAAAGGTGCAGAAAAAAACACCTTCTTAATGTAGAATAGCTGGTTTGGAGCCCAAGTATAACAAGACCACACAAACTACCTACAAAACTCCTACAGCTTACAGATGCAATGTAATCCAGTGCAATTAACTACTTAAAGCAGCAGTAGACAGTACAGATTTTTTTCTATAAAGTGCAAAAATAACATCAAACAGCTTAAGAATCTGCTAAAGTACAGTCATAGTATATAACAGAACAAAAAGAAACAAAGAGACTTTCTCATGAAAGGTTTTTGCTCCAAGGTAAAATAATGAGAAAAAAATAAAAAGCAAACAACAAACAGGCTGATATAAAACTTTTAATAAAACAAACGATGAGCGCTTTCGGGTCTAAATCACTCTTCAGATAAAATGAAATACATACAGCTCAATACTTAGACATCATGTTAAATCATCCTATCCAATAATATATTAACATTTAACTCTTCGCCTTTTTAAGGCTGGTTTTAAAGGTATAACATCATTAAGGACAGGTGCTTATTCAGCACCTAGCTTTATGATCTATTTTAACTCGTATTCTGTAAGATTCATAATATCTCCACCCCTGATGTTAGACTTAACAACTTGTAACACCATGAATGTAAAAGCATGATACTCACATAAGGCTATATGCTGATATAGGGCATTATGAGTATTTTTTAGCCTAATAGCAGAGAGATGTTTCAATATTCTTTCCTTTAGTTTACAATTGGTCTTGTCCACATAAAAAGATAAACATTGTCGACGTTGAGCCAAATAAATAAGATTATGTGTACTGCAGTCTGCATACTGTAGTAGAGTATAGCTCCTTTTTGTCATTTGTGAATGAATATATTGTCATTTTTAATATATGCACAAGCTCTGCAATTTCTCCAGGAATATGTGCCTTTCCGTTGAGAAATACTACTGATTACATTATTTAAACCATGTCCATGACAAAGTAAATCTTTTACATTTTTATTGCGTCTCAAACTAAATCCTGGTTTCTCTCCCACTATATTAATCAATGTATCATCATTTAACAAAACCTTCCAATTATGTTTCACAATCTCACATATACCGCCCATATTATTGCTGTATCTAAAAATTAGACATTGCCTATTATCAGCATGCTTGTTGTTCACACAACGGTCACTAGCATCTCTATTGGAAAACCATGGCTTGGCTGTATTTTGTCTATCTATTTTGATGTTCTGGGTAGCCTGATCTATAACTTTGCTAGTATATCCTCTTCTATTCAGACTAAATTTCAAATTTGTGACTTCTTGCTCGAATACTAAATCATCAATGCATAGACGAGATGTCCTTTGTAACTGTTCTTTTGCTATATTGCTAAATGTATGCCTAGGATGCATACTGTCAAAAGCTAACTGATTGTTTTTCCAACAAGCCTTTTTGTATAAGGGTGTTTGCAATTTCCCATCTTCACCTTTAAAACGTTTCACATCCAGAAAATCAATACTGGTAAGAGAGCTGCTCACAGTAAATCTTAGAAAATCTGCACTGCTTTCTAAGTAACTAATAAATGTGGTTAATTCATCAGTGGTACCCCTCCGCAGCAAAAAAAATAGCATCCACAAATCTCACAAAATATACTAACTGTTTCTGCCACATATGTTCTGTCCTGAAAATTGTCATATCCTCCCAATGGCAAGAACTAAATTCGTATAAGAGTTGGCACATGGTGTGCCCATCGCGGTGCCCTTTATCTTATTTGTTTATTTATTTTACATTTGTTAACCGGGAAGTTCCGACTGGACCAGGTCTATTTACAGCGGAGGCCTGGGGAGAAAAGAAGAAGTATGTCATGCATTTCCAACAGACAACAGTTAAACATTCATGTTACAGTTAACATGCAGGTGTATACTGTTGTGCCTAAGCAGAGGAGCAGATGCCCTGCAGGTGTAGGAGAGGAACTGGCTGAGTTTTTGACTATAGGGGGTTAAGGTGAGTTGGAAAGTGAGAGGGGGAGATGAAAGCAGTGAGGATAAGATTGTGTGATGCAAGGGCATAATCAGGTACTGAGGAGATGTGATTTGAGGGAGTTTTTGAATTGTGAGGTGGCAGGGGCAGTGGACAAAGAATGGGGAAGAGAGGTCCAGTTTCTAGCAACGGTGTGGGAGTAGTGCTTTCCTGCAGTATTATTTGCCTTGGAGATGCAGAGGAGAGATTTTTCGCTAGATCAAAGATGCCGGTTTGCAGTGTCGTGAATAAGTAGATTGGATATAGAAGGGTTTTTTCACTGTGTTTGAGAATGTTGTAGGTGGTAACTAGCTGGTAATAGTTAAGAAGCTGTGGTAACTCAAGCCATTTTAGTTCTTTTAGTGCAGTACAGTGATGTGCTCTGTAAGTGGAGTTTGTAGCGTCTTGGCTATTTTATTGTAACAAGATTCTAGTTTATCTAGGTCAGACTTTCTAACATGGGTGAAAATCGGCACTGCGTACAATAATGTGGAGAGGAGGTGACTTTGGGCAAGGGTGACTCTTGCTTGATGTGAAAGAAACATTTTGTGCCTATATAGTGAGCCCATTTTTTGTGAACTAATTTTATGGTATGGGAGATGTGGATATCAAAGTGGAGATTATTGTCAATTTCAATTCCCAGAAGTTTGGTGTGGTTAGAAGGGGAGATGGTAGTGCCGTCCTTAGATGTGATGGAGAAGGCAAGGGGAGTTTTTGAGTTATTAGGGGAGAAAATCAATACTGGTAGGAGAGCTACTCTGTCGATAATAATTTCCTTGGTATATAAAGACATTATTTTCCAAGACTAGTTTCAAAATTTTATAAATCAATGTATTCATATGTACATCATAAATACTTTTCCCCATTAAGACTGCCTCAATGGCTTGTAGCCCATATTCATTTAAAATAACAGTGAACAAATCGTTAACATCAAGAGTGACCAATAAGCAATCACAACAATCTGACTCATTTGTGAAATCATGCAATGACCTTAAAAATATGCTGTGTCCTTCAAAATTCTTGGATATGTAGAGGGTACTGGTTTTAATTTACTCTCTGTCCACATAGATAAATATTCTGTTACCCAGCCCCTCCCCGGGACTATAGGTCTCATAGGTGGTCTTTTTAAATCTTTGTGTATATTTGGAAGAGCTTTAAAATAGGGGTAACAAGGTGTTCTACCCATAAAAATTAAATAAATCTGCATTTAACAACTCATTGTCTTTCATGACAGAAAGCTCTGCTTTAACGGCATCTATTAAAATTTAACTTTCTTACTAAAGGTTGTTGCTCCAAGGCAAAATAATGAGAAAAAATAAAAAGCAAACAACCAACAGGCTGATATAGAACTTTTAATAAAACAAACGATGAGTGCTTTTGGGTCTAAGCCCTTCTTCAGATAAAATTAAATACATACAGCTCAATACTTATACATTATGTTATAAGCATCCTATCCAATAATATACTAACATTTAATTCTCCGCATTTTTTAAGGCTGGTTTTAAAGGTATAACATCATTAAGGCCAGGTGCTTTATCAGCACCTAGCTCTATGATCCATTTTTTATCTTGGTGTGGAGGCACACTTACACATGGCTGAGAAACGAGGGGAAGATATAGAGTTGAAACACTGTCCCCAGACATGACCAGCTATGTCGTTTACAGAGAGACTGAAGAGAAATGGAGTCTCAGTTTTTAATCCCTTGTTGGAGGTGAATATGCCATGTTTGGCAGCAAGAGGTCCAGAAGAAAATACAACCATGAAAGGTGATGTTGAAATTTGTGAACTATTATCAGCATATGAACATAGCCTGTTTAAATTAAAACATTTATGATGGCAAAGTTTTCATCTTGGGGCATGCTTGCACCATAAAATCGTCCCAAGAGGCCTTTGTGTATTGTGCATGACAACACAAGGTGAAATGTTTCCAGAATTGTTAGCAGAATGGCAATGCTTAAATCTGGAAACCAGTTTCTCTTATATGAAATTGCTGATAGAATTTTTTAATCTCAAGAGACTAAATTCATTGATATACAATTCAAGCAGGACAATCTTGCAGAGAAATTTAAAGAGGATTACTTTATCAGTAAAATAGATGATGTGGTTTGTGCTGCTGCCTTATATGATAATAAATTACAATAAATTAAAACTAAAAAACTGATACGACTATCATGATTTTTCTCTAGGTAATGTTTTCACATGGCCTAGAGAGATACCAGCAGCAGTGACTAGCAATAAGGCTAACCCCTTAATTAAAATGAACTCCAAGGAAGGCAAATTGCCACAATTTCATAATAAAAGGGAAGCAATTGCACAAGATAAACCTGTAACTGCTTCCTGTACTCAGGCTGATACCATGGCAACTGTGACAAGTTCTATCAGCAGTGAAAATGGATTGTTCAATGAGAATCCGTTAAAAGCATCAGGTGATGCCGTTATGCTGATGATGACCAGTGGAAACATAATGGATCCTCAAGTACTAGGTGCACGACCGAAAATTAAGCAACAGGACACTCAATCTTCTATTAATTCCTCTTTTCTGATGTTGCTTGTTCCTGTAAGGAAGAAGAATGAAAGAAACAAATGCAAATGCAGTCATTCCTACAGCAGGGATGTGAAGAGGAGGAAGACATCATTGTGACTGCATGTAGAGACTGTATTGTGTATAATTTGTCCAATGTTGTTTTATCTGCTGACCAAATGTATATTTTAAACAAAGGTCTTACATTTGTACCAAGTAATGGTTCCATTTATAATGAAGTCATTTTAGATTTACATTTATTTGCAAGAAATATTTTATTGAAACACGTTTCATGTTTGGTAACAGCAATGAAGTGGTTAAAATGCATCCTAAACAACCAAGTACATTTATACCTATGATGCACCCTATTGTAGCCACTTTTTTAAAAGCGTGTGAGAAAGATATTAAACACTGTTTGGAAAGTAATAGGAAATGTGAGTATTATAACTTGAATAATGCACAAAAAGAAGCACTCCAGCAATTGAGTACTGATAAACGCATAATTATTAAACCTGCTGATAAAGGAGGGGCCGTGGTAGTGTCAGACTCAGTTTTATGATAGCAGTATTAGAGATTTATTAGGTGATACAAGTACTTTTTTTACAAATGTCACCCTTAACTGTTAAAATTTTAATAGATGCGGTTAAAGCAGAGCTTTCTGTCATGAAAGATAATGAGTTGTTAAATGCAGACTTAGTTATTTTTTTATGGATAGAACACCCTGTTACCCCTATTTTAAAGCCCTTCCAAAGATACACAAAGATTTAAAAGACCACCTATGAGACCTATAGTCTTGGGGAGGGGATGGGTAACAGAACATTTATCTATGTGGATAGAGAGTAAATTAAAACCAGTACTCTCTACATATCCAAGAATTTTGAAGGACACAGCATATTTTTTTAAGGTCATTGCATGATTTCACAAATGAGTCAGATTGTTGTGATTGTTTATTGGTCACGCTTGATGTTAACAATTTGTTCACTGTTATGAGAATCATACTTTTACATTCATGGTGTTACAAGTTGTTAAGTCTAACATCAGAGGTGGAGATATTATGAATCTTACATAATACAATGAGTTAAAATGGATCATAGAGCTAGGTGCTGATAAAGCACCTGGCCTTAATGGTGTTATATCTTTAAAACCAGCCTTAAAAATGCGGAGAGTTAAATGTTAGTATATTATTGGATAGGATGCTTTTAACATGATGTATAAGTATTGAGCTGTATGTATTTCATTTTATCTGAAGAAGGGCTTAGACCCCAAAGTGCTCATCGTTTGTTTTATTATAAGTTTTATATCAGCCTGTTCGTTGTTTGCGTTTTATTTTTTCTCAGTATATAACAGAAGTGCAAAAAAATACATATTTTTGTCTTTTCAGCAGTGGATTGCTCCAGGTGCAAGTAGACTCTCAGCAATCAGTAGCAAAGTCACAAATGACGAGCAGCTCTGAGTATCTATACCAAAGCCCGCGCAAAAGCAAGGCTTAATTACAAAGAGAAAGATGTTTTAAGCTATCAATCAGGAAATCACACAATAAATCTTCCACAAGCAATCCCCAACTCAGACAAGTTAGAACAGCACACTTCTGCCACAAGGGTACAGAAAACACCTACTTAATGTAGAATAGCTGGTTTGGAGCTCAAGTGAAACAAGACAACACAAACTATCTACAACTGTCCTACAACTAACAGATACAATGTAATACAGTGCAATTAATTTCTTAAAGCAGCAGCAGACAGTACAGCATTTTAAACTGCTGAAGTACAGTCACAATATATAAGAAAAGTGCAAAAAATAATTGGAGCTCATTTGTGCTTTTCCCAGCTCAGACAGACCAAGTAAACATCTACTGCCACTAGAAGAATAATCTCAGTCCTCCTAATGTAAAAGCAAAGTAAAGGAATGTCCAGAGTGAAATGCTGCCACAAACAAACTTAAAGATACGAAATGCTACTACAAACAAACTTAAAGAAATGGATACAACAGTGTATAGCTTATAAAAGTGTGATTATTCGATAAAATTACTTTGCTTTGTACAAATGAGGCAAGAGTCACTCAACTGTACAGAATTTATAAAGGCACTAAAAACAATCCATAAACAAGCTTCCAGTTTCTCAGCTTTTATATTATCTTCTGGTTGGTCTCTTCCCACATATCCTTAACTGCCATAACAGGATGCTTTTTAATCCACACTCCTAAATACTTCATTTTATGATGTCTCCCTAAATATGGGTATTGCTGAACCAATTCATGTGTGGATATGTAGTTTACTGATATAGCATGTATTTTATCTTTGTTAATTTTATATCCTGAAAAGACTTGAAACTGTCTCAGAATGTTCCACAACACAGATATGTTCTTTTCTGGTTTTATCAAGTACAAAACAATATCATCTGCAAATAAAAATCAGCTTTTCCTGATTACCATACCAATTATACCCCTGAATTTCTTCGTTTTTTTATTTTCTTTGCCAATGGTTCTAAATATAAAGCAAATAACAAAGGAGAAAGAGGACACCCCTGCCTGGTTCATCTGTTCAGGCACAACTTATCTGACAGGAACCTTTCCACTTCAATTTTTGCATCTGATCCCTTATATATCCTCCAGATTAACCTTATTATTATATCAGGGAATGCAAATGTCTCCATTACCCTACTCATAAAATCCCAGCTTACTCTATCGAACGCTTTCTTGACATCAAGACCCACCAACAACAGCTGTATTTTATTTCATTCCGCTTCCCTCTGGATCATCTTTGTTCTATTAATGTTGGCAAATGTTTGCCTCCCCTCCACAAAGTCACACTGAGCTGTCTCACTATTATAGGCATAAACACTTTTAAAATTGAAATGGGCCTATATGAAGCTGGATCTGACAGGTCTTTACCATCTTTAGGTATTACAGCCAGCACAGCTTTCTTCCAGGATGCTGGTGCTTCTTCTCCTTTTAAAATACTTTTAAATAAAACCTTGCAGAGCTTTGTAGCGTTCTTCCATCCTGTCTTCCAAATGGAGACTTTCCTGTGGATTGATTATACATTACAATTTTTATTTCATCTCATCCTGTCTTAACTGTTAATTGTTGAGCTTCATCTCCCAAAAAAATGTACTATTATGCACTTCTTGGCACTACGTTTTAAGCCATGGCTTTGGCACCATCTATTTGTCTGTATTACACCTTCCTGTAAGATGTTAGGCAGGTTTCTATGATTGCTCCTAGCTTATAATCATCTACAAACTTGGTAAGACAGAGGCCACTGACATTAGCCTTGACTTCTGAAAAACAGATGCTTAAAAAAAAAAAAACTTTTTCTAAGCTTGTTTCCTGCCTTTCCTGTGAGTAGTCTAGCCTGGATATAGATTTGCTGTGTCCAGGACTATTTGTAGGCTTCTAGGCCCCCTAGCCTTTCTGTGTTGGAGGGAAGCCTTCTAACTTAATTTTGTTTCTTAGAACTAGCCAGTTTTTTTGTTTCAGCACTTGTTCAGAACTTATTGTAAACACTAAATAAGCTACAAATTACTACAGCACTCAACTTTCCTCACTGTCTAGAGGAAAACAGTTTCTAGTACTTAACAAATAAGCACCTATCCAGGCATGTCTAAGGGTCAGCCCCCGGTGTTTTCTCCTGTCTACCTGATGAATCTGGGCATCTTGGGGCAATGCAGTAATTGCCTCATGTACACAGACAACCCTCTCCTCCTACCACCCAACACTACAACCTGTGAGAGATGCACTTATATAGCTAAACTGGAAGCAAAGCTCTCTTCACCCAAGACTGGACTAGACAGTCAAGAGGAGAAGGTAAACACTTGCACCACACCACACCACACTCAGCACATAGTCCCTCAAAACCTACACCACCAAAACAGACACATAGAAACACAAAACACACACCTACATTCGCGGAGGCGCTCAGTAAAAACCTGCCCAAGCAACAGGGACCTCCAAAGCAGAAACACACGTAACCTCCACCCCCCAACACAACCCAAATGACACATAGCCCACAAACTCAGTGTGCCACTCAATCACAGACCATAAAGCATAACAACGTACCCAACACTCTAGTCACAGGTGACTCTATAGTCAGGCACACTGATGTTCCACTCACCAGGCTAAACAAGGAGAAAGTTACTGTCAGCTGCCTGTCAGGTGCCAGGATCCACCATATAACGCATGCACTCAGGTCACTCCACAACAAGTACAAATATGACTCTGTCATTGTCCATGTTGGTGTGAATGACCTGAGACATACCTCCTTGGACTACATGAAAAGGGACATGGAGGATCTGTCCGATCTTGTAGCCCAGGCAGGTATGACCCTAGCCCTGAGTAGCATCCTGCCATCACCCAGAATGATACCACAGTACAAGGACAAAATGATTGACTTCAACAATTGGCTAAGCTTCTGGTGTCATTCTAAGGGGATCCAGTATCTGTCTGCCTGGGATGACATGATTAACAAGCCACGATGCTTTGCCAGTGATGGCCTGCACCTGTCGCCCCTGGGATTCCGGATACTGGCTAAGGCTCTAGCCACCCCTATAGTGCCTTTTTTAGGCAAGGTTCAAATGACAAATTCACCACCCTAACAGGTACAGGCAAGAAGAATCTGAGGGTATTGCTACTCAATGCTAGAAGTCTAAACCTCAAAATGCACTCTCTCAAGGCACTCCTTAAAATGGAGAACATCAACATCTGTGCAGTGACAGAGACCTGGTTCAAGGCTCCAGAGAGTACCCCTGCATTACCAGGCTATAATTCATACCACACCTTTCGGCCACCTAACCTGGACCGAAACACTAAAGGCGGAGGTGTGTCCATATTCATTAAGGATATCCACACCTCAAGGCTAGTTGCTCAGCATAATGCATCCAAGATTATCCAAGTGCAACTAACTCTGGGCAAGACCGCAATCCAAATTGTAGCTTGCTACAGATCCCCCACCATGTCCCAGGATTCCCACTCCTCATTTCTTAATACACTGGAAAATATTAGGATACAACCTAACACCCTAATAATGGGCAATTTCAACTACCCTACCATTAACTGGGAAAACTACTCATGTACCAACTCTTGTGCTCAACGTTTTCTGGAATTCATAAATTCCAATGCCATGGATCAACTTATCCACACCCCCACCAGGGGCAGCAATATCCTAGACCTGGTTATTACCAACATGGGCAACCGGTACTCCACACCAGAGGTCAATTCCTCGTTGGTCAGATCCGACCATAAGCTAATCATCCTAGACATTCACATCCCTGCCCCACCACCCATTAGAGAAACCACAGTAAAAAATTTCTCCAAAGCCAACTTCACGCTTCTTAAGACAGAAGTGGCAAACTTCACGACACCCATGCTGATGGACAATAGAGTTATGACTGCTGAATCCTACACAAATGCACTTTATAAGCACTTACATGAGTGCATGGATCATGCAATCCCTAACAGAACCAAGATGCTATCCTCCAAAAAAAGGAAGCCAATCTGGTGGTCCCCTGCCATAAACAAACTCTACAACAGAAGAAAGAAACTGTTGCAAAAAAGAGTAAAATCCCATGATTGGAGAAACTCCCTGGTCAGCCTCAGTAAGAAGCGGAGATCCTTCATAAAATCCTTCAAAGCTAGTTATGAAAACAAAATTGCCACTGACAATAAAGACAGCCACAAAGCATTCTATAGCTATGTCAAGAATCTCAATGGCAACACTCAGATCTGCTCTGAGTTACAGCACAATGGCACTAAATATACAGAACCAACTGATATTGCCAACATCCTGGCAGATAGGTTCAGTGCCAACTTTACCCCTCTGTCATCCCCTAATGGGCCCATCTCTATACCAGAAGAATGCAAAGTTCCTGTAATCACAGCTGCACAGGTAAAAAACACACTATCCAAAGCGAAGAACACAGCATCCATGGGACCTGATGACATCCCAGGCTGTATTCTACATGAACTACAGAACGAACTGGCACCCCACCTAAGTACCATGTTCAATCATAGCCTCACCTCAGGCTATGTGCTCACTGAATGGCGCACAGCGACAGTTATCCCACTCCACAAAGGGGGAGTCACCACAGACCCCAGAAACTACTGCCCCATTAGCCTAACGAGCCTGGTCTGCAAGGCTATGGAGCGTATCATCATGGAACTTATAAACAATGACATTGGTAATCTCCAAATGCAAGACCCCACCCAGTTTGGGTTTGTAAAAGGCAGATCATGTCTCCTAAACCTGATAGACTTCTTTGAAGCAGTCACCAAAGCCGTAGATGAAGGTAAGGTGGTTCACACAGCCTATCTAGATCTCACCAAGGCTTTTGACACCATCCCCAACTCTGGAATTATAGATAAACTCACTAAACTAGGTATAAATCCCTATGTCACAAGATGGGTTGCCAAATGGCTCACTGACAGAACCCACACTGTGAAAGTAGCAGACTCCAAATCCAGCTTCAGACCTGTGACAAGTGGAGTACCACAGGGTTCAGTCCTGGGTCCTCTCCTGTTTGGTATCTACTTCTCTGAAGTATAGGCCAACACAGAAGGTCTTTGGCTAATGAAGTTCGCAGATGACTGCAAACTAGGAGCCATAATCAAAACTCCAAAAGATGTGGACATCCTACAAAAGGGCCTTGCTGAGACAGCTGCCTGGTGTCAAAGCCATGGCCTCAAGCTCAATGCCAAAAAGTGCATTGTCATCCCTTTTGGTAAAAACTCAGTACCCATGAACTACCACATAGGTGGTAGTCTACTTAACATCGAAAGTGTGAAAAGAGACCTTGGGACACAGGTGGACAGTAGTCTCTCCTTTGATAATTTCCTCAATTTTTTTTTCATCCTTTGGGTGGCGCAGTGGTGTAGCGGTTAATGCTGTCGCCTCACAGCAAAAGGTTCTCCGGTTCAATTCTCAGCTGGGGTGCCTTCTATGTGGAGTTTGCATGTTCTCCCTGCGTTCGCGTGGGTTTCCTCCGGGTACTCCGGTTTCCTCCCACATTCTAAAGACATGCTTCTGGAGTGTTTCTCCCCGGGCCTCCACTGAAAACAGGATCTGTGGAATCTTGTCGGACTTTCCCGGTCAACAAATGTTAAAAAAATAAATAAATAAATAATCACATCACCAGAGTAGACAGGAAATCCTTCTATGTGGCACACCTCATCACAAAAGGTTTCTCATCCAGGAAAAAAGAGGTCATTGTTCCCCTCTACCCGTCACTCATTAGACCCATTATAGAGTACAATGCCCCTTTTGGTATGTACCTCACAAGACATCTACAACAACTGGAAAGGCCACAGAAATACCTCACAAAGAGGATTACCGGCCTCAAAGAGATGCCCTATGCAGACCATCTCAAAAAACTGCAGCTTTACTCCATTGTATATCTCCTACTCAGAGGCGATCTCTGCCTAACACACAAAGCTATGTCAAACCCAGAGCTTTTAGACATGCTCCACTTAAAGAAATCCCAGTCCCTATGAGCTACACGCTCTAGGGACCTAAACCTCATCACCACAATAAACAGAACATGCTGGAGGGATAGATTCCTGTCCCAGAGACTTCCCATACTCTGGAACAAACTACCTGTCTATATCAAACAAAGCTCTTCATTAGCACTCTTCAAGAAAAATCTTCGTGATTGGATGGGAGATAGTAAATTCACCCCGGGGATCACTTCTGTGGCTCTGCTTGACAGTGGCACAAGTAAATAATTTTCTTGGGTGGCGAAAGCCAGGGTACCTTTGGCTAGGCTTATATAGGCCCTAGGGCCAATAGCCTAGTACCTACCTATGAACCTATGAGCCTATAAGAAGAGCAGACCCAGCAGAGAGCCCTGGAGGACTCCATTAGTGAGTGGCCTTTTTGTGGAGGTGATCTCTCCAGTCCTAACTTTCTGGGTCCTGTCGGTGAACCAGCTAGCTATCCAGCATGTTACACAGGGGGTTATGCCTAATTCCATGCATTTGTTTACAATGTTTGTTTACAATGCCTGAGTGGGGTATTGTATCAAATGCCTTAGCTAGGTCAAGGCAGACAGTAAGCACTGTTTTCATTTATTCATTGCCTTGATGACCTCCTCAAAGAAGTCCACCAGTTTCAGTAGGCATGATCTGCCTTTAATGAAACACACTTGGGTTGGGACCTGTGTCTGAAGGTTTCCTATGTTAATCATTTATATGATAATTCTTTCTATGTCTTTCAATATGAGACTAGCAAGACTAATGGGTGTTGTTCCCTGGATCCACTGACGGTCTGACCTTGTGCAGAAAGATGACCATGGCACAAACCCTGTGAGGAGGTTATGACTGAAAAATGAGACCAGTGGCCCTAATAGGTCATATATCAGGCTATTTAGGAGGCATCCTGATTCCTGGAATATCACTGCAGCCCATCAAAGCTGTATTCTTGGCCTTACGGAGTGCATCTAAGACCCACTCCTTACTGATCGTTGGAGTAATTATGTTAGATGGTATTTCCTTGGGGGGGGGGTAGCTGAGGGTGGAGGGAGCTGAATTTGTCAGCCAGAAGATTTGCCATATTTCCCAGTTTTGTGAACATGGCTCCATTAATCATTAGTTTGGGACACTGTTGTGTGCTGCCTTTTTGGACATGCCTAAAGAAGACCTTATGGTTGTCCTTGGCTGGAGATGCTATTTCTACATCAAAATTTACTGCATTGGACATAATTAATCCTCTTAGTTATCTACTCAGTTTGAAGAGTGAGTTTTTATCTTTTTTGGAGTTACACTTCCTAATTTTAGCCATGACTTTTTTTTTCGTTGTGCAACTTGTGTAATTTTGGATTCCACCATGGTAGTTTGTTTTTTGTGTTAGTTTTGGATATACTTCTGATAGGCACAGCAGCCTCTATGCAATCATTAACATGGTTGTACAGAGCTTCTGTAAATAATTCTTTAAGGCTTCTATGTTATCTGGGTTTGTAGGGGCTTGAAATTTTGACAGGTTGTCACTTAATAGAAGGTAGTTTGCCTTAAAGTAGTTTATAACTGTTACAAGGTTTGCTAAGGTAACAGAAATGTTTCTTATTTCTAAGGAGACTGTTTTGTGGTCTGACTTTACAAGAGAGGACATGAAGTTGGGAGGGGGGTGCAGTGTTCTCCCATATTTGAGAGCACCAGGTCCAAAATATTTGTACCTCTAGTAGATGTATGCACTAACTAGTCCAAGGTGTTTGTGTTTACAAATTTTAAGAATCTTTGCACCTGAAAATATGGGGCATGTAGGATTCTCAGGTTATAGAGGGATAATTAAAGTCCCCCATGATTATGGTATTTGGTTGAATGGTGAATGTCTCTAATAGGTCTAAGTATGAACTATGGGTTTCATGTGACATAGATGGTGATCTATAACTTGCTATGCTCGGATATGGTATGGTATGGTATGGTATGGTATGGTATGGCATGGTATGGTATGGGACTTTGTCTATGGTAATCTGGACATGGAGGAACTCCAGCGTGTCATCCTATTTAACCAACCTAGAGGTACACTTCTTACTGATCTAAATTGAGACACCTCCACCTTTAGTCCTTGTCTGTGCAGTTGATGGTCTAAATGTGTGGAAGACACTGAAACCTTGCACTGCTGGTGTACTCTGTGCAACTTTGAACCATTTCTTGGAAACTCTACAGATGTCCACAAATTCTCTAAGGTGAGGGGAGCTTGGAGGGAGTGGGTCCCCTCGTTTAGTCCCCTGGCATTGAAGAGTATCACCTTTAGATTTCATTGGATAGACTTTACTGTGTTGGAATGTTTGTAAATTTAGGATTGCCTGAAAAAGGCTCTGTGATGGAAGACAATGCTTTAGCCAATATTCAAAAGCCTAGAGTGGGCATAGGCAGACCATCCCTGGTGAAGCAACATGTTTTTTTCTTACCATGTCCTCCCATGCTGACAAAAATTGCATTCCCCTTGAAAGACACCAAAAACTAAGTTAATTATTAAAGTCAGTCATCTTATGTTCATATTGTGGCATCATCCCTGGTGAAGGTATAATACTGCTCAATGCTAGGCATATACCATCTTGTAACACATAGTCCGAGAGCTCCATAATTTGTTTCTTATGCTAATTTAGGGAGGTACATCTCAAGTCATTTACACTCACGTGGATTATGACTGAATCATACTGATACCTGTGGTGCAATAACTTGAATGCATGTGTAACTTAGTGGATCCTGGCCCCTGATAGCCAACTGACTGTTATTTTCTTCTTGTTCAGACTGATGTGTGGGGCATCAGTATGTCATACAATGGAGTCCCATATGACTGTATGACTCTGACTGTAGTCCTGGATAGTATATTGGGTTGGTAGTTGAGGCTTCACTGGGTGTGGATGTATGTGCAGTGTTAGGTGTTGTTTCTGTTGAGTGATTTGGTGTTTGCTGAGGATAGTTTCTGCAGGTGGAATGTTTGGGAGATTTTTGGGGTTTGAGAAGATTATATTTAAGTTCCTTAGTATAAGTAGGTCTATGTGTGGGGTACACACTATGTGGTTGGTGTAGCGTGTGTGTTTCTGACAACCAGATTGTTATTGTGAGTGTTTGTATTGAAGAGTTTTGCCTCCAGAGACATTGTGTATATACATCTCTTGCATACTATATTTGCTTCTTTGAGGATTAAATGGTTGTCAGTGAGCATTAGACAATTGTTTCATTACCTCAATATAACTACAGTGATCAAACTGGCTGCAGAGAAATTGGGACAGTGCATATCCATGATGTCAGGATCTTTATTGGGTGAGGTACAAGGGTGTGGTGTGAGAGGAGTTGGTAAGCACTCAGTATTCTGGAGCTATGGAAAAGAACAGGTAGGTAAGTGAATGGCTTACACAACAGACAATAGCAATGAAAGTGGGGAGGAAGGGACCTTGGAAGAGATATTACCATAATGGGGCAAAAACCAGAGACACAGCTTTTTAAAAATGCAACAGGAAAAGGGTGGGAGGGTTAGGAAAAAATTCAAGTTGCAAAAGCAGGCTGGCTAGAGAGGGATTAAATCAAATAAAGCTAATACTGGAACTCTAGTCCTATGACACTGAGCTATAGGTCAATGACCCCAGGTAGGTTACAATTTCAGAAACTTAAGCTTAATGTCTTGGGGGGCAGGCAAAAAGAACAGGGGAACAGAAAGACATTGGAATGCAACTTTAAGAAGGCAAACAATATACTATAGTAGCAAAACTGGAATATAAACAGCTGTAAAAGCTCTGAAGCACCAGTCCTGGAGCAGAATAAACAATACTCTGTACTGCAATTGTACCACAGTCTGAGGCACCACACTGTGCAGAAAGCTACCAATAACACTGTTTATGTAAAACATGCAGTAATAAATGACTAGATGAGGCTGAAATATGGCAGTAGTTCAAAGTTCTGCCACAACTGTGAATGAAACTACAAGACTAAGATTTAAATACTTTACCAAATACATGTATACTACATCAGATATATGGGTAAACAACAATTCATCTAACACTTACTTAGTCTAAAATAATAAATGTCAAAAAATTGATCTAAGACTCATTTAGTCTAAAATATATTTAGACTAATCATATTTGACAGACAAGTTAAGTAGGATATAGAGAATTAATGCTGATGTGGTTTAGGATGGTAGGAATTACAAGACAAATTATTCTAGTGCTCCATTTTACCTTGCTAATGCTCACTCAGAAGACTGTGTATCAGCAGTGATTCACTGTGTATGGTATTTCCTCTTTTATCTGCAATCGAGTAATCATGGAATTAGTATATTTAAGTAAGGGGTGCAGGGGTGTACCCCCTGCAAAAAAGAAGTTTTAGAGAAGAATGTGCTATATATGACATTTTTTAGATTTACTGTGATTAGTCTAAATGTTTTTAGAGTAAATGTTTAGATGTTTTATGATTACATGAAAAGTTGCTTAGCTATGAGGTAATACCCAGATAAATGTATACTTGTCTAAACAACTTAATGTAGACTCTATAATGCTATTATGATTTACTAATCTATTTTACACATTGGATATAGTAAATATGAAAGTATTTAACAACATTACTAAAAAGCATAGTTTAAAATTTCACTTATACTTTTATATTCACTACACATTTTTCTTTCCCACACATCATTATTCATCTTTCTTCTCCCTTTTTCCTAAATGTATTTATAAGGTGGACTTCCAAGATCACTGTGCACTGATCAAAAGATTTATTAGAGATCTCCCAGTGTGAAATTTGAAACTGAGAAAAGAAAGCCAGTAAAGACTACCAGTTTAGGTGGAATTTAGCTAACTTGTAATTACACTGCCTTAATGCCAGCAAAGAAGAAATTTTGAGACAGTAAGACAATGAATTTGCAGCTGTTGAGTAAAAAAAAAGGTTGAGATTTCAGCACTGGCACTGGAGATCTCTTAAGATCTCTTTCAAGGACTTAGAGGAAAAATAATTCAAATTTACTCAAGAGGTATTTATATAATGCCTCAGTGTTCACCTATTTTAAAGTCAAATAAAAAGTAGAAAATGCTTTAACTAGCTATTCAGATTAACTGATAAAACTGCAAAAATCCGAGTCTGAAATGAAGAAAAAGGCTGGCCGAGTATGATGTTTCTCAAGAAGAACTATTTCAAACAAATGGGCAGTTAGAAGACAAAGCACACAGAGAAACCCAGAGAAACTTGAAAGAACAGACTGTACTAACTTCATGAAAGTACACATAAGCAACTGGACTGGTGTTGTACAATACAATTTGTTAACTGATAAGACACATCATGTGTATGCTCCATATCCAATGAAAAAGCATCCAGTAAAGATGTAATCATACCATCAGAAATAATTGATCCTGAGAAGATTGTAGCAGAAGAGAAAAATATTAAACAATGGAGACAGCCGAGTGTTTGTGGAAAATTATTAGTCATTGTAAACCAGGCAGAAAAGAAACAAGCCTATCCCAACAATCAGAGGACATTGAGAGACAGATGGGAGATTTAAGCTGTTGCATCCAGCTTTCTTTTTTTTTGGAAGATCAAAGTTACATTTGGATGCAGAGCTAGCTAAGTAGGAAATAAAAAAAGTTTAGCCTTCAAAGAGTGGGCCAAACAAGCAGAAATAGACTGCTTCTTATTCGATTGACAACAATGCCCATACAAAGACTTTGCTAGTGAAACATGTTTCATTGTTCCAAATAAAATGCTTGAGTGACAGAAAAAGCAGAGGAGAAGACTAGAAGAACGACAGCCAGCAACATTGTGAAATTAGTGAATAAATGGGAAACTATAACCACCAGTCCTGTCAGATACAGGAGCAGACATGTACAGGTGGCATTGCAATAAGTGGCTGAAAAAAGACTGGAATTTTGTTTCCCATGTTAAACTGGCTAATAGACTGTAAAGCATATAGCCCACTTTATGTCATTAAAGTTTAAAAGGACACTGAAGGGATTGAAGAAGTAACGGTTGAAGAAGTAACTGTAAGTAACATGTTTTTTTGTTTGTATTAATAGTTGTATACAAATAATGCGAACTGCATGTTTTATTGCATATCAGTCTAGTAGAATCTGCAGTAATAGGAGTTTTAAATGTGAGGTGGGGATGTTTCATCAGTGACTGTTACATATGTACAGCTATAAATAAATGCAATCTGAGGGTCATGCTGCTTAACTCTAGAAGTCTAAATCTCAAGATGCACTTGGTCAAAGCACTCCTCAAAATGGAGAACATCGACATTTGTGCTGTAACAGAGACCTGGTTTAAAGTGGCAGAAAGCACCCCTGCGCTACCAGGGTATAAGTCATTCCACATCTTTCAGCCCTGAAACATGGACCGAAGCTTCAAATGTGGTGTCTCCATATTCATAAAGGATATGCACACCTCCAGACTAGTAACCCAGCATAATGCATCTGAGATACTTCAGGTACAACTAACATTGGGTAAGACGGCGATCCAGGTCATAGCCTGCTATAGGTCCCCAACCATGTTCCTAGACTCTCACTCCACATTCCTAAGCACCCTGGAATCTGTCAAAGTCCAACCCAACACTCTTATGCTAGGAGACTTCAACTACCCCTCCATCAACTGGGAAGACTACTGAAGCACCAATATACTGGCTCAACACTTCCTGGAATTCATCAGTTCCAGTGCCCTGGACCAGCTCATTCTGACCCCCACTAGAGGAAGCAAAATCCTTGACCTGGTTATTACTAAAATTGCTGACTGTTGTTCTACAACAATAGTCAATCCCACCCTGGTCAGATCCAACCGTAAACTAATCACCATGGAAATCCACATCTCACCCACACCCCCTGCAAAGGTAACCACCTTGAAAAACTTCTCCAAAGCTGACTTTGGGCTCCTAAAAGCAGAGGTGGCTAACTTCACGGCACCCATGCCAATGGAAAATAGCTGCATGACTGCCAAATCATACACCAATGTACATGTACATAAATGCATGGAACTAGCCATACCCAACGGAACCAAGATGGTCTCCTCCAAAAAAAGGAAGCCAATCTGGTAGCCCCCTGCCATGAATAAACTCTACAAGAGAAGGAAGAAACTGTTGCAGAAAAAGATGAAGTCCCAAGACTGGAAAAACTCCCTTGTTAGCCTCAACAAAAAGTTGAGATCCCTCATCAAATTCTCCAAAGCCAGCTGTGAAGGCAGAATTGCAGCAGACACTAAAAACAACCACAAAGCCTTCTATAGTTATATCAAGAACCACAACAGCAATACCCAGATTTGCTCTGAGTTACTGCACAATGGCACCTCCTATACTAAGCCAACAGATATTGCCAACATACTGGCTGACAAATTCAGTGCCAACTTTACCACTACCCCCCAAAGGACCAATCACAATATAGGAAGAATGCCAGGCACCCAGTATTACTGTAGCAAAAGTTAAAGCTGCATTGTCCAAGGCCAAGAGTACATGGGACCCGATAATATCCCTGGCTGTGTTCTACATAAACTACAAATCGAACTGGCACCACATCTGTGTGCCTGGTTAAGTCACTCCCTCACCTCAGGCTTTATCCCTACTGAATGGCACACTGCTAGAGTCATCCCTCTCCATAAAGGGGGAGTGACTACAGACCCTAGGAATTATCGCCCCATTAGCCTGACAATTCTGATATGTAAAGCTATGGAGCACATCATCATGGACATGATTAACAAAGATGTAGGAAATCTCCAAACTGTAGACCCCATGCAATTTGGCTTTGTGAAAGGGAGATCATGCCTGCTCAATTTGGTTGACTTCTTTGAGTCAGTCACCATGGCTGTGGATGAAGGTAAGGCAGTGCATATCGATCTGGCCAAGCCATTTGATACCATACCTCATGTGGGAATTAATGATAAACTCACCAAACTAGGCATCAACCCCTATATCACTAGGTGGGTTGCAAACTGGGTCACAGATAGAATACACACTGTGAAAGTAGAGGACTCCAAGTCAAACTGATGACCAGTCACAAGTGGAGTCCCACAGAAATCAGTCCTGGGTCATCTCCTGTTCGGCATCTACTTCTCAGAAGTCCAGGCCAACACAAAGGGAATCTGGCTGACCAAGTTTGCAGATGACTGCAAGCTGGGAGCCATTATTAACTCCCCAAGTGATGCAGACATCCTAAAGAAAGGCCGCACTGAGACCAATGACTGGTGTCAAAACCATGGCCTTAAGCTTAATGCCAAAAAATGTGTCATCATCTCCTTTGGTAAAAACTCAGTTCCCACTAATTACCACATAGATGGGAGCCCATTGAACACTGAAGGTGTTATAAGAGATCTGGGGATGCAGGTTGACAGCAAGCTCTCCTTCGACCACCACATTGCCACTGTGGTCAGAAAGTCCTTCTATGCGGCACATCTCATTACCAAGGGTTTTGCATCCAGGAAGAAAGAAGTCATCATCTCTGTCTACTCTTCCCTCATTAGGCCAATCATCGAGTATAATGCCCCATTTGGAATATACCTCACTAGACACCTGCAACAGCTGGAGAGGCCACAGAAGTACCCACGAAGAGGATCCTAAGCATTTAACATGTCCTACATGGACAGTCTCAAAAGACTCCAGCTATTCTCTGTCTCTTATCGACTACTTAGAGGTAATCTATGTTTGACTTACAAAGTCATGTACGCCCCAGCTCTGTTAGAAATGCTACATCTAAAGAAATCCCAATCCCTCCACACCACATGCTCCAGAGACCTCAACCTCATTACCACAATCAACAGAACATGCTGGAGGGACAGGTTCCTCACCCAGAGACTGCTCATGCTCTGGAATAGACTTCCCATACATGTCAAGCAAAGCACCTTGCTGTGCCTCTTCAAGAGAAATCTTGATAAGTGGATGGGTAATAGAAAGTTCACCCCAGGGATCACTCCAGTGGCTCTACTTGATAGAGGCACTGGGAACTAATGTCATGTGGCATGATGCCAGGGCACTTCCATGGGCTAGCTTGTAAAGGCTCCAGAGGCATTAGCCTAGCACACAACTATGAACCTATGCACCTATGTCAATACTATTAAAGCAAAAAAAGTACTTTTTCTTAGCTGTAATGTTTCCAGGTTTTACAGTGCAACAAAGTAAGAACACCTGGACAGAAGCAAGTTAATGTTAATAAAATGTTGTGCTCTTGGGCATGCTGGGATGGAAGGATATAAAAGTTTATTGATCGTGGAACTAAAATCATAATTTCCCCAGTTGTATAGATGTGGATATCTAGAATAATGTCCTTGATTTAAACTATAAACATGTTTTAAGCAAATATGCTTAAAAAATAAGAAAACAATGAAAGACACAGACAGTCATAGTTCTTTCTTGTATTTGCAATGTCATTAGTTATTTTTTCTGTTAGCAAAGGCTTTCAGTGGGAGACAAGAAGTGTACAAATGCAAGCAATTAATCATGAGATGTCTGAACAGTATGTTCTGAGTGAAAGTCACAAAGATTATTCAAGCATCTGTAAAGTTACTAGCTGATTTTTCATTACCAACTACTTTTACTTGGAATCAAGAAATCTGCAGAGGCAAGCAATTAATTGTGTAAAGGTCTGATCAATGTCTGCTGAGTGAAGTGTATTGTAATTAATATTTAAATATACATTAGAAATCAGTTCAGTGAAAAACAAATGCTTGAAATTGTTGTAAATGAGTATGCTATACAAGTAGTTGCATCTCCAGCAGCCTTAGTACTTTTATGCACTTAATATAACAATGCACATTTTTTGTTGTTGGTGTTGTTTTTTTTAAGTAGTCAGTCTACTTTTGTCCTTAGGGCTAAAAGTAAATGTTTACTGAAAACATGCAAGGTATTTTTCATATATTGGATGATAACAGAGATGAGAAAAGAACAGATAGCAATTAGTGTAAGTGGGCTTACATGCTGTAACATGCACTTTAACAGTTGTAACATTAATTTTGGATTAAGCAATACCTTTGGGTGCAGCTGCCAATTTGCAGCAACTGCTCCTATTTGGAGAAGTAAATATCTCTTGAAAATGTATATAGTTTTCGTGCTTGTTCTAAGTAAAAGAGAGGATAGAGGTTCTAAAAATCTATATAGTTTTTTTGTGCTGGTTTTAAATTAAAAGAAGATAGAAATTCAAAATATCTATGCAGTTGTTTGTTTAAGCATTTTTATTGCAGAAAAAAGTCTTTAAAATGTGACATAGGTTCAGACAGAGAAAAGAAGAAGCAATTATGTAAGAGATAAGCCTGCCAAACAATAATATGTGCATGTAGGCTAAAAGTTGTAAATATATATTAAAATATTATTAAGTTTAATAGTTAGAAGAACTAGCTTTCTGTCGTACCAGCTAATCTGTTCATATTACCAAGGAATGCATATGGTCTTACAGGTACAGACAAAAAAATGGTTTGAAATATATTAAAAAGTATAGGAGGCAAATACCAATGTTGCAGAAGATATTTTTTTATAGAAATAAGCATGTAAAATTAACAAACAAATGAGTTCTAGGTGGATATTCAGCAGAATATCAGGGGCAATGGAAAAGGGGAGCATTGATACTGACTGCTAGAAATAATTCCATAGTGATAGAAGAGGCAAACTGATGTTAATGGTAGATTTGTGATAGTAAGAGGTTATTGGCAGGGGAGGAGGATTATGCTGGTATGCATTTACATTTCACTTAAAACTCCTTAAGATAATTGTGGAAGAAATAATTAGCTTTTAGCAGTGGGGACTAGAACCTAATTTGCAATGGTGAATATATACCAGGGGGACCTAGGAGGGAAAATATAACAAAAGAAGGTACATTTCTGGAGAAATATATGAAAATGTTTAGAAAGGAAAAAGTTAATTCAGTAGTAGGAACTCAAACAGAATTTTAACATTATTCCACAAGGTATAGGAAATGGACTAGACTGCATCATAGAGTTCCAAGATTGCTGCACACTGAGTAACAGCTTAATTTCAGTTCACCCCTACCCAGTGAACTTGTCTTACTGGGTAAATTTCAGTAACTGGCTAGTAAGTGTACATCCTGTATGGCAGCAAAAAAGAAATTTAGAAAATCTGAAAGAAAATCAATCACAAAAGGTGAAGAGATAACACTGACTGGGAAGAATTCTGCAGCTGTTCAGCAAAAAATAGTGCATGCTGCAGCTTTGCTGTAAGATATAACTTCCAGTAACCTAGAGGAAAAAATAGGGGTATCAAACAGAAAGATCCCAATAATGCCTTAGCAGCCCATATAGTACAGTATCCTTCTCATCACTTTGTATTTAGGCCATAAAGGCAGTCTGTCAGACCAAAAGAGGAGGCGATGTCCATAATCACACAGAGTTAAGGGAAACATGCTGGATAATTAATTTAAGAGTGAACAGATTACCAGGCTTGAATACCATTGTGCCATTAAAACCTGCGCTTAGGAATAGAAGGAATATGATCAGCAAGCTTACTTGAACATTGATTCATTCATATAATGTATTCACATACATAGCTACTAGTTTTCTCATATACAATCTCATAGTAAAAAGAAGTGCACCTTTAATTGTAATGAAGGAAATTATACCTCTTTGCTAGCTGGCCTCCTTTTGGTTTGCAACAAGGGCATGTCACAGATGAATGGCTGTGATACCTTATAAATACAAAAGCTGAACAGTCCTTTTTTACGATCTGAGGAAGGCATATTTGACGAAAGCGCTTATCGGAAGACTGAGGACTGCTTGTTTTATGTTATATTCTTTTTTATTAAAGTTTTGATTTTATTATCAAGTTTTATTGCCATGGTGGACAACAGGAGTTTTTTAGTAGAGGAAAAAAATAAGTCAAATGTACTCAAAGCTGATTGAAATTAACAAAACACTGAAGAAGTATATCAACTAAAATAACCAAAGGCTAGATAAAATGGAAGAGGCTTTAAACAGACATTCAAATGAGGTGATAAAACTGCAAAAATCAGAAGTCAAAATGAAGAAAAGTCTGTCTGAGTATGAGACTCCTTAAGAAGAGATGTTTAAAAAAATATAAAATTAGAGGACAGAGTACGTAGGGAAAATCTGAGATTTTCTGCTGTACCAGAGAAGCTGGAAGGAACACACTGTATTATTTTTATAAAAGCACAAATAAGAAACTGGACTGGTATTCCACAGCAGGAGTTGTTAATTCAAAGGGCACATCATGTGCATACTCCAAACATGACCATGAGAAAGCAACCTAGACATTTAATAGTAAAGATGTGATCCTACCAGCAGAAAGAGTTGATTCTGACAAAACTGTGGCAGACAGGAGAGTGTCTGTAGAGACTGATTACTCATTGTACACCAGGCAAAACAGGAGTAAACTTATTCCACTATTCTGGGAATGTCAAGAAGCAGGAATGAGATTTAAACTGCTGCACACAGCTATCTTCACAATATTCTTTGCTGGAGGGCCAAAATCATTTTTTGATGAAGTACATGCTAAGGAAGAAAGGTTTGTCCAACAAAAAGTGAGCTGTGAAACAGAGGGAGATTCTGCTTCATTTTCTTCTGGTAATAAAGACCACAGAGAGACTGTGTAGTGAAACCTTTTTCAATGTTTCAACAGAAAATGCCGGAGAGAAGGAAGTGAGCACAAGAGTTGACTAGAAGGATCAGGAGTACATTGAAAATGAAACAGAGAGAGGATTTGGGAGATGGTGATGAACAGGAATAAAACAAGTAACTTGTAAATTGGCAGAGGTGAGATTGCAGAGCAGTAATTACATTTGTGAAATATGACAGAACAAGAAAATCTGGAAATATTGGACTTTTTTGAACTTAGTTGGACTTGTGGGGGACTCTAAAGTATATGCCCTACTTGGGGGGAGAGAAGGGAGAAAGTTAACAATGAGTGAAACAACATTTTTTCTTAATAGTACTATTTTTATAGTGTATGATTTTTTTTGCATGCTGTAAAGTAAAGTTTTTTCAGTTTTTAAGTGCAATGGGGATACCATTGTAGCAGTTGTTCCTGTTTTTCTCCCATCTTTTCTCTTTCTCCTTGTTCAGGTTTAAGAAATGTAGGTACTTCAATGTAAAAAAAAATGAAGAAAAAGAAGAAAAGTCTGGTTAAAAAAGCATGGCAAAAGAAAAATTAATGTGCTTTTTCTCATTATTGCATGGGGGAATGACTGGAATAAGGCCCTTAGCTTGATCTAGTAACAGGTTTTAAGAGAAAACAAGAAAAAGGAGAAGAATATTGAATATTATAAGACTTTTTTCTAGCAAATAAATGTATGCTTATTAGCAATTCTGTATCTGATCCTCATGTCTCCATGGAAAAAATCTGATAAAGAGAACTTGGCTAGAAAAAAAGAGAAACTGGATAGAAGATAATTTTCACTGAAAGCATTTAGGTGTTTTCCCAGCTAGGGGAGCTATAAAGATAAGAGAAAACCAAACAGCATTTAGTAGAAGCACCAGCTGAACCATGTGTCTTAGAATGGATAACCCTTCTTTTAAAGTAACTCAAGTCTGTGACTGTGGCTATCAGTTTGGGACATATGTTCCTATTAGGAGGGTAAAACTTCAGTATTTGAATATGCATACCGATTTGTGTGTTAGTATTAAGTTAAGAAGTTTTAGGGGGGTATTGGGGGTGGATATGACAAGAAACAACTATATAAAAGTTCAACCTGCCAAGCAGTATATGCATACAACACAAAAGCTGGAACTAGACATTAAAAAAAAGCTGTTACACATAACAAGTGGGAATAATTACTTCTTAATATAATGACAACTGTGATGCCCATGCCCTGGCCCAGCAATCAAGGAGCCTCAATCCTCACCACTAACACCAGAGAGGGCATCTCATATGAGAGGAAAGGATAACAAATACAATACACACAGTAAAGTGCAATTTCCCCTAAGAGCACACAGAGATCACAGTCAGTCCAGGGCTGGTTCACTCCCCAGGTCCCCGATAGGACTCCCCACTGGCAAAGCTATAGGGTCGAGATCTCACCCTAGCTGGGCAAGCTAAAATCTCCAGCACCCTCTCTGTCCCACCAGCGCTTCGTGTCCCTGCCCAAGTAGCTGACACACCACATGCACTTTGAGAAGAGGTTATACAACCATGCAGACACTCCTGGAAAAGGCTGGCACAGTTTCTCCAGCTGTGCCCATTTCTTCAAGACTATATGGTAGCTCCACTGGCCATCACCCAGCTAATACTTATCAGCTACTTGAAGGCCCTTAAAAGGGTGTCCAGTTATTACTGTGCAATATTATTATCCAATTGGTAAGTGTGACTAATCAGTCAAGGCTTATTTGAAGTAACTTGGACAGTAAACTCTATAAATATGCAATGTACTCTAGAGCTTAACTTATCTCTACACAAAACCAGCCACAGTTAAAAGGGTTTAAAATTTTTAATAATAAATAATTAAAACCACCACACAATACTTTCTACTACACAGTCAGTGCTAGTTAAGAGTTCAGAGATCACACAGAAATACTTAAAATAAATCAGTAGTACAGTTCTGACATCACAGAAAAACACTTAGTCTAATCTTTCTAATTTTCTAGCTATTGCTAAAAGAAAACACACTTCTAAAATAACTTACTTACATAGAGCAGGGCAGAGTGCTGTAAGTTGGATGTTCAAGACAAAAATGCTTGTATTTCAACATTCATATTTACAAATGATAGAATTGTCTATAACATTATACCTGGCTAGGCTGGGAGCCTTCACCATTCTCTACCAGTCTTCACAACAACACTTTCTATATTACCTTTAAATTCAGATGGTCTCACAGATATATTGAAAAAAGAAAGAGTAGTGAGCTATATTAACAAAACCTACAGTGCAATTAGCTATGTTACAGGATACACATTTGGAAATAAATGAGCATGTGAATTTGACAAAGAAAGAATTTCAGGATGGTTATTCAACAGAGTATCTGGGACAAAGGAAAAGGGGAATACTTATATTAATTGCAAGAGGAGCAAAAATAGTGAATGAAGATGGGAAAAGAAATAATAATGGTAGATTTGTAGTACTAAGGGACCACTGGCAAGGGAGGAGGATTATACTGGCATGTATTTATATTCCACCTAAAACTGTTATATTGGAGCTTAAGAAAATTCTGGAAGAAATATCAGCTTTCAGCAGGGAATATTACTATAGGCAGGGACTGGAATTTGATTTGCAGCATTGAAGATGTATCTGGGAGACCCAGAAGAGAAAATATAACAAAAGAGGGTAGAGAAGTTAAAGTTGTCACCTCACAGCAAGAGGTTCTTGGCTGGGGTCCAATTCTTGGCTGGGGTGCCTTCTGTGAAGAGTCTGCATGTCCTCCCTGCATTCTTTTGGGTTTCCTCCAGCTACTCCAGTTTACTCCCACATTCCAAAGACATACATCTGGAACATTTCTCCCCAAGCCTCCTCTGAAAATAGGCTCTGTCCTAGTCAGACTTTCCCAGTCAACAAATGTTAAATAAATAAATACAAATAAAATAAATATATTTTGAAGAAATGAATGAAAATATTTGGCATGGAAGATGTTAATTCAGAAGTAGGAATTTGGAATGAATTTACATATTATTCCCCAAGGTACAAAAACTGGGCTAGACTAGACAGAAATGATATTTCACAGGAACATATGCATTTAATTGAAAGTTTTGATATTCATCCAATAACTATTTCAGATCACATGCCAGTAACAGCTAAAATAAAAATGCAGGGTAATGAAATAAAAATGAGACACTGGCACTTAAAACGTATCTGTTAAAAAGAGAGGAAATTAAGGAATGAGTAGTGGAAATTATTCAGTAGTTATTAGGGAAGGCATAATTATTTTCTGAAAATATAGCTAGGGAGTGAGATAAAATTAAAGTAGAGTTTAAAATAAGGAAGATATAAAAGAAATATATGGTTAAGAAGTAACAAGAATTATTTAGAGGGACTGACAAAGGTTAGATTATTGTAGAATAGGGGGAATCTCACAGAACAGCATTGTCATTTGGCTCTAGCAAGATCAGATGGACTCCGTGGGAATATTGCATAATTGTATAAACAGATCACTGGCATTTTATATATGAAATGCTGAATTTCAAGGCATAGGGAGATGAGATTGCAGCTCAGAAAAGTATTATAAGGAGGGTTATTACTTTGGTGAGTAATGTATACAGTGTAAGGTATTATATGAGCATACAGCAAAAAAGTAGAATAGCAGGTTTAGAAAGAGATGCTTCGGAGATTAGCTTAAGTGAGGATGAACTTCTTGAAGAAAAATTGGAGGAACCTTCTACTGGAGGATAGATCTTTGAACAGATGGTGGTGTATAGTGAGTAAGCTGGAACTTAGAAGTGTTTCTTTACAGTTGTAGTGTTTCACTGAAGCCTATTACTGTGTGAAGTGAAGGCAGCTGATGTTGCAGTGCCATAAGAAATGAAGATCAAAATGTTGGTGTGCCAAATATAATGTAGTCGAGCATGGATGGATTCTGATTGGCTTAATATTGTGTACAGAGAAGGGAGGAGGACTGGGACATTGGTGTCTGCTGGCTAATGACAGTTGAGCTTTGTAGAAACAGTGTATGTTAGAAAAGGTAGAGAAAGGAAATGATTTGTGTTTTATAACTATGCAATCTGCCTTGTCTGTTGTAAGTGAACCTGTTATGTGATTAGTGTGACTTCACTGACAGATGCAGATAAATGGTTTAAACTCTTCCCTGCTTTATATCACGATGCATTGAAAGACAACAGTGCCTGAAACATGTCACTATATGTGCTAAGATATTATGGCATCATTGTCAAACAAGTGTCACTGAGTATTTTAAAATGATTGCAAAAAGGCAGCATTGACCCAGTAATTTATTGCATTTTCATGTAGCCAAGATACCAGCAGGAAGAATTGTGGACTACCATGTCAAGGGGCATCCTAGATCATGTTGTGTCTTCTAGGTATGACAAGGGAGAGAGATTGAAGGTTGTAAAGTAAAGCAAATGCACTTTCCTGGAGATGCTGCACTGCTGATTTGAAGAATGACTTACATTTGTCTGGGTTGTAGCTTATATATTATTGAGAAGAGTGTATCACATAATGATATATGCTTCATCTGTCTTCCTCACTGTCAATAATCATCTCTGCAGTAGGAAAACAAAACACAGACAGTTCTTAGTGATGCCAGGCATTTTTAAAGATAATCATGACTCAATGCAGGATGTTATTATCTCACTGCACAGACAGGTGAGACCCCTTCTTGCATTCCTGGAAATCATATGAAGACCCCTTCTTGCATTCCTGGAAATCATGTATCTGTACACATATGGGTTAGAAGCTGTCCAGAGTCTTTACCAGAAGACATACAAAGACTGGCAAAATTTGGAATACATATCCTTGAGGAACAGAGGGATAGGAGTGTCATGATAGAAGCTTAAGTACTTGAAGGGAGCTGTTTTCAAGAAGACAGCAGACTAAAGTAAAAAAATATATATATATCAAATGTTTATCTGCAGGCATACAATAAAGAGTATTAATGCTATTAAGGACAAAAAGAAAAAGGGTACTTAATACAGAAATGTCTTGCACAGATGAAAGGAATATATAAACAAGCTGGTACTAAGGGGAAAAAAAATACTAATGCAAATTATCCAAAAGAGGAAGTTTGTAAGGGGATTCGATGTTGAATGATCAGGAGAGCACAGACATAGATAGATTTGGCTGTAACAGTTGTGTGTGTCAAAGAAATTAAAAGGTGAAACAGTTTTAAGAATCTAAAACCTAGTTTAACTATGAGCTGCTGAAGAGCTTGTTTTTCATCTCACTGTGTACTGAAAATTAAATATCAGAAATAGTGAAACGAAAATCATAAAACACAACCTTTTTTTGCAGGGGGTGGTTAAGTCCCCCATAGCCCCCCCCCCCCCCCAGCTTATATATCTCAACTGCATGATCACTCCGTAGTGGAGAAAAGGGGGGAAACTCCTAAAAAGCCTATCACCAGCTCTCACCATATGATACATTATGGTGAAGCTCTCAGCAACAAAACAAATACATCTAGGAAAAACCCAGGGACAACTCGTAGGATAGTCTGTAAAACCCATCAGACAAAGGTGCTTGTTTTTAGGAGTGCCTCCATAGTTTTTGTCTGAGTAAATGACTTGGCAACAATCATTATTTAAGTAGAGTCAATGGACAATCAAATCCATATGCACATAATCTGCACTCATTAACTTACCTATAAAGGTTTGCTGCCACCCAGCGAAACTACACATTGATACTCTTGTGAGTGCATTTGCCTGTCTCTCTCTCTCTATTTACATAGGAATGCTGAGGAACAGAGGTACATTAAATGTGGAGAATGGCATATCAAGCTAGCAAGTATTGCGAAGTCTTTTAGGAAAGGAGAAAAACAAGAACAAGGCACGTTAGAAAAAAGCTGCAGTGTAAATTAATAACTAAATAAGGGGAATCTGCAACTTATGAATGAAGACCACCTGATGTGTTATCCTGAAAAATGTATGATAGTGGAATAAATAAAGATGTGCAAGTATCATTTGGAACTGTCCTGAAGGACACTTCCAAAACCCTGCTGTTGGACATGCTCCACTTAAAGAAATCCCAATCCCGCCGAGCTACACACTCTAGGGACCTAAACCTTGTCACAATAATAAACAGAACATGCTGGAGGGATAAATTCCTGTCCCAGAGACTTCCCATACTCTGGAACAAACTACCTGTCTATATCAAACAAAGCTCCTCATTAGCACTCTTCAAGAAAAATCTTGATGATTGGATGGGAGATAGGAAGTTCACCTCGGGGATCACCTCTGTGGCTCTGCTCAACAGGGGCACAGGAAAATAATTTTCTTGGGTGGTGAAAGCCAGGGTACCTTTTTGGTTAGGCTTGTATAGGCCCTAGGGCCAATAGCCTAGTACCTACCTATGAACCTATAAGAACAAGAAAAGTAGCAATAGTAGAATGCTAAACAGAAAATAAGGGATTACCTTGATAATATGCATGAGTTTAGAAAGACTGCTTCTAAGCAACTATTTTTGATAATAACTCCAGAGTACAAAAACTTTAGCACAATGACTCAAGCAACAAAAAGTGTAATGGGGTTATCACCAAGCTTAGGGAGCCTGTAACATGGAAGATGATCAGAGATCCTGTAGAGGTACTACAAATATTTTGGAAATTTTGTGAAAATCTGTATAAAGCAGAGAAATGTGGAGCTCAAGAAACAGTAAAATGGAAATGTTTATGGAAAAATTAAATATGCCAAGGAGAGAGGAAGATGACCCTCAATTGTTAACAGTTAGCATAGGAGGAGATGAGATAAAAATGGCAATGTATAACCAAACTACAGGAGGGTCCCCAAGAATCGATGGTATCCCTGTGAAATGTGGAGAAAAAACTGATAAAGATCTGGAAGGTTTTATTTAACAGTGTTTTATAAGGAAGAGAAGTGCTGACATTCTGGAAGAGGGTGTAGGTGGCTATAATACCTAAAAATGGGCTGGACCTATTAGATCCAGTTTGATATAGGTCCATTTCAGTTCTAGACCATGATTATAAAATGTTTATGTCTATAATGGCAAGAGTAGTGCCAAAATTTGTGGATACGGATCAATGCATTTTTGTGGAGGGGAGACAAACATTTGACAACATTAACAGAGCAATGATGATTCAGAGGGATACAGAATGTAAGAAAATATCACTATTGTTGGTGGGTTTTGATGCAGAGAAATCATTCAACAGAGTAAGCTGGGATTTGGAGCCATTTATATTCCTTGATAAAATTATAAGGTTGATTAGGAGGATATATTTGGGATTGGCTGCGAGGATTGGGGTGGGTGGGTTCCTCTCTAATGAGTTCTGTCTGAGTGCAGAAACCAGGCAGGGGTGTCCCCTTTCCCCTTTGTTATTTGCATTATATTTGGAACCACTGGCAAAGAAACTCAGGGATTCAGAAATTCAGGGATATAATTGTATCATGGTCAAGAAGGGCTGGCTTTATTTGCAGATGATATTATTTTATACCTGATGAAACCAGAAAAGGACATTTCAGTGTTGTGGAATATTTTGAGACAGTTTTATGTCTTTTTGGGATACAAAATTAATGAAGATAAAACAAAAGCAATAGCTGTAAACTATGTACCCACACACAAATTTGTTCAGCAATACCCATATTTATGGGGACATGATAAAATGAAGTACTTAGGAGTATGGATTAAAAAGGATTCTGTTGTGGTAGCTAAGGATATGTGGGAAGAGGCTAAACAAAAGATAATACAAAAACTGAGAAATTGGAAACACTGTTTTATGGATATGGATGGCAAGATACAAGCAGTCAAAATGCTTTTAGTCCCTTTAGCTTTATACACAGGTCAGACATATTTTTATCAACCAGAAGACTAGTTGTGAATATCAATTAATAAAGAGCTGATGGATTTTATCTGGGAGGAGAAGACAGCAAGAGTCAAGTAAAATCAGCTGATTCTTCCAATAGAACAAGGTGGTTTAGGATTGCCTTGAAAGGGTGTTTCACAGCAACACAGTTATGGCTCCTATACATAGAATAAGCAGAAAACTGTTATTCAAAGTGGAAACTGATTATGACGAAATGGGCGGAACTCAGGAGGCAAGTAGAGTCTGGGATTTTGGATGCAGATACTTAAGAAGATTAACAATTACCATGCAGAATATTATATTCATAAAGTAGCAGAAAGTATTCTAAGAACTAATCCAGCATGGGAATGAAGAAAAGAGATTCTGCCGATAGGGATGACTGCACTTAAAAGATACAGTCAATAAACAAGAAGGGACTGGAATTTACAGGAGAAATCTGGAACTAAGGTATGGGAGCAAATAACTAGAGAGGAAAAGGTAATAGAATGGGAAAAAGACAGGAATTTGTTTGGCCGGTAGGCTGGAGATTGCCTTCCCTGTCAAAGACTGATATCAGAATATAGGCAAAGAGCAAGAAATAGGGAGTCTTAAGTGAAAGACCAGCACTGGTAGAGTTTTTAGTAGAAAATAGAACATAAATTGCTGCTAAAAAAAGATAATTAGCAGAGCATATAAAATACTGCACGAGAACTACGAGGATCAATCAGATGAGGTTAGAAAGGATTGGGAAAAGAGATTGGATAAGCAATAGGGGGATATATGTCTTCAAAATATGCAACAAAGTCTAAAAGATTTAGGATAAGGATTTGCTTGGAAGTGCTTACATAGGTATTTTTATATCCCAAGTAGACTCCAAAGAATATTTTTGAGAGTGTAATGAGTTGGCATACTTTGGGAATTCCCTGCAGACTACTCTGTTAGAGATGCCTGATGAGCACATTGGTGTAACTGGGGAAATTATTTTACTGAGCTATGAAACAGAATCAGAATTGCCTAGAGATAGTAAGGCTGAGTCTAATTATAGTGGTTGCCAAAAAACAATTACTAGAAAATGGAAATGAAAGTCTAAACCAACTGTTCTAGGAGTAGCGAGTATAGTGGCAGAGATAAATGGATGAAAACGGGATCTTTAGAAAAAGGTAGGAGAAAATTGTATGGAAAAAATGGGAAATTTGGGAACGATACATGCAGAATAATGTTTTGTAGGAGGAATGAGGTTTAAAAGAAAGTAGGATTTGAATGAGCTATCTAATGTTTGACTGACAATGAATGGATAGATACGTTATGTATAATATTTGCAACTAAAATATTTCAGTATGGTTTGTTTTCGTTATATACATGCATGATTTCCTATGTCATAACTGATAATTTAATAAAGATGTTTCTTGTTCTAAAAAAACAAGAAATAGACTAGACTGGACAAAAATTATACATCACAGGAGCATGTGAACGTAACTGAAAGCTCTGACACACATTCATTAACTATTTCAGGTACTACATCAATAACTAAGATAAAGATACAGGATAATGAAGTAAAATGAGACTCTGGCACTTTCCACTTGTTTGCTAAATAGAGAGGAATTCAAGGAATGGATAATGGAAATTATCTGAGAGTTATTAAGGAAGACAGGAATTTCTTCAGAAAGGATAGCTAGTGAGAGGGATAAAATGAAATGGGGTTTAAAACTTGGTAAGAATACGACAGAAAGAGATACTGGAAAAAAAACTAATAGAAATAAAATGAGGAGCAACTGCCAAGTGGTAAAAGGATGGAGCAGTTGGATAATGTGCATAAGTTTAGAAAGGTTGCTGTTAAGTAACTTTTTTTTTTGATAACTCCAAAGCAGATGACCTTTAAGCACAATGACTTGGTCAACAGAAAGTAAAAAGGGCTGCTGCCAAACTTAATGAGTCTATAAAAAGGTGAAAACAGAGATCTTGTACAGGTTTAAAACTATTTCAGATTTTTAACACCATTATTAAATTATTGCTTAAGACACAGGCACTTATACATTAATAGAAAAGAAAACAAACCACATTAATATATTTCCATTTACATACATTAAACATCACAAATGTTTCTTTCTTTATAACTACCATCAGACCAACATTACATAAATCACTCAATGTCTGCCATTATTTAAGCCTTGCTCCTCTTCCTGAAAATTATCCTGTTTTTTTTTGTCCCCACCCTTTCCATTTATTTCTATGTAATGTGCTCCTTCCCTTTCTGAAAATCTATTTCAGTTCTTTTATTTATTTTACAGTATTATTCAATATTTCAAATATTTTCCATTTAGACTTTAAATAATATTTTCTAGTAACTGCTTTTTTGACAGCCAACAACATTAAATTTAGGAAGGCATTACTATATCTAGGCAATGCACAAAGTGTACAGAAAGTCTCAGTTCAAAAGAATCATTTCCTTGACATCCAAGACAGCTGTACACTTCAGCTCTCCCAATGTGAAAAAAGAAACTGAAAAACTGCAGCCAGAGATATTGTCAACTTGAGTAAAATTCAGTTACTGGCTAGAAAGTACACTGCATGGATGCCTGCAAAAAGATACTAAGAAAACCTGAAAGAAAATCAATTAGAAGAGGTAAAAGGAAAACACTTACTAGGAAGAATTATGCAGATGTACAGCAAAAAGCAGTTCAAGCTCCAGCTTTTGCTGCAAGACATGGCTTCCAGTAATCTAGAGGAAAAAAGTCACATGTGCTCAGAATTGATTAAATAAATGAAACACTGAATGAGTATATCAACTCAAATAATAAAAGGCTGAAAAATTGAAGAAGCTTTAAACAGATATTCAGATGAGCTGAAAAAACTGCAAAAATCAAAGGTCAAATTGAAAGAAAAGGCTGGCTGAGTATGATACTGCTCAAGAAGAGGTGTTTCAGAAAATGGTATAATTAGAGGAAAGAACACATAGGGAAAATCTGAGATGTTATTTTGCACCAGAGAAACTAGAACAAACAAGTGATTAATTTTATGAGGGCACAAATAAACAACTGGACTGATGTCCCACAGCAGAAACTGTTAAATGAAAGGGCACACAGTGTGTATCTCCAAATATGCACATGAGAAAGCAGCTAAGACCTTTATTAGTAAAAATGCAAACCTACCAGCAGAAAGAGTTGATCCTGACAAAACTGTGGCAAAAAGGCAAAGTATTAAAAGTTGCAGACAGTAGAGTATTTGTGCAAAATGATTATTCACTGTGCACCAGGCAGAACAGACAAATGTATTCCAGTAATCAGCAAATGTTAAGAGGCAGGTGTGAGATTCAAGCTGCTGTATCCAGCTATCTTCAGAATATTTTTCCTGGAGGATCCAAGTCATTTTTTGATGTGAAATAGGCTATGGAGAAAATGCAAGCATCTGCCCAATGAAAAATGAGTCATCAAGCAGAAGGGGACTCTGCTTCTCATTCTTCTGATAATAAAGCACACAGAGAGACTTGCCAGTAAAACCTTTTACACTGTTCCAAGGGAAAATGTTTGAGAGACAGAAAATGCACAGGAGTTGATGAGAAGTAGCAGGAGCACTATGGAATTGAATGAGAATCTGGAACTGGGGGATGGAGATGAACAGGAAGAAGACCAGCAGCATGGATATATTTAATAAATGTGACTGCAAAGCATCATTTGCACTTGTGAAATACAGCTGTATAAAAGTTTAAAGAATGGGCTTTTATTGTTGTTTGCCTCACTTCATATCATTAATGTTTGAAAAGATGCTGAGGGGAGGGGAGGAAGTAGGGAAAATAGGTAACGGTAAGTAAGGCAACTTCTTTTCTTAAAAGTATTTCTATGAAACTTTTTACAATATAAATTGCAAATTTTAGAGTAAAGTATTTTAGTTGATCTTGTATATACAGTAAATAGACGCTTTTTTTGCTTCCCCTTCTCTTTCTTCTTTTTTGGTATTAAGAAATGTACGCATTACAATGCAAAAAAAGAGAAGAAAAGCTAGACTAAAGCATGTTTAAGTGAAATTTTGGGTTGTTGGTGGGAGATGGAGTGTAAAAGTACACAAATCATAATATGTGTATACACACACACACACATATATATATATATATATATATATATATATATATATATATATATATATATATATATATATAGGTCCACTTTTAAATGCCGAAATGCTGAAATCTTGAATTTTACAAAAATGAACCTAAAACATCAATATTTCAGTATCTTGACATTTAAAAGTGGAGGGAAAAATAGACACCTAAAATAAAGTGTTTGCAGGGGGAAAGCCCCCCCTGCACCCCCCACACTCCCCTACTTAAATATATCAACTCCGAGATCACACTACAGTGAAGAGAACAGTAAGTGCAACAGGAGCATTACTGTTATCTTCATTGTAGTGCAATCTCTGAGTTGGTATATTTAAGTAGGGAGGGTGTGAGGGGAGCAGGGGGTCTTGCCCCCTGCAAACACTTTATTGTAATTCATTTGTGTGTGTGTGTTTTTTAACTTTTCAATGTCGAGATACTGAAATCTCAGTGTTTTGGGTTCGTTTTTGTAAAACCCAAGATTTTGTCATTTCGGCATTTAAAAGTGGACATATATATATATATATATATATATATATATATATATATATATACACAATTAATGTTCTGTTATTTTTAAATAGGTAAATGTCGGGATTAAAACCCTTAGCTTAATCTAATACTACATTTTAAGCGGAAACAAATAAATATAAGAGCACTGAATATAATGAAAAGTTTTTCTTAAGCAATAAATGTTTCAGCTTGTCTTTCGGGCTGCAAAAGATGAATATTTTTTTTCTTTTACTTTCCATAGAGGGAAGATGATAATAGGGAAATAAAGGACTGGTTTATTCAAGACTAAAAGTTAATGATTTCTAAAAGTATGCAAGTAGTTTTTACATTTGGGGAGGGGGAATAAAGATAAAAAAGAACATATGCCAGTTAGTGTAAGTAGAAGCACAGGCAATTAAATGCATCTTAGCATGTATAACCTCAATTTCAGGTTAACTAGGGCCTGTATTAACATATAGCTATTTGACACAAATGTTTCTATTAGGAGGGTTAAACTTCATTATTTGAAGATGTATATAATCATGCATGTTGTATTAAGTTAATAGGCTGTAGGGGTGTTCTGGGGTGTGTGTTTTTAGTGTTTTTATCAAAACAAATAAATCTTGTAAAATGTGATATAGGTTCCAATATTGATGATAAGAAAAAACTTTAAATGATTAAGCTGACAAACATTACTGAGTGCATGTATCACAAAACACAAAAGCTGGAATTAGACAGTTAAAAAACCTACCATATATAATAGATGGGAATAATGACATCTTTCTGTAATGGCAGCACTTCCCATATTATCTTGGAATGTAAATGGTCTTAAAAATGTAGAGAAAAAGGAAAGAATACGTAATTAATTAAGAAATGCAGAGTGCAAATAGCAATGCTACCAGGAGACACATTTGGAAAGAAATGAGTATGTGAATTTGATAAAGGATTTCAGGATAGATCTTCAGCAGAATACCGGGGGCAAAGGAAAATAGTAATATATATATATATATATATATATATATATATATATATATATATATATATATATATATATAGTAATTGCTAAAGGAGCTCCAGTAGTGATAGGGAAGAAAAAATGACAATAATGGCAGATTTATATTAGTAAAGGCTACTGACAAGGGATGAGGATTACACTTTTGTGTAGTTATATTCTACACAAAATTGCTGTTTTGGAGTTTAAAACATTTGGAGAAAATGATTAGCTTTCAGCAGGGAATAATACCTATATATGTGGACTGGAATTTGATTTCCAACAAAGAGGATGTATCAGGGGCTAGGAGGGAAAATATAACAAAAGATGGTAGATTTCTGAAGAAATTTATGAAAATGTATTGTATGAAAGATGTAAATTCAGTAGCAGGAACTCAGAGATATTTTACATGTTATTTCCAAGGTACAATAGATGAGCTAGACTTGATAGAAATTATATTTCACAGGAACATGTCTATTTAATTGAAATCTTTGATGTACATCTGATAACTATTTCAGATCATGTACCAATAATTGCCAAGATAAAAAATTCTGAGTAGTAAAGTACAGATGAGACACTGGCACTTCCCCACCTACCTGTTAAAAAGAGGGGAGTTTAAGGAATGGGTATAGGAAATCATCCGTGAGTTATTAGGGAAGATAGAAAGTACTCCAGAAGTTATAGCTAGTGAGTTGGATAAAATGAAAGTGGAGGTTAAAAATAGGGTAGCAATAAAAGTAAGCAATATGGTGAAGAAGTAATAAGAATTATTTAGAGGGGCTGACAAAGATTAAGGTATTACAAAATAGGTAGAGTCTCACAGAACAAGAGGAGGAGCAATTGCAGAGTGCTAAAGACAAAATAATGGAATAGCTGGATAATATGTATGACTTTATAAAGATTGCTGTTAAGCAACTGTTCTTTGATAATAACTCCAGAGTACAAAATGTTTGTACAACTCAGGAAAAAGAAAGTAGAAAGGGTTTTGCCAAACTTAGGGAGCCTATAACAAGGACAAATAACCAGAGATCCTAAGAGCTATTAGAGATATTTTGGAAAATTTGAAGAGTCAAGTAGAATAAGTTGATCCTCTGAATAGAATAAGGAGGTGTAGGATTATTTGATTTGAATGGATATTTTATAGTTACACAGTTAAGGCTCTTATACATAACATAAGCAGAAAACCACAATTCAAAATGGAGACGGATGATGATGAAATAGAGAGGTAATTCAAAAAATAAGAAAATAATGGGATTTTGGACACCGATCCTAAAGGAGGATAGCAAAAGTCATGCAGAATATCATAATCATAAAGTAACAGAAAGTATACTAAGAGCTAAGTCAACACAGGGTTGGAGAAAGGAGATTCTTCAAATAGGAATGTCTGCAATTAGGGATACAGAGAATAGATAAAAGTGGGCTGGAATTTTCTGAAGGAAGCTGGCAAAGAAACCAAGGTATTGGGAACCAATAATTAGAGAAAAAAGGTAATAAACTAGGAAAAGGCCAAGAAGACATTTGGATTGCAGGCTAGTGATTGCCTTCCATATCAGGGATTGATATTAAAGTACAGACAAAGAGAAAATGATAGGGAATCCTAAATAAAGACCTGTACTGGTTGAGTGTTTAATTGAATCTAGATCAGAATATTCTGTTATAAAGTGATAATTAGTAGGGCATATAAAATATTGCACAGTAACTATAGCAATCAATCAGAAGAGATCAGAAAAGATGGGGTAAAAAGATTAGATCTGAAATTTACAATGAAATCATGGGAGGACATATGTATGGCTTCCAAATATGTAGCAAAGTCTAGAAGATTTAGGACTTTTGCTGGAATTGTTTGAATTGATAGTTTTACACCCCATACAGACTCCAACAATTTTTTTCTCAGGTAGATTGCAAATGTTGGAGGTGTGATGGGGAAGAAAGAGTTAACCAGAAACATATGCTTGGGAGTATAATGAGCTGGCAGACTTTAAAAATTCCCAACAAAGTCCGCTAATGGGAAAATTGGGTAAGCAAATGAGTGTAACTAAGCAAATTATTTTTTGAGCTGGGATACGGGATCTGAATTGCCTAGACATATTAAGGACTTGTTAAGTTTAATTCTGGTGGCTGCCCAAAAAAAAAATACTAGAAAATGGAAATCTAAATCTAAATCAGCTATACGTGAATTAGTGAATATTGTAACAGAGATAAAAGAACAAGAGATGGAATCTTTAGAAAAGGGTAGCAGTAAATTACATAGAGAAAAAATGGAAATTGTGGGAACAACACATGCAGAAAAATGTTTTGAATGACAAATGAAGTTTAAGAGAAGGAAACAAATGAATAATTTTATGTAAGCTGCATTGATTTTAGGATATAACAATATATGTCATGTATAATGTTTGTAAATGTAAATTTGTTATTATGGTTTAATTAGTTTTATATAAATGCAAGTTTGCCTAAGTCATAATTCAATAAAGGTATTTGAGAAAACCATTCTTTTTTTATTTACATCCATTTGCTCACCCAATATTTCTGACAGAGTAGTCTGTATGGAATTTATTAAATCTGCCAACTAATTACACTCCCAAAACATATGTTTCCAGTTACCATTTCCTTCCCATCACACTTCCAACATTTGCTATCTACCTAAGGCAAACTTCACTGTAGTCTTCTTGGAGTATAAAAATACCTATGCAAGCACTTCTAAGCAAAAATCCTAATTTTTCTGGACTCTCTTGCATGCTTAGGAGCATGCATATGTCCTCCCATTGTTCCCTTGTATATTGCTTTTCCAATCTCTTCTCCCACTCTTTTCTAACCTCTTCTGATTGATTCTTTTAGTTATTGTGTGATATTTTGTATGCCCTTCTAATTATCCCTTTTCTAACAGCAGCTTCTGTTCCACATTCATCTATAAATTCTACCAGAGCAGGTCTTTTACTTAGGATTTCCCTGCCCCTTTGCCTATACTCTGATATCAATCTCTGGTAGGGAAGGCAGTCTCTAGCCTGCAGTCCAAACATGTTCTTGGCTCCCAATACCTTGGTTCCTTTGCCAGTTTTCTCCAATATATTTCAGTTCCCTCTTGACTATTTTCTGTACCCCTGCTTGCAGTCAACCATATTGGCAAAATCTCCTTTCTTCATTCTTGTGTTGGCTTAGTTCAAGGACTATTTTCTGCTACGTTATAAATATAATATTTTCTATGGTTGTTATTATTCTCCTTGAGGATCTACCTCCAAACTCTCACACTCTCTTTATTTATTCAGCTTTTCCCTGCTTCAGCATCATCTCTTCCCACTTTGAATTATAACATTCTGCTGATGTTACATATATGAGTCTTAACTGTGTAGCTCAAAAATATCCATTTAAATCAGGTAATCCTAAACCACCTGATACTATTGGAATGATCAACTTATCTCACTTAACTCTTGCCCTCTTCCCCGCCTAAATAAATTCCTTCAACTCTTTTTAACTATTGTCCTTGGATTCTCCCCTGGTTAATGAAATATGCCCGACCTGGATATAAAACTGAAGGGACAAAAAACAGTTTCACTGCTTGTATCTCACCATCCATAGCGATAAATAAGAGCTTCAAGTTTCTTAGTTTTCTATTATCCTTTGTTTAGTCTCTTCCCTCACATCCTTAGCTGTCATAACAATAGCCTTTTTAACCCATACATCTAAATACTTCATCTTACCATGTCTCCATAAATATTGCTGAACCAATTCATGTGTGGATACATAATTTATGGCTATAGCCTTTGTTTTATCTTCATTAATTTTAGATCCCAAAAAGACATTTCTTTGCTTTATACAACTTTTCATAAAATGTCTGATATATCTCTAATAGTTCTGTAGAATCTCTGGTTATTTTTCTTGTTTTATAGACTCCTTATGTTTGGCAACAACCCTATCTACTTTCTGTTGCCTAAGTCATTGTGGTAAAAGTTTTTGTGTTTTGGAGAGGTTATCAAAACTAGTTGCTTAAGAGCAATCTTTTAAACTCATGCACATTTTCAAATACTCTGTTATTTTCTCTTTAGCACTCTGCAGTTGAACTTCTACTTACTTTGTGAGATTCCCTTTATTCTGTAATACATTAACCTCTGTTATCCGTCTAAGTAATTCCAATTACTTGTTAACAATTTTATCTTTCTCTTTTATCTCTACTCTATTTTAAACCCCATTTTCATTTTATCCAACTCACTGTACTTCTGCAGAAATTTCTATCCTCCCCAATAACTCTTGAATAATTTCTACTACCCATTCCTTAAATTATTCTTTTTTTAATAGGTAGGTGGAAATGCACCAGGATCTCATTTTTACTGCACTTTTATCATACTTTTTCTTGGTGCATAATGTGAAATAGTTATTGAGTGTATGTTGAAACTTTCAATTAAATGCACATATTCCTGTGAAATATATTTTTATCTAGTCTAGCCCAGTTACTGAATGTTCAGGAATAATATGTAAATTCTGAGTTCCTACTACTGAAAACACATACTCCATACTAAATATTTTCATAAAGTTCTTCAGAAATGTACCCTCTTTTGTTATATTTTCCTTCTAAGTCCTCTGGTATGCCATCACTATTGCAAATTAAGTTCCAGTCTTCTATCACTATTGGAACAATTCTTCAGTCAGCGTTATTGCTCCTCATTTCCTTTGTCCCTGATATTTTTATGAAAATCCATCCTGAAATCCTTTCTTTGTCAAATTCACATGCCCATTTGTTTCCACATGTGCCTCCTGCAGAATTGCTATTTGCACTTTGCATTTCGTAATATAATTCAATATTCTTTCCTTTTTGTCTATACCTGTTAAGACCATTTATGTTCCAAGATAATATGGATAGCACAGCCATTATGATACAAAGCTACTGTTTCTACTTATTATACATGACAGTTGCATGTGTATTTCCAACATTTGTCTTACATGTTCGCACTAATGTTTGGCAGGCTGATCATTTATACAGTTGTTTCTTCTCATCTCCATTTGAACCTATGTCACATTTTTCAAGATGTTTTGTTTTAATGAAAACCCTCAAACAAAAAAAACTAAAGACATTTTCAGAATACCCCTATCCTCTGTTAACTTAGAACAAACACATAAATCCATGTACACTTCAAGAAATGAAGTTTAATCCTCTAGATTGGAAAAAGTGCCCCAAATCAATAGCTGTACCCCAAACATTACCTAACCTAAAATTAAGGCTATCCATACTAAAGCCAACTTTACAGCTATGCTCTCACATACACTGAATGCAGTCTGTTCTCTTCTTATCTATGTTCCCCTCCCAGAGATGAAAAACAACGTGCATGCCTTCAGAAAACTTTTAGCCTTAAGTAAAATGTGTTGGCTATCTTTAAATAAAACAAAATTGCACACTGTTCAATTAAATGCATTAAAGGATTAAGGCTACCAGGGTGGCTGCTATCCTTTATTTACATCCCATAATTTCAAACTTTGTTTTTCACTGAACTGCTGGCCATTGTACCTTTAAAATGTTCATTTCTTTTAGCAAAGAATGGTCAGAAACTACAGTTGTGTAAGTTTAACAACACAGCAGCAAATGTTAGAATGATAACTCCTGCAGTAGCCTTAGCTATATTGGTTATATCCTGTGAAGGATACAACAGCCAGACAGATTCCAAAGTTTCTGGGCACATCACATGTTCAGCTTGTTAGGTAGCTCGAGCTGAGCTAAGTTAAAGGTTTGGGCACAAAGCCCTTCAGAGCTTTCTTGCCAGCAGAGATAGGGAGGCTGAGCCCCAAAAGGACAATGCTAGGAATAACAAAAAATAAATGTCTACACCCAGGCATAAAAAGCACACCAAAAACAAAGAAGATGGAGGAATGGAGCAGCTATTGCTGCAGTGATCATTCAAACATCTATGCTGTGGTAAGTTCAACTTACACAATTGGACTATGTTCATCATATTGATCACTGCTGCAGCAGCCTTAGCTATATGGGTAGATTACCATAGCTAACTACTTTTGGGAGATGGAAGGAGAAGAGTCCAGGAGCCCCTGGATAATGGTCCTAGCAAAGCTTGATCTGGACCTAGAGAAGGAATCGAGCTTACAATGCTTTGTAAAAGTATGTGCAAAGGACAAGTAGCAGCTTCTAGTATACTTCTAGAATCCAACCCTTTCTAAAAATCCATAGATGAAGCCAATGCCCCAGTTAAATGTGTCTTACCCCTGCCTGGAATAGATTTGTTATGGTGAGTGTAATAAAAGGTAACAGCCTTAGACAACCATTTGTATTACTTCTGGAAGCCTGTATGCTGAGGTGCCAGAGTGTTCAGTATGCTTTTTATTAAACTTTTTTACTATGGCTGGTTGTGGATCTTTTCATCTTTTCCTGCTGTGAGTTATTTAACCATTTGGAAATAGTCTGTTTTGACACAGCCTGTCCCTTCTTCTTATCTTCACAAGAAATGAACAATTGATCTGAAAATCTGAAAGATTTAGTTCTGTCAGAATGATATCTGAGGTGACTGTAGACATCCAAGTTATGGAGTATCATTTCTCCCTCATTTTTAAGTTCAGGGAATAAAATGGGGAGATGGATATTTATACTTAAAGTAAACTCAAATCCCACGTTAGGCGTAAAAGAAGGATGGGTTCTCAAAGAAACCCTGTCACTATGGAAAATGAAATAGGGTTGACTCACCATAAGCGCTTACAACTCAGATACCCTTCTTGCAGAGGTCAGAGCAATCAGTAAAACTGTTTTCAATGTTAATAACCTCAAGTCAGCCAGACTACCTGTTTCCAATGCAGAAAATGATAGCTTCCCTAATACAAAACTAAGATCCCAAGGAGGTGCAACCAGTTTTCCTGGAGGCCTCTTATACAAAGCCCCTTTCAAAAACATTTTCACATGAGACTACATTGAAGAGGAGGATTCATGGGCAGACATGTTGAAATGGATGCTAAATGAACCTTGATAAAGGAATAAGAAAGGCCATAGGACAGTACCTCACACAAATATTGTAAAGCCAGAGAACAACTAGTCCTGAATAGTTCCTGGTTATGTTGTTAGCACCAACTTGAAAACCTTTTCCATTTGCTAATATATGATTTTCTAGTAGCAGGCTTTCTTGCCTCCATTAGTAACAGCTGCATGTCCTCATTAAACAGTTGCCTAAAAAGAATTAAGACCCTATCATCCAAACTGTCTGTTGAAGATGATTGATGTTGGGGTGCATTAAACACCCCTGTTCTTGTGTGAGTAGATCCAGTCTGTGAGGAAGCTTGTGGTAATTGCCCCTGGCCATTTCCAAAAGAAGGGAGAATCACAGTTGCCTGGGCCAGAAGGGAGTCACTACAATGATCTTGAAGAATTCCTTCTGAATCTTCAGAAGTACCCAGTCGTCTGGACTGTCTTGCATAGAGTCCTGGAACAGAATCTTGCCAGTTGACTGCTCATACAGGATGCAAAGAGGTCTACTTCCGGAACTCTCCAATGATGGAACAAATCTCCTAGAAGACCCCATAATCTAGTTTTCATTCATGAGTGTCTTCCCTAGTTCTTCTCAGCTTGTCTGCCACTCAATTTTGCTCTGACAGAATGTAGGATGCCTACAGGGTAAGATTGTGCTGTAAAGCTATATCCCAAGCTAACATGACTAGTCTGCAAAGGGGGTATGGACGGATTCACCCTTGCTTGTTGATATATCACATGACTGAGGTGTCTGTAACCACTTCAAGAGGTCCCAGGGACTAATAGTGGTTCAGATAGCTGAGTGCCTTAATCAAGGCAAGTATCTCCTTGATATTTATGCGATTGCATCTGTCCTTGATAATTCACACCTCATGTATTTTTATCCCTCCTAAAATTGCTCCCCAAGCAATGTCCCAAGTATCTGTGGTGACTGGCTGCTTTGGAGCAGGGAGAAGGGGAGACCTGGATTTAAGAATATCTGTTTTCTCCAGCAAAATACTTTTTTGACAAACCATAGCACTGGGATTTGAAAGGATAATGGGTTTTGATGCTGGAACCAAAGACATTTCAGATTCCACTATATCTTTCTCATGTGAAGTCTTGTTGGGAGTATCATGAGAATCAGAGATGCCATGAGACCCAAAATCCTGAGGTATTCCCTTGAAGTTACCAAATTTTGAGTGAAAAACCTAAGGAATAGGTCTAAATAATAATCTACTTTTTTCCCTGTGGAAAAAAGCTCTTTGAACTGAGGCATCTAGTTGACATCCCAGAAACACAATCCTGTAAGAGGGAGTCAAGAAAGAATTTTGAATGTTCTTTTGGAATCCCAGCTTGTGTAATAGATCTCTCACCTGAGAGAGATTCCTAATGCTTTGAAAAAGACTCTGTAAACATAAACAAGTCATCTAATTATGGAACAAAAGTGGATACCCTGTAGCCTGTAAAGAGCTATAACTGGAGCTATACACCTCATGAACACTGTTGGTGCAGTGGATGGTACAAAGGAAAAGGTAAATAACTGATAATGTGATCCAGACACACAAAACCTTAAAAAAAATCTGAAGTCTGGATATCTAGGGATGTGATGATAAGCATCTGTTAAGTCTAGTTTTACCAGGAAACTTGAAAGAGGAAACATAGGCAACAGGTTGGGAAGTGACAGCATTTTGAATTTGGCACTATCACAAACAGATTTAGGAAAGAAAGATGCAGAACTGGTCTCCAAGCATTTTCTTTCTTTGGCAATAGGAACATCCTCAAATAAAAACCCCACCTGGTAAGGAGGAACTGGTTCTATCACGCCATGGGATGGCATATGATGAGGAACAGGTGGAAACAAAAGAGTCTAATTTGGAGGATGAGTAATGTCCCTGCGGTCGAGTGGCCTCTGAAAGACATGCGTGAATGGGCGTGCCTTCGCTGAAGGTTGGGCATCAGGCTGGCAACTCGGCACCATAAAAATCTACTGCCAATCATTAGCAGACCAGAGTTCTGCTGTGGCGACCCCTAACCGGGAAAAGCCAAAAAGACAAACAAGACAAACAGTAATGACCCACTAGAAAGGTGAAATTTCCTTGCACTTCCATCTTTAACATGGAGAAATGATTTTCCAAACCTGTTTGCCTGAAACAATCTGCTTCCAAAGAGAAAAATGGAGATTCAGACTTTCTGGAAGAAAAACGGGGCTAGAGTGGGAAAGGGTCACAAAGTCTCTTGAACAGTCATTTAGACTTACTGATCTGTCCTTATTTTAGGAAGGTTCAAGACTACTTTCTGGAACTCCTTGCCATCTATTTACCTGACTTTTGTTGAGACTGTTTATTCTGTTTTTTGTTGTTGTTGTTGTTGTTGGGTTTTTTTTTTTGTTTTTGTTTTAGCTGAAATTGGATGAGGACATGGAAGATCCCTTGGACAATTTGGAAAAGGAGGGCTGAAAAATCTTAGAGGTTCCCTGGATCAGTTTTCCCCTTTCATCATGCTTTTTATCATGTCTACAGCAGAGGGGCCAAATACTAAATCTCTATCCAAGGGAGAATTTAAAATCTCACTTTTAACATCATATGGGAAATTCTGAGAGTGCAGCCATGCAAACCTCCTTCAAACTGCATCTGTGACCATAGCCCTAGAAGAAGTATCAACATAGTCATACACACACTGCAAACAATCAATAAGTAGTGACATGTGCAACAGAAGAAACTAAGCTATTTAAAGCAGATTTTTTTTCTCACAAGAAAAAATTGTGGATACTTCCCCAATTTATCAGAAAAATTCTTTAACATGAATCTGACAATTCAAAATTCTGAAAATAAAAGTTGCAGAAGTATATATTTTCCCCATACAGGGTCCAGAGCTCAATAATTTCTTCATCCTTATCAGAAAGAGTAGGACAGGAATTAAAGAAGTGCTTATCATCAGTGGGATTAACTAAAGCTGCCAATTCAGGCTTGGGAATAGTGTTTAAAAATGTTAAAAGTATACATTTTCCCCATACCTATTAACAATTTCCATATCCTCCTTATCAGAAAGAGTAGAATAGGAATTAAATAGGTGCTTAGTGGTGGTGAGATCAGCTAAAGCTGATGGGTCAGGTTTGGGAATAGTTGTGACACCCGTGCCCTGGACCAGCAATCAAGGAGCCTCAATCCTCACAACTAACACCAGTGAGGGGTGTCTCATATAGGAGGAAAGGATACAAATACACATAGTAAAGTGCAATTTCCCTTAAGAGCACACAGAGATCACAGTCAGTCCGGGGCTGGTCGCTTCCTTGCTCTCCAGGTTCCCAATAAGACTCCTCACTGGTACAGCTACAAGGTCCAGATCTCAGCCAGCTGGGTAAGCTAAAACCTTCAGCATCCTCTCTGTCCAACCAGTGCTTTGTGTCCCTGCCCAAGTAGCTGACACATACACACTTTGAGATAAGAATTTATGCAACCACACAGACACTCCTGGGAAAGGCTGGCACAGGTTATCCAGCTGTGCCCCTTTTACCTAGACTATATGGTAGAAATCGCTGCCACCACCCAGCTAATATTTATCAGCTACTAAAAGGCCCTTATGAAAGGGTGTCCAATTATTACTGTGCAATATTATTATCCAAATGGGTAAGTGCGACTGAACAGTCAAGGCTTATTTGGAGTGACTTGGACAGTAATCACTATAATATGCAATGTACACTAGAGCTTAAATTATCTCTACACAAAACAGCCACAGTTGAAAGGTTTTAAAAATATTTAATAACAAATAGACAAAACACAAGACAATACTTTTTACTACACAGTGCTAGTCAAGAGTTCAGAGATCACAGAGAAATTCTTAAAATAAGTCAGTAATACAGTTCTGACATCACAGAAAAACACTTAGTCTAATCTTTCTAGTTTCTACCTATTTCTAAGAGAAAACTCAAGTCTAAGATAAACTTACATATAGAGCAAGACAGTGCTGGTCAGTTGGATGGTCAAGATAAAAATGCTTAATGCTCTCTGATTCTCTTTGCTTTTAAAATCATATTCCTGGTTCACATTATATCATTCTTCAGACTTCCCAGGGTTCCCAGGCTAAGTGAAACTACATTTACATTCTTAACATCTTCTTTTGTTATCTTGCAGCTGGTCAGGAAGCAGAGCAATAAAAATACATTTGCATGTTTAAATCTAGCAATTTAACTATTGGTTAAAACAATAGAAATAATGTCTTCATTTAGACATTTCGGCACCGTGTTTAGATCAAATGATCACAGCATGCTTTACTTGGTCAGCTTTCTGCCAGCAGAGTGCACTGTTGTTACACTTTTTTCCAGTTCCACATGTAATACTATTTTTACCATTTAAGACAACAAGCCTGTGGTTTACATTAGTATTTACAGATGACAGAATTATCTCCAAAATTCTATCTGGCTAGGCTGGCAGCCTTCATCTATCTTCACCCAGTCTTCACATATCTCCCCCCTGGAAAACTCAAGCTAGTTTTTCAAGTGACCCTTGAGAAACGCTGCTTGAGGGAGTTAGGTCTATCTGAATATACCTTACCCCATTCTTTGTCTTGAGAGCCCATCTGTATAGGCATTGCTAATCCCACTGCAGTGCTGCATAGACATATCATATGCTTGCAACCCCAGGCTCCATCTTAGCAACTTGGCATTTTGCTGGCTGGCTCTGTTTAACCATGTTAGGGGGTTGTGATCTGTCATAACAGTGAATTTTCTTCCATACAGATAAGGCTGAAGTTTTTGCAGTGCCCACACTATGTCTAGACATTGCTTTTCTACAGCTGCATAGCATTTCTCCATGGGTTGGAGCCTATGACTAAGATAAACCACTGGGTGCTCTTCCCCCACTGAAGAAATCTGGCTAAGTACAACTCCCACTCCATGGTATGAAGCATCCACCAGCACAACAAATTATTTGCTATAATCTGGACTGGCTAACACAGGGGGTCCTCCCAAAGCTTCTTTAAGCTTCTGAAATGACTGCTTACATGTTGGGGTCCACACTACCTTATCTGGACTGTTCTTCCTTGTCAGGTCTGTGAGGGGAGCAGCTATAGTAGTATAACTGGGGATGAACTTTCTGTAGTACCCTGCTGTCCCTAAAAATGCCCTCACCTGCTTTTTAGTAACAGGTGCAGGCCATGCCTGAATGACTTCCACTTTGGCAGATTCTGGCTTTATCTTACCACTCCCCACTCTATGTCCTAGGTAGGAGACCTCTGCCATACCCACCTGACATTTGCTCGGCTTAATGGTCAACCCTGCCCTCTGTAGTCTGCCCAGCACCTCCCTTACATGCTGAAGGTGCTCTGGCCAGGAATGGATGTAGATGGAAATATCATCTAGGTAAGCAAGGGCAAACCCTCCTGCTCCTGTTAGGATATGATCTACCAGCCTCTGGAAAGTTGCTGGGGCATTCTTCATCCCAAAGGGCATCTTTGTGAACTCAAACAAGCCAAAAGGAGTCACAAAGGCTGACTTATCTCTAGCATTGGGAGTCAAGGGCACCTGCCAGTAGCCCTTGTTAAGATCAATGGTTGTAAGATACGTAGCCCCACCCAGCTGCTCTAGGGCCTCATCTGTCCTAGGCATGGGGTAAGCATCTGACTCTGTGTGACTATTTAATTTCCTGTAGTCCACACAGAACCTGGTTCTGCTATCCTTCTTTGGCACCAGCACCACTGAGGAGGCCCAGGGACTGTTGGACTCTTGAATCACCCCTAGTTCCAAGATCTCCTGTACCTCCTCCATCAGAGTCTGTTTGACTCTCTCAGGCACTCTATAAGAGGCCTGCCTAATAGGCCTTTAGGGTCCTGTATCCACCTGGTGCTGCCCCAGGTGGGTGCACCCTGGATTCCCAGTGGAAATGTCCCCAGATTCCTGCAACACTGCTGGGATTTCTCGGACCTGGGTAGGCGATAGCTGCTGGGACATTGCTACCCTTTCCACTGAGGTGTCAGCCCAAGCCTCACTGAGGAGATCAGTCACCAGATCTCCCTCAGACTCCTCCTGCAATCCACTGCAAATGCTCAGCACAAGGGCCTCCCTATCATGGTAAGGTTTCATCATGTTTATATTTTACAATCTGTGTCCCTGCCTTCTGTCTAGCAGTTCCACCATGTAATTAAAATCACTTACCTTTCTTACCACCTTGTAGGGTCCCTCCCAAGCTGCTTGCAGCTTGTTGTGTCTGACAGGAATGAGAACCATTACCTGCAGCCCCACAGTATACTTTCTAGGTTGAGCAATCCTGTCATACCATACCTTTTTCTGTTGTTGGGCTTCTGTCAGGTTCTCCTGGGCCAAGCCCATGAGTTCCCTCAGCCTTGTCCTGAGGTTTAGGATGTATGCCACAACAGACTCCTTGTGAGACTTGCACTCACCTTCCCACTCATCTCAAATTAAATCTAGAGGTCCCCTCATCCTATGCCCATACAGCAACTCAAAGGGTGAAAAACCTGTGGATTCCTGGGGAGCCTCTCTGTAAGCAAACAACAGATGGGGCAAATATTTGTCCCACTCCCTCTTAAACTGATCTGCAAATGCCCTTAGCATGGACTTGATTGTAGAGTTTAACCTCTCAACAAGACCACTAGTCTGAGGATGGTAAGGGTGGTCTTCATGTGCTTCACCCCACAGGACTTCCACAGACAAGCCAGCAAGTCTGATATGAAATTGGCACCTCTGTCAGTCAGTATTTCTTTTGGGAAACCTACCCTGCTGAAAATCTCTAACAAAGCATTTGCCACCTTCTCTGCCTCAATGGAGGACAAAGCCACTGCCTCGGGGTATCGTGTAGCATAATCCACTACCATTAGGATATACCTTTTCCCTGTGGAACTTGGGGTACTCAGAGGACCCACAATATCCATAGCTACCCTCTGAAATGGTTCCTCAATCACAGGCAAAGGCATCAAAGGAGATCTCACCTTGTCTCCTGCCTTGCCTACCTTTTGGCACTGCCAACAGGTCCTGCATTACCCTGTTACATCTCTGGAAATTCCAGGCCAATAGGAGTTCTGCATAATATGCCTCTTTGTATGTTTTATGCCCATATGACCTGCAAAGGGAATATCATGGGCTATGGCTAGAAGCGCCAGTCAATAGGCTCTAGACACTACCAACTGCTGTACTCTCTCATCTTCTAGCCCTCCCTCAGGGGTCCACTCTCTGTATAGTAACCCTTTGTCCCAGTATGCAGATTCCACTTTTCCATGAGAATCAGGTGCCTCCCTAGCTACCTGTCTCAGGCCTTGCAATGTAGGGTCTGAGAGCTGAGCCTATCTCAACTCTCTCCTTGTAACAGTTCCCAGCTCCCCTGACTGTGGTGCCTCACTGTCAGCCTGGGTACTCCTACTCACCTCTACCTTTGCAATCATTCTGTCCAAGCAACCATCAGTACCCCCAAGCAGCTGTGGCTCACCTTCAGTCTCACTGCTACAGGGTAGCTCCCTCCCTGAAGTAACCATCTCACCAGTCCTGGCTGCAAGTATGCAGTCTGTCTGGGTCTCCCCCAGGCTACCAGACTTACCTGCTTGTCTCCAAGCCTGACTGCGTGTAACTGCACAAGCACAGGGTACTGCACTATCAAAATCATTCCCTATCAGGACATCTGCAGGTATATCCTCACACACCTACTTGCTGGCTTTCTTTTCCACCCTCCCAGTTAAGGTGAACCCTAGCCAAAGGTATTTGGAATGGGATCCATCCTAAAGCCCTGACTGTAGTAGACTGCCCAGGCAAGTAGTGCTCCTCTGTAACCATTGCAGACTTTACAATGGTTATATCAGAGGCTGTGTCTCTCTTGGCAATGTCCTCTTTGCCATTCACTACAATAGGATATAACCTCTGGTGGTAGTTTGGTATCCTTGTTGTCCCAAGACAACCTACTATTGGCATTTTGTCTTTCCCACTTACTGGCTCCCTCACCTTTTGTTCCCCACCTTGCCTCCATGTATGCCACATGGCCCTACTGGTTGCATTCAAAACATTTAACCCTAGCTCCTGGACGTGTACCTGGACTAGTGGCTTCCCCTGCTACTGGCAGATTCTGTTGGGGCAGACTGTGCTGCCCACCATGGGTTCCTTTAGACCAATGAGCAGTACTGGGGGTCCCTTTCCTGTGTGGGGCTACCCTGATTGCCAGTATAGGTCTCCCTTTTTCCCCTAACTCATCTGAAGTAGCACATTGTCTATCAGCTAACCAGATCCTCATGTCTTCAGGCAAAGTGCTAAGGGCTTGTTCCCTCACCAAAAGGTTTGCCAGCCCTTCAAAAGTAGTTACCTGACATCCACTCACCCACCTATGGAAGTCAGTGCTCAGTTCATAAACATATTCACACACACTTTCATCTGTCTTACATCTATGCTCACAAAACTTTTTCCTATACATTTCAGGTGTTAGCTTAAACAATTCTAGCAAGCGATTTTTAACAGCAGTATAATCAAAACATGCAGTGTCAGACATTTTTGACAAAACACTTACAGCTTTACCATGGAGTAAGGGGGTCAGGAACTGTACCCAGAGCCTTTGGTCAACACTATACTGTTTTGCATACCCTCTCAAACATATGAATGAAACTATCAAAAGTATCCCCCTCTTTAAACTGAGGAAGAAATTTACTGACCTTTTGTGCTTCTTGGGTTCAGTTACTCCATTCCCCATTACCTCCATGACTCTGGTGAAGAGTCAGCATTTCCCTCTCATGCCTCCTCTGCCTCTTCTTTTCCTCAGCTTCTATCTCCAAACGCCTGGCCTTCAACTCAAGTCTCTCTAGCTCCAGATGGATTTTTAAGTCCTCTGCAGAAAGGTTGAGCTGTCCATTCTCCAAGGGTATTATATCTCCACTGCCAGAATGATTGCCCTCCTGGTTGCTGTTTTCTGATGCAGCTGTAACAAAGGCTGCAATCAGGTCTGCCTTATTCAGGTTTCCATGCACCAGTCCCCTAGCCTGGCACATCTCCGCCAGCTGGCTCCTTGTCAGCTTTCCATACTCCTGTGCTGACATGCTGCCTGCTCACCCTGACTAACTAAGCTAACAAAAGAAACAAAACAATTGTGATCTGAACTATGAGTATTCACTGCATGGCTGATTTAGAGTACAAAACACCTTCAAAGCTCATTGTACACAAGCTACAGGAATTCACTCTACCCACACCACTACAAGCCAATTAGTATTTGCCAATCAATTAATATGTGGTGCGGATATCCCACCGCTGCCAAACAATTAATAAGTGATGCCCGTGCCCTGGCCCAGCAATCAAGGAGCCTCAATCCTCACCACTAACACCAGTCAGGAGCATCTCATATAGGAGGAAAGGATAACAAATACACACAGTAAGGTGCAATTTCCCTTAACAGCACACAGAGATCACAGTCAGTCCAGGGCTGGTTGCTCCCTTGCTCTCCAGGTCCCCAATAGGAATCCCCACTGGCACAGCTACAGGGTCCAGATCTCAACCAGCTGGGTAAGCTAAAACCTCCAGCACCCTCTCTGTCCAACCAGTGCTTCATGTCCCTGCCCAAGTAGCTGACACATACACACTTTGAGATAAGAGTTTATACAACCACACAGACACTCCTGGGGAAGGCTGGCACAGGTTCTCCAGCTGTGCCCTTTTACCCAGACTATACGGTAGAAATCACTGCCACCACCCAGATAATATTTATCAGCTACTAAAAGACCCTTATGAAAGGGTGTCCAATTATTACTGTGCAATATTATTATCCAAATGGGTAAGTGCGACTGAACAGTCAAGGCTTATTTGGAGTGACTTGGACAGTAATCACTATAAATATGCAATGTACTCTAGAGCTTAAATTATCTCTACACAAAACAGCCACAGTTGAAAGGTTTTAAAAATATTTAATAACAAATAGTCAAAACACAAGACAATACTTTTTACTACACAGTGCTAGTCAAGAGTTCAGAGATCACAGAGAAATACTTAAAATAATTCAGTAGTACAGTTCTGACATCACAGAAAAACACTTAGTCTAATCATTGTAGTTTCTAGCTATTTCTAAGCAAAAACACAAGTCTAAGATAAACTTACATATAGAGCAAGACAGTGCTGGTCAGTTGAATGGTCAAGACAAAAATGCTTAATGCTCTCTGATTCTCTCTGTTTTTAAAATCATATTCCTGGTTCACATTACATCATTCTTCACACTTCCCTGGGTTCCCAGGCTAACAGAAACTATATTTACATTCTTAACATCTCCTTTTGTTATCTTGCAGCTGGTCAGGAAGCAGAGCAATAAAAATACATTTGCATGTTTAAATCTAGCAACTTAACTCTTGGTTAAAACAATAGAAATAATGTCTTCATTTAGACATTTTGGCACCGTGTTTAGATCAAAGGGTCACAGCATGCTTTACTTGGTCAGCTTTCTGCCAGCAGAGTGCACTGTTGTTACAATTTTTTCCAGTTCCACATGTAACACTATTTTTACCATTTAATAGAACAAGCCTGTTGTTTACATTAGTATTTACAGATGACAGAATTATCTCCAAAATTCTATCTGGCTAGGCTGGCAGTCTTCATCTATCTTCACCCAATCTTCACAATAGTGTTTAAAATTTTTAAAAGATTGAGGAACTTTATGCATCATATCTGCCTTTTTAGAGGTATCTGGCTGACTAACAAGAAAATTGCAGGCAGTACACACACATGCTCTAAAGCAGACAGAACAGGAGGAATGGGTGTGAGTTCTAGAAAATCCTTATGTAACAACGCAGTATTTTCTGAGGGACTGAGAAACCTGAGTGTTCTCCCGCTGGAAACACTGCCATATTCTAGCAATAGTCTCAGAGAAAAGACCCCCCCACCCACACACACACACGCACGTGCACGCGAAGAATCAGAAACCTCCTCTGAGTCTGAATCAGAAATTTGAAGTAAAAATCCTGTTTCCATCCCTGCATCTTTCTGTTCATATTTAGAATCTTAAATCTCTTTAGGAAAAGAGGAATCCTGCTTTATTTAACCAGAAACTACTTTACAAGAAGGATCAATAGCCTGAATTATATCCTGAGCCAAACCCAGTAAACTACTCATACCCAAAGAAATTTGAGGAGTAGATACATGTTGGTTTTCTATTTCTCTTTGATAGGAAAAATGGAGCCAACCATGTTACTAATGACATTTGCTGCTTCCCCAGGAATGGGCACAGCATTTTGCCACAACAGGGAAACCTTCACTGTTCCCTCTCCCAGGAGCAACAACAGTGGTTCTCCTTCACCCAATGAGGGGACCCCAACAGCTGCAGAAGACATGGCTAAACCCCAGTCTGTAGTGACTGTAGGTGCTCCAACAAACGTATCCGGGGTAAAAGATGAGTAGTCTGAGGTACAACAAATTGCTATGGCAGAGTTACCCACCAGCAGCTGTGGCAATTTGTTAGCCTGCTGAGCTAGCACAGGCTGTTTGCTTAGCTTTTTCTTTTTGTGGCTGGTAGAAGGCCTGCCCATGGAATCAGTAGTTTGTTCCATGGTCAAGTAAAAAATGGTGCCCCTTTCTCATGGAAGACAAGCAGCATTTGCCAGTAAACAATACCAGTCCACAAAAGTTGCATTTGTGACAGGAAAAACACAGTAAAAATCACTTTAAAACTCTATGGCAGCCCCACAAAAGAAAGATAAACATAATTTCTCCATAAAAAAATGTTTCAGCTAAACTACACTACTATTAAACTGACAGAAAAAAAGAATGCTCCTTCAAAAGTATGTTACAGTGATAAGAACGTCTGTTAACACACAATACTCCTAGCTTTAAAATAACTTTCCCGAAAAAGAAAGTAATAAAACATCAACAAAAAAAAACTGAAGGCTTGCTCCCAAAAGGGAATATATTTGCCCAGTAAAGGAAAGCACAAGATGACCATTGATCCTCAAAAGCCTCAGAGGAGTGTGTTCTTTTGAGGCAGCAAAACTTGTCTTTTAGTCAGCTCAGCTCAATTCTTGACAGTTTGGACACATGGAAGGAGCCCTGAAGCTTTGTAATCTGGCTGGCTGTTATATCATTGGCAGGATATAACCCATATAGCTAGAGATACTGCAGAAGTGATCAATATGATGAACACCTCTCCAAATTCATTCCTTGCACCTGCAAACAGCTTGTCTCCATGTAAAAGTAGTCAGCAATGAGGAACAAATAGCTAACACCTCTGCAGATGCATGAAGGAATGTTCTTCAGTTTAATTCAGAACAGAATGTACAACTGCCTTCGGCTGGAGACTTAACTACCACAGAGAACATTTGATAATGCTAAAAAAAAAAAAAAAAAGCAAATACCTTTGTAGATGTAAGAAACTTAGCAATGTTTATGGCTTTCATTGTTTTGTCTTATTTTCCAAGCCTACATTCTTACAGCTTAAGCCAGGGGTGTTATTCTATACATATTTCTAAATAAAATAACAGAAATTATCTTAATTCTACATATAATATAATCAGTGGACTTTTACACCCCACCACCACACCAGCAGTCCATGTTACTTTTACATGCTTTTGTCCAGTCTTTTCTCTCTTGTTCTGCTGTAAACCCTGTATTTCTTACAAATAAAAAGTACTTGTTTACTTTAATATTTTTAACACATACAACAGCCGCTGAAGACTCTCCTCTTATTTAAAATACCTCTGACCACATATTAGACAAAACTGCTTTACTATATAACATGCAGTTTACACCATGAACTTTTTATACAAATACTAATTTGAACAAAAATTGTTTAACTTACAGTCACTCTTTTTCTCTAGTGTCCTTCTAATCATTAATGACATAAATTGGGTATATGGTTTACAGTCCACCCACAAGTTTAACAAAGTCTACAAAAGTCCAGTCTTTCTCTGCCACTTTTTCTTGAAAAGTCATGTTTCACAAATGTGACTGATGCTTTATACTCTTCCATTTATTCACTAATTTCAATGTTGCTGGTCTTCTTCCTGTTCTTTTCCATCAAATGACACTAGACTCTGGTCCCAGTAAAATGTACTCCTGATTCTTCTAGTCAACTCCTGAGCTTTTTTTTTCTGTCTCTTCAGCATTTTCCTTTTGAATACTAGAAAAGGTTTCGCTGACTGAAAAAGTATCTTTGTGATCTTTATTATTATAAGAATGAGAAGCAGAGTTGCCTTCTGTTTGTTTGCTCACTATTCTTGAATACATTTTTTTCTTTCTTTCTAGTCTGCTCTGCATCCACAAATGTATTTGATCCTCCAGGAAAAAATATTCTGAAGACAGCAGGATACAACAGCTTGAGTCTCACATCTGCCTCTCGACATTCTCTGATTGCTGGGATATATTTGCTTCTCTTTTGCCTGGTGTTCAGGGAATAATAATTTTCTACAAACTCTCTGCTGTCTCCAGTTTTAATACTTCCCCTTCTGCCACGATTTTGTCAGGATCACCTCTTTCAGCTGTTATGATTGCACTTTTACTAATACAGGTCTTGGCTGTTTTTATGGCCAGGTTTGGAGCATACACATTCCCCTTTTCAATTAAGAAATACTTTTAGTGAGCTCAGCTCAATGCTTGAGAGTTTAGGCATATGGAAGGTGCCCTGAAGCTTTGGACTACAAGTCCAGTTGCTTATTTGTGTTTTCATAAAGTTAAAACAGTCTGTTCTTTCTACTTTCTTTGGTACAACAGAAAAAAATTGTGTTTTTTGCTCTGCACACACTGTCTTTTAACTCTAATTCTTTTTGAAACAGGTCATAAGAATTCTCATCCTCGGCTAGCCTTTTCTTGGTTTCAATCTATGATTTTTTTGCAATTTTATCAATTCATCTGAATAGCAAGTTAAAGCTTCTTCTATCTTTTCCAGCTTTTTATTTGAGTTGATATATTCCTTCAATGTTTCATTTATTTAATCACCTCTGAGTACATTTGATTTATTTTCACCTAAATTATGGGAAACCATCTCTTGTATCAACAGTGAAGCTTTAACTCCTTTTTTTCACCAATATCACTTTATTTTGAATTTATAAATACCATATAGCAGAGCATAGTGTTACACATTAGTTGATATCAATCATTATAATAAAAAGGTGTACACCAAAACATTATATTTCAATTTTAAACTTCAAAAATAAAAGGTGACAAGGGGAAAGACCATAAAAAAAGAAAACAAATTAATATATATGTCATGTAACACCCCTTCTATTTTTCATATAGCTTTAAAACATATATAGATCCATCCAACAAACCATTATGTAGCAATCAACAACCTATTCTATCAGCACTACATACTTGTTGTTACTAGATATTATTGCATAGATATAAGAAAATGGAGGAAAGTTCAGACTATAACTGCATGTCTACATGCTTGCTAGACTATCTCCTTAGACTGTTAAAAACACCCAAGAAGTAGTGTTTCCAGTCTTTAGATACTGCCTTACAGTTCTTAAATATAGTTACAGGATAATGAAGGTCATGACCTTAATCCATTTTTGGGTTGCAACTTTAAGGTGTAAATCTTCAGGTGTGATTAAGAGCAGCCAAAACGTGGCAGTGTAACTCTTGTAGCCCCTCTAATTTTATCAGTCTCCCACTACCATAATTCCTGAATATCTGTACATTCCAAAACCATATGTAAGCAATTGGCTGGGGATGCTTGACAGTGCTAATAGGTCCCTGTAATGTCTGTCTTCATTTTTTAGATCTATCTGACATAAGAGACAGGTATGTAACATTTTTATGTTGAGTATCTGGGATATGTATAATACAGCTGTATCTGCATATGTATGCAGAATACTTTCCCATTCTAAATCTTGTTGTGTACAATGCATTAGAATTTTCCATTTATGCTTAACTACCTTGTAGAGGATTTTGTTTCTTGCTCAATATTCAATTATATATTTGCCTACTCATTAGCACTTTTTTGATGTTAGTGCCATATAAGCACAGCACTTAGCTTTGGGCAGCCATTTATGGTAGTTGACACTCACCACATGAAAGTTCATTTGTATTGCACATATAAGTTAAAAATATTGCCACCTTAGGATCCTCTGTGCATGCTCATCCATTTACTGCATTTCCTGCAGTGGGAGAAATGTTTTGGATGCTATATCCCATATCATTGATGTAATATATACATCATTCTATTTGATTAGACCAAACTAATTCTTTATTCTTCTTCTTCTTTCGGCTGCTCCCATTAGGGGTCGCCACAGCAGATCAACTGTTTCCATTTCTTCCTGTCCAATGCATCTTGCTCTGTCACACCAACCACCTGCATGTCCTCTCTCACCACATCCATAAACCATATCTTTGGCCTTCCTCTTTTCCTGTTACCTGGCAGCTTCATCCTTAGCATCTTTTTCCCAATATACTCTGCATCCCTCCTCAGCACATGTCCAAACCAACATAATCTTGCCTCTTTGGCTTTGTCTCCAAACCTTCCAACCTGGGCTGACCCTCTAATATACTTATTCCTAATCCTGTCCATCCTCATCACACCCAGTGCAAATCTTAACATCTTCAACTCTGCCACGTCAAGCTCTGACTCCTGCCTTTTTGTCAATGCCACTGTCTCCAACCCGTATAACATAGCTGGTCTCACTACCCTCTTGTAGACCTTCCCTTTCACTCTTACTGGTACTCGTCTGTCACAAATCATTCCTGACACTCTTCTCCACCCACTCCATCCTGCCTGTACTCTCTTCTTCACCTCTCTTCCACACTCACCATTACTCTGAACTGTTGATCCTAAGTACTTAAACTCATTCACCTTTGTCACCTCTACTCCCTGCATCCTCATCATTCCTCTGACCAAACTAATTCTTTATTACCAAACATAATTCTCTATTGGCCCAAATCCTTGTACCCAGCCATACTTGGTTGACTTGCTCTCTATGTGTTGATTTTAAACAGTTATCTATACTCGTACCATGCTTGAAGGCCTTCCACATCCCATGTTGTGCATGAAGTACCCTTTCTGCTTTGTTTATTTCCAAGGAAGATGTTTTGAAATTCAGCATTAAACCAGAAAGGTTTTTGCACTGTCCTAGCTTGTAGATAGTGCTAACTGATAATTGCCAACCCATAGTTCCAGATATTTGGCATTACCAATCCTCCCTCTTTTAGACATTTAAACATCTTATTTCTAGATATTCTTGGCCATTACCCTTGCCAGAGATAATAATGTTATCTGTATTATTTTCACCAAGCTGGCCCAAGTTAGGTGTGGAAGGTGTCTCAGCACAAATATAATTTTTTGCATAAGGAATAATTTAATCACCAGAATTCCAGATAGAAATGGCAATTTATGGTGTCTCCAAGTGTTGGTTTACTGATTAAGCCCATTTATAGTTGGTTTAAAATTAAATTCCTCTAGTTTACTAATGTCTTGGGATATGTTTATCCCCATATAGTTACACAATTGAACTTTGGAGAATGGGCAGCTCCTTCACTCAACCGTTTCTCTCTGCGTCTCACATGATAGTGGGAAAATGCTGGATTTCTGATAGTTAACCAACAAGCCCAACAACTTGGAAAACATCTTAATCCTATCCAGTAAGTGATTAAGAGTCTATCTTGGATGATTAAGCCATAGGACACCATCATCTGCATACCATAATGTCAGAACAGTCTTTTCTTCTCTAGTTATGATACCAATAAGTGTAAAATTATTGTGCAGATCTATGTCCAGTGAATTTAGGACTAGCACAAATAGGTATGGTGACAGTGGGCATCCTTGCCGGGTGCCTTGTGTGAGCATCTGGGGTTCTGAAAGAACCTTAATCATGTCCACCCTTGCTGCAGTATTGGTAACATACAAAAAATTTGGGAATTTATAGGCTTCCATTACATCCTAAAGGAAGTCCCATTTAATATTGTCAAATGCTTTATGAAGCGCTATGAGTATGGCTCAACAGTAGCTTTTGTTCTGTGGATTAAAGGTTGCTTATTGAGCCATAATTTGGCTAACTCCAGGCCTCTACCCCCACCTTTGATAAATCCTGTGATAAATACCCCCTATAAAGTTTCTCATAAGGGGTTCTAGTTTATTTGCTAAGATTTTAGCATAATGTCTCATTTCCATATGAATAAGGGAAATAGGCCTGAAATTTGTTAGCTGTAATGTGTCTTTGTTCAACTTGGGCACGATCAAAATTTATGCTTCCATCAAATTCTACTCAAATGTCTCCCTCCACTCACCTTCATGATATAATGTGATTAATTGAACTACTACCTCTTCTTTAAAGTGGTTATAAAAGTGTGGTGGGAGTCCATCCAAAGTGAGTGTTTTACCTAATTTTAAAGTGTTTATGCTTTGCCAATTTTCTGCTGCAGTGAAAAGTATGAGCAACTTATTTTTCATCTCATTTGGGATTAGTTTTATTCTTAAAGAGTCCATATATTGCTTTCTTATATTCTTGCTGGTCCTTTCTGAGGAAGGCCTTTTGTGAAATAGTTCCTCCATGAATCTTTCATTAACATCACTGAAGTTGGTGGCAGTGCATCCTGTAGTTGCTCACACATGTGGGATATATAGTTCTTTATTTCTTTCCTGAAATTTTTTGGCTAGTATTTTATGTGATTTTTGCCTTTTCCCCCAGAAGAATAATTTATACCTTTCCCACATTATAGTGTCTCTTTAAAGATGTTATGTTCAGTAGACTATTTTTATTTTCATAACCACTATATTCTTGTTCATGAATTAACTGCCTGTTGAAGCTGCCTAATTTCAAGCTGTCTTTTAATTTTCTTGTGCTTCCTAATTACTTACACCATGTTTTTAGCTGTATTTTAAATGCTACCCATTTCTGTCCCACTCCCTGCTTTAGTTGTTTATTTGTCTCCTAGTATGCCTTAATCAATTTACTTAAGTTATTTAGTTCCCCCATCCTCTAGCCATTGCAGATCCATTTTCCATTTATATGGAATCTTGTTTTGTTTGCCCAGGTTCATGTCCATGAGGATGACATTGTGGTGGCAGAACAATGTGGGCATAATTTCAAACTCTCCGATTGTGGGTATTCGTTGTTGTGAAGTAAAGAACATATCAATCCTACTATGCCTAATGTATAGCTGTTTGTTTGTTTGTGTCTTTAGGCTTTTCCCAGTTAGGGGTCGCCACAGCGGAACTCCGGTCCGCTAATGATTGGCAGTTGATTTTTACGTACCGGCTTGTCAGGCCTGACACACAACCTTCAACGAAGGTACGCCCATTCATGCATGTCTCCACGCAGAAGACACTCTAGCTGAGAATCGAACCGGACAGCGTCTTACTGTGAGGCGACAACGCTACCACAGCACCACCACTGTGGGCGCCTAATGTATAGCTGTAATAAATAAATTCTGCTTCTCTAGGATTTATTATTCTCCATTAGTCCTGAATGTTGTACTCTTGGTACACTTCCTTTAACATGTTAGTTACCTTGAGTATTTTGTGAAAATTTCGAGCTATCTCATCTAACTCAGGGTCAAATATTGCATTGAAAACTTCCCTAATAATAATCAGTTCAGAAGATCTTAGATGTTGCTATATTCTATTTATTAACTCTGTCCATGTGTTTGTTGTCATTATTTTGGCCATACATATTTATGAGGCAGAACTTATAAGTGAGCCATTTCACGTATACTATTACCCACCTGCTGCCTATATCTTTATGTATTTCCCCCACCATTTTCTTGAATGATTTCTTAAGTAATATGGCTACCACCTCAGCCACATTTGTCCCATGACAGTATACTCTAACATTCCATATTCTAGGTAGCTTTTCTTTAGTTATGTTTCTTGTAACAAAGTTATATGCAGTTTGAATCTAGTCAACCACTCAATAACTGCCTTAGCCTTGTAACATGGGGATATGCCTTTAACATTTTGAGAGAAAAGTCTGATGGGTGTATGCACTGTTTCACTGAGCTGTATTTTATGTAACTCTGCATTGTTTGCATGACTTTCCTGAGTAAGACCTTCTTTTCCCTTTCAAAAATGAATAAAAATATTCTTACAGTTCAACTAGGCTAGGCACTACTTGGATAACTTCAGCATATTCCACTATTTTTTTTACTATTCTAACAAACGTTTTAATTACAAAAAGGTCCTAGTGCTTTACTTCTTCCTTACCCTGGTGACCTATCTACGTCCTACAAACTATTCCCTCTCTATTATATCTGTACCCATAGTGAGAAGGTACAGGTTTGTTAATAAATAAGGGCTCAAACATTATAATGGACGAGAGCAAAATAGACAAAAATAGAATATTTGTCCTGGCAACGTATTACAGAAAAGGCAAGCAAGTAACAACAGGCAATGTATACCTCCCACTGAAATTGAGAAGGGGAATGATCAGGCAAACAGCAACAGAGATTATAGATTTTCACAAGAGTATACTAGTGCTTGGGGTGACTGGAATTTTGTTGACAATAAAAGGGATGTGAATGATGAGGCCATGGCAAGTGCCGTCTACATGGTGGGAAATTTTTTTGAAGGCTGGACAGTCAGCTAAAATAATGAGAAGACAAAGGAGTTTACCTTTTTCTCCTGCAAATTTGGGACATAGTCTTGGCTGGACAGGATATGGAGCACAAGTACTTATTAAAGCAGGAAGGAACATATCTCATGTTATTCGCTGATCATTTGCCAGCTGAATGTGAACTACAGCTGCCAGAGATAATTAAAATTGATAGACATTGGAGAATTGGGGGCACTCACTTCAGCAATGGTACAAAATGGAGAAAAAATGATTTTTATTGCAGTCAGGAGAAGAAGCAGGTAGCTAGAATAAGGTGAAGAAAGACTTAATGGACAAATTGCAAGACTTTGAGAGAAGAGAATGAGGGGACAAATGGCAGCAGACACAGAAGATGTGTAGACTTAAGGAAGTCCAACAAAAAGGAGTTTGCTAGGGCAAGAGGAACAGGATGAAACAAAACAATTAAAATACAAGGGGAAGTGGCAGTTTCAAGATGAGATTGCAAAAACAACTGGTGGCATTGTAGCAGACTTTTTTGCCCAAACTCCCAAACTTTAAAAAAAATACTAGTTAGTAAACAAAGGCAACAAAAACAGAAATATATATTTTGAAAATTAAGGTTGTAGTATCTGAAATGGTATACAAGGACCCCAGGGATATAGGGTAGGTTTTTTAGAAATATTTACATGGCCCTTGATATAGCACAGCAGGAGAAAGAAGACTGGATGGAAAGTTTCAAAAGGTTTATGAAGAAATATATCTGAATAAATTATATGATGAGGAAAAAGAGAGACTAATGGCCCTATTTAATGATCAGGAAATAAGAGATCAACCTAATGCAAAGGCAGTGGGACACAACCAGGTTTGGATGGGATACCTGTTGAAGTATGGAAACTGGAGCAGAAAGATACCCTTAATTTATAGTGCAAGTTACTCATCAGTATCTTACTGCATGCAGTTATACCAGAATCATGGAAAGAGGCAGTAATATCAGTTCTCCCAAAAGATTTGGATGAGATGTTACACTGAAGCCCCATCTGCCTTAGTTAGTGATAGCTCAGATGGATGTAAAAGATCTCATGGCACTTATCAGAAACAGTTGGGGAACTTCCCCAGTCCTCTAAATTATCCTTAATAATTCCTCATTCTCTAGCTAAATTTCACCTGATAAAATAAATTCCACCTCAGGTTCCCCTGCAAATAAAATACTAAATCAGTCAATAAACCATAAATAAAATAAAATAAAAGGGAAAGTACAGCTGTGCAAGTAGACTTATCATAGCAGATGTTCAAATGATCACTGCTGCAGTAGCCTTAGCTACAGGGGTTATATCCTCCCAAGCATATAATAATAAATAATAATAATAAATATAAATATAATAATAATAATAAATAGCCAGCCAGTTTTCAAAGCTTTAGGGCACCTTCCACATGCCCAAACTGACAGGCAGCTCGAGATGAGCTGACCAAAACACAAGTTTGGGTGCCAAACCCTTCAGAGCTTTCCTGCCAATGGAGAGATGGAGGCTGTGCCCTAAAAGTACAATGCTAGGAACAACAAAAAATAAATATCCAATCCCTAGCATAAAAAAACACACCAAAAAACAAAGAGGATTGAGGGAGGGAGAGAATATTGCAGCAGTGATCATTCCAATATCTTCTGTTACGGCAAGTTTACTTACACAACTGTACTATATTCATCATATTGAGCACTGCTGCAGTTGTCTTAGCTATATGGATAGATTATCCTAGCTTACTACATTTAGAAGGTGGAAGAAGATGAGTCCAGGAACTCCTGAAAAATGATCCTAGCAAAGCCTGACTTGGACCTGTAGAAGGAATTAAGTATATAGTGCTTTGTAAACATATGTAAACTGGTGGTAAAGCTCTATCTAACCAAGACTGAACTTGACAGTCATGAGGAGAAGGTAAACATTTGCACCACACCACACTCATCACATAGTCTCACTAAATGTGCACCACCAAAATCCACACACAGTAACATAAAAACATTCACAGTGGCTCTCAATAATAATCTATCTAAGCAACAGAGACCTCCAAAGCAGAAATGCAAGCAACCTCCATCCCCCAACACAACCCAAATGACACATAGCCCACAGACTCAGTGTGCCACTCAACCACAGCCAATAAGGCAAAACAACGTACCCAACACACTAGTCATAGGTGACTCTATAATCAGGCACACTGATGTCCCACTCACCAGGCTAGACAAGGAGAAGGTTACTGTCAGCTGCCTGTCAGGTGCCAGGATCCACCACATAACCCATGCACTCAGGTCACTCCACACCAAGTACAAATATGACTCTGTCATTGTCCATGTCGGTGTGAATGACCTGAGATGTACCTCCCTGGACTACATGAAAAGAGACATGGAAGAGCTCTCCGATCTTGTAGCCCAGGCAGGTATGACCCTAGCCCTGAGTAGCATTCTGCCATCACCCAGAATGATACCACAGTACAAGGACAAAATGATTGACTTTAACAATTGGTTAAGTTTCTGATGTCATTCTAAAGGGATCCAGTATCTGTCTGCTTGGGATGACATGGTCGACAGACCACGATGCTTTGCCACAGATGGCCTGCACCTGTCACCCCTGGGATTCTGGATACTGGCTAAGGCTCTTGCTGCCCCTATAGTGCCTTTTTTAAGCAGGTTTCAAATAACAAATTCACCACCATAACAGGAACAGGCAAACAAAAACTGAAGGTAATGCTACTCAATGCTAGAAGTCTAAATCTCAAAATGCACTCACTCGAGACACTCCTTAAAATGCAGAACATCGATATCTGTGCAGTGACTGAGACCTGGTTCAAGGCTCCAGAGAGCACCCCTGCACTACCAGGCTATAACTCATATCACACTTTTCGGCCATGTAACCTGGACTGAAACACCAAAGGCGGAGGTGTGTCCATATTCATTAAGGATATCTACACCTCCAGGCTAGTTGCTCAGCATAATGCATCAGATGTTATCCAAGTGCAACTAACTCTGGGCAAAACTGCAATCCAAATTGTAGCTTGCTACAGATCCCCCACCATGCCCCAGGATTCCCACTCCTCTTTTCTTGATGTACTGGAAAATATTAGGGTTCAACCAAACACCCTAATAATGGGCGACTTCAACTACCCCACCATTAACTGGGAAAACTACTCATGTACCAACTCCTTAGCTCAACGCTTTCTGGAATTCATAAACTCCAATGTCCTAGATCAACTTATCCATACCCCCACCAGGGGCAACAATATTCTAGACCTAGTCATTACCAACATGCGTGACCGGTGTTCCACACCTGAAGTCAACTCATCGTTGGTCTGATCCGACCATAAGCTTATCACCCTTGATATCCACATCCTGCCCCCACCCCCCATTAAGGAAACCACAGTAAAAAATTTCTCCAAAGCCAACTTCATGCTTCTTAAGACAGAAGTGGTGAACTTCATGACACCCATGCAGATGGACAATACAGTTACAACTGCTGAATCCAACACAAATGCACTCTATAAGCACTTACATGAGTGCATGGATCGTGCTATCCCAAACAGAACCAAGACGCTATCCTCCACTATCCTCCAAAAAAAAGGAAGCAATCTGGTGGTCCCCTGCCATAAACAAACTGTACAACAGAAGGAAGAAACTGTTGCAAAAGAGAGTAAAATCCCATGAGTGGAGGAGCTCCCTGGTCAGCCTCAGTAAGAAGCTGAGATCCCTTATAAGATCCTCCAAAGCTAGCTATGAAAACAAAATCACCACTAAATCCAAGGACAACCACAAAGCATTCTATAGCTATGTCAAGAATCTAGATGGCAACACCCAGATCTGCTCTGAGTTACAGCACAAGGGCACGAAAATTACATAACCAACTGATATTGCCAACTTCCTGGCAGATCGATTCAGTGCTAACTTTACCCCCCTCTCACCCCCTAAAAGGCTCATATCTATACAGGAAGAATGCAGAGTCCCTGTAATCACAACTATGCAGGTAAAAGCTGCACTCTCTAAAGCCAAAAACACAGCATCCATGGGACCGGACAACATCCCAGGCTGCGTTTTGCACAAACTTCAAAATGAACTGGCTCCCCACTTAAGCACCATGTTCAATAATAGCCTCGCACCAGGCTTTGTGCCCACTGAATGGTGCACAGCAACAGTTATCCCACTCCACAAAGGCACAAAGGGAGAGCACCACTGATCCCGGGATCTATCGACCTATTAGCCTGACGAGCCTGGTCTGCAAGGCCATGGAACGTATCATCATGGAACTCATAAACAAAGACATTGGTAACCTCCAAACTCTGGATCCCACCCAGTTCAGGTTTGTGAAAGGCAGATCATGCCTCCTGAACCTGATTGACTTCTTTGAGGCAGTCACCAAAGCCGTGGATGAGGGTAAGGTGGTTCACACAGCCTATCTTGACCTCGCCAAGGCTTTCAACACCTTCCCCCATTCTGGAATTATAGCTAAACTCCCTGAACTAGGTATAAATCCCTACATCACAAGATGGGTTGCTAACTGGCTCACTGACAGAACCCACACTGTAAAAGTTGTAGACTCCAAATCTGACCTCAAGGCAGTGACAAGTGGAGTGCCACAGTGTTCTGTCCTGGGACCTCTCCTGTTTGGTATCTACTTCTCTGAAGTACAGGCTAACACAGAAGGCCTCTGGCTGATGAAGTTCGCAGATGACTGCAAACTAGGAGCCATAGTCAAGTCCCCAAGTGATGTGGACATCGTATAGAAGAGCCTCACTGAGACAGATGCCTGGTGTCAAAGCCATGGCCTCAAGCTCAATGCCAAAATGTGCAGTGTCATCCCCTTTGTTAAAAACTCTGTACCCATGAACTACCACATAGGCAGCAATCTACTTAACACCGAATGCGTGATAAGAGACCTTGGGACCCAGGTGGACAGTAGTCTCTCCTTTGATAGTCACATCACCACAGTAGTCAGGAAGTCCTTCTATGTGGCACACCTCATCATAAAAGGGTTCTCATCCAGGAAAAAAGAGGTCATTGTTCCCCTCTACTCTTCACTCATTAGACCCATTATAGAGTACAATGCCCCTTTTGGAATGTACCTCACAAGACATCTGCAGCAGCTGGAAAGGCCACAGAAGTACTTCACAAAGAGGATTACTGGCCTCAAACAATGCCCTACACTGACTGGCTCAAAAAACTCCAGCTTTACTCCGTAACATATCGCCAACTCCGAGGTGATCTCTGCCTAACATATAAAGCTATGTCAAACCCAGAGCTGTTGGACATGCTACATCTAAAGAAATCCCAATCCCTCCAAGCTACATGCTCTAGGGACCTAAACCTTGTCACCACAATAAACAGGACATGCTGGAGGGATAGATTCCTGTCCCAGAGACTTTCTATACTCTGGAACAAGCTACCCATCTATGTCAAGCAAAGTTCTTCATTAGCACTCTTCAAGAAAAATCTTGATGAGTGGATGGGAAAAAGGATATACACCCCGGGGATCACTTCTGTGTCTCTGCTGGACAGTGGCACAGGAAAATAACTTTCTTGGGTGGTGTAAGCTATGGTACCTTGCTGGCTAGGCTTACATAAGCCCTTGGGTCGATAGTCTAGTACCTACCTATGAACCTATGTACATAGGCCAAGTAATAGCTTCTAGAATACTTCTAGGTTCTAACCCTTTCCAAAAACCATAGATGAAGCCAATGCCTGGTAGAGTGGGCTTTGACCCTGTCTGGAATACTGTTGTTACTGTGAATACAACAAAATGTAGTAGCCTTAGACCACCATTTAGGAATAGTCTGTTTTGACACAGGTTGTCCCTTCTTCTTACCTTCACAAGAAATGAATAATTCATCAGAAGATAGTTCTGTCAAGATACTACCAGCCTTGTCTGTGGACATCCAAAGTATGGAGTATCCTTTCTCCCTCATTTTTGGGTTCAAGAAAGAAAATAGGAAAATGGGTAGTTTGGCTTAAAGTAAACTTGGATAGCACTTTAGACATCAAAGAAGGATTAGATCTCAAGGAAACCCCATCCCTATAGAAAATTAAATAGGGTTGACTCACCATAAGAATTTCCCAACTCAGATACTCTTCATGCAGAGGTTAGAGCAATAAGAAAACTGTTTTCCATGTTAAAAACTTCAAGTCAGCCAGGTTAGCTGGTTCAAATGGAGCAAATGCTTCTCTAACACAAAATTAAGATCCCAAGGATGGTCTGCTGGTTTCCTTGGATTTCTCCCTGTTCTAGTTTCCATTTTAGAGGGTCTGCCCTGGTCCTGCTCAGCCTGTCTGCAGCACAGTTTTGCTTTAACCGAATGTAGGATGCCTGTAGAGTGAGACTGTGCTGTGAACCTATATCCTGAGCTAACATGGCTAGTCTGCAGTAGGGGAACAACCTGGATCCTCCCTACTCGATGATGTATCACATGACTGTGGTGTTGTATGTAACAAATTGAAGAGGTCCCAGGGACCAAAGATGATTCGCAGTGCTGAGCGTCTTGATCAGGGCAAGCATCTCTTTGATATTTATGTGTGTGCATCTGTCCTTGGTGTCTCCCCCTCCCTGCACTTTTATCCCTCCTGAAACTGCTCTCCAAGCAAGGTCTAAGGTGTTTTTGGCAACTGACTGCTTTGGAACAGGCAGGAAGAGGGGGCTGACCTAGACTTAAAGATATTTGTTGTCTCCACCAAATGGTTTCTCTTCTAACAAACCCCAGCACTGCTATTTGAAAAGACAAAGGATGTTGGTACTGGGACCAAAGAAAGTTCAGATACCACTGTATCTTTCTCAAGTAGAGCCTTGCCAGGGGTATCATGAGAATCATGTAAACCATGAGACCCAAAATCCTGAGATACTCCTTTGCCGTGACTAAAGTTTGAATGGAAAGCCTTAGAAATAGCTTTAGATATAGATCTATTTTTCCTGTGGATGACAAGCTCTTTGAAATGAGGTCTAGTTGATATCTCAGGAACACAGTCCTATGTGAAGGAGTCTAGAAATACTTTTTAATGTTGTCTTGGAATCCCAGCTTGTGTAAGAAATCTCTCAACTAAGAGAAATAGAGAAATTCCTGGCACTTTGGAAAGACTCTGCAAAGATAAGAAAGTCATCTGAATATGGAGAAATGTGGATACCTTGTAGCCTGCAAGGAGCTATAACTGTATTTAGACACTTTGTGAACACTCTTGGTGCAGTGGATAGTTCCTCCAAAGTGTAAGACAGAGAACTGATAATGTGATTCAGACACACAAAACCTTAAGAAATGTATGAAGTCTGGATGAATAGGGATGTGATGATAAGCATCTTTTAAGTCTAATGTTACCAGGAAACTTGAAAGAAGAAGAAGAGGTAAAATGGCATCATTTTGAATTTGGGCACAATGAAAAACAGGTTTAGGAAAGAAAGATTCAGAACTGCTCTACAAGTATTTGCTTTCTTTGGCACAAAGAACATCCTTGAATAAAAACACTTCCCACTTTGGAAAGAAGAACTGGTTCTATCACTCCTTGAGATGTCATGTGCTGAAGAACTGGTAAAACCAAAAGAGTCTGATCTGGAGGATGAGGAATTACCCCCTGGAAAGGAGGAATTTCCTCCCAGTGCCATCTGTGACCTTAATGAATGATCATCAGAACCAATCTGTCTGAAACCATCTGTTGCCAAACAGAGAAATGGAGATTCAGACTTTCTGGAAGGAAAAAGGGGCCAAGGAGGAATGGGAGTTACAAGGTCTTTTGAATAGTCATTTGGACTTGCTGGACTGCCCTTGGTTTTTGGAGGTTTTAGGCTTCTTTTTGGAACCCCCCTTGTCATTTCTTCTTAAATGTCTGTTTGCCTGTATTTTGTTGAGACTGTTTATTCTGATTTTTGCCAAATTGGATAAGGAGTTATAGAGTTCCTTGGAACATTTGAAAAGGTAGGGCTAAAAAATCTTGGAGATTGCCTGGATCAGATTATCCCTTTCATCACGTGTTTTAGATCACCTCTGCGGCAGAGGGGCCAAAAACTAAATCTCTATCCAAAGAGGAATTTCAGATATCATTTTGACATCATTTGGGAGGTTCTGAGAATACAGCCATGCAAATGTCCTCAAAACAGTACCAGTGGCAATAGCAGTGGAAGTAGTATCAGCAGAGTCATGGACACACACTGTAAACAGTGAGTAGTGATATGCGCAACAGATGACACAATTATTTAAAGCAGAAGTTTCCTTACAAGAAGAAGAAAACATCCCTCATACTTTCACAATTAGTGAAATAAACTTTAACATATGAGCAGGCAGTAACAGACACATTCTGTAAAGCAGACAGAACAGGGGGAATTGGTATAGGTTCTGTAAATTCCTTCTGTAACAACTTACAGTATTTTCTGAGAATCTGAAGCACCTCCATGTTTTCCTGCTGAAAATACTGGCACATTGTAGCAATACTCACAGAGAAAGTGAAACCCCCCACTGAGCTCCATCTGAGTCTGAATCAGAAATATGAGAAGATAACCCTGTATCAGTCCCTTCATCTTCCTGTTCAGATTCAGAATCTTGACTCTCTCCAGGTAAAGAGGAATCTCTCTTTCTTTTACCAGAAACTACTTTACAAAAGGATCAATAGCCTGAATTAAACCCTGAGCCAGACCCAGTAAAGTATTCCTGTCTAAAGAAATTTGAGGAGTTACATGCCCTTTTTCTTTTTCTGTCAAAAACAAAAAAAAAAAAACTAAACTAAGCATGTATCTCCTCCTCAAATTTCCTTAAACAGGAGTAGTTTACTGGGTCTGGCTCAGGGTTTTATTCAGGTTTTTGATCCTGCTTATTTATTGCTTTCTGGTAAAAGAAAGTACATTTCCTTTCCTGAAGAGATTCAAGATTCTGAATCTGGTCAGGAAGATAAAGGTACAGATACAAATTTTCTCCTCAGTATTCTGATTCCGACTCAGAGGAGAGTTTCTGATTCTCCCTTTGGGGTGACTATCGAATAAACCATACAGAACATTTAAAGGTACATGCATGATCACGCAGGTTATGTTATATAACAGCTTGGTAACAGAACAGCTAACATTTGGTTCTCAAGAAGTCTGTACTTTTTGTGAAAGAAGAAAGCGCTTAACCATTAAACAACATTTCATTGTTACTGGTGTGGTTGCTTTATCATGGGTGTACTGATATTTGATTCTGAGAACATTCAAAAGTAATTTTTGATTCTTTCCCACAGTAATGTGTTCCTGGTGTGTCAGCTGGACACCTCAGTTCAAAGAGCTTTTCTTCCACAGGAAAAAAATTATCTATTTCTAAGATTTTTCACTCAGATTTCATTCATTGCAAGGGAATAGCACAGAATTTTGGGTCTCATAGCATCTATGATTCTCCTGAGAACCCTGGCAAGACTCCACATGAGAAAGATACAATGGTAACTGGTCTTTTTGGTCTCAGTATCAACATCCCTTGTCTTTAAAAATCCCAGGGCTGGGGTTTGTCAATAGAAAATTTACTTGCTGGAGACAGCAAATATCCCTAAATTCAGGTCTCCCCCTTATTCCTCCCAGTTCCAAAGCATCCAGTTATCACTGACATCGTGGACTTTGCTTGGGAAGCAGTTTCAGGAGGGATAATAGTGCAAGGTGTGTGGAACACCCAGGACAGATGCAAGCACATAAATATGAATGAGATGCTTGCCCTAATGAAGGCACTATGCTTTCCAAATCATCAGTGGTCCCCAGAACCTCCTCAGGTTGTTTCAAGCAATACCACAGTCATGTGGTACATCTTCAAGCAGGGGGGACCAGGTCATACCTCCTTTGCAGATTAGCCATGTTAGCTTGGGATATAGCTTCACAACACAGTCTCATTCTACAAGCATCCTTCCTTCCACCAGAGCAATATTGTGTGGCAGATAAGCTGAAGAGGACAGGGCAAACCATAATCTATGCAAACTAGATCAGGAGGCTTCCAAGATTCTATCCATCTATGGGGAGTTCCTCTAGTAGACCCACTTGCCTCCTTTCTAAATAATCAGCTGGCAAGATTCTGCTCCAGAGCTTTAGGCTAGAAGGCCCAGATGACACTTGACTTTTCCTTTTTCTTTGACATAACAGCTCCTGTATGCTTTTCCACCCCTTCCACTGATATCTAGGGTACATCTGAAGATTCAGAAGGAATCCCCCAAAGATCTTTGTGGTGATTCCCTTTCTGTCTCAGCAAACAGTGTTTTTCCCTTCTTTTGGAAATGGCAAGGCTCAAATACCACAAGCTTCTTCACACAATGGATCTACTCACACAAAAAGAGGGGTGTTTGATACACCTCATTATAAATCAACTTCAGTTGACTGCCTCAGTGATTGGGGTCTTACTTCCTTTTAGGCACCTGTTTACTGAGGGCATGCAGCAGGTGTTAATGAAGGCAAAAAAGCCTGATATTAGAAAATCATATATTTACAAATGGAAAAGTTTTTTTTAGTTGGTGTGAACAACAATATAACCAGCACCCATTCAGGGCTAAGTGTTCTCTAGTTTTACAGCATTTGAGTAAGTTACTTTCTTATGGTCTTTCTTACTTCTCCATCAAGGTTAATTTATTATCCATTTCAGCATGTCTGCCTGTGGATCCTCCTCTTTCATAGCAGTCTCATGTCAGAATGTTTTTGAAAGGAGTTTTACTTAAGAGGCCTCCAAAAAAAATGTGGCCCCTTCTTGGGGGATCTAAATTTAGTGTTACGGAGGCTAACACTTGCTCCATTTGAACCAGCTAATCTGGCAGACTTGAGGTTCTTAACATGGAAAACAGTTTTACTAATTTCTCTAACCTCTGCAAAAAGAGTACTTGAGTTGCAATCTCTTTTGGTGAGTAAACCCTATATCATTTTTTACACAGACCTTTTCTTTGAGAAATAATCTGTCTTTTATGCCTAAAGTGGTATTCAAATTTACTTTAAGCTAAATTATCCATTTCCCCCATTTTCTTTACTGATCTTAAAAAGGAGGGAGAAAGGATACTCCCTACTATGGATGTCCACAGACAACTCAAGGACTATCCTGACAATACTAAATCTTTTATGTCTTCAGACGTGCTGTTCTTTTCTTGTAAGGCAAGAAGAAGGCATAACCTGCATAAATACCTACTGTTTCCAAATGGTTTACTATCATAATCTCGAAATTTAAAATAAAAAGTGTGCTTATTAGCGAAGTGTTTCGCCAAAAATACACATTACCGCACATCCCTAATGTCGTAAAATAGCTGTTAATGCCAAAAATGTCAATCACAACATTTTCAGCACTTAACAGCAATCCCACCCTTCCTGTAACTCCCTAACTAACTAACTAACAAACTAACTAACTAACCTAACATCCCGTTTATGCAGGGGGGCAAGCCCCCCTGCACCCCCCACACACCCCCTAACTTAGTATTCCAACTCTGAGATCACACTACAGTGAGGAAAGGGATGTATTTCCCTAACCGCACTGTACCACGATCCCTTTACATGAGCGAATGTTATATTTGCGAATTCACAGTCCATTCGCAATTATACCGTTCGCTCACATAATCTGCCGAAATATGAAGTATTCGAACATCTGTTGTTCGAATACTTCATAGCCATGCAATTGCACGGCAACATTTCAATAGGAAGCCTTTCCAAATAGCTACCTGAGGCTATTGCCTTTTTTATACTCTCCAAAACAAAACCTTTTCAGGCAGGGTTGATCAAGGTCCATTATACCAGCGCCTTGGCTTCATCTATAGCATTTTGGAAAGGGTTGTATTCTAGAAGTATTCTAGAAGCTGCAACTTGGTCTCTGTACTTATTTTTACAAAGCACTAACAAGCTTGATTCCTTCTGTACGTCTAAATCAGGCTTTGCAAGGACGATTCTCCAGGGGTCTTCTCCATCCACCTCCCAAATGTAGAAAGCTAGGGTAATCTACCCATATAGCTAAGGCTACTGCAGCAGTGATCAATATGATGAACATAGTACAGTTATGTAAGTAAACTAACCATAATCAAATGATCACTGCTAGAGTAGCCACTCCCTCCATCTATCCCCTTTATGTTTTTTTTTTTTTTTTTTGCTGTGCTGTTTATGCCAGGGTGTAGTTGTTTACTTTTGTTCTTCCTAGCATTGTCCTTTCAGAGCTCAGCCTCCATCTCCCTTTCTCTGTTGGTAGGAAAGCTCTGAAGGGCTTGGCACCCAAACTTGTCTTTTAGTCAGCTCAGCTCAAGCTGCATGATAGTTTTGGGGCACGAAACATGCCCTGAAGCTTTAGAAGCTGGCTGCCTGTTATATCCTTGGCAGGATATAACCCATGTAGCAAAGGCTAGTACATTAGTGATCATTCGAATAGCTACTGTTATGGTAGGTTTACTAACACAACTATACTTTTTCTATCAACAAGACTTTCCCATAGAGACCTGCAAGTTGAAAGTAGCTTTTACACCAGTCATATGGTTATGTTGGCAGAACTAGTACAGGTTCAGTTTATTTATGTATTTATTTATTTATTTATTTTTATGAAGTTACATTTGGGGGTTTAACACCCAGGTGGATGAGTTTCCTTAAATAATCCCAAGGAGGTATTTAACAAGCAAAAATGTGGTAAAACTCATAAAGGAATAAGTTGTAATACCGTGAAATGAAGAGGCACAATGTTGAGAGAGGCTTGTTTTTTAGTGGGGCTGAACCTTCCCACTTTTTAGGAAGTGGTTACAGGAGGGACAGGCGGTGGCATCTGCAGCATGGAAAGGAGTTGCAACAGTGTCACTATCTGAACTGAACTTGTTGCTGTGCTCAAATGACTTACCATTGCATATAACTCATGCCTTTTTTCTTATTATCTTGGCAATATGTGCCTTTTCTTGACTGAAATTGTGAACATGTGGCTGCCTAAATTGGTTGTTGGTTATATTCTGTAATGGTAACAGGGATTTACCAATATAAAGACAGTCATATCCTAAGTAGCTTGGCTATGCCTTGAGTTAAAGCACTCAGCAGACATTATTTTTCAGTTATTTTTTTGTTTGAAAGACATACTGTTATTAGTACAAAAAGCTCAAGGGGCACTTTAGCAATGTTAAGAATATAAGGCTAGAGGCTCTAGATCAGTGGTTCCAAAATATTGCAAGCTGGAGGACCCATTTTATAAAAGAAATATTTTGGCAGACCTCTATATTTTTGTGTTTTAGACTAATATTAATTAATAATTAATATAAATAAAGCAATATTTGAATTTAAAAAAATAGTATTTTAAAAGATTGTAAATTAAACAGACTCCAGCTTCTAAAGCTGTCAAATGAGCTAAACATGCACTTGAGTTAATTTCTAGAATGAGTAGTACATTAAGGCACTTCCAAATATTATTAAATGTCATAGATTTTCTTAAATATTTTTGTGAATATTGCTAAGTTATGTTGAAAACACATAATCAGGCACCAGGGCCAATAAAAGAACTCCAGTCACCTGGGCTGTAGTGAAAGCTATACCAACAGTTCTGGCTATTATGAAAGTAAATTTCAACCTGACAATAAAAGTAAGAAACATCAAATTGCTAGCATACCTCCTCTGAGCCTAATCCTACAATCACATGTTTAAACTCAGTCATGAATTAAAACCTAACTAACCAACCACCAACCTTTGGGCTGTTTTCAAATCATAGGCCCCTTGCACACATTTTTAGGACCACACAAAAGTTCTTTGCTTCACCTTCCTGATTGTATTAAATTATATCCCTTGTATAATGCAGCACCACTTGTTAGAGCGTGTTTTATATTTATAGATTGGAACATTTCTCAAGTAAGCAATGAAACAAAACATATGAACTAATAATGACAAAACTGCCCAATTCAGAACAATTCAACCATAAAAGGCCACTCAATCTTCTCTCAAACTTCTGTCATTACAATCCACCAATATCAGTAAATATGCACAATCTCTGCATTAGTAAAAGTCATCTGAATAATTCTGCATTAAAGAGATTTGTAACTAATGAAAAAGTTGCTGCTAGCAAACAACTTTATATTTCAGTGTTTCATCTATAAATTCAGTGCCTGCTGCCCTTGAAGAACAAATTCCCTATGTTACATTAAAAAATGGTAAGCTGGTAATATTGCAATAGGCCAGGGAATGGATGGCAAACTGTAAACAGGTTCATAGTTGCTAGGCATCTATTGCATCCTAAGGAGGACATACTCAGGACTGCAGCAACCCTCCCACTTAATATACAACACAGTATCGGGAATCCATCGGCATGCTGTGGGAGTAGAACCCACAGCCTTCTGCATCAGAATGCAAGTATGCTACCTGTGGTGCTACTAACACTGCTTTAAAATTTTATACCACAATAGTAATACCATTTGCTAAACAAAACAGTTACACTTTGTAAACAGACTTAGCATGAGCAGCAATAAACTTCTCCCTTGAAGCTCACAATTCCTCGAAAATGCGCTTGAAACTAAATTCCTTGAAAAATGCAGCTTAGCAGTTGGGGTAGGATTCAGGTGCTTGTTTCCTGTAGCTAAGATACAGAGTTTGAGCCTAATCAAATTATTAACCATCTGCTATGTCTGTCAAATTAGCAGACGTCACCACAGTAATCACCCTTATCAACAAGAAGATGAAGGGGCCTACAGGGAAGAAGTGAACCAACTCATTCATTGGTGCACTGACAACTTAGCACTAAATGTTGGAAAAACCAAGGAAATCATCATCGATTTTAAGAAGAAGAAAAAGCCACACATCCCTATCATCATCATCACTGGTGCTGCAGTGGAGACAGTAAATAGCACCAAATTCTTAGGGGTACATATCTCACAAGCCCTATGTTGAGGCACAAACACTTCCTACCTTATAAAGAGAATCCAGCAACATATCCACTTCCTTAGAAGACTTTGTAGAGCTAACCTCCCCCCACAGGTCCTACTCACCTTCCACAGAGCCACGATTGAGAGTGTACTGACAAACAACATCGTTGTCTGGTACAGAAATTGCTCTCAAGTTGATCAGAAGGCATGGATAAGATTGTTAAACAGGCCACAAAAATCACTGGCTCTAACTTTCAATCTCTACAGGACATATATTCAAACAGATGCTATGGTAGAGTACAAAAACTATTGAGGGATATACACCATCCGGCTCATTGACTGTTCAAGCTCCTGCTAACAAGGAAGCGCCACAGAAGCATTAGATGCTGGATATCCAGATTCCATAATAGCTTCTTCCCACATTCTATCAGACTGTTGAATAACAAATCCATAGCCTAACGTGCTACGAGTAAAACTTTATTTGTGTGCAATATGTCATTGTTGTTTACATAAACTCTCTGAATAGCTCTCTTCATACATTTATATCTACACCAGGAAAACTGTGAACTGCAAGTTTATGGTATCTATTGGTGGTGGGTAAGTTTACATGTGTGCCTCTCTTATTTATTATATGTTTTTTGCATATCCTTATATTTCTACTGAATCTATTCCTGCTGTTCTATTTGTTGTGTTTCTGATGTAAATAGAACTTTCAAATTTATTTTATTTTATTTACTTTTTTGTATCTTATTTTTTATTTATTTTAATTTAATTGTTTTATTAATTTTATGTATCTTCCTTCTATACACTGTCATTCATATGGTACGAGCCTGAGTATCGAGATTTCATGCAGTGATACATATTTTTTCCTGTGTTGATCTGTATAACAATAAAGTTTACTTTGACTTTGACTAACCCTAACTAGGGCACTTCACACTCTCACACACACATCTCAACCTCTTAGTGCTAGAAATCTGGACAAAGCCTAAAATAAATAGGGGCAGATTATAAATACTGCTCTCATGAACTTTGAAAATTGTTAGAATAACAGGATTTGTGTTATATGCATTTTTCTAATGATAAGAAGTCTAAAACTCAAATATCTGTCATTATTTAGCAAATTCAATCCTTTTTATGAGGAACAGACAAAAATATAGGGCAAAATCTGGACATTCTGCATAAACCTGGACAGTCTCTTACACACACACACACACACACACACACACACACACACACACACACACACACACACACACACACACACACATGCACGCACACCTCCCCCCTCTTACACACACACACACACACACACACACACACACACACACACACACACACACACACACACACACACACCTCCCTCCTTCTTACACACACACACACACACACACACACACACACACACACACACACACACACACACACACACACACACCATACCTCTGAATCTCTTAGCGCAAGAAATCTGGACAAATCCTGTCATAATGGGGGGACAAAGGCCTAAAACTAGGGGCATATTTTAAATATTGCTGTTATAAACATAGAGAGTTGATAGAACAACAAGTTTTGCATTAGTATGTATTTTCTGATCTTAGGATATGAAGTCTAAAGCTCAAATGTCTGCCATTATTTTCTGACTTCAGTCCTCAATGATTTGCCATGCATTTGACAGAAAAACACAATTTTATGAGTAACAGCTAAAAATATGAGGCAAAAATCTGCTTTGGATTTATTCAAGCCTTGCTTAACAAAAAAAAAATTACTTTCAGGGTCTTCAAACACTCATCCTGAATTGCTGGAACAAGATCTTCAGGATCAGTTCTGCAATACTGGCTTTGCTATGCTAGGGAGCGGTGCGCATCCCTGTGACCAGCCTAAATCCACCACTGTAACATGGAGGAAACAGAACAGTTCATTTAAATTTCCCTCCAAGTTCCAACTGCCAGGCAGAAAACATAGGGCAAGCAAGCAGCTGCTCAGCCTCAGCCACAAACGTGGAAGTTATTGGGTCTTCCTCTTCCTTTTTTTAACTGAGGGCAAGCAGCTGTTTAGCTGTGAATGCAGAAATTAAGCTGTTCAGCTGCAAACGTGAAAGTCTCTTTGTTTTTTTTTTTGTTTGTTTTTTTACTGATGATGAGCTGTGTAGCCATAGCAGAAAATTAGTTTTTCTTTTTTTTTTTCTGCAGAAGTGGCTGCTCGGACCCTTAGAAATGATCATATGGACCCCCAGAGGTCCACGGACCACAGTTTCTGAATCACTGCTCTAGATGATTGCATGATGGTACATGAAACTGCAGAGGTGGTGGGAGGCAAGTATGAGAGAAGAAGTATCCTAGCATTCCCTTATGTAAATGGCAGGTCACTTTTTTTTTGGAATGCATTTGTATAAATGAGTCAGGTGGAGTAAAAAGGCAAAGACGGTTGAAGATGGTCCCAGAGCAAGTATTGTCCAATGGAGGGGATATTTTTGAAACAGGTGTGTAAGGTGTTTGGATGGAGAGACACAGAATATATGGGAACACAAGGGAATTTACTTTATCCTGCCACAGATTAGGGACTTGGTCTAGATTGAACAGGATTTATATACTAATGGAAAGTACAAGTGCGTAAGTCCTATTTACCTACAACAGTAGATGTTTGATTTCTTCAGTGCCTCAGTGGCATTTTGGATTATCTGCCAAGTTAACCCAGTACTGGCCAACTTTCAAAAGCTCAGAATCCACTCCCTCTCTCTTCCTGTGATAGTAAATACGAAAAAAAAAGAAACAGAAGTCTACCATTTGAAAACTTATTTAATAAAAAATAAACCGAGTAACAGAGCTTTCAAGTAAAACTCTTCACACTGATGAAGTGTTTTACTTCAAAGCTCTGTTACTTCATTTATTTTTTATTAAATAAGTTTTTGAATGGTAGACTTCTGTTTTTATTCATATTTACATTGACTTTATGTACTTTGAAGTCCTACAGCCATCAGGGAGAATTGTTTGTATTTCTTCCTGTGATAGCTGATTGGCTAAGCATATCCTGAGAGGGAAGCCTACAGCTGTGATAGGAAGTGAGTGTTCAGGCTTTTCCACTTCAGTAAAGAAAGAGAGAAAGTACCCAAATCTCAAATCATCTAGCAAAAGTAAATTCACAGACAGTCACCGCACCATATAAAAAACAAATGCAGCAATTGAATCAAAGAGGTTAAAACCCAATTCAGCTATGCACAATCCAGGGGATGACAGGTGGGTGCTGACACTGAGGCACTGAGGAATTTGAACATCTACTGTTCCAGGTAAATAAGACTTATGCAACTCATTGCCTCAGTGTTTTTTCGGATAGCTTCCTAAAGCTTACCCTACCTGAGAGGTGGAAGGACAAGGAGCCAGGAGCTCCTGGAGAATGTTCATAGAAAAGCCTTTTCTGGATCTTGAAAAGGAATCCAGTTTGTAGTACTTTGTGAAGATATGAACAGAAAACCAGGTTGCTGCCTCTAGAATGTTTCTAGCACCCACCCCTTTGCAATATGCCATTGAAGAAGATCAAACCTTAATTAAATGAGTCTTAACCTTGCTTGGAAGAGATATACCATGGTGAAAGTAACTGAAAAGAATATCAGAGGCCAACCATTGAGTAATCATTTGCATACAGGTTCTTTATTGGATGATCGAACTTTCAAAAGTTCAAGTGTCATATAGTCAACACCATATGACTGAATTTTTGAAAGTTCGAACGTTTTAACAGAGATCTCCGTATAGCACGGAATGGGAAGAATTCCCTTTTCTGCACTGTAGTGCGATCTCGGAGTTGGTATATTTAAAGACCGGGGGGGTGTTGTGGGTGCAGGGTGGCTTGCTCCCTGCTTAAAACGTTCAGTTAGGTTATTTGTGTTGTTTATTTTTTTATTAGCTAATCGAACTTTTAAAAGTTCGATCATATGGTGTCGACCATATGACAATCGAACTTTTGAAAGTTCAATTATCCAATATAGACCCTGCATAGAGATAGAGTGACCTTTCTTAGCTCCCATATAGGAGACAAACAGCTGTTCGACATTCCTAAAGGGTTTTGTTCTGTCAAGTTAATACTTGAGCTGCCTGTCCACATCTAAGGTATGTTTTTATTTTATTTTTATTTTTTTTATTTTACATTTGTTGACCAGGAAAGTCCGTCTGGATATATGTCCATTTTCAGCGGAGGACCGGGGAGAAAAGTTCCAAGAAATTATAGAATCATAACAGAGTGATTACACATTAGTAACTCCAAAAAAAAGTTAATGAAAAAAATTATACTTAACATAGCTATAAAAACTTTTGTGAAAACAACTACATTCCAGAAACAACATTTTTTATTATTTATTTATTTTTTTTTGCATTGGTTCATGGGAAGTGAGTTTCTTCAGTAGATTCATAGGAAGTAAGAAACAAAGGCTACAGTGAGTAGGTAAAATAGGCAGCAGAGGTGGTACTGGAAACAGTGAATACTGTTAGTCTGGATTCAAGCAAGGGCATAGCCATTGAGAAGTTAGGATTCTTAGGTGCTTTTTAAAGAGTGGTGTAGATGAAATGGAAGCTTGTTCCATAAATTACCAATAGAGTTAGTGAACAAGCACTCCCCAGACTTATTGTTGGATTTTAGGGTAGATACTAATACCCTATTGGCAGATCGTAGGATGGTTAGGTTTTTGTAAGGGCTAACAAGGTTACAGAGTATGGGAGTATTTGAGGGATGATGCAGAATATTATGAGTGATGGTAAGTTGTTGTAATTGAATCTGATTTTGTAATTCTAGCCAACCTAATAGTTTAAGATTCTGGCAGTGATAGGTTCTAAATGAAGAACCAGTAGCAAATTTGGCTATGTTATTATAGGATTTTACTAATTTATGGATATTGCTTTTGGAGAGGTTTGTGTAAATTGGGGAGGCACAGAGAAGGGTTGAGAGTAGGTGAGTTTGGACAATAGTGGACCTAGTTGAGGCTGTGTGAAAGGGTTTGAGTCTATAAAGGGAACCGAGTTTTCTATTAACTGATTTAACAGTTAGGTTAATATGTGTTTCAAAGGTAAGATTATGATCAATTGTAACCCCTAGAAGTTCGGTGGTCATATCAGGAGCTATTGTAGTACCATTATTGGATGTGACTGTAAATTTAATAGAGGAGGACTTAAGGGTGGGAGTAAATAATAATAGTTTTGTTTTTTTGGGGTTAAGGAGGAGACAGCGTTGATGGAACCATTTCTCAACTAAGTTAAATACTGTTTGGGTCTTAACTTGGAGCTCTGCAGGTGAGGAAGCACTACATATTAATGTTGAGTTGTCAGTGTATTGTATACAGGTGGCTTGTGGAATGGATGTTTTCAGATCATTAATAAAAATGGTAAATAGGAGAGGTTCCAGAATGGAGGCCTGTGGGACACAGAGAGAGATAGGGAGCTCAGGGGATAGTTTATTATTCCAAAGGACTGCTTGCTGTCTATTCTCTAAATTGGACTTAAACCACTTGACAGCTTGGGTGTCAAATGAGAGAGACTTAAGTGTTTCTAACAGTAGTTGATGATTAACCATGTCAAATGCCTTTGAGAGGTCACTAAAGAGGGCTGAGGACAGTATGTTATTGTTACTGTTTTTATTAATGGAGTCAGTAAAGGATAAGAGTGCTGTTGTTGTACTATGGAATGGCCTAAAGCCATGTTGGCAGTCCACTAGTAGGTGGTTTTGGAGGAGGTAATCAAGTATTTGGCTGTGAATACATCTCTCCATAATTTTTGCAAGTGGGGAAAGTAGGGCTATGGGGTGGAAGTTTGAGAGTTTGTTTGAGTTACCACCCTTATGGAGAGGTATAATGTGAGAGACTTTCCAAAGATATGGGATGGAGCATTCAGTGATGGTTCTGCTAATTGATAAGGAAATAGGGTAGGCAAGAACTCCAGCTGCCATTTGCAGGTATTCAGCTGGAAGGTCAGCTGATGGGGTACAAGGTTTAAGTTTGAAGAGTAAGGTACATATGAGTGATGTTGGCACTGGTTGGAAGTGTAGTGTGTGTGGCAGGTTTGTTGGGAAGGGTGACCCATTTGTGATAACTGATGGTATGGGGGGTAGGGTATTAGCTAAAGAGGTAACTGTTTCAGAGAAAAAATTGTTAAAATATCAGCAATCTGGATGGGAGAGTTTTGAGACAAGTTTGGAAGGAGTAGGTGTTTTGGACTGTCCAGGGTGGAGCAATTTATTTAATCCTGAGCAGAATTTTTGTGGGTTTTGATGTTGGAACATAACGTAATAGTTTCTTTTATCCAAAAATATTGATTTTTTGTAGCATTTCTAAGCTGTTTAAAATTTAGGTGATCATTAGGGTTTTTAGTTTTTCTTCATTCGGACCAGGATTTATTTCTCAGTCTCATTTTTTGTCTAGTCTCCTTAGTAAGCCAAGGAGCAGTTTTGTTTCTAATTCTAATAGTACGAGAGGGGGCATGGTGTTCCATAATTTGCAAGAATTTGTTATTGAAGCATGAGACTGCTTCATCAAGAGGTAAGGTCTTTAGGGGTGACCAATTGCACGCTTTAAGTTCAGCCTGAAAATTAAGTGGATTCAGATTTTTCTTGTTTCTTGTGGTTCTAAGGTTAATATGGCTGGGAAATGAGGTCTTTTGTCTGGATATAAAGGTCAGGGAATGGTCACTAATATTGTCAGGGAGTAAGCCTGTTTTGTATAGTTGGGTACTACTGTTAACTAGTATCCAGTCATGGGTGGTTTGTTTGTTACTAGGTTTGTGGGTTCTGGTAGGAGAGGAGATGGTTTGCTGAAAGCCATAAAGATTGATGTGTGTAGATGGGTTTACAGATGAACAACAATTCCAGTCAATATTGAAATCCCCTAAGAGTATGGTTTCTTGAGGGAAAGCTGAGGAGAGCCAACTAAGGATATTTTCCAGAGTATTTATGTTATTTCCTGGGGGGATGTATGAGCAAATGATGTATATGGATTTGTTAACATTGACTTGGAGCTTGGATATTAAGATCTCAGCATTACTAGGTGAGGGTGGTTGAGTATCTAGTGAGGTGACCTGTAAGTCAGATCTGAACATGTAAAATTTTTCTCTCTGTTTTTGGATCAGGCTAGAACACTGGAAGATTGATAACTTGATTCAAGGTAAATTTAGAAACAACTTTAGGCACGAATGATGGATTAGTCCATAATACAATCTTGTTTTTCTGAAAGCTCAGATAGGGTTGGTCCACTGTGAGGGTTTGCAATTCAGAGACTCACCTTACAGATCTCAGTGCCATGAGTAAAACAGTCTTCAAAGTAATGAACCATGTCTCAGCCTGACAGGGAGGTTCAGATGAAGTAATGTCAATTTTTCAAAAACAAAGCTCAAAGCTGAGATCTCAGGGAGAAGGAATTTGGTTTTGGGGTGGGTCTTACATGTAAGACTCCTTTCATAAACTGTATAATGACAAAAAGAGAAGATTGAGGGGGATTCATGGGCATTCAAGCTGAGACGGCTGCAATATGCTCTTCAATAGAAGAATGATAAGCCATCTCTAAGTAACTCACACAAATATTTCAAAACCAGAGGGGTCAAAACCCTTTCATGACCTCTGTTAATGGCTAGGGACCACCTAAAAAACCTCTTCTAATTGTAGACACAAGATCTTCTAGTTGCTGGTTTTCATGCCTCCTTAAATACCAGCTGCACATCCTCATGAAACATATGCCTAAAAGGTATCAAAATTAAATCATGCAAGCTGTTAGTTGCAATTGTTATAAGCTGACGTTTGTCATTCACTCCTGATGCTATGTGAGCAGATCCAGTCTGTGAGAAAATTTGTGGTAATTGTCCTGGTCCCATTCCGTTAAAAGGGAGAACCAACATTGCCTGTGCTAAAAGGGGATTACCACAATGATGTTTGGTAATTCCTTCCAAATGGGATCTGAAGTCTATCAGTGGTAAAGAACTTTTATGGCATGAAACACTGTCAACATCTCTTTTACATTTAGATGCTTTGGCATATCCTGAGGAATCCACAAGCCTTGGAAAGATTGGACTGGGTTCTGAAATGAGAAAGGATAGAGAGACAGTTAATCCCTCCACCACTGCAATTCCTGTTTCACAAATCCCAGTACTGGTACCTGGAAATCCAAGGGATGAAGATGCGGGGTCCAACAATTCTTCAAGTACTACTGAATTTTTATCATGTGTGCTATAGCTAGTGGTGTCATGAAAATCATTGATGCCACGAGGCCTAAAATTTTGAGGAATGCTCTTGTTATGGCCAGGTCTAGAACTGAGAAATCCAAGAAAATGCCCTGATGAGTCAGAACTTTGTCTTCTGGCAGGAAGGACATTCTTTCTTCTGTATCTATCCAACATTCCAGGAAATTAATTCATTGAGAGGGTGTGAGGAAGGACTTTTGAGGGTTCAATTTGAAGCCCAGATGGAAAAGCGGGGAAGCAACCTTTTTTTTAACACCTTTAGTAAATTACCACTTAAGACACAGGCAAACATACATTTAGATAAAAGAAAAAACATATTAACATGCTTTCATTTTCAAACATTATACATCACATATATTCTTTTTTGTCAATCAAATATTACACAAATTGCAATTCCTGTCATCCCTTAAATCTCACTCATCTTCCAAAACATTATTCTGCGTGTATTGTTCCACAGATTTCTATTTCTTCTATATAATTTGTTCCTACCCTTTTCTAGGGATTATACTTCCAGTTCTTTTATCTCTGTCACAATATTCACTGCTTCAGATACAGTTAGTTTAGACTTTCATTTCCATTTTCTAGTAAATGCTTTTTTTGGCAGCCACTTGAATTAAACTTAACAGGACCTTAATATGTCTGTGCAATTCAGATCCTGTATTTCAAGTCAAGAAATCATTTTTAGTTACCTCCATTTGCTCACCCATTATTTCTGAAAAGGTACTCTGTAGGGAATTTTTAAAGTCTGCCAGCTCATTACATTCCAAAATATCCATTCCTGGTTACCTCTTTCGTCTGCATCACATCTCCAACATTTGGCATCTACCTGCAGAAAAATTCATTGGAGTGTGCTTGGGTATAAAAATACATATGCAAGCACTTCCAAGCAAAAATGGTAAATCTGCTAGACTTTGTTGCATATTTGGAAGCCATACATATGTCTTCTCATTGTTTCCTTGTGAATTGTTTATCAAGTCTCTCTTCCCAATCTTATCTAACCTCCTCTGATCGATTCCTGTAGACAGCATGCAATATTTTATAAGCCCTACTAATTATCCCTTTTCTAACAGCAGCTTCTGTTTTAGATTCATTTAAAAGCTCTACTAGAGCAGGTCCTTCACTTAAGATTCCCCTATCAGTTTTTCTTTGCAGCTATAGCCTTTTGTTTTATTTTCATTAATTGTATATTCTGAAAAGACGTGAAGCAGTCTCAAAATGTCCACAACACCAAAATGCCCTTTTCTGATTTTATCAGGCAAAAAATAATAAAACCAACTGTTCTTGATCACCATAGCAATTATATCCTGCCTGGTTCCTCTCTTTAGGCAGAACATGTCAGAGAGGACCCCTCACTTTAATTTTTGCCTCTGATGTCTTAAATATTCTCCTAATTAACCATATTATATCAGGGGAATGCAAATACTTCCATTTCCCTGCTCATAAAATTCCAGCTTACTCTTCTGAATGCTTTCTCTGCATGAAGACTCACCAACAGTAGTGGTATTTTTCTACGTTCTGCTATAAATGCTGTCAAATGTCTGCCTCCCCTCCACTAAACCACACTGATCTATATCTATCAATTTTGGCAGCACCTTTGTCATTCTTTTAGCCATTATAGACATACACACTTTGCAGTCATTGCTTAGAATCAAAATGGGCCTATATAAAGCTGGATCTGATGGATCTTTACCATCTGTAGGTATTACACCCACCACTTCTTTCTTCCAGGATATTGGTGATTCCTCTCTTATTAAAATAGTGATAAAAAACCCTTCTAGACCTGTATCACTTTCTTCCCTCTTGGCTTGCAAACTTCCACCAGAATACCATCTATTTCTGGAGACTTTCCTATAGATTGGTTAAATATCACTACTTTTATCTTATCTCCTCCTATCTTAACTGTTAATAATTGGGCCCCATCTACCTCTAACCTTGTTATATTTAATTCTTCTGTAAATAATCACATTTGTGCTTTTTCTTGATTTCCACATTTCCTTGCTTTATACAGATTTTCATAAAATTTCCAAAATATTTCTATTACTATACAGGATCTCTGGTTATTTTCCTTGTTATACGCTCCCTAAGCTTGGCAACAGCCTTTTTTACTTTCTGTTGCCTAAGTCATTGTTTTAAGAGTTTTTGTGCTTTGGAGTTATAATGAAAACAGTTGCTTAACAGAAATCTTTCTAAACTCATGCAAATTATCCAGATATTCCCTTATTTTCTCTTTAACACTCTGCAGTTGCACCTCTTCCTGTTCTGTAAGTTTCTCCTTATTCTGCAATGCTTCAACACTTGTCAGCCCCTCTACATAATTCTTTTTACTTCTTAACCATCTTTCTTTGACTTTTACTTCTACCATATTTTTAATCTTTGCTTTCCTTTCATCCCACCCCCTAGCTATATCTTCTGAAGAAATTTCTATCTTCCCTGCTATCTTCCTAATAATTTATACCACCTATTCCTTAAATTCCTCTCTTTTTAACAGATAGGAGAAAGCGCCAGTGTCTCATTTTTACTTCATTACCCTTCATTTTTTATCTTAGTTATTATTGTCACATGATGTTAAATACTTACAGGATATTTATCAAGACTTTCAATTAAATGCACATGTTCCTATGAAATATAATTTCTGTCCAGCCTAGGCCAGTTGCTCTACCTTGGGAAATAATATGTAAATTCTTTCCAAGTTCCTACTACTGAATTCACATCTTCCATGCCAAATATTTTCATAAATTACTTCAAAAATATACCTTCTTTTGTTATATTTTCCCTTTTAGGCCCCCCCAGAAACATTCACACTATTGCACATTAAATTCCAGTCCCCACCCATGAGTAATATTCCCCGCTGAAAGCTGATTATTTTTCCCAGAATTTTCTTAAGCTCCACTGTAGCAGTTTTAGGTGGAATATAAATACATGCCAACATAATCCTCCTCCCTTGCCAGTAGCCCCTTACTACCATAAATCTGCTATTAACTTTTTTTTCCTCTTACATCACTTTTGGAGCTCCACCTAACAATTAATAAAAGTACTGCCTTTTTCCTTTGTCCCAGTTATTCCACTAAATAATAATCACAAAATCCTTTCTTTATCAACTTCACATGCTCAGTTCTTTCCAAATATGTCTCCTGTTGCATAGCTATTTGGCCTCTGTATTTCTTAATATAGTTCATTTATATATATATATATATATATATATATATATATATATATATATATATATATATATATATAAAAGCCTATATATATATATATATATATATATATATATATGTATATATATACATATATATAGTGGAACTCTGGATCTACTTTCATTCACTGAAAACACATTTCACCGAATTCCAATTCACCCACACCAAATCGCTGAAAGCTGAAATCACTGAAAACTCATTTCACTGAATCACATTTCACTGAATGTAAGTACTGTTGGGCAAATAAAATGTATATGCCCATTTTCCCACTGTAGTACGATTCTGGAGTTAGTATATATATAGTTAGAGGGGTTGCGTGGGGCACAGCCCTCACATTGGGGGTGTGGGGGGGTGTAGCCCCCCCCACCTAGTTTGCTTTTATATTTATGAATCTCATTTCACTGAAAGCTAAAACTATATATACTAACTCCAGGATCGTACTACAGTCAGGAAAAGGGGATATACATTTTATTTGCCCAACATTATTTATATTCAGTGAAATGTGATTTGGTGAATTGGGTTTTCAGTGATTTGAGCTTTCAGCGATTTGGCGTGAGTGATTTGAAATTCAATGAAATGTGTTTTCAGTGAATGAAAGTAGACCCTATATATATATATATATATATATATATATATATATATATATATACATACATACAAATGTACGACCCCATTTACGCGAAAGTGCATTTAAACAAAAGTGCACTTTTGTGAATACCAGTTCACCAAACTAGTAATAACAACAAAAAGAAACTCTGCAGCACCAAAGCACACCACAGTTGGGATAAGGGAATATACCTGTTTCCCCACTGTAGTATGATCTTGGAGTTAGTATACATGAAGTAGCGAGGATGTGGGTGGGGTGCAGAAGGGGTCACCCCCCTGCAAAACTGCCTTTGTAGTGTGTCTTTTTTTGGTTTTTTTACTAGTTCAGTGAACCAGTATTCGCAAACGTGCACTTTCGTTTAAGTGTATTTTCACGTAAATGGGGTCATACTTTTGTTTGTCAAAATAATGAACTTTCAACAAACAAAAGTAGACCTATATATATATATATATATATATATATATATATATATATATATATATATATATATATATATATATATATATATATATATACACACACACACATATATTTATATATATACCTGTGAGACCAATTATATTCCAAGATAACATGGAAAGTTTTGCCATTATGATAAGTTACTGTTCCTACCTGTTATCTATAACAGCTTTTTTACAGTGTCTATTTTCAGCTTTTGTGTTACTTGCATGCACTAATGTTTGTCAGGTTGAACTTTTATACACTTGTTTCTTGTCATGTCCATTTCAACCTATTGAATACGATTTTTTATTTTAATGAAAATCCTCAAACAAAAATCAAACACAACTCCAAAATGCCCTCATAATATATTAACTTAATAAAACACACAAAACTATGTACATCTACAATTAATAAAATTTAACCCTCCAAATAGAAACAATTGTCCCAGACTGACAGCTACACTCACAGGCTTTAATTGATCTATAATTAACATTATACATGCTAAGATGTACGATACTGCCTGTACTTATACTTACACAAAGTGCTATCACATTTTTGTCTTATCTTTATTTCTCTCCTAGATGTAGAAAACAGTCTGAATATTTTCAGGAAACAATAACTTTTATCCATAAAAGGTATTGCCCTCTTATCAGCTTGCCTCCATAGAAACATACAAACCTGTCTTCAGCTACAGGCTTGTCATGTTCCACTGTGAACATTTATTTGCTAAAGGAAAAATTTTCATTACTTTAGTGTTTTCTTATTTAATTGCTTCCACTTAACACTTGTTGTTAGATCAAGCAAATGGCCTTAATCCAGTCATTCCTGTATGCAAATGTAAGAAAAAGTATATCAGCTCTACTTATATCATGATTTGTTTACTTTTACACCTCAGCCCCCACCTCAACTACCCAAAATTACAGCCTGTTATCGTAGGTTCATGGGTTCATAGATTAGTACTAAGCTAACTGCCCTTGCAAGCCATTTTAAGCCTAGCCAATTATCCCTTGTGAGATTCAAACCTTACACCTTGTGTTTGTAAGGCAAACACCTTAACCATTAGGCCACCCTCCCAACCCCTAGACGTATTTAGACATATTTTCGTCGAGGAATTCATCTCTTTTTACACTGGAGTGCCTACACTTCTTAAAACTAAAAAAGAAGAAAGAAATAAGAAAAAGAAGAAAAAAAGACACCCGTTTTCTTTAGTATCCCTATAACTCACAGAAATAACTGAAAATGCTTTACTGTATAACTTGCAGCTTATGCAATGGAATGTTTCATAAAAACACTGTTAAGAACGAAAATTGCTTTACTTACAGTTACCTCTTCTCCTCCTCTTCCCTTCCCTTTAATGTCCTTCTAAACATTAATGAACATGAAGTAGGGCAAATTATTTGGAGTCCCCTATAAGTTTACCAAAGTCAAAACAGTCCGATATTTCCCAGTTTTTCCTTGTTCAATCATATTTCATAAATATGACTGATGCTTTGTAATCCCACATTTATTCATTAATTTCTGAGTTGCTGGTTTTCTTCCTGTTGATTTCCGTTTCCCAATTCCAGTCTCTGGTTCATTTCCAACATACTACTGGTTCTTCCAGTCAACTCCTGTGTTTCTCTCTGTCTCTCAAGCATTTTCCTTGGTAAAGGTTTAACTGGCAAAGTCTGTCTATTAGCTTTATTATCAGAAGAATAAGGAGCAGAATCCCCTTCTGTTTGATAGCTCACTTTTTGTAGAACAAACTTTGTATTTCCTCCTTAGCCCGTTCTGCATCAAAAAATTACTTTGATCCTCCAGGAAAAAATATTCTGAAGATAGCTGGATACAGCACCTTGAATCTCACACCTGTTTCTGGACATTTCCTGATTGGTGGACTAAATTTGCTCCTCTTCTCCCTGGTGAACAGTGAGTAATAATTTTCCACAAACACACTACTGTCTTTGACTTTTAGTACTTTGGCTTTCTGCCACAGTTTTGTCAGAATCAACTCTTTCTAGTGGTAAGATTACAGCTTTACTAATGCTTGTTTAAGAATTGATAGGACTGTAAAATACTGGAATAAATTGAAAATAACTGGAAAAAACTGGAATGAGACTACAATGAATGTCTTTATCTTTAATTTCTCAGAACTGTGCTGAACATGTGCCAGTCTCTCCTTTATGTGCCAAGTCTTTTTGTTCCTTTTAGAATAAAAGTCTGCATACACTGTAGTTTGGTTAAGAATGTTTTATTATATGGAGGTAGATGTCAGCAATATCCAAATCAGATCGTACTATCTCCAATAACAATACTGATAAACTCAAACAGACTGAATTATAAAATTTGTACCTTATGCACTCATACTCAGAATTATTTATTTTTTCTTAAATAATATAATTTTCTGGAATTCTGGATATTTGACCTTATATCTGCACTCACTCTCAAGTGTCTGCACCAAACATCTGTGGACTGCACTGCAATAACTTCCTGCTTATCAGTCTGAATAAATAAATCCACTAACTTCTGTGTCTGAAATATGTCTCCTACTAATACCAAAACCCTGTAAATTTATAAACTCTTCTTTAACCTTCTTTCCAAAGCCTGTTTGTACTTAATATACTGCGCATCCTGTTAGCACATTTTGTTCTAATCAATATTCTTGACTAAAGGTTACTGAAACATTCCTTTCTGTTGCATCTGCATGCAAAATGTAAAATTCAAATATACATCTGCTTTAATATGGCTGCATTTCTAGGCTTTTAAATGAAACCTAATCTTACAAATCCCCCTGAGACCCCTAAACAGGATACTATTTTTGTAGTTACTTTAAAATATGAAATATAAAATGAAGACACAGGCCTGACTTTACATTTTAGGCCTATGCAAGATCTATTTACTAACTGTATTTATGTAGGATTTATTTGGGAACAATTGTTTCTGAAATTACTGAACTAGGATTTGCTTCTATAACTAGTTTATAAATGTGTTAATATAGTCTTCAAAGGATGCTAGAATGATCACTAGAACTAATATATTTTTCTCATCTGGTAAACAGACTTGCAAGCTTAACTTTGACCACTATGTGTCACTTGAGCATTTACGGTCTGTTAATTATTTGAAAATCTTTTGGATTGAAGTCTCTTTATGATTTAATTATAACTGGACAATTCTTTAACACGTGTTATAACTGGCATTAAGGATTTCATGTAGCCATTTATAACTCTCTTTTTACACCTATAATATAGGTATTTTGAAACATAATTATCATATACTGTATAAACTTGAGTTGTTTCAGTAAAACTTTAGCTAGATTTCATACTATTCCTGTCCATTTACATTTTTAATTTCTACGTCATGTAATAGATGTCTGCTTTTACATTTGTATCTCAAATATCCTGTAAATATCTATGTGCTGTAATAGTAGAAGTACATTTATTAAAACTTATGCTTTCTGCATTTCAGATATATACCTTTGCATTACCTGTTAGTTTCTTTTTAACTTTCTGTTTAATGTACAATAATTATTATGTAATGTGTACTGTATTATGCAAATTAATTAACAAATTAAGTCTGACCTGTCATGCCCTGAGTATATTAAATAACTATTACTACTTATTCTTTAGGTAACTTATCTTAATAAGCCTGTTACAAATAATTCTGTCACTTTATCCTTAAAACTAATGACCTCCAGGCTAGTTGCTCAGCATAATACATCCGAGGTTATCCAAGTACAACTAACTCTGGGCAAAACTGCAATCCAAATTGTAGCTTGCTACAGATCCCCCACCATGCCCCAGGATTCCCACTCCTCCTTCAACCAAACACCCTAATAATGGGCAATTTCAACTACCCCACCATTAACTGGGAAAACTACTCATGTACCAACTCCTTCGCTCAACGCTTTCTGGAATTCATAAATTCCAATGCCTTGGATCAACTTATCCACACCCCCACCAGGGGCAGCAATATCCTAGACCTAGTCATTATCAACATGAGTGACTGGTGTTCCACACCTGAAGTCAACTCCTCATCGGTCAGATCCAACCATAAGCTAATCAACCTAGATATCCACATCCAGCCTCCACCCCCCATTAAGGAAACCACAGTAAAAAATTTCTCCAAAGCCAACTTCATGCTTCTTAAGACAGAAGTGGCGAACCTTATGACACCCGTGCAGATGGACAACACAGTTATGACTGCTGAATCCTACACAAATGAACTCTATAAGCACTTACATGAGCGCATGGATCATGCTATCCCAAACAGAACCAAGATGCTATCCTCCAAAAAAAAGAAGCCAATATGGTGGTCCCCTGCCATAAACAAACTCTACAACAGAAGGAAGAAACTGTTGCATAAGAGAGTAAAATCCCATGAGTGGAAGAGCTCCCTGGTCAGCCTCAGTAAGAAGCTGAGATCCCTTATAAGATCCTCCAAAGTTAGCTACAAAAATAAAATCACCACTGATTCTAGGGACAACCACAAAGCATTCTATAGCTATGTCAAGAATCTCAGTGGCAACACCCAGATCTGCTCTGAGTTACAGCACAATCCTCCACCCAGGTAAAGTCAGTACCCCTCCTCCTAACATCACTCACTCCTCAGAAAATATTGCTACCTCATTCAACACACACTTCACACAAACCATACTATCACTAGCTAAACAACACAACCCTCCTCACCTCCAACCCACACCTTCAACTAGTAATCTCCCCACTGCCTTCTCTTTTTCTCCTGTACCTACCTCCAATATAAAAAAAAACTATTAACTAAACTTAAGCCCACCAAATTAGCAGCAGACAACCTCCCAAGTGAATACCTACAAATTGCAGCTGATACTCTGGCCTACCCAGTATCCATCTTGATTAACCGATCTCTTTCAGAAAGTTACGTTCCCACACTGTGGAAAGTATCACATATAATTCCCCTCCACAAAGGCGGACCCTCCACAGAACTAACCAATTACCGCCCCATAGCTATTCTCTCTCCACTCTCCAAAATGCTAGAGAGATGCATACACTCTCAGGTCTCAGACTACCTCCTTACTAACAACCTCCTTTCCAATACTCAGCATGGTTTCTGACCAAACCATAGCACCACCACTGCCTTACTCTCCTTTACTAACACTATCCTTCAGCATAAAAACAATGGCTATCTCTCCTCTGCTTCTTTCCTAGACCTGTCTAAAGCATTTGACATGGTCCCACACAAACAACTTATCTCTGTCCACAATAACCTATCCTTCTCACAATCAGTCACCAACTGGTTTCAGAGTTACCTGTCTGACCGCCAACAATCCATTGTATGGCAGAATGACATATCTCCCCAACTACCTGTCTCCATAGGGGTTCCCCAAGGATCCATCCTTGGACCCCTACTCTTCTCTGTTTTCACCAATAATCTAGCCTCTGCCACAAAACATGGCACACTCATACAATACGCAGATGACTCAACCATCATCTGCACAGCCCAGTCCCTACCCAAACTGCAAAAAGTCACACAGGAAGCCTTTTCCTCTGTTGAAACTTGGTTATCCGATGCCCACTTAATACTCAACCCAAACAAAACTAAACTACTCATCTTCCAACCCACCAAACATACTCAAAGCAACTCTCACTTTAACATCACAGCAAAAGACAACACCACTATATACCCAACTGAACACACCAAGTTGCTAGGAGTGGAAATAGACAATAAACTAAAATTTGACATTCACATATCCATGACCATAAAAGAAGTCCACAAAAAACTAGGAGCGTTATACAGAAATAAGCAACTTCTCACCAAAGCAGCAAAGATTTCAATAGCAAATTCCCACCTTATCTCCACCCTACTTTATGCCTCTCCAATATATACCAAGCTAAGGCAATGTGATCTAAACAAGCTAGAGACCTGCTACAACAAAATCACCAAATTCGCCACAGGGGCATCCTACCGTAGTCACCACTGTCTCTCACTTGCTGAACTTGGCTGGCTTGAACTCCCTCACCTCCTTCACTCGCCCACAAACTAGTAAACCAGCCACTAAATGTCCCATCCCTCCAGAATCTACTCCAACCCTATCGCACCACCAGATCACTAAGATCCAGCAAAAAAAAATCACTTGCAGATCACTCAAGCCAATAACTCTGCTAGTGAAGCACTATTCTCTTGCGCCATAGCCAAATTATGGAACTCCCTCCCACCCACAATTACCTCCATATCATCATGCACCCACTTCAAAACTTTACTAAAAGCACACCTAAAAACATGCTGGCTATGCCCTTGCAACTCCCACTCTAATATCACCTACCCCATCCAACCACTACCTCTCTTTCCACTTCACTAACTACCTTGATTATAGCAAGCTCAGATGCTCATAAGCCTAGTACTTATTATACAGCAGGAACTTATTATTGTAACATTTGTTAATGTCTGTTATGTACTTCACAGATAGATTCTAGTTATCAACTGATGTACTATGTTCTTCATCTGTAAATATGTTGTAAGCAATTGCTATGTAAATTGTTAATCGCTATGTAATCCAATTTAACTACTGTCTGTTTGTTTTAACTGTGGAGCTTTTCTCCCCGGGCCTCCGCTGAAAATGGACCTACGTCCAGTCGGACACTCCCGGTCAACAAATATAAATAAATAAATAAAATAAATAAATATAATGGCACGTAAATTACAGAACCAACTGATATTGCCAACATCCTGGCAGATAGGTCCGGTGCTAACTTTACCCCCTCTCACCCCCTAAAGGGTCCATATCTATACAAGAAGAATGCAGAGTCCCTGTAATCACAACTATGCTGGTAAAAGCTGCACTCTCTAAAGCCAAAAACACAGCATCCATGGGACCGGACAACATCCCAGGCTGTGTTTTACATGAACTTCCAAACAAACTGGCTCCCCACCTAAGCACCATGTTCAGTCATAGCCTCACATCAGGCTTTGTGCCCACAGAATGGCACACAGGCAACAGTTATCCCACTGCACAAAGGGGAACCACCACTGATCCAAGGAACTGTTGCCCTATTAGCCTGACGAGCCTGGTCTGTAAGGCCATGGAACGTATCATCATGGAACTCATAAACAAAGACATTGGTAACCTCCAAACTCTGGACCCCACACAATTCAGGTTTGTGAAAAGCAGATCATGCCACCTGAACCTGATCGACTTCTTTGAGGCAGTCACCAAAGCTGTAGACAAAGGTAAGGTGGTTCACATAGCCCGTCTTGACCTCACCAAGGCTTTCGACACAATCACCCATTCTGGAATTATAGCTAAACTCACTAAACTAGGTATAAATCCCTATGTCACAAGATGGGTTGCCATCTGGCTTACTGACAGAACCCACACTGTAAAAGTTGCAGACTCTAAATTTGACTTCAAACCAGTGACAAGTGGAGTACCACAGGGTTCAGTCCTGGGACCTCTCCTGTTTGGTATCTACTTCTCTGAAGTACAGGCTAACACAGAAGGCCTTTGGCTAATGAAGTTCACAGATGGCTGCAAACTAGGAGCCATAGTCGAGTCCCCAAATGATGTGGACATCCTACAGAAGGGCCTCACTGAGATAGATGCCTCATGTCAGAGCCATGGCCTCAAGCTCAGTGCCAAAAAGTGCATTGTCATCCCCTTTGGTAAAAACCCTGTACCCATGAACTACCACATAGGTGGCAGTCTACTTAATGCCGAATATGTGATAAGATACCATGGGATCCAGGTGCACAGTAGTCTCTCCTTTGATAATCACATCACCACTGTAGTCAGGAAATCCTTCTACCTCATCACAAAAGGATTCTCATCCAGGAAAAAAGAGGTCATTGTTCACCTCTACTTGACACTCATTAGACCCATTATAGAGTACAATGCCCCTTTTGGAGTCTACCTCACAAGACATCTGCAGTAGTTGGAAAGGCCACAGAAGTACCTAACAAAGAGGATTACTGGCCTCAAACAGATGCCCTACACTGAACATCTCAAAAAACTCCAGCTTTACTCTGTAGCATATCGCCTACTCTGAGGTGATCTCTGCCTAACATATAAAGCTATGTCACACCCAGAGCTGTTGGACATGCTACACCAAAAGAAATTCCAGTCCCTCCAAGCTACATGCTCTTGGGACCTAAATCTTGTCACCACAATAAACAGGACATGCTGGAGGGATAGATTCCTGTCCTAGAGACTTCCCATACTCTGGAAGAAGCTACCCATCTATGTCAAGCAAAGTTCCTCATTAGCACTCTTTAAGAAAAATCTTGATGAGTGGATGGGAAATTGGAAATACACCCCGGGGATCACTTTTGTGGCTCTGCTCTTGGGTGGCATAAGCCAGGGAACCTTGTTGGCTAGGCTTACTTAGGCCCTTGGGCTGATAGCCTAGTACCTACCTATGAACCTATGAATAATGTGAGGTGTGATGTAATTGCATATTGCAAACTGTAATACTGTTAGAAATGTATAACTGAATATGAATGTTATACTCTGGAATCTGATTGAAATGTACTGTACTGAACTCATAACTGATTAAGAGTACCACGGCTATGCAAGGCTACAATGTCTTCCACACATTCAGAACTTAAATGAGCATGAAGGAACCAGAGGTGGAGGTGTATCCATCTTCATTAAAATCAAATATATTTTGAGACTGGTCAAACACCATGATTCTCTCTAACTGCTCCATGTCCAATTAACTATTGGGAAAGTACCACAACACATCATTGCTAGCTACAGATCCCCCACCATGAAGCAAGATAAGCACACAGCCTACCTCAATTTACTGGAATCCCTTGCCAGGGTCTATATTATGTGATCAAAGAATTTCTTAAACTGAACATATAATAATTGACACATATACAGTGAACATTGTAAACCACGAATGGCCAAGTCCTCGAATTTTTTCCTTGGGAAAAAAATTCACATTGCTGTACAATAAAAAACAAACTTTAAAACACTAATCAAGTGGGGGGGTTCACCCCCAACCCCTCCTAACTAAATGTACCAACTCCGGGATCACTTTACATTAAAGAAAAGGACAAGTCCCGATAACGGCCAACTGAATTTTTTCCCCAAGGAAAAAATTTGGGGACGTGGCCATTTGCAGTTTACAGCATTCTCTGTATGTATGTTGATTATTATGTGTTCAAAGAAGAGATTCTTCAATCACATAATATAGACCCTCCCTTCCCATACAGCCCAACATCTTAGTCATGGGAGATTTCAGCTATCCTTCCACAGACTGGGGGACGTACATGAGCAAAAACACACTCACTGAGAGGTTCATGGGATTTTGTTAACACAAATGCTCTGGAACAGATAGTTTGCACCCCCATTAGGGGCTCTAATGTTCTGGACATAGTACTCACCAACATTGGTGGGGTAACTGCACTTCCCCCATGTGTGATGCCCTCCCAGGTTAGGCCAGACCAGTAAAGTAAAGTAAATACTGGAACTGACAACCTTACAGGAACAAAATTTATAAAACACTTTACCAAAGCTAACTACAGCCTACTAAGGAATGGTACAAAAAGCTTCATAACACCTGCAATCACAGACATCAATGATCACTTTGCAGAAGTTTATGCAAATGCCCTGTACAAACACTTAAGCAACTGCATAAACTCTGCTGTACCTGACCGAATCAAAACCAGGTCTTCCCATAAAAACAAACCACCATGGTGAACTTCAAGTATAAACAGATTATATAACAAGAGGAAGAAACTGTTGTCCAAAAGCAAGAGGGATATCACTCTGCAGAGGAAAAGTTCCTTCCTAACCCTAAACAAGAAAATCATAAATCTTGTAAAGTCTTCTGAAGCAAATTACAAAACTAAAATTGCATCACTAGCCAAGGATAATCATAAGGCATTCTTTAACTAAGTCCGAAGTCTAAAAGGGAATGCCCATCTATGTGCCAAACTGGTTGTAGATGGGATCACTATTACTACACCAGAAGATATCGCAACCTGCTAGCTGACAGATTCAGCGCAAATGCACCCCCCTATCCCCACCTACCATAGTTCAAAACATACCTGATAACAGCCCTCTGACTAGTATCTCTAGAGAAAAGGTCATCTCTGCACTCACCAAGGCCAAAAACACTACCGCGATGGGACCAGATAATATCCCAAGTTGTTTACTAAATCTAAAACAATACCTAGCAGACCCACTTGACATTCTCTTTAATCATAGCTTGAGAACTGTCTATGTTCCTGCAGAATGGAGAATAGCAACAGTAATCCCCCTGCACAAAGGGTGGGCCATCAACTGACCCTGGGAACTACCGGCCCATAAGTCTACCCAGCCTCATCTGCAAGACCATGGAAATAATCACCATGGACCTTATCAACAAGGACATAGGTGACCTCCAAATGCTGGACCCAATCCAGTTTGGCTTTGTTAAGGGTAGATCATGCTTATTAAACCTGATGGACTTCTTTGAGAATGTCACCAAAGCCATGGACGAAGTTAAGACAGTGCACACAGCCTATCTCAACCTTGCCAAGACGTTTGACACAATTCCCTACTCTGACATCATTGAAAAACTCTTCTAGATAGGGATTAACCCTTACTTTATTAGATGCGTAGCCAGTTGGCTCACTGACAATACATACTCTGTGGAAATTGGTGACTCCACCACCACCAGTAGGCCCATCACCAATGGAGTACACAGGTGTCTGTGCTGGGCCCCTTACAGTTTGTCATCTGTTTCTAAGAAGTCCAAGCCAAAGTAGATGGCCTTTGGCTCATCAAGTTCAGCAAAATGGGTGCAATTAATGAGTTCCAAAACAATGTCAACATATTACAAGAAGGGCTAACACAAACAAATGATTGGTACCAAAGCCATGGTCTAAAACTAAATGCAAAAAATTATTCTCTTTGGCAAAACAGAATTCCCTACAAATTACAATATTGACAGCACCCCCCCCCCCCTTGAGTTCCAACCCCGTGGTACGAGACTTGGAAACACAGGTTGATAGCAATATGAACTTTGACCACCAAGTTTCTGCACTGGTAAGGAAAGTCATCTATGTAGAGCACCATATAACCAAGGACATTAACATCTAGGTCAAGGGATGTTATAACTCCACTGTACTCAATCCTCGTCCAACCACTAATAGAGTATAATGCACCCTTTTGCATGTACCTCACCAGGCACCTGCTCCAGCTGGAGAGACCTCAGATGTTTCTCACTAAGAAAATACAGGGACTCCAAACCATGACCTACATAGACAGGCTGAAAGCCCTGTCACTTTACCTGGTATCTTATAGGATGCTGAGAGGTGACTTGTGCCTAGACTATATGGCAATCTCCAAGCCTGTCCTAATGGAAATGCTGCACATCTGCAAGTGAAATGGCACAAGAGCCACTCATTCTAGGGATCTAAACCTAGCTTGTAACATTAACAGAACACACTGGATTGACAGATATGACTCCTAGAGACTGTGCTTCTCTGGAATAGACTTCCTACTCATGTAAAACAGAGCTCCTCACTGACCCTATTCAAATGCAACGTAGATAATTGGATGAGAGATCATAAATTCACCCCTTGGGGGTAGCACCAATATCCCTCATGGACAGGAGTAGGCAGTGTTGATCACAGACCCACTCTGTTCATAAATTCATTCTGCAAACTACCCAAAATGAACAAATGGGGATACTTGGGATTAACATGGCTAGGTTTGTAAAGGCTCTAGGACAGCTAGCCTAGTAACCTCCTATGAACATATGAACCTATGAGTATCATATTATGAAACTTGACTGAAAGTGCTGTATAAATGTTATACTCTGGAAACTAACTAAACTGATACTAAAGGAATACTTTTTCTGCCAGTATTATCTGAACTCAGATAAAAGCACAAGCTGAAATCTGGTAAATGTTATATTCTAGAAACAAAATTATTAGTAAAGGAATACATTTTTATGTCAGTATCATTTAAACATAGATAAAAGCATAAATTGAAAACTAGTACTGTTATACAGTTGTCTGGAAACATAAATTGCAATTTTGCATATTTGCTTAAACTCTAATCTGCATAAATGCACATCTATTGTATGCACATTTTAACTCTAAAGAATACATTTTTAGATAACTGAAACAAATTTACGGTATATGTACTGAATAAACAAAAAATGAAGAAAAGACAATAATCTTTACTTCTAGCGTTGGTGGTCTTGTTTTTCTGTCGATACTTGACCTGTGCACCACAGCTCTTGCCAAGTTTAGGCCTTACTCAGCATAGTTCCTGTCACTGCTGAGGTATTGGAAGAGCCACCTTAATGTTTAAGGGTCCCTTGATGTGTCTTTTATATAATTAGGTTCTCCAGTCTCCCCACCCTCACCCCTCTCTGGTGCAAGTCTGGGTGACAGATGTAATGATTTTTCCTGACTGTACTGAAAAACTTGCACTCTGGAATACCAGACTGGAAATTATTCAAATATCCAAAACTGACAGCATGTCTTTTTGTAGCAATATCTGCAAAGCACAAAAAAGCAGTATCAGGTCATTACAATAACACTTGCAGCTTTAACAATTATAAACTGATAACAGTGCTTGTTGTTCTAGGGATATAGACAATAGGCAAGAGGGGGCTGAAATTAATTGGAGAAAACTGGCAAAGGAACCAAGATATTTGGAGCAAATAACTAGAGAGGGAAAGATGATAGAATGGAAAGATGGCAAGAATTTATTTGGACTGCAGGTTAGAGATTGCATTCCCTTCCCTATCAAGGATTGCTATCAGAGTGTAGGCAAAGAGAAAGAACTAGGGGGGTCCTAAACAAAAGACGAGCACTGGTAGAGTTTTTTAGTAGAATCTAGAACAGAAGCTGCGATTAAAAAAGGAATAATTAGTAGAGCATATAAAATATTGCACAATAACAAAAAAATGAATCAGAGGAGGTTAGAAATGATTGAGAGGCTGGATAAGCAATTCACAAAGAAACAATGGGAGGATATATGTATGTCTCCCAAATATGCAACAAACTCTAGAAGATTTAGGATTTTTGCTTGGATATGCTTACATAGATATTTTTATACCCAAGCAGACTCCAGAGAATTTTTCCTCAGGTAGATAGCAAATGCTGGATGTATGACGGGGAAGAAAGAATTAATTGGGAACATATTTTCTGGGAGTGCAGTGAGTTGGCTTACTTTAAGGATTCCCTGTGGGATGCACTGTCAGAGATGTTGGGGGGGCAGATTGGTGCAACGAGGGAGATAATTTTTCTGAGCTATGATACAGAATAGGAATTGCATAGACATGATAAGGTCTTGCTGTCTCTAATTATGGTGACTGCTGAAAAAGTAATTACTATTTATTTATTTATTTATTTATTTACATTTGTTGACCGGGAGTGTCCGACTGGATGTAGGTCCATTTTCAATGGAGGCCTGGGGAGAAAAGCTCCACAGTTAAAATAAACAGACAGTAGTTACACTGGATTACATAGTGATTAACAATTTAACATAGCAATTAATTACAAACATATTTACAGATGAAGAACATAGTACATCAGTAGGCAATTAGAATCTTTATCTGTGAAGTACATAACAGACATTAACAAATGTTACAATAAGAAGTTCCTGCTGTATAATAAGTACTAGGCTTATGAGCATCTGAGCTTGCTATAATCAAGGTAGTTAGTGAGGTGGAAAGAAAGGTAGTGGTTGGATGGGGTGGGTGATATTAGAGTGGGAGTTGCAAGGGCATAGCCAGCATGTTTTTAGGTGCACTTTTAGTAAAGTTTTGAAGTGGGTGCATGATGGTACAGAGGTAATTGTGGGTGGGAGGGAGTTCCATAATTTGACTATGGCACAAAAGAATAGTGCTTCACCTGCAGAGTTATTGGCTTTAGTGACCTGCAAGTGATTTTTGTTGCTGGATCTTAGTGGTCTGGTGGTGCAATAGGGTTGGAGTAGATTCTGGAGGGATGGGACATTTAGTGGATGGTTTACTAGTTTGTGGGCGAGTGATAATTGATACCATTGAAGGAGGTGAGGGAGTTCAAGCCAGCCCAGTTCAGCAAGTGAGAGACAGTGGTGACTACGGTAGGATGCCCCTGTGGTGAATTTGGCACTTTTGTTGTAGCAGGTCTCTAGCTTGTTTAGATCGCATTGCCTTAGGTTGTTATATATTGGCGAGGCATAAAGTAGGGTGGAGATAAGGTGGGAATTTGCTATTGAAATCTTTGCTGCTTTGGTGAGAAGTTGCTTATTTCTGTATAATGCTCCTAGTTTTTTGTGGACTTTTTTTATGGTCATGGATATGTGAATGTCAAATTTTAGTTTATTGTCTATTTCCACTCCTAGCAATTTGGTGTGTTCAGTTGGGTATATAGTGGTGTTGTCTTTTGCTGTGATGTTAAAGTGAAAGTTATTTTGAGTATGTTTGGTGGGTTGGAAGATGAGTAGTTTAGGTTTGTTTGGGTTGAGTATTAACTGGGCATTGGATAACCAAGTTTCAACAGAGGAAAAGGCTTCCTGTGTGACTTTTTGCAGTTTGGGTAGGGACGGGGCTGAGCAGATGATGGTTGAGTCATCTGCGTATTGTATGAGTGTGCCATGTTTCGTGGCAGAGGCTGGATTATTGGTGAAAACAGAGAAGAGTAGGGATCCAAGGATGGATCCTTGGGGAACCCCTATGGAGACAGGTAGTTGGGGAGATATGTCATTCTGCCATACAAAGGATTGTTGGCGGTCAGACAGGTAATTCTGAAACCAGTTGGTGACTGATTGAGAGAAGGATAGGTTATTGAGGACAGAGATGAGTTGTTTGTGTGGGACCATGTCAAATGCTTTAGTTAGCTCTAGGAAAGTAGCAGAGGAGAGATAGCCATTGTTTTTATGCTGAAGGATAGTGTTAGTAAAGGAGAGTAAGGCAGTGGTGGTGCTATGGTTTAGTCGGAAACCATGCTGAGTATTGGAAAGGAGGTTTTTAGTAAGGAGGTAGTCTGAGACCTGAGAATGTATGCCTCTCTCTAGTATTTTGTAGAGTGGAGAGAGAATAGCTATGGGGCAGTAATTGGTTAGTTCTGTGGAGGGGCCGCCTTTGTGGAGGGGAATTATATGTGATACTTTCCACAGTGTGGGAACGTAACTTTCTGACAGAGATCGGTTAATCAAGATGGCTACTGGGTAGGCCAGAGCATCAGCTGCGATTTGTAGGTATTCACTTGGGAGGTTGTCTGCTGCTAATTTCGTAGGCTTAAGTTTAGTTAAGAGTTTTTTTTATGTTGGAGGTAGGTACTGGAGAAAAAGAGAAGGCAGTGGGGAGACTACTAGTTGAAGGTGTGGGATGGAGGGGAGGAGGGTTGTGTTGTTTAGCTAGTGATAGTATGGTTTGTGTGAAGTGTGTGTTGAATGAGGTAGCAATATTTTTGGAGGAGTGAGGGATGTTAGGAGGAGGGGTACTGACTTTACCTGGGTGGATGATGGAGTTTATGGAGGACCAGAATTGTTTGGGGCTGTGTTGGGAGGAGTCTAGGGCAGACTGGTAGTATTGGAATTTGTCCTGTTTTATTAGATGTTTACTAGAAAATGGAAATCAAAATCTAAAAAAACTATATTAGTAGTACTGAATATACTAAAAGAGATAAAGCAATTGGAATTGAGATATTTGGGAAAAGGTACATGCAAACCACATAGAAAAAAGGGAGCTGTGGAAACAATACATACAGGGGAGGAATGAGGTTTAAAGAAGGCAGGACTTAAATGAGCTATATAATGTTTAACTAAAAATGATTGGGTAGATTATAAATGATGTATAATGTCTGCAACTGGGAGTGTATCAATATGATTTGTGATATAAAATGCTTGCAACTAGGATTGTGTCTGTGTGGTTTGTTTTCATTTATATAAATGTATGTTTGCTTATGTCATAATTGATGGTTAAATAAAGATGTTTCTTGTTTAAATAAGGGGTAGGAATTGAATAATTTATGTAATGTTGCTTAGCTTATACGATTATATAGTTATATATGTGAAGCATAACGTTTGCTGACTTTAACGTGTTAATACAGTTTGATTACTTTTATATAAATATAAATGTGCCTATGGCACAACTGATAATTCAATAAAGGTGTTTAAAAATTGCTTGTTGTTCTGACTTTATTTACCTTTTTCTGCATGAAGTAAACCTATGTTACTAATAAAAAAACTCTTCTAAGTCTATAGCAAACTGGTAACGTACTGTAGTGAAATAGGCCTATGTTACTAATAAATAATTTTTGTAAATCTGTAACCAAACTGATACTGTACTACAGTGAAACGGAAAGCCTGTAACCTCATTATTAAATCAAATGAGAGAAAAATCAACTGCTACTCCACGGCTATTAATTCAAAAATACTGGAAACTGAACTTCTATTAAAATGTTTTATTAATTTAAAATTCTTAAAAAATATCTGTTCTTACTGCTTGGATAACTTGGAAATCACTTCAATAAGTACAAAGTGCTTGTCAAATTCCAGCTGAAAAATGCTCCTCCAAATTAACTCAGTGGCGGTTAACTCAGTGGCGGTTGACTGCCATATATAAAATCTTTTAGGAAAGAATTCTTCGCAACAATATCGCTACTAAGTATGCCAGTTGGTTCACAATGTTACCAGTTCTCACAGTAAACTTACAGAGTTGTTAACGCAAACACACCAGTTGACTTTAAAAGGTGTTGTTGTCAAATGCCACAGTCTACTTATACATTGCCACACTTCTTAACTGGCAATAGCAAATATATGCAACTTTAGCAGTAGCAAATATACGCAGGTTTGTATGTGATACCGCAGAAAAAGGCAAACTCAGTTGACTAGAATCCAGTAGCTTAGGCTTCTAACAGTTGTCCCAAATGTCTTACGATAAGCACTTTCGGTAAACCTTCATCAGATCATGATATTTAGGGACTCATTCACATAGATTTATATGCTGGTAACATCCAATAAGAAGTCTTGAAACACACAACGCCTTCACTTTTCAAACGCATGGCCTATTGTGGTCAAGTATTACTGACACACCTTCCATCTATCCAATAGTAGGCCTTCTTGCCTTCAATAGTGGTTTCAAAGGAATGACCGCATTTAGGCCAGGAGGGCGATCTGCTCATAGATTTATAATCCATCTGGTCTCACTTAATTCGGTTTTATTACTGATATCTCCTTTTTTGTTGCTCTCATAAATTTTTTCAACAGCTTTAAATATAAAACTATGCCCAGGGGATTCTACGATGTGCATCGCTAAGGCATTGTGTACATCTCCCCTATGGATGTCACTTAAATGCCGTGACAGTCTTTTCCTGAATGACTGGTTGGTCTTGCCAACATAAAAAGATGTGCACTTTCTGCAGGTGGCTAAATAAACAAGATTTTTAGAGGCACATGTAGTTTTACAGTTAAAAGTAAATCTTTTATCCATATTAGGGTGCTCGAAGACATTGCTGCTATCAATAAAGCTGCATACAGAGCAATTCCCACAAGGGAATGTTCCTTTGCATCCTATGGTCATCGGTTTTGTAAAACCATCCTTCATACATAGGAGTCGCTTAATATTTTTTTTATTCTTGAAAGAAAAGTGCGGTTTATCACCAACCACAGTTCGAAGTTTTGGGTCTTGTGGCAAAATTGGCCAATACCTGTTGACTATATCCTTTATCTGTCTATTATCCATACTGTAAGTCAACATCAATCGTGATTGGGCAGTGGTTTCCTTTACTTCCTTCATTTCTGATCAACTTCTGTAATATTTACCAGTATATGGATTAGTATCATTCTTAGAATATCCCCATGCCCATAGGCATTCCTGTAAATGCTTCACTTCTTGTTGGATTTCTGTGTCCTGTGTACATCTCCTATTAATCCTTGAAACCTCATTTTTCATGATGTTACCCATAACATGTCTTGGATGCATACTACTTTTATGGAGATAGTGATTTCTCCAAGTTGATTTTCTGAAAAGTGATGTGTCCAATGAGCCATCTTTATTCAGTTGAATTGTTAAGTCCAAAAAACTAATGGAGTCTCTTGAAGATTGGCTTGTAAATTTCAAGAAAGATGTTGTTTCATTCAAATATTGTGAGAACAACAGAAATTGCTCTTCATCTCCATCCCATAGCAGAAAAAGGTCGTCCACAAATCGACCATAAAACTTTACATGTAAAAACCATGGATTTAAACTGCTTAAGACATATCTGCTTTCCTAATCTGACAAAACAATATTTGCATAACTATTGGCGCAGGGGGTGCCCATGGCAACCCCCCAACGTTGCCAATAGATAGATGGACCATATACAAAGAAATTTGTATCCAAAACAATTTCCAAAAGTGAGCATATCAAGTTAACATCTTTGGATGAGCCATTCATGACTTTTCTTACAGTCTCTATTCCATACTCATTGGGTATGGAAGTAAACAAACTTGTAACATCCATTGTGGTTAGCATCAAATTCTCCTTTATGATTAACATCGCCATAGCTTCTTTCAGTTTTTCCAAAAAATCATCTGTGTCTCTAAAGACACTCGGAATATTCAACAATATTTCCTTCAGCTCCTTCTCAACAGAGACATAGACTCTGTTAGCCATCCCTGTCCTGCTACAATTGATTGGAGTGGTGGATCAACAAGACTCTTATGTATTTTAGGGAGCCCACTTATAGATGGAATAGTGGGACATGTGGTATTAAAGAAATTGTATTGACTGATATCCATACTACCTTCTAGGAGCATACTATAAAGTAGATCCTGAATTCTCTTAATGTGGTTATCCAATTTGCTACCATTAACCTCCAGATATATCCTTGTATCACTTAGCATCTCTTTCATCTTGTTTCTGTACCATTCAGATGGAAGAATCACAATTGCTCCTCCTTTGTCAGCAGGTTTTAACACAATCTCATTATTCTGTTGTAAATCGAATATAGCTTGCCTTTCCTGAGATGTAACATTATGAAAATGTTTGGTGTCCTTACCCATTCTGACTTGCTCAACTGCATCACTATACATGCGAGTGAATAAAGCAACTGCTGGATGATTGACTGGTACAAAAGTAATAGGTTTCTTCATAAATCTAGCTCCTGATTACTTTTCATTTCCAAAAATAGTTTTTAGAGTTACATTACGAGCAAAACATTTCAAATCCAATGCGAATTCACTTAGGTCTGATTTTAGGGAAGGAATAAAGGTAAGGCCTTTTTCTAAGACCTTAACTTCATCTTTACTTAGAGAGTAAGTAGATAAATTGATTACTAATGAATGTGTGGTCAGTTCATCGTCTTCTTTTGTTTCCTGTCCTGACTCATAGCTCGTGGATTCCTGTGAAAATTCTGTTTCAGGAAAACTGGCAGGTGTTGGTTTAAAGGAATGTTATTGGCTCCTTTCTTAGGGATAGTACTTGAATCTATGGGCTTATCGACCACTTGTGTAGAACTTGTATCAAATCCTTCTACGAAGTCAAAGTGAATCTGTTTGGTTGCTGATTCATTTGTTAATCTTACTGGACTATCAGTCGGTCTTGTCACTATGCTATTAGCAGATGGTCGTCCCACATCATTACTGTGTCTTGTCAATCTCCCTTTTTCTAAATTCTTGGAATGGTAAGAGCCATTGCCTCTGTCCTCCCTAGGCTATTCAAAAATACGACCATCCCTAAAGTCCGAAATATCTCTAGATAACTTTTTAATTTTTTGTTCTTTAAGTTTTGTTTCAAATATGTTCAGATTGAACTGTAAGTTCTCCAATTTAGTAATCTGCGTGTTAGTTAACTCATATTTCTCTAACTCGGCTTGCTTATCTTGTATAAGTCTAGCAATTCTTTGTTCTTCCGGCTTAAAAAACTCTATCAGTAGTCGCATATAGTGAAAACTGGTCTCCAGGTTTATAGCTTACCACTTGGCCAGTAGTTCAGGATATTGGTTCCCATAGCTAGGCATGCATTTAACTCTCATACCTCTTGGGATTACTTGTTTATGCATGCTAGCTTCCATATGGAAATGTTGCCATGTTAGCCTTTTTAAACGATAAGCAGCTGTTTCTACATCTCCTAAAATCGTATCAAAATTATCATAATTTGCTTTGTCAACCATAGCTGTATCGGTTAATGACTCGTAATTCACTTGTAATAAGGGGTTAGTAATACCTCCTGTAGACTCTGCTTCAACATTATTAGACATAAATGAAAAAGCAGTTCAAGTCCGACTGCTTGTTGGTTTGTCCACATTATTTGTTTTTTTCTGCCATGTGTAGTGAGTATATACCATAATAGTAGAATAACTAGAAAATGTAAAACTCACTACTAAGGTAGCAGTAGGTAAAAAGAACAAATGAGAGAAAAATCAACTGCTACTCCACGGCTATTAATTCAAAAATACTGGAGACTGAACTTCTATTAAAATCTTTTATTAATTTAAAATTCTTAAAAATATCTGTTCTTACTGCTTGAGTAACTTGGAAATCATTTCAATAAGTACAAAGTGCTTGTCAAATTCCAGCTGAAAAATGCTCCTCCAAATTAACTCAGTGGCGGTTAACTCAGTGGCGGTTGGCTGTCATATATAAAATCTTTTAGGAAAGAATTCTTCGCAACGTCACTACTAAATATGCCAGTTGGTTCACAATGTTACCAGTTCTCACAGTAAACTTACAGAGTTGTTAACGCAAACACACCAGTTGACTTTAAAAGGTGTCGTTGTCAAATGCCAGAGTCTACTTACACATTGCCCACTTCTTAACTGGCAATAGCAAATATAAGCAACTTTAGCAGTAGCTAACTTTAGCGGGACAGGAAATGAAAGAAGACGATGAACTGACCATGCATTCATTAGTAATCAATTTATCTACTTACTCTCTAAGTAAAGATGAAGTTAAGCTCTTAGAAAAAGGTCTTACCTTTATTCCTTCCCTAAAATCAGACCTAAGTGAATTCGTATTGGATTTGAAATGTTGTGCTCGTAATGTAACTCTAAAAACTATTTTTGGAAATGAAAAGGAATCAGGAGCTAGATTTATGAAGAAACCTAGTACTTTTGTACCAATCAATCATCCAGAAGTTGATTTATTCACTCGCATGTGTAGTGATGCAGTTGAGCAAGTCAGAATGGGTAAGGACACCAAACATTTTCATAATGTTACATCTCAGGAAAGGCAAGCTATATTCGATTTACAACAGAATAATGAGATTGTGTTAAAACCTGCTGACAAAGGAGGAGCAATTGTGATTCATCCATCTGAATGGTACAGAAACAAGATGAAAGAGATGCTAAGTGATACAAGGACATATCTGGAGGTTAATGCTAGCAAGTTGGATAACCACATTAAGAGAATTCAGGATCTACTTTATAGTATGCTCCTAGAAGGTAGTATGGATATCAGTCAATACAATTTCTTTAATACCACATGTCCCACTATTCCATCTATAAGTGGGCTCCCTAAAATACATAAGAGTCTTGTTGATCCACCACTCCGACCAATTGTAGCAGGACAGGGATGGCTAACAGAGTCTATGTCTCTGTTTGTTGAGAAGGAGCTGAAGGAAATATTGTTGAATATTCCGAGTGTCTTTAGAGACACAGATGATTTTTTGGAAAAACTGAAAGAAGCTATGGAGATGTTAACCATAAAGGAGAATTTGATGCTAACCACAATGGATGTTACAAGTTTGTTTACTTCCATACCCAATGAGTATGGAATAGAGACTGTAAGGAAAGTCATTAATGGCTCATCCAAAGATGTTAACTTGATATGCTCACTTTTGGAAATTGTTTTGGATACAAATGTCTTTGTATATGGTCCATCTATCTATTGGCAACATTGGGGGGTTGCCACGGGCACCCCCTGCACCAATAGTTATGCAAATATTGTTTTGTCAGATTAGGAAAGCAGATACGTCTTAAGCAGTTTAAATCCATGGTTTTTACATGTAAAGTTTTATGGTTGATTTGTGGACGACCTTTTTCTGCTATGGGAAGGAGATGAAGAGCAATTTCTGTTGTTCTCACAATATTTGAATGAAACAACATCTTTCTTGAAATTTACAAGCCAATCTTCAAGAGACTCCATTAGTTTTTTGGACTTAACAATTCGACTGAATAAAGATGGCTCATTGGACACATCACTTTTCAGAAAATCAACTTGGAGAAATCACTATCTCCATAAAAGTAGTATGCATCCAAGACATGTTATGGGTAACATCATGAAAAATGAGGTTTCAAGGATTAATAGGAGATGTACACAGGACACAGAAATCCAACAAGAAGTGAAGCATTTACTGGAATGCCTATGAGCACGGGGTTATTCTAAGAATGATACTAATACATATACTGGTAAATATTACAGAAGTCGATCAGGATTGAAGGAAGTAAAGGAAACCACTCCCCAATCATGATTGATGTTGACTTACAGTATGGATAATAGACAGATAAAGGATATAGTCAACAGGTATTGGCCAATTTTGACACAAGACCCAAAATGTTGAACTGTGGTTGGTGATAAACCGCACTTTTCTTTCAAGAATAAAAAAAATATTAAGCAACTCCTATGTATGAAGGATGGTTTTACAAAACCGATGACCATAGGATGCAAAGGAACATTCCCTTGTGGGAATTGCTCTGTATGCAGCTTTATTGATAGCAGCAATGTCTTCGAGCACCCTAATATGGATAAAAGATTTACTTTTAACTGTAAAACTACATGTGCCTCTAAAAATCTTGTTTATTTAGCCACCTGCAGAAAGTGCACATCTTTTTATGTTGGCAAGACCAATCAGTCATTCAGGAAAAGATTGTCATGGCATTTAAGTGACATCCGTAGGGGAGATGTACACAATGCCTTAGCGATGCACATCATAGAATCCCCTGGACATAGTTTTATATTTAAAGCTGTTGAAAAAATTTATGAGGGCAACAAAAAAGGAGATATTAGTAATAAAACTGAATTAAGTGAGACCAGATGGATTATAAATCTATGAGCAGATCACCTTCCTGGCCTAAATGTGGTCATTCCTTTGAAACCACTATTGAAGGCAAGAAGGCCTACTATTGGATAGATGGAAGGTGTGTCAGTAATACTTGACCACGATAGGCCATGCGTTTGAAAAGTGAAGGCGTTGTGTGTTTCAAGACTTCTTATTGGATGTTACCAGCATATAAATCTATGTGAATGAGTCCCTAAATATCACAATCTGATGAAGGTTATCCAAAAGCGCTTATCGTAAGACATTTGGGATGACTGTTAGAAGCCTAAGCTGTATTATTTTGCTACTGGATTCTAGTCAACTGAGTTACCTTTTTATGCGGTATCACATACAAAGCTGCGTATATTTGCTACTGCTTAAGTTGCATATATTTGCTATTGCCAGTTAAGAAGTGTGGCAATGTGTAAGTAGACTCTGGCATTTGACAACGACGCCTTTTAAAGTCAACTGGTGTGTTTGCGTTAACAACTCTGTAAGTTTACTGTGAGAACTGGTAACATTGTGAACCAACTGGCATACTTAGTAGTGACATTGTTGCGAAGAATTCTTTCCTAAAAGATTTTATATATGGCAGTCAACCGCCACTGAGTTAACCGCCACTGAGTTAATTTGGAGGAGCATTTTTCAGCTGGAATTTGACAAGCACTTTGTACTTATTGAAGTGATTTCCAAGTTATCCAAGCAGTAAGAACAGATATTTTTAAGAATTTTAAATTAATAAAAGATTTTAATAGAAGTTCAGTCTCCAGTATTTTTGAATTAATAGCCGTGGAGTAGCAGTTGATTTTTCTCTCATTTGTTCTTTTTACTTACTGCTACCTTAGTAGTGAGTTTTACATTTTCTAGTCATTATTAAATCAAAAGGAAACCAGTGGCATTATTTTTCCTGTCATAAAATCAAAAGAAACTAAAATAGTAATTTGACACTGCACTCATTTTTCATTATTGTTTTAATTTCTGCACCTTTATAAAATTAATCTTAACTGTGGAATTTTCTGTGTTTACCCTGTGACCTTCAGTTCATAATTTACAAAAGAATTTCTTCAATGTGCAGGTCTCCACCCATTGACCTAGATGTAGCTGTTCTTTTAGCTGACATCATTTAAATCTTTCAGTACTACTGAATGCTTCAGGGATTTATCATTACTGTCTACAATTTTCATAGATGAATAGTAAGAACTGTTACTGCATAAAACTGTAGCTAATAATATTTAACTGATATTTACCATACTGTTTTATGGCATACAGTACTGTCTTTAATTCAGCTCACAGAGCTGGCCTGTAATCTCATAACTAAGTTACATAAGTCAATGGTAAACTGCAATTTCTGCATGAAATATATAAAATCTTCAACCATTTGCATATACACATTTATTACTAGAATTGACTCGATCTGATTATGGAACTTAACTTGTCTGTCCTTTATAAGTATGTGAAGTTTCCTCATATAGTAAACTTACATTATATTATTTTCCTGACATGAGATTTGAACCTGTGGCTTTAATGACACAAAATATTTATGCTGCACTCTTGTCTTACATGAGATCTGAACTTTTGACTGTACTATCACTTTTAAACAATAACATTAACTTTAAATTCTACATTCTGTAAAACTAGCAAAAGAGCATTTAATATCTGTAAAAGCTCTTCTATCTCTCTTTGTATTAAGATATTATTTATGCATCACAACAGTTTATAGCCATAATTCAAAGGTTTTAACAATGTCTGCTAAAACATAGCATCATAGGAAGTTATAGCCTAGCCAAGAATTTAGCCCATGTTCTGACAAGTCAGAACCCAATGCCCAGTCCAGCAGAGACATGGGTAGAATCCCAGGGGTGTATTTTCTGTTCTCCATCCAGTTATCCAGGTTGCGCTTAAAAAGAGTTAATAAGGACTCTGCTTCATGTGGAGAGGGAGTCTGTTCCACAGATGGGGGAGTCTCAAATCAGTCCTGCCAACAAGTCCTATTGATGTCACAGACCAGGTTGGGGTCACAAGTGTGGGTTACTTGAGTGGAGCTTGACTTGCGGATATGCAGCAATCCCATCAAGGCAGGGTCTGAGATTGCTTTGTATGCCAGACAGAGGTCACCTCTGAGGAGTATGTATGAGACTGAGTAGAGGGACAGGGCTTTTAGCCTATCTGTGTAGGGTAGATGTTTGAGGCCCTGGATTTCCCTGCTGAGGAACCTCTGTGGTCCAGCTGCTGCATGTGGTTTGTCAGGTACATGCTGAATGGGGCATTGTACTCAATAATGGGTCTTATAAGGGAAGAATACAGGGATGTTATGACCTCCTTGCCCCTAAGTGAGATAACCTTACTAATGAGGTGGGTCATGTAGAAAGCTTTCCATACAATGGAGGCAATATGGTGGTCAAAAGTCAGTTTGCTATCAACCTAGATGTCCAAGTCCCTCACGATTGATTGTGTGCTTAGAAATTTGTTATTAATGTGATAATTTGTGGGGGTGTAACTCTCCCCAAAGGGGATGATGATGCATTTTTTGGCATTCAGTTTGAGGCCATGTTTCTGGCACCAGTCATTTGTTTGGGTGAGACCCTCTTGGAGGATGTCCACATCACTAAGGGAATTGATGACAGCACCCAGCTTGCAGTCATCTGCAAACTTGGTCAGCCATAGCCCATTGGTTTTGGCCTGCACCTCAGAAAGGTATATCCTAAACAACAGAGGCCCCAAGACCGATCCTTGGAGTACACTGCTAGTTATGGGTCTACTGCTTGAGGTGGCTTTCCCTATTTTGACTAGGTGGGTTCTATCAGTGAGCCAGTTTGTTACCCATCTGGTAACATACAAATTGATGCCTAGTTGAGAGAGTTTATCTATTATATCTGAGTGAGTAATAGTATTAAAGGCTTTGGCCAGGTCAAGGTAGGGGATGTGCACAATCTTTCTCTTGTCCATAGCTTTGGCGACTGTCTCAAAGAAGTCGGCCAAATTTAACAGGCATGACCTCCCCTTAATGAAACCAAACTGTGTGGGATCGAGTGTTTGGAGGTTGCCAATGTTCTTGTTAATGAGGTCCATAATAATTCGTTCCATGGCCTTGCAGATCAGGCTAGTTAGGCTGATGGGTTTATAATTTCCTGGATCAGTGGATGCTCCACCTTTGTGCAAAGGGATGACAGTGGCTGTCCTCCACTCAGCTGGGATGAAGCCAGTACTCAGGCTTTGGTTGAATAGGGTGCCTAATGGTTCTACAAGTTCTTGCCTGAGTTCATGTAGGATGCATCCTGGGATGTTAATGGGTCCCATGGACGCTGTATTTTTTGCCTTTAAGAAGGCAGTGACGACTTGCTCCCTAGAGATAAAGGGAGGGGGTGCAGGTGCTGAGGATGTCCTGATTTACTGATGAGGGACAGAGGGGTGATGTTTTCACTGAACCTGTCTGCCAGCAGGTTGGCTATATCTACAGTGTTTGTGTTGTGGACATATGTGAAGAAGGCCTTATAATTCTCTATAGTAGATGTGGCCAGTTTGAACTCGAAGTTTACTTTGGAGGATTTCACTAGTGCTCTTATTTGCTTGTTCAGGCTAAGGAGAGATTACTTCCAATTAGACACCTGCTCCTTCTTGGTCCTGTACAGCAAATTTTTCCTTTTATTATAGAGTTTGTTTATTGCAGATGTCCACCAGACAGGCTTACTCTTCCTTGAAGTGGAAGATTTTGTTCTGTCTGGTATTTCTCATTCCATGCAGCTATATAAATGCTTGTATAGTACTTTGGTGTAGGTTTGGACATATGTGCCAGTTCCTATGGAGGGGGAGGGGCTGTGAAGCTGTTTATACCTTCCATCAGGAGGTTGCAATCAGTTTTGGAGAAGTTTTTTTGTTTGACTCTAGCTAGGGGGGTCGGGGGAGAGAGTGACTTCGAAAGTGACTGCTTTGTGGTTGGATCTTATCAGGGAGGATGACACTGTAGGGATGCTGCAGTGGTTGCTCATGTTGGTTAATACTAACATGAGCAACCACTGCAGCATCCCTACAGTGTCATCCTCCCTGTAGGGATGCTGCAGTGGTTGCTCATGTTGGTTAATACCAAGTCCAAGATATTATCACCTCTTGTGGGGGTGTCAACCAGCTGGTCCAAGGCATTTCCATTGAGGAAATCAAGGAATCTCTGGGCATTTATATTTTGGCATGAGTAGTTCTTCCAATCTATGGTTGAATAGTTAAAGTCACCCAGGATCGGGGTAAAGGGTTGAATCTTGATAGATTCAAAGAGGTCCAGATAGGTAGAGTGGGCATTTTGAGCCAAAACTGGGGGCCTGTAGCTAGCTATGATTTGAATTGGGGTCTTGTCAATGGATAATTGCACCTGGAGTGTCTCCTGTGTGTCATATTGTTTGATCAGGCTGGAGGTGTGTATGTCTTTAATATATATTGCAACTCCACCTCCTTTTGCTTTGCTGCCCACAGTTTGGGATCTGAACAAAACAATAATGTAAAAAATGTATTTGTATTTTCTAGATCTGTAACTGTAAACCATTAATTCTGCGGAATTAACTTGACTGTCGTTTCTCATATACCATACACAACATGTGCTTCCAGAATGGTAAATATATATGACAATTTTAAATTTAGTAGTAGCCTGAAACTGTTACCTTTTTTCTTACTGGCCATAAAAGTGAACTGAAATTTCCTTTCCAGTCTGTCTTTGATTTTCTGAAAATAAGATACTGTTTCTGAAAATGTGGTAACTTCACTGCCTGCACTTCAGCTGTGGCAACTGAACCGGAATTTATTTTATCTTGAACCCATGGATCTGTGTGTTCCTGTCATAAATTATTTTTAAATTCTGTACATCATTTGCACAATCTACTGCACACAAATTCTCTGTACATTCTGTATCACCATTATTTTTTCATAAAAATCTTGTTACTGAAGTCTAAAACAAGTAACTCTGATGACATGTCCATACCTAGTATGGTGTACTGTTACACTCAGAACTGCTCACTACTGTAACCTTTGATTCTTCAAATCCTGATATAGCTTCACTGCAACTGAAATTGATGTGTCTGTATTAATCAGTACATTATTCCATAATTTCTTTTCTGTAAACAAACTAATATTGTAATTTCACTCAGTCTTAAACAATGGCAGATAAATAATCTAGTTTGGTGCTGGACTGCCATACCCTTTACAGATAAGCTAAAAATAGTTTTTATAGAACTAGCAACAACACCGACTTGAGCTATGGTATGTGTTTTTTTTCTGTTTTGCCCCAAAGCACTAGTAATAGTATTGACTTGACATATGGTATACATTTCTTCTTTATTTTGTCCTGAAGTCTGTGTATAATTTATGCTGGTGTTTACTTTATCAAACTGATCAAAATCTGCACTTTGATCTCTCTTATCCCCTCTCAGTGCAATATTTGCACTGGATTCTGAAAACAATAAACTAGAAGACATTGTGAATGTTTGCTTTGTGTTTTGTCTGGAAATTTGCATGTCATGTACACTGATTGTTTACATCTGCATTTGCAATACTGCAACTTAACTCTGTATTTTGAATTACACATGCTGGAGCATTTACACTGATTTCTGAAGACTGTAAACTATTTATTTATTTATTTATATTTATTTATTCCAGTTTGATGACCGGGGAGGTCCACTGGGCTCAGGGAGCCTGTTTTCAATGGAGGCCTGGGGAGAAAAGCTCCGCAATACATGGTTTAGTTACAAGAATTATTACAAAGAATAATTGCTTTACAAACTTTAAAAACAGGTAGAATTCAGAAGAAGAAAGAGTTACAATTTCATTTAGGCAAGAAAGGCAGGCACACATTCAATAATAAACTAGGATTTATTACCATTTGTATTTGCATTACATACTGACATTAGAAGCTGAATTATACAGCATATCATGAGAAAGTGTGTTTCTACCTCACTCATTACAGTGTGCTTCTGTGTTTTAACTACTTTGCATCTAGAATGATTTAACAGTCCTAAACTAATAACATTAACATTTAATTGAACATTTCTGTAACATAGTTTTTTTAGACTGCTTTACCCAATTTTTAACTTGAAACCATACATTTACTGGTGCCTTTACTATAGAAGTACTGTTTGACATATCTATACAATTCAGATTTACTGAAGTATTTAAACTCTTCTAGGATTTACTGTCTGATTTAGCTAGACAATGCACTGTAATAAAAATGTATGCATCATGTAAGGAATGGTGAAGTTGCATTGAGAAGTTGGCCAGTTATCTCACAGTTTTTCCAAACTCCCTCTTGTAAGGCCTTGTCTCTGTGACATCACACTGGAAATCGGCTACCTGCTTTGGAGATGGTGAAGTTTTTCAATATGTTGCTGTTAACTGGATAATGTCCTTTATACCAGTATCTTGGGGAATCTGAAGTTCTTTGAGACTTTACTGTAGATTTTCTTAAATAGGAAGTCTGCTGCTTTGTAAAATACAAGTAGTCCATCTGCTGACAGATTTACAAAGTTGCTATGTAATTTTGGGAATTACTTTAACTGCAAATATTGCCCCCTCCCCCGATGTTGGCATTCCATGGTAAGAATTGATAGGACTGTAGAATACTGGAAGAAATTGAAAATAACTAGAGGAAACTGGAATGAGACTGGAATGATTGTCTTTATCTTTTAATTACCCAGAACTGTGTTGAACAGGTGCCAGTCTCTGCTTTATGTGCCATATAGTTTTGTACTTTTCAGAATAAAAGTCAGCATACACTATAGTTCGGTTAAAAATGTTTTATTATGTACAGCGGAGGTAGATGTCAACAATTTCCAAATCAAATCTTACAGTCTCCACCAAAAGTGCTGATAAACTGAAATAGAATGAATTAAAATGTCTGTAGCTTCTGCACTCATTAAATTCAGAATTATTTATTTTCCCCTGAATAATCTAATTAATATTCTGGAATGCTGGATAATTGACCTAACTTCTGTACTCACTCTTCAGTATCTGTACCAAACTTCTCTGGACTGCACTACAATGACTTTCTTCTTATCATTCCAAACAAATTGACTAACTTCTGTGTCTGAAATATGTCTCTTAATAATACTAAAACCCTGTAAATTTCTGCACACCTCTTTAACCTTGGTTCCCAAGCCTGTTTGTACCTAATGTACTGCACATTCTGTTGGCACATTTTATTCTTATCAGTATTATTGACTGAAGGTTACTGAAACATTCCTTTCTGTTGTATCTGCATGTGGAATTTAAAATGAAGCTACACACTTTCATAGGTTCATAGGAGGTTACTAGGCTAGTGGCCCTAGAGCCTTTACAAGCCTAGCTATGTTAATCCTAAGTATCCCCATTTGTTCTATCTGTGTAGTTCACAGAATGAATTTATGAACAGAGTAGGTCTGTGATCAACACCAGCTACCCCTGTCCATGGGTGCCACAACAGGGGTGAATTTTTGGTCTCCCATCCAATTATCTAAGTTGAGTTTGAATAGGGTCAGTGAGGAGCTCTGTTTTATGTGAATAGGAAGATTTTTCCAGGGAAGTAGCAGTCCTGGGAGACATATCTGTCTCTGCAGCATGGTCTGTTAATGTCACAAGCTAGGTTGAGATCCCTAGACCGAGTGGCTCTTGTGCTATTTGACTTGCAGATGTGCAGCATTTCCATTAGGGCAGGGTTGGAGATTGCCCTATAAGCCAGGCACAAGTCACCTCTCAGCAACCTACAAGACACAAAATAAAGTGAAAGAGCTTTCAGCCAATCCACGTAGGTCATGGTTTGGAGTCCCTGTATTTTCTTAGTGAGAACCCTCTGAGGTCTGTCCAGCTGCTGCAGGTGTCTGGTGAGGTACATGCAAAATGGTGCATTATACTCTACTAGTGGTTGGATGAGGGTCGGATACAGTGTTATAACATCCCTTAACCTGGATGCTATGCCCTTGCTTATGAGGTGTGCTGCATATAAGGCTTTCCTTACCACTGTGGAAACTTGGTGATCAAAGTTCAGATGGCTATCAACCTGTGTTACCAAGTCTCACACTACTGGTTGGAACTCATGGGGGTGCTGTCAGTATTGTAATTTGTAAGGAGTTCCATTTTGCCAACAGGAATAAAAGCACATTTTTTGCATCTAGTTTTAGACTATGTCTTTGTCACCAATCATTTGTTTGTGTTAGCCCTTCTTGAAATATGTTAACATCATTGGAGGACTCAATATTTGCTCCCAGTTTACAATCATCAGCAAACTTGGTTTGCCAAAGGCCATCTACTTTGGCTTGGACTTCTTAGAAATAGATGCCAAACAGGGGCCCAGCACAGACCCCTGTAATACTCCACTGGTAACGGGTCAACTGGTGGAGGTGGAGTCACCAGTTTTGACAGAGTGTGTTCTGTCGGTGAGCCAATTGGTTACCCATTTAGTAAAGTAAGGTTTAATCTGTATCTTTGGAGTTTCTCAATGATGCCAGAGTGGGGAATTGTGTCAAAGCCTGGCAAGGTTGAAATAGGCTGTGTGCACTGTCTTACCACCTTCCATGGTTTTGGTGACATTCTCAAAGATGTCCACCAGGATTAATAAGCATGATCTATCCTTAACACAGCCAAACTGGGTTGGGTCCAACATTTGGAGGTCGGCTATGTCCTTGTTAATAAGGTCCATGATAAGTCTTTCCATGGCCTTGCAGATGAGGCTGGTTAGACTTATGAGTCTGTAGTTCCCAGGGTCAGTTGATGGCCCCACTTTGTGCAAGAGGATTACTGTTGCTGTTCACAATTCTGCAGGAACATAGCCAGTTCTCAAGCTATGATTAAAGAGAATGCCAAGTGAGTCTGCTAGGTCTTGTTTTAGATTGTTTAGTAAATAACTTGGGATATTATCTGGTCCCACGGAAGCAGTGTTTCTGGCCTTGGCAAGTGTAGAGATGACCTGTTCTCTAGAGATACTTTACAGGGCTGGTGTCAGGTATACTTTGAAATATGGTAAACGGGGATATGGGGTGAAGTTTGCACTGAATCTGTCAGCTAGCAGGTTGGCAATATATTCCAGTGTAGTATGAGTGATCCCATCTACAGCCAGTTCAGCACAAAGCTGGGCATTCCCTTTTAGACTTTGGACATAGTTAAATAATGCCTTATGAATATCTGTGGCTAGGGATGTGATTTTAGTTTTGTAATTTGCTTTAGAAGACATTGCAAGATTTCTGATTTTCTTGTTTAGGCTTAGGAAGCAACTCTTCCTCTGCAGAATGATATCACTCTTGCTTTTGGACAACAGTTTCTGCCTCTTGTTATATAATCTGTTTATACTTGAAGTCAACCATGGTGGCTTGTTTTTATAGGAAGACCTGGCTTTGATATGGTCAGGTACAGCAGAATTTATGCAGTTGCTTAAGTGTTTGTACAGGGCATTTGTGTACACTTCTGCATACTGATCATTGATGTATGTGATTGTGGATAGTGTGAAGCTTTTTATACCATCGCTTAGTGGGCTTTAGTTAGCATTTATAAAGTTTTTTATAATTTTTGTTCCTGTGAGTGTCAGTTCTGGTACTTACTTCAAACAAGACTGATTTTTGGTCTGACCTAACCAGGGAGTGTATCACACATGGGGAAGTACAGTGACCACCCCCATGTTGGTAAGTACTATGTCCAGAACATTACATCCCCTAGTGGGTGACAGAATATCTGTTCTAGAGCATTTGTGTTAAACAAAATCCAGGAACTTCGGGCAAGCGTGTTCTTGCTTCTGTATATCCCCCAGTCTATGGAAGGATAGTTGAAATCTCCCATAACTAAAATGTAGGGCTATATGGTGAAGAATTCCAGTAAATCAAGGTAGGTGGTGTGCTTATCTTGGTACATGGTGGGGGATCTGTAGCTAGCAATGATGTGGTATGGTACTTTACTAACAGTTAATTGGACATAGAGTAGTTTGAGAGTCATGTTGTTTGACTAGTCTCGAAGTGTATTTGGTTTTAATGAAGATGGATATACTTCCACCCTTGGTTACTTCATGCTCATTTTGAGGTCTGAATGTGTGGAAGACATTGTAGCCTTGCATGACCGGGGTGCTGTCAGCAGCCTTGAAACAAGTCTCATGCAATGTAGCAATTGCTTCATGTATACTGACAATCATTTACTCCTAAAGCAATCTAACACCCTCTGTGAAAGATACAAATAAACTGTGGTATTCTAAAGCAAATTACAAAACAGACTTCAGTATCCTCTAAGGTGGGAAGTGCTTCCAGGGAGTACAGTTTCGTGTTTAAACTCCTAACATAAAGCAGCATGGCCCTGACTTTGTCAGGATTAGAATTTGTTACGTTGGAAAAATTTTTTTTTGACATTGCCTAAAAAAGGCACTATGGGGGAAGCAAGTGTCTTTGCCAGTATCTGAAAGCCTAGGGGGTACAGGTGCAAACCATCTCTAGCAAAGCAACAACATCTGTCTATCATATCCTCCCAGGCGGATAGATACTGGACCCCTGGACTGAAACCAGAAGTTGAGTCAATTGTTGAAGTCAGTCATTTTGTGTTTATATTGTGGCATCATTCTGGGTGAGGGTAGGATACTGCTTAGGGCTAGGGACATACCTACCTGTCTGGGACACATAATCAGAGAGTTCCATCATGTCTATCTTCATATAGTCCAGAGAGGCATGGCTCAGGTCATTCACTCAAACATGGACTATGACAGAGTCATAATGGTACTTGTTGAGTGACTTGAGTGCATGCATAATTTGACAGATCCTGGCACCTGATAGGCAGCTGACTGTGACCTTCTCCTTGTCCAGTCTGGTGAGGGGGACATCTGCGTGTCTCACTACGGAATCACCTATAACCAAGACATTTGACGTCTTCTGCCTCAGGGGCTTATTTGTTGAGACGTGTGTGCATTGATATGTGTATTTGTTCTTTTTGCTTAATGGTGAGTGTGGATGGTGTGTGTCTGGGAGGTCTCTGTTCTTTTGGTAGGCTTTTAGTAAGTACCTCCACTTATGTGGGTTTATGTGTCATGACCTTATTTTGTGTGAGAGATGAGGTTTACGTGAGAGGTGAAGCATGTGTACTGACAACCTGTACATGAAGCAATTGCTACATTGCCTCAGGATACCCATTTCAATCAAGCTGGCAGCAGAAATGATGGAAAACTGCCCTCAATTGTGTCAGGATTTTTCTGAATGTGGTATTTGGAAGAAAGTGGGCTAGCTGGACTTAGTCACAAACAGCAAAAACGAAGCAATAATTAAATTAAATACAGTTAACAAAGTGCAGTGCTGGCTTAAAATATACTATTTTTTCATTTTTTTTTCAGTGGACACCTTGGATTTCAATGCAGATGCACTCCAGACCTCTGGCTAAAGTTTCCAAACATTGAGCAGCTCCAGTAAACTGAGTTCAAACTCGAGCAAACAGGAGGCTTATATAAGGCAAATTTAAACAGTTTTAACACAAATAACAATGGGAAAGCACCAAACTGAACCTTTCTCCAGCAATCCCCAATTCAGATGGGTCCTGAGCTACACACTTCTGCCACAAGGGTGCAGGGAGGCCCTCTTATTGTAAGATGACTGGTTTAAGAGCACAGTGATACCAAACAGTCTAGATTCATCAGTTCTGAATCTAGTCTATGCTATATAAGGCAAAAAACCCAATTTCTAAATGGGAAGGAGTAAGGGAAAGTCACTTAAAGGTCAAAGTAAGAGTGTTTAGTATTATAGTATTAGATGACCTGCAGTGGTACCACCCTGGGCACAAACTGGCAGCTCTTTGAGCAGATGTGAGAAGTGGGAGACTATGAAAAATGTTTCCTATAGAGGATTTAAAACTGCAAAAGTTTGCTTATATGCAAGCATAGGGAACCATGTTTGAGCAAGGCTTTTATACAAGCAAGATGAAAAACTTTTCTAAAGTTAAACCCTCAGGTCAATCAGATAAAAACACACTAATCTATTCACCAGTAGTTCCCACCTTGGATGGTTTGAATTTAGCTCTGTGCTCCCACCAGAGTACAAAAGAACTCTCCCAATGTAAAACAAACTGGCTTTGAGCTCAAGTGCAATAACAAATGCTTTAGAACAGAAGTTAGAATTCCTGCAATATCAGGAATCCTTGGAAATAAGTTCATTAACCCTAAGAAATGTTCACAACACAAAAAAACTTTGCAAAACTGAGAAATATTTGGCAAACTCAGAACAGCTTTTGCAGAATACTGTTAAAACAACCTAAGAGCAGTATAGCAACAAACAGATGAAGTTTCTTTAAAAGTGCAGGCTGAAAAACAGTGATAAAATCAACCAGACAAATAAATGCAGCACAGAGCACAGAAGTGTTAAATGTCATTGAAACAGTTACAGCAAGTGCAAAAATACATGTATATCAGCTTTGTAGGTCTAGATGGTTTTAGAAGAAATCCAAGTTTTGCAGTCAGACATGTCCAAGCCAGGCACATGGAAGCTCTGAATAAATATGGCTGTATTTCTAGGCTTTTAAATGAAACCTAATCTTACATAGGTTTTGGCTGCTTTCTCATGGCCAGGTTTGGAGCATACACATGATGTTACCCTTCAATTAACAAATTCTGATGTGGAATACCAGTCCAGTTGCTTATTTCTATTTTCATAAAATTAATACAATCTGTTCCTTCCAGTTTCTCCAGTATAGCAGAAAATCTCAAGCTTTCCCTACGTGGTCTGCCCTCTAACTCATCCATTTTGTAAAACATTTCTTATTGAGCATTCTAATACGCAGCCAGCCTTTTCTTCATTTTGACCTATGATTGTTGCAGTTTTATCAGCACAAATGAATATCTGTTTAAAGCTGCTTCCATTTTTTCCCAGCTTTTGATATTTGAGTTGATATACACCTTCGCTGTTTCATTTATTTTAATCAGCTCTGAGCACATTTGACTTATTTATTTCTCTAGATTATTGGAAGCCATGTCTGGCACCAAAGCTGGAGCATGAACCGCTTTTCACTGAACAGCTGCAGAATTCTTCCCAGCCAGTGTTTTCTCCTCAACTTTTGTGGTAGATTTTCTTATAGGTTTTCTAAATTTCTTTGTTTTGCTAGCATCCACACAGTGCACTTACTGGCCAGTAGATGAAATATACCTAAAAAGACAAATTCACTGGCTCTCTTTTCTGTTTTTTTTTTCACACTGAGACAGCTGAAATTAAGCCGTTACTCAGTGTGTAGCCATCTTGGAAGTCCCTTATGGCTCATGTTTGTTACTTAATAAATATATAACATAAGGTTTTCATATAATGAACTGACAGACCATAAAAAGAAATAATTATATTAATCTCAATTTAATAACAAAGGATTTTTAAGATATACATATGTAAATGCATATATGTGGGTATATGTATGTATGGAGATATATATGTATGTATAACAAAGACTTGCATACTTTTCATTGCTTATCATAAAGTAGCACAGATTGCAGATATTTGTTAGGGAAGAGCTGTTAGCACAAATAGTAGATATTTACTACAGTACAGTTGTTAAACAGAAAGTTTAGTCAAGTAATCCAAATCATACCAGGGGGGAAACCTCATTTGACAGGGCACAGGACTCATGTTCCAACATAAAAATAAGCTGCTTCCTGTGCCAAGGGTGCAAAGTTTGAATCGTTCCACCTTCATTTACCCAGTGTGTGAGCTTGAGCAAGTCACTTAAACAAATTGGGAATTTGAGCTAGTCTCCTTAATGGACTCCTGGATGTCATACCTAATAACTAACTATGAACTGTGAACCTATGGACTCCAGGATGGTCACCGTGGTTTAATGGAAATGTGTTGTATTTAATAGATCTAAGTATTAAATGTTCTTATTAATTTTCAGTTCCAAGGGTATTGTGAACAAAACAAATTTACTTTTGATTAATAAAATATCACTATTCAGTAATTATAAATATGATCTTAAAGAGAAAGAACTACAGACAAGACTAGGCCTATTACAATATTTAAAAACCCAACTAAACTGATGTTGCCTTTAATCAAGAATCACAAATACTCAATGAAAATAAAGAGTTACATTTGGTGAATCTACAATATTAGCTGCTTCACAGTAGAAGAATAAAAGAAGGGGAATTCTAATTTTGTGGGAAAACAATGTTATTATGCTTAAAATAAAAGTAAACACAATAATGATGTGTATATATATATATATATATATATATATATATATATATATATATATATATATATATATATCCCTATCAGTTGGTCAAGTTTTCAGAAACTTGAAATTCATATCAGTGAGACATTGTAAGTGAATTTCTGAAAACTTAAAGCTTTTGAATGGTGATCGAGGTACAGTAAGGATCAGGAAACTTACAGTTTTCCTCAATGTAGTGCAGTCTTCGAGCTGGTATATAAAATTTGCGGGTGGTGTGGGGGCCAGAGCCCCCTATAAGTGGGGGTGCAGGGGGGATTGTCACCCTGCAAAAATGTAAAAAAGATAGATTTGTATGGGTATTTTTTTAATGTTCGAGATTTCGGAAATTCGATTCTATTGTCTCACCAATATGACTTTTGAGTTTCTGAAAACTCAATCAACTGACATAGATCCATATACATTATATATATATATATATATATATATATATATATATATATATATATATATATATATATATATTTGAAATGACAGCAACAGAGTTTCAAAATAAAATAATTACTTTGGCAAGTATGTATTGGATGCCAGAACTGGGAGTTAAATATGCTAAAAAAATCACTAATTTTATTTAAAAAATAGGGCAAGAAGTCTACTAGTAGGTGGAGACTTTATATTTATATTGGATAAATCTGAAAAACGGATACAAATGTCATTAAAATGATTAGGCTATCAGCAACCGTCAAGACTAAAAAACTGTGTAGACCTAATTAATTTAAGATATATAAATTATATAACAGGTTATCATTTTTTGACATATACACATATACACATTACTCTTTTGCATTTGTTACTCAAACAATAGGTAGTTCTAAAGTAATAACATTTAAAATTATTGCTTTTCCATTGTCATATCATAATGATCTCCATTTTAAAATTAGTATTAAATAAAAGCATATATTACAAGACTAAAATAACTCAAATAGTGTTTTTTAAAAGAGACATAATTATTTTGAATTTAATAATAATAATGTAGACTACACCATTTTGTGTGATACATTATAAAACATTGCTATAGCATATTATACCATGTTAGCTACCAATATGAGTAGATATGCAGAACAGGTATGAAAACATGAGACCTATCCCACTATAGTTCAGCCAGTCTGTGGCTGACACTTATGACCCAGCTTGAGTGAATTGATATGAGCTATGTATTAAAGCATACAAATACTGCATAGCATGTTCATAGGTTCACAGATAAGCACTAGGCTAGCTGCTCTTGTAGGCATTTTAAGCCTAGCCAATTTCTCAAAAGTGAGACTCAAACCCTATACTTTGTGTTTGTGAGACAAATACCTTAACCATTATGCCAAATCCCCCCCCCCCATGTAAAGTTGAGTTAGATCTGATAAAGACCAGTTGAGGGTGAAAGTGCTTATTAATTTAATATATTTTATATTCAGTAAAGAAGTATCAGTTTCTAAAGTTATAAGTGATGGGTTATTTTGAAGTCTCAACTGAGCTTGTCTAGAGTTTGTGGTTCTTTCTTTCTTAATTTTAAGGTGCCTCAGCCAGCGATGTCATTGTTGATGAAATATTAGTTTTCCCTGTGTTTGTACATAAAATAACAAAGTGGTATAAAACTAAGCGCAAGGAATGGGATAAGGAATATTAAATATTAAAAAAAAATTAAAATGCCAAAGTTATAGTACATAAAGGAGAAAAAGTGTATGGCTATTGTAAAAGCCCTAAATAAAAATACCAATAAATAACAGATAATAAGATAAAAACAGTAACAGAGAAATATTGTTTAACCTAATAAATATCACACCAAGGAGAGTAATACAAATACAATACATAACACCATAAACATAACAGCCTGCAGCAAAAGTTATTCAAATTGAACTGTTTATATGATATGGAAATATGTTCTGTGCCAGCCCTACACATATGCCCATTACAACTCATGTAGCAGTTGTCTAAAAGTGTTTCCATGCTATGTATGCAAAAGTAAACGGCAATCAGGCATGACTGTTTATGAACTGCCCCCCCCTAAAAAAAATAAACAGAAAAGCCAGTATACTGTTCAAGACACCATGATCATAAGAGTGTGCAGCAAAAGTACACTGTAGACATGGGTTTACATAGTGTGGAAGAATATTGCGTGCCAGCTTATGCATCCTCAGTGCAGCTGTTGCATAACAGGTCAGAATGTCTTCCCATGGTATGCATATGAAATGCAATAGTTGACTTACCTACCATATGTATGAACTACATCCTCAATTGGAAATTAAAATCCAAAAACAGCTTCTATACTTAAAAACAGTGAATAAATCAACTTGCTGCAACATCCACTACAACAGCCATATTACATCACATAGCAAGATCTTCAGTGGCAACCTACAGAGATATCAAGTACATTTACAAGCTGTGAAGTGAAGTGCCATTACATTAGTCAGTTTCAACTATGAAATGTACAAATTCCCATTTCTTGAAATACCAATAAAATGCTAACAACATACACTAGTAGCATATAAGGATAAAGCCCTGACAACAGACCTGATGGCACAAGTATGGAAGTTAGTAGCTCCAGCTGAGTGCTGCTGCTCTGCTGAAACAAGCAGGGGCATATCAGGATGTGGGGAGTCTATTTACGGAGAACATAGGCATGACCATCCAAGTTGGTCACACTAGTTCTTGTTGGTGCATGTGGAGGAGCACTAATGCATAGACAAAAGATCATAAATGGTTCATTGTGGTGATCCAAGTGCTCATATCACTACCGGAGAAAAAAATTAGGCCATCAACAGTAAAACAACATATCCCAGCAAGAGCTCTCATCCCAGTGGATCTAGAGAGCTCCCAATAATGGGGAACAAATGGGCATCCACCATGTGAAACCTTAATTGTCAACAGGCAAAGAGAAAAGTACACACAAAAATGCTAATATATCAAAGTACCACAAAGGTAACCTAAAAACAACATATTAACTAGTCATTCAGCATATAAGTAATCTACATTAAATATCACTACATTCACTAAATATAACATTTTAACTGAATACATCTGGCCCTACATAAACAATTTCAGCCAGACTTCTTTTTCTCTCCTGTTTATCTTTCTGCAGAAATGGAATTGGAACTGCTACAAGCCAGTTTATATACAGCAATTCTCAATACTAGCAGTCACAGCAACCTGAGAACAAGCTGTGTAAAGGGAAGATGATTAAGAAGACCTTATTGAGAGCAGGAGATTCCTGCTCTTAAAAGTTGCCACCTGTTTAAGTGGACCTTCTTGAGAGGAAGAGGTTCTTTCTCTCATATTGGTGTACTTCTTACTTTTTACTCTCCTAAGAAAGTAATTCTGTCTATTGTAATATTTTATGTTTATGGTCAAAACTGCATTTGGGATCTCAGTTATCAGAGCATAAATGTGAAACTACTTCTCAAGAAAACAGTTTAGGTCTGATGCTGCAATCAGGATTGTAGCCATCACACTTTAGAAGTTATTAATGTCAATTTCACATGCTTTGTGCTTGCAGGGACACTTCATAGGTAAGGACTGTGCTAGCTGCTATTATGGGTCATTTTAAGCCTAGTTGAGTTTCCTTTCTGTGCGCAAAATAACCTATCCCATTTGGTTATAGATTGGTTTTACCAATCCCATGATCAATAATTATATATATATTACCCCAGGGGACTTCCAAGATGGCTGCACATTGAATAACAGCTTAATTCTAGCTCTCTCAGAGTAAAAACAGAAACTCATCAGAGAATGCCAATAGATTTGTGTTTATGGGTAAATTTCAGTAACTGGCTAGTAAGTGTACTGTCTGAATGCCAGGATAAAAGAAATAGAGAGGACCTGGAAAAAATCAGCTACAAAAAGTGAGGAAGAAAACTGACTGGGGAAAGTTCTGCAGTTGTTCAGCAAAAAGCAATGCAACTTCCAGACATGACTTCCAGTAACCTACAAGAAGATATACGACAACTGCACACAGACCTATTTAAAATAAATGAAACACTGATGGAGTATATCAGCACAAATAATTATATATATATAAATATATATATATTACCCCTAATGAGAATAACTGGGAAGATACCACAGATAATTTGAGTGGACCCATCATGAAATTAAAGCATTTAGGAGCAGCATCCATTCAACAGTAGTACAGGGAGCAATCCTGGAGTATGTTTTCTGTTTCCCATCCATTGATCTAAGTTGTGCTTGAAAACAGATAGGGATGAAGTTTGTTTTATGTAGATGGGTGTTTTGTACCACAGCAGTGGTATCCTCAATGAAGTATATTTGTCCCTCCAGACCATTCTGCTGATGTTGCAGAAGAGGTTTAGATACCAATACCAAGTATTTCTGATGTCATTTGATTTGATGATGTGCAGTAAATCCATCAGCAGTTGGTCAGAGGATGTCTTGTATCCAGATAAAGGTCACCTCTTAGCAGTCTGTTGTTGTTGTTGCGTCTTTCGGCTTTTCCCAGTTAGGGGTCGCCACAGCGGAACTCCGGTCCGCTAATGATTGGTAGTTGATTTTTACATGCCGAGTTACCAGCCCTGGTGCACAACCGTCAACGAAGGTACGCCCATTCACACATGTCTCCACACAGAAGACGCTCTAGCTGAGAATCGAACTGAACAGCGTCTTACTGTGAGGCGACAACGCTGGTAGGATACCAAATTTAGTGACAAGGCTTTGAGTCAATCCATATAGTACATGTTGTTTAGGCCTTGTATATTGTCACTAAGGTATCTCTGTAGGGATTCCTGTTGTTGCTTTTGTCTGAAGAGATACATGCCAAAGGGAGCATTATATTCAATTATTGGTTTAATGAGGGCTGAGTAAAGGGGACAATGACAACAATAGAGCTAGACAATCCATTTGTTTATAAGCTGTGCAATAGAGAAGGACTTTCTTACAACAATAGACACATGCTTTTCAAATGTTAGTTCCCAAATCCTGAACAACTAGGTCAACTCTTAGAGGTGTATTATCAAAATGGAAGTTCCCTGGGGTAGATAACTTCCCAAAGGATACAATAATGTACTTTTTGGCATTTAGTTTCAGACCACGATTTTGATACCGGTTATATACTGGAGACAAACCTTCCTGCAGAATGGCTAACTTATTTGGGTATTCAATGACTGCTCCTAGCTTGCAATCATCTGCAAACTTAGTCAGCCAGAGTCCTTTGGTATTGGCTTTTACTTCAGAAAACTAGATGCCGAGTACAGAGTTCAGGTGGACTCCAGTGGTGACTGGTCTCTTTGTGGAGGTAACTTCTACTGTTCTGATTAGCTGCAGCCTATCTGTGAGCCAGATGGCAATCCAGTGGGTGACATAGGGGTTTATTCCAGGTTTATTTAGCTTTTCTACTATGCCTGAGTGGGGGATTGTGTCAAAAGCTTTGGCTAGGTAGAGTATGTGATGTGTACAGTTTTGCCTTCATCCATTGCTTTAGTGACGTTTCCAAAAAATCCACCAGGCTGAGTAAGCATGGCCTGCCCTTTATGAATCCAAACTGAGATGGGTCTAGTGTTTGGAGGTTCCCTATGTCCTGATTGATTAATTCCATGGTAAGTCTTTCCATGGCTTTGCATGTCAGGCTGGTCAGACTTATGGACTGCAAAACAACTCTGACCACTAATAAATTTCACCGACTGTGAAAAAAGAACCACTCAATAGAAAAAATATTTATTCTGTCTAGCGCTTCGGTGTTGCTTATGGGTCTGTAATTGCCTGGGTCTGTGGAAGTTCCTCCCTTATGCAGGGGAATGGCTGTAGCTGTTCTTCATTCACTTGGTATAAAACCTGTATGGAGGCTGAGACTGAACAGTGTTGTTAGGGGTGGGCTAAATTGTGCTTCAAGCTATTTAAGAGGTATCCAGGAATATTGTCAGGACCCATCAATGTAGTATTTTTAACTTTTGATAGAACTTCTAGGACTTGGTCTTGTGTGCTAGCTGGAAGAGAGCCAGTTGCAGGTATATCTTTAGGGACAGATGGACGGGGTAGATGGATAAAGTTACAGCTAAATTTATCAGCCACAAGGTTAGCTATATCTTCAGCCTCAATGTAGGTAATATTGTTCACAATCAGCTCAGCTCATTGTTGCATTGTGCTTTTGAGATTCCGAACATAACTAAAAAATGCCTTGTGACTGTCTTTGACTTGTCTAGCTACTTTAGCCTTAAATTTGGTTTTGGTGGATTTTATTAAGCTCCTAAGTTGTTTGTTGTTTCATTGACAAGGACTCTAACATTCTGGGAATTACTATTCTTACTTTTGGTCAAAATTATTTTCCTTTTATTATAAAGCTTTTTGATATTATGGTTCCACCATGAGGGTTTGATTCTGGGGTTTGCCCTGTACTTATTCCTACAGGGTACAGCTGCATCTATGCAGCTGTTTACACGCTGGTATAATGTAGTGATGTACATTTCTGCATATTCAGCAGAGTTAACTGGTTGTGATGAGGATTTGAAGCTTGCCAAAGTCTCACTTAGGAGTAGGTAATTTGTCTTAAAGGAATTTCTAAAGGTATCTTGGGTAGAAACAATCTGATTTCAGTTTTATTTCAATGGAGGTTGCTTTATGGTCAGACCTAACAAGTGATGAAGATAAGGAAGGAATGGTGCAAGATCCCATATTAGTAAGGGCAAGCTCTAAGATGTTATTCCCCTAGTAGGTATTCTAACTAAGTGTTCCAGGGCATTTGTATTGACAAAGTCCAGGAATCTCTGTGCTTGCTCACTAGTGGTGGTGTAGGTTTCCAGTCTATAGTTGTATAGTTAAGAACACCTAGGAAAATAGTACAGAGTAATTCTAGTTCCTGTAGATAGGCATTTTGTCTTTCTTTGTCACAGAGGGAGTTCTATAGCTAGGTAACATATGGTATGAGACCTTTCTGATGGTTATTTGGACATATATTTAGTGCAATGTGCTGCTTTACCAGGATTGAAATAAGTCTCTTCTGAATGTAGACTAATATACCTTCACCTTTTTTCCCCTCCTGCACAGCGGCTGGTCTAAACATGGAAAGTATTATAGCCCTGGACTGCTGGAGTGCTCTCCTCTATTTTAAACCATGTCTCTGTTACTACACAGACATCCATGCCTTCCATGGTGAGAGGGGTTTGTAAGGAGTGGGATTACTTGTTCAGGCTCCTAGCATTGATCAGCAACACCTTCATATTTTCCTTTATTTTTTCATTACATTGGCAGATTTATCAGGCTGGCATTGCCTAAAAAAGTCACTATGGGGTGGACAATATCTTTGCCAATAATTGAAACCCTAGAGGGGACAGGTGCAGGCCATCCCTGATGAAGCAGCAGTTGTGACTTTGGGACTCCTTGTACTATGTGAAGAAGTAGGCTTAATGTACTGATTGTGCTTTGCACCTGTGCTGTGTTTTGGAGGACTTTGAGGTTTAGACAAGTTAATCCTTAGAACCTCAGCATATGCTGGATTATGTGTATTGTGATTGCCTTGGAGAACAGTGATGTGTGGAGCACTGCTGGCGATTTTGGTGCCTGCGTTTACTGTGAGTGAGATTTTTGCCTACAAAGATATTATATATGTACATCTCTCACACATGGTGTTATGCTGTTGGAGTAATAGATGAATGTCAGACAGCATGAGACAATTCTTACACTGCTGCAAGATACCCATCTTAGTGAGGCTGGCTGGAGAAGTTGTGGAGAAGTGCTGGTCCATGATACCAACAGGAATGACTCTTGAAGGCACGGTTAACTGTAACTGCTTAGAGTTCTATTTGTTTAGGATCAGGTTTGGGTGGACCTGCTACTGAGTATTTAAATTTCAAGACAAAACAACTAGCCTAGAAATATTCTTCCACCACCACTGACAACCAGTAAACTAATTATAGTAAAAATAAAATCACTAGTTTGATACTAAAATCAATGCAAGCAGTATTAGTACACTCAATATTATGCAATTTTATCAAAGATCTTTTAGGCTAGTGAGTAGTCTAAGGGGAGAGAAATTTTCAGAATGATACATATGTGCTTACTGGCAACAGCAAATGAACAGGAGGGGAATATGTTGTCAAATTATCTTAGGGGCTAGGCAACAACATATACACTGGGTTTTAAATCACAACTAGAAAACAGTGAGTAGGAGGAAGAAACAGTTAGACACTTGGCTCTTAGAGGTAACTAATTCAGTTAGAGGGAGAAAATTTTTATTGGGCATAAAAGAAAAAGTAATTTCTGATGTTGCAATCACAATCTCAGACATCAGCATTTTAATGTAATGTTTTTTGTCTTTTTGGACTACTAGACATGGACTGCAAATTAATTGTATGAATATTTGCTAATAGATTAAAAAAGTACTTACTCAAATGAATAGAAACAGATAAAACAGAATTTGCTGTCAACAGGCAAATTCAGGTTAATATTAAAAGAGCAATAACATTAATCGACTACTATAATACTATTAATGAAGAGCTAGTGATTATCAGTTTGTACACAGAAAAATTATTTGATAAATTACTTTGGAATTATTTGTTTATAGTATTAAAAAATTTGGCTTCCCAAAAATATTTATAGATTTGTTAAAAATGTACGATTATGATAATAATAATAAACATGAAAAATTGGTTTCTGTCAAATGCATTCGATTAAAAAAAAAAAACACTAAATAAGGCTGTCCATTGTCACCAATGTTGTTTGCCCTGGCTATTGAGCCATTAGCCAAAAAAGAGCACATATGTTTATAAAAAGTATTAAAATAAAGAATAAAAAACAAATATCCTATTATTTGCAGAGGACATTTTTTTTAAATAAATTACATTTCTACATTTGTAAGAGTTATGCCCAATGAATAGTAGTACCATTTGAAAATATACCAAGATTAACATTTAATATTAATAACACTGAACATTTAATTATAAATCTAAACAAAACAATAATTTAATACTAGAAGAAGAACATAACTTAAGATAAAGAAATTGAATACTTAGGAAGTACTTTTAAGCAAAATAGCTATCAAATAAGAAAAAAGTAATACAGAGAAATTGATAAAGAATTTAAAAATAGTAGCCAAGTAGAACAAACTATTCTTTACCTTTGAAGACAATATAGATCCGTAGAATAAACTATTTTTTGAAGATAGACTACTTATCAAAATGATTTTGCTCTTCAGAACTATATATTTTATATAAACTATAGGTTTGTTACCTACTACAATATGCATGTATCCTAACAAACTAAGGACAGAATTTAAAGTCAAAGTCAAAATAAACTTTATTGTCATTTAGAACTACACACGTGTAGAATAAATGAAATTTCATGCATCAGCTCAATTCTTGAGATTACAAAGGAAAATGAAACAACACATACAAGTAGAGGAATAAACATAACTAAAAATACAATACTTCTCCCAATACATGCAAGAAAGAGCGAGTTAAATTAACTACCCTATTTAAAGTAATACAAAACACACTAAAGATTGAAATGCCTAAGTTATTTGATTATGGATATAATAAATAAATATTGCACTTGCTTAGAATATATGTAAGTATATAATGCACAAATAAATAAAAATTGAGTTATTATGTGTCCAGACTCCTGGGACTAGTACCCAAGTTCAGAAGTCTAATCACTGAACAGTCCATGCACAGGATGTGTGTTGTTCTGTATTATTTTGGTGGTCTTATAACTAAATTAAACCATGTATGATCTCCCCTTGATACATTAGCCATCTCCACTTCTGTCCTGTGGCATTTTTTTTTATTTATATGTCCTGAGTCTCAAATCAAAACTAGGTTGAGTGATCCATAGTGGTTTATAATAATGAAAATAAAATTAAATTATCAAGAGAAATTATAAACTTGATTAATAAATTCTGGTTAAAATATCAAATTATCTTGACATGTATATATATATATATATATATATATATATATATATATATATATATATATATATATTTTTTTTTTTTAAAAAAGGAAAAAAGGGGGGGGTTATGCTGTCTATAATTATTGAATAAATCTTTCCAAAGGGATTAAAGGTTTTTAAATAAGTTTTAACATTCCAAATAATCACATATTTGAGAAATATATACTAAATATCTAAGTATTTAAATCCCTTCTGAGTTCTGTATATTAACACATCAATACATACATACACATATATATTTAAAAAAATATATACACACAAGTGAAGTGTTTTGCGTTGTTCTGCGTGTTTTAAAGTTTTAAAGTTCTAGTTTTAATTTTAATGTTTATGTTCATGTTGCTTAAGCTAAAGTAATGTTAATTTAAGGTTAAATCATTCAATTTAATAGGTTTTATTGAATTGTTTATATATAATGGCTTGTTTTTGGATTTCCTGGTATGCCAAATTGATTTCTTGCGAAAAATGTTGTAATATAGCCATTTCTAATTATTTCAATTAAGCAATTAATTAATCAAATGTGATGTTATAAGGTGATTGTTTAAGCACATGGGGTTGTCTGATGAAGGTGGAGAGATTGCTCTCTACCGAAAGCGCTTACTTTCAATAAAAGCAAATTTCTATATACATTTTTGTGTGTTTGTTCTAAGTTTGTAGGGGATAGGGATGTTCTGAAAATGTCTATTTTAAGGGTTTCCATTAAAATAAAAATTCTTAAAAATGTGTCACAGGTTCAAATTGAGATGAGAAGAAACAATTGTATAAAAGATCAGCTTATCAAGCATTAGGGTCTGCATTTAAGACAAAAGTTGGAAGTACACATTCAAAAAATGTCATGTATAATAGGTGTGAACAATATTTTTTATCCTAATAGCTACATTATCCATATTATCTTGGAATGTAAATGGTCTTAAGTGTTTAAAAAAGGAAAGAGCATTGAATTATTTCAAGAAAAGCAGAGTGTAAATAGCAATCTACAGGAAACATATTTGGAAAGAAATGAGCATGGAAATTTGGCAAATAAAGGATTTGAGGATGGATATTCAGCAGAATATTAGGGACAAAGGACAATGGGAGTAATAATACTAATTGCTAGAGGGGCTCCAATAGTGATGGATGAGGGGAAAAGAGGCAATAATGGTAGATTTGTGGTAGTAAGGGTCTATTGGTAAGGCAGGAAGATTATTCTGGCATGTACTTATATTCCACCAAAAACTGCTGTTATAGAGGTTAAAAAATTTTGGGGAGAAATAATCAGCTTTCAGCAGGGAATATTACTTATAGGTAGGAACTGGAACTTGATTTCTAATAGTGAGGATATATTAAGGGACAGAAGAAAAAAATAGCAAAAAGGGTAGATTCATGAAGAAATGTATGGACATATTTGATATGGAAGACATGAATTCAGTAGTAGGAACTCAGACAGAATTTACATATTATTCCCCAAGGTACAATAACTGGACTAGAATGGACAGAAATCATGTTTCACAGGAACACGTGCATTTAATTCAAAACTTAGAAACTCACCCAATAAGTATTTCAGATCATGCACAGTTAAAAACTAAGATAAAAATACAGGGTAATGAAGTAACAATGAGACCTAAGTGCTTTTCCACCTACTTGCTAAAACAGACATAAATTTAAAGAATGGGTAGTGAAAATTATTTGAGAGTTATTAAGGAAGACAGAAATTTCTTCAGATGTAATACCTAATGAGTAGGATAAAATGAAAATAGAACTGAAAATAGGGTAAAAATAAAAGAGAAATGGATTTGGTTAAGAAGTAATACAAATTATTTAGAGGGTCTGAAAAAGGTTATAGTATTACAGAATACGTGAATATGTCAGAACAAAAAGAGGTGCAGCTGCAGAGTGCTAAAGAAAAAAAAAGAAATATTTGGATAATATGCACAAAGACTGCTTTTAAGCAATTATTTTTTTGAAAACAACTGCAGATTGCAAAAACTTTCAGCACAGCAACTTAGGCAACAGAAAACTAAAAAAGAATTGCTACCAAACTTAGGAAGCCTATACCAAGAAAAATAACCAGAGCTCATATAGTGGTATTGGAGATATTATGGAAAAAAATATAAAACTTTGTATAAAGCAGAGAAATACAGAAATCAAGAAAGAAAACAAATGGAAATATCTATGGAATACTTATTTATGCAAAGGTTGGAGGTAGATGAGGCTTAACAACTAACAGTTAAGATAGGAGGAGATGAGATAAAAAGGTGACGTATAATCAATCTGTATGAAAGTCTCAGAGAACAGATGATTTAACTGTAGAAGTTTGAAAGTTAGGAAGAAAAACAGTGATAACAATCTGGGAGATTTTGTTTAATAGTATTTTAAAAGGAGGGGAAGCACCAACATCTTGGAAGAAAGATGTGGTGACTGTATTACCTAAAGATGGTAAAGCCCCATCAGACCCACTTCAATTTTAAATCATGATTATAAAGTGTTTATGTGTATTCTAGCTAAAGAATGGCAAAGGCGTTGCCAAAATTGATAGATATTGATCACTGTGGTTTTGTGGAGAGGAGGCAAACATTTGACAACATTAATAGAACAATGATGATAAGGAGAGAAGCAAAATGTAAGAAAATACCACTGTTGTTGGTAAGTCTGGATGCAGAGAAATCATTCAACAGAGTAAGCAGGGATTTTATGAGTAGGGCAATGGAAGAATTTGCATTCTGTGATCCCACGATAAGGTTAATTATGAGGACATATGAAGGACTAGAAGCAAGAATTAAAGAGGGAGGGTTCCTCTCTGTTAAGTTGTGTCTGAACAGAGGAAACCATGCGGTGATGTCATCTTTTTCTTCTGTTATCTGCTTTATATTTGGAGCAATTGACAAAGAAAATAAGGAGATAATTGATATGGTAATCAATAAAAGTTGTTTTATTTGCAGATGATATTATTTTATGCCTGATAAATAAATAGAAAAATCTCAGTGTTGTGGAAAAGTTTAACCACATATGAATTAGTTTAGAAATACCCATATTTATAGGGACACTATAAGATGAAGTATTTGAGTGCATGGATTAAAATAACTTCTGTTCTGGCAGCTAAGGATATGCGGAAAGAAACTAAAAAGATAATACAAAAACTGAGAAAATGGAAGCGCGTGTTTATGGATATGGATAGTAAGATACAAGCAGTGAAAATGTTTTTAGTCCCTTTAGTTTTATATACAGGTCAGGCATACTTTTATCAACCAGAGGAGAAGTAGTGGACAATAATTAATAGAGTTAGAATTTATCCAGGAGGGCAGGAGTTAATTGGGATAAGTTTTTCCTTCCAATAGAACAATGTAGTTTAGGATTATCTGATTTGAAGGGATATTTTAGAATGACACAGTTAAGACTCATATATATATATATAAAAGACAAAATGAAGGTTACAATTCAGAATGGAAAGGGATAGTGATGAAGCAGTGGGAAAGTTCAATAAATAAGGAGAGAGTGGGGTATTGAATGCAGATCTTTAAAGAGAATAATAACAACCACATAGAATATTACTAATCCAATGCAAGAATGGAGAAAGTAGATTTTTCCAATAGGGATGATTGCAAGTAAGGGTACAGAAAATAGCCAAGAGGGGGTTAGAATTTACTAGAGAAAACTGGCAAAGGAACCAAGGTATTGGGAGCAAATAACTTGAGAGGGAAAGGTAATACAGTGGAATGAGGACAAGAAGACATTTGGGCTGCAGGCTACAGACTGCCTTTATGGACAAAGAGAAAGGGATAGGGGAAATCATAAGTGAAAGACCTGCTCTGGTAGAGTTGTATGTAGAAGAGGATTTGATGTTAAAAAAATAATTAGTAGGGCCTAGAAAACACTGCACAATAACTATAAGAATCAGAGGAGGCTAGAAAAGACTGAGAAGAGAGACTGGAAAAGCGGTTTACAATGGAACAATGGGTTGCCATACTTTTGGCTCCCAAGTATGCAACAAAGTCCAGGAAGTTTAGGATTTTTGCTTGGAAGTGTTTACATATGTATTTTATACCCCAAGCAGACTTCAGAGACTTTTTCTTTAGATAGATATCAAGTGTTGGAGGTATAATGAGGAAGAAAAAGGTAACTGGGAACATATATTTTGGGAGTATAATGATCTGGAAGAGATTTAAAAATTCCATACAGAATACTCTGCAAGAAATATTGGGTGAGCAATGACTGTAGCTTAGGCAATATTTCTTTTGAGCTGGGACAAAGTCTAAATTGCTCAGACATAGTAAACCCTTCTTAAGTTTAATTCTGTTGGCTGCCAAAAAAGCAATTACTAGAAAATGGAAATCAAACAGCTGTGTTTGAAGTATTGAATATTGTAAATAGCATAAACAAAATGGAAGAGAGATATTTTGAAAAGGAAAGGAGCAAATAAAGTATAAATAAATGAAATTGTGGGAAAAAATACATGCAGAATAATGTTCAAGAGGAAGAGTGAAGTTTAAGGGAAGGCAAGAATTGATCAATTTATATAATGTTGGACTGATGATAGTTATAAAGAAAGAAAGCACACATGATTTATAACGTATGTAAATTGATTTCCTTCTTTTCTGTTAATGTATGTTTGCTTACATCTTAAGTGATAATTTAATAAAGGTGTTTAAAAAACAAAACAAACTCCTGCAAAAAAAAAACTGATGGATGAAGTGTGTATGACATCCAGATAATCAACAAGGATGAGAAAAAGTAACACAAAAGGAAGAACAACTATGGAAACTCAGAAAGCAAAGAATTGAATGCGTCTGGAAAACGCAGATAGTAATGGCAGCTGAGGAAGAAAATTCCTCCATTACTCTAGAGAGAATGGTTAACCAAATGGATTCTGAGATTTTCAAGATAAGTAGCTCCTTGTTAGGATACATAGAAACAAATAACAGAAGGCTCATGTAAAAACAAAATGTTTTAAATATGCATTCAGATGAAAAGACTGATATGCAAACTGATGAAAAGGAGATGAAAGAAACGGTAGTAGAACATCAACTAAAATATTAACAAAAGGCCTGTAAACTGAATGTGAGGACAGGTCATGACAACATGAGGTTTACTGCAGTACCAAATCAAATCAAAGGGAAGAACTGGAAATATTTTTTTGTGAGAAAATGCCTGGACTTTTTAGTGCTGATGTTGAAACAGAAAGAGCACATAGAATAAATATTCCTATCCCAAGACTAAGAATGCAGCCAAGACTTGTATTGATTAAAATACATTCATACCGACTAAAAGAAAATTGTTTTTCAATTTTGTGGAAGAAAGGACCCATCTTAAAAGTTGGAGACATCACACAATGATATCTCACAACAAACACATAAGAAATGCTTCTCTTCCTTCTTTAAGACTCTGCAAAGAAATTAAATTTAACTTCAAGTTACTGTATCTTGCATTATTTGGAGCCTTCTGCTGAATTGGATTATAAATCTTGTATAGAACTTCAACAGACACAAGACAAACTGACAAAAAGAAAAGTTGAACTGGAAGAGAAAGAAGGGGAAGAAGGAACAAGTGACCTTTTAAGAAATGCAGAAAATCAAACTATACTCTCTTCAGTGGAGAGATTCCCTATGAAATCTTTTCCTGATAAACAAAGATGATAAATGACATTTCAGAAAAAAGTAAGAGACCCTATAAAAACAATGCAATGAGAACATTAAATGAGGATAATATTTAAACTGGATATATGTTTATATAGACAAGGATGTTTGAGGCAATTAAAATGTGAGTTGAACTCTAAATGATACTTTGAAACCACAGAAGCCAATAAACAGAAAAGAGAAAATAATTATTTAATTAATATAAATGTAAAGTTAGAAGTACTATATTTCAGATTTTACTAAAAATGAAAGTCTACATCTGCCTGGAAGAGGGGCATTATTGCATGTCGTATAGTAAAGAGCCTGTTTGATTTCAAATTGTAAACTGTGTTATCTTGCTACCAGTAAAGGTTCTATAACAGCAGAGGAAGAAATGGGTAAAGAAATTAATGAATGATATATGAGAAAGAAACCAATATATTTTGTGCTTTATTTATATTTATTTATTTATTTATTGCATTTGTTTACAGGGATTGTCTGACCGGGCCATACAAGACACCTTTTTGACAGAGGCCTGGGGAGAAAGACTCCATAAACATAAGGCATCTATAATTACAACATAAGTATGACAATTGGGCAAAAGATGCATCAGGTAAAATATTTCTTAGCTACATACAGTCAAACAAAAACAAACCCTTTTTACATAATAAACATTTTAAAATGAGTTAAAATATTACAGTATATATCAGTCAGTAAATGACAAAATCTATTTAATAGCTGAGTGTTTTTCAGTGATAGTGTTTTGATCATTAGGAAGGTAGATGAAATAAAAGCATTTGTGGAGGGAAACAAACTTGCAAGATGGATATACAGAGGAACCTATAATTAGAGTAGACTAGTCACAAGTGATAGTAAAAAGGAGAGAGGAATAAGGAAATAGAAAGTGTAGTTAGGATAGGAGTTAGTCAGCCAGTTGGGATAGAGCACTGACACAATGTTTGAAAAAAAAATAGATAATAATGTGTAAGGCTACCTATGGTAATATCTGTACCAGGTAAAGAAATAAATAAACGTTGGAGAGACAAGTATGTTGACTGATAGCAGGTAGACAGCAAGATTGATATCCCCAGAAGTAAGGTGCTTAAATTGTTAGATGAAGGCAACTGAATCAAAAAAGTTATGAAGAGATTCTTTAAAAAATTCACTAGAAACATTGAGTGAGAACAGCACTATTGTATATATATATATATATATATATATATATATATATATATATATATATTTATGTGTGTGTATATATATATATATATATATATATATATATATATATACATACATATATATATATATATATATATATATATATATATATATATATACACACACACATATATATATATATATATATATATATATATATGGGATCTGTACAGATCCCCAATGGAACTTTCTGCCAAAGCAGAAATCAACAAACATACATAACCGAAAGTGCTGTTCACCGAAGCAGCACTTTCGGTTAAGTATGCTGGTTGTGCCGGTCGCACTACAGTGCGGTTAAGGGAGAATTCCCTTTTCCCCTAACTACACTTTTTACTGTAGTGCGACCTCAGAGTGAGAATATAAAAGTAGGGGTGTGTGGGGGGCACAGCCCCCCACACAGGGGGTGCAGGGGGGCTTGCCCCCCTGCATAAAAGAAGATTTATTGTTTTTGGGGGGAGTTTTTAAACCCACTTTAATGAAAGCGCTTTTTCAGTGAAAGCACTTTTGTTAAAGTGCGTTCGGTTATTGTGGATTCGGACTATTGAACTTTCGTTCACTAGTCCTAGATCCACACACACACACACATATATATATATATATATATATATATATATATGTGTGTGTGTGTGTGTGTGTGTGTGTGTATGCGCATGTGTGTATATATGGTCCCCATGTATTTTGTCGAACATATGTTTGGTCAACATATGCTACAGATGGCATTTTATGTCGAACATACAAACAGCAGAATTATCAAAATGTCAACATTATGTTTCGTTGAGACAGATGAGTTAGGTTTGGAGGGTTGAAAGTGTTTGTGTGTGTGTTTCAGACTTAGGGTTGAGGATAGGTTTTGTATGTTTGTATCTGAGTGTGTATATTTTAGGTTTAGGTTTAGGGTCAGAGTTTTCTCCTGCCAGTCTGGTTGATATGGGCATCCTGAGACAGTGTAGCCACTGCCTCATGTACATGGACAACCCTCTACTACTGCCACCTAGGAACACAATTTGTGAGATATGCAATTACATCAAGAACCTAGAGTCATTGCTGTCTCCCCCACAAGCCAGTTTATCTGGAACTGAGATGGTTGTCAACACAAACACCACACCACAAACATTACCCACATCTACACGACACCCCCCCTCACATATGCGGAGGTCCTCACCAAAAACATACCCAACAAAAAAAGAGTCCTCCAAGGCAAAAACACATGCAAACTTCACTGCCCACCACACACCACACATAGTCCACACACCTGTGTCTCACAGTCACTAAGGCCTAAACATAAGCCCAACATATTAGTCATAGGAGACTCCATTGTAAGACACACAGGTATGCCCTTCACCAGACTGGATAAGGAAAAAGTCATGGTTAGTTGTTTGTCAAGTGCCAGAATCCATCATATCACCCATGCACTCAAGTCTCTCAACAGGTGTTGTTATGACTCTGTCATAGTCCATGTTGGAGTGAATGCCTTGAGATATACCGTCCTGGACTATATGAAGGGAGACAGGATCAAGCTCGGTGAATATGTGTCTCAGGCAGGTATATTCCTAGCCTTAAGCAGCATTCTACCATCACCCAGAATGATGTCTCAATACAAATAGAAAATGATTGACTTAAACAATTGGCTTAGTTTTTGGTGTCATTCCAAGGGGATCCAGTACCTTACAGACTGGGATGGCATGATCAACAGACCACTATGCTTTCCCAGAGATGGCCTGCATCTGTCTCTCTTGGGCCTCAGGCTGTGGCAAAGGCTCTTGCCCTTTTTAGGCAATGCCATGAGGTCAAAACTACCAACATGAAAATATGATCAAGACGTAAATTACAGGTCATGCTGCTAAACGTTAGGAGTCTAAACATGAAACTGCACTCATTGCAAGCATTATTAACCTTGGAAGACACCCACAAGAGGTGAAAATGTCTTAGACTTCGTATTAAACAACATGAGTAACCACTGCAGCATCACTACAGTGTCATCATCCCTGGTAAGATACGGCCATAAAGTGGTCACTTTCGAAGTCAGCATCTCCCCCAAACCCCCCCCCCCCCCCCCAGCTAGGGTTATACAAAAAAAATTCTACAAGGCTGATTACAATCTCCTGAGGGAAGGTATAAACAGCTTCTCAGCCCCCACTCCCTCCATAGGAATTGGCACATATGTCCAAACCTACACCAAACTACTGTACGAGCATTTATATAGCTGCATGGAATCAGGAATATCTGACAGGATGAAATCCTCCTCCTCAAGGAAGACTAAACCTGTCTGGTGGACATCTGCAATAAATATACTGTATAATAAAATGAAAAAATTGCTGTCCAGGACCAAGAAGGAGCAGGTGGCTAATTGGAAGCAATCTCTTCTTAGCCTGAACAAGCAAATAAGAGCACTAGTGAAATCCTCCAAAGCAAACTTCGAGTCCAAACTAGTCACATCTACTAAAGATAATCATAAGACCTTCTTCACATATGTCTACAATCTCAAAGAAAGCACCCAGATCTGCTCAGAACTGGTAGTCAAGAACACCACATACACAAATGCCGTAGATATAGTCAACCTGCTGACAGACAGGTTCAGCAAAATTTCACCCCTCTGTCCCCGCCATCAGTAAATCAGGACATCCCCATAACCTGTCCCCTCCCCTTATCTCTAGGGAGCAAGTCATCAATGCCCCCTCAAAGGCAAAAAATACAGCCTTCATGGAACCCTGATAACATCCTGGGCTGCATCCTACGTGAACTCAGGCAGGAACTTGCAACACCATTAGGCACCCTATTCAACCAAAGCCTGAATACTGGCTTCATCTCAGCCAAGTGGAGGACAGCCACTGTCATTCCTTTGCACAAACGTTGAGCATCCATCGATCCAGGAAATTATAGACCCATCATTCTAACTAGCCTGATCTGCAAGGCCATGGAGCAGATTATCATTAACAAGGACATTGGCAACCTCCAAACACTCGATCCCACACAGTTTGGTTTCCTCAAGGGGAGGTTATGCCTGTTAAATTTGGTTAACTTCTTTGAGACAGTCATCAAAGAGATAGATGAGGGGAAGACAGTGCACACCACCTACCTTGACCTGGCCAAAGCCTTCGATACTATTCCCCACTCAGGTATAACTGATAAACTCTCTAAACTAGGCATAAATCCATATGTTACCAGATGGGTAGCAAACTGTCTCACTGATACAACCCACCTAGTCAAAATAGAGGAAGTCACCTCAAGCAGTATACCCGTAACATGTGGTGTACCCCAGGGATCGGTCTTTGGGCCTCTGTTGTTTGGGATATACTTTTCTGATGTGCAGGACAAAATTAGTGGGCTATGGCTGTCCAAGTCTACAGATGACTGCAAGCTGGGTGTTGTCATCAGTTCTCCTAATGATGTAGACAGCCTCCAAGAGGGTCTCACCCAAACAAACGACTGGTGCCAGAAACATGGCCTCAAACTGAATGCCAAAAAAATGCGTCATCATCCCCTTTAGGGAGAGTGATGTCCCCACAAATTATCACATTAATAATAAGGTCCTAAGCATGCAATCAGTCGTGAGGGACTTGGGAAACCAGGTTGATAGCAAATTGACTTTTGACCACCATATTGCCTCCATTGTACGGAAAGCTTTCTACATGGCCCACCTCATTAGTAAGGGTATCTCATCCAAGGACAAGGTGATCATAACATCCCTGTATTCTTCCCTTATAAGACCCATTATTGAGTACAATGCCTCTTTCAGCATGTACCTCACAACACACATGCAGCAGCTGGAGAGACCACAGAGGTTCTTCATCAGGAGAATCCAGGGCCTCAAACATCTACCCTACACAGATAGGCTAAAGGCCCTGTCCCTCTACTCAGTCTCCTACAGAGTCCTCAGAGCTGATCTCTATCTGCCATACAAAGCAATCTCCGACCACATCTTGATGGGACTGCTGCATATCCACAAGTCAAGCTCCACTCAAGTAACATGCATGAGCAACTTCAACCTGGTGTGTGACATCAATAAGATTTGTTTACAGGACAGATTTGTGTCCCAGAGACTCCCTCTTTTGTGGAACAGACTCCCACTCCACATCAAGCAGAGTGCCTCATTAACCTTTTTTTAAGTGCAATCTGGATAGCTGGAATGGGAACAGAAAATAACCTCCTGGGATCCCACCCGTATCCCTGCTGGATAGTGGCATCTGGTGCTGACTTGTTGGAACATAAGGCTAAATTCTTGGCTAGGCTTATAAGGGCCTCAGGGCCAATAGACTAGTAACTTCCTATGATCCTATGATCCTAAGTAAGGGGATAGATGTAGTGTTGTTAGTGTGTGTTTATACACGTTTGTGTGTCTGAGTGTGCCCTGTCTAGTGGCAGTGTTATGGGAAGATTTTTTTAAGGTAAAGTGTACAGTTAGAGTTGGGGAAGGGCCAGTGTTAGAGTTACAGTTTGTACCCATTACTAAGATGGTGTAGGAAACAGTTACAACTACCTCAGTTAAAAGAAGAAGAAAGGGGGATTAACATCACAAATAAAGAAATTTAAAATTAAAGAATGAACAAGAAAGCAGGATACAGGGGAAACTCCTGGAAGTAATAGAATCCCAATAGAAGTATAGAAAAAGAAGTAATGAACAGGGAATAATAAGTCTGGCTAGTACTTAGTAACAATATTTTTCTGGAGGAGGATGTGTCCTTGACTTTCTAAGAAGGAGCAGTGGTAGTTATACCAAATGCTGGGAAAGATTTTCCTGATCCAGGGTCATACAGCTCAATTTTGATTCTCAGTCATGGCTACAGAGTGTTTATAATGATTTTGCCAAAAAGACTGCCAATGGTATTGACAAGAATAATAGAAATCCTGGATCAATGTGGGTTTATAGAAGGCAGAAAATATCTGGCAAGTGACAACAATAAAAAAAGGATGTATTGTACAATAATAATAGTATACTAATGAAAAGCTAAGCCTTATTTTTCAGAAGGTACTGACAGTAGTGAGAATGGGAATGTACTGAAGAAGTGTTTACGTATGACCATTACTTATGCTAGCAACATTAGAGCCTTGCAGTATATTTTTGTTAAACATTGGGACATTCTCTGCACAGATGAGAAGGTAAAAATATAGTAGGGGATAGGCCCAGCTATATTTATAAGAACAAGTAGTCGTAGAAAAGACTCCTTTGTGGACCAAAGGATATGGCTGTTGAAAGATTAGATGTGGTTTGGGTGGGTACTCATCCACGTGGAAGATGTAATTATTGTAAATACATAGTAGTGGAAAATTTGTCCACCCTGACAGAAATAAAACTTGGGAGTTTAAGTTACAGGCAGATTGCAGCAGCATGAACATAGTCTATTTAGCCACTGTGTAAAATGCAGCTCCTTCTTCATAAGGAAGTCCAACCACAGGTTGAAGGAGCATATGAGGGAACATTTGTACAATATTTCAAGAAATAGAGATTCTAATGCACTAGCTAAGCATGTAGCTATGTTTGACCATATGCACACTTTTAAATTTATGGTAGTGGAAGTGGTTTTTAGTTAAAAAAAGTGGGGGAGACATAAGGAATCACACTGAGCAAGTGAAATTAGAGTGGATCATTAGAATGAGAGCCACTTGGGGGAAGGGAATTAATGATAAAATATCTATAAAATCGGTGCTGCAGAGTAAAGGAAGATTCAGATGAAGTATAATGTGTTCTCTTGTTCTGTGCTTTTAATTGAAGATTTACATGTGTAACTGACATGATGGTTTTATTGGCTGTTTTTACTTTAAATATGTGTAAATTAGATTGTTTGATTGTCTGATGAAGCGGCTGTTCAGGCTGCAAAAGCACTCACCATTAAATGAAGGTATTTTTATCTTACTACTGGCTGTGGTTTGGTTTACCCTTTTCCTTTTTATTTGCATTGTGCCTAGTTTGTTGGTTGAACCACTTAGCAACACCACATTTCTATTTTTCTGTGGATTACTTGGTTGTTTGTGGTGTAGAACCATGGCTGAAGAAACTACTGTTGTACCTGAATTGGATTATTCACCTGAATTGAGTGATGGAGGGAGAACAAGGCAAGGAAGGCTTCAACCCATAATTGCCTGCATAGCCGGCCTTAGGCATAGGCCAACTAGGCGGCCGCCTAGGGCACCGCTCTAGCAAGGGCACTTTTCCAGTATTTATTTGATGTAGGTAAACCAGGATGGGGGTACTGGGTAGTGTTGTGGGGGGGCACCATGGAGCTGTTTTGGCTAGGGCACCAGTTGACCTAAGGCTGCTCCTGATTGCCTGTGCTCATAATCCTTTGTTGGATCTAGACATAACAAATGCTGAAGGAAATGCAGAAGAAGTAAGTGACTTTGATTCCACCCAGCATAAAAGAGATATATTTAAGCTGGAGAATGACTTACATAACTTAAAAAGGCTGCAGATGCAGAGGTTTCATTTTGAAGCATGCTTAAAGCTACAAATTATTCCACGTGGGCTGAGAGTGCTCACTATGCCCATATATGGGAATACATATCAGCAGCTCTTAGTCAAATGGCAGCAACTTAATTTGGAGATAAATTATAACTGTTTGCGTCTCCTTACAGAACAGTTTCTACCTGAAGAAGAACTGTTAGTTGATGAGATTAATAACAAACAAACAGGACTGTATGAACGCTATCCTCATACTGCCGTTGACTTTAAGTTGGACAGCCTAATAGATAGTATTAATCTATATGAACAACATCTTTTGGCACAAAAAAAAAAAATCCAATGAGACTTGCATGACTTTGCATCTGGCAATGTTTTTTCATGGCTGAAACATAGAATGAATGGTACAGGGCAATTAAATAATATAGAAACGCATGCTTCTGCATCTATAACTAACAATGAAGTCAGTTCTAAAGAGGGTGGCTCCTTTAAGAACAACTAGGAGTAGTCCATCCACAGGCAATGGGGAAGCCAGCATGCGCCCAGATGACGTCAATGTGTGCACAACATTGCTACATAGTGATGCAATGAACATGGAGCCAGCTCTCTGTATAGGGGGAGCAAGTAAGAACCAAGGGAACAACTCCATTAGCATTCTGCTTGTGAAAACTAACACAAGCTTAGCTGTGTGACCAGAAAAGACGACGATGCAGCTGCCTTATCCTATTAATAGTGTGAATTTTCACATGCGCTTCAGGAGCAGAGGTCTCATGAAGAGGAAGGCCCCTTTAGAGGAGGACAATGTGATAACCATAAAGACAATGTGGTCACAATTGGGAAATCATTGATATGGAATATTTCCTCTAAGGTACTGAGTAATTCTGAAATGTGTTTTAGAGAAAGGTATGACTTTCATACCAGCATGTGAAATTAAATTAACTGACAATATAAAAGAAATGAAGACATTTACAAGAAATTTAATGTTGAGATTATAATTTGGTGGTGGTAATGAGGCAGCTAGTGGAAATTTTTTTCACAAAAACAGTGTGTATACACCTAAAAATAATGCTATCATTGAGGCATTTGAAAAAGTCTGTACTGGTGAAATTTATAAAATGTATGGTACTGGTGTTAAAACAAAAAATGTTAATAACTTAACTCGGTTAGAGAGAGCAGTGTTACATGCTTTACAGAATGATAGTAAACTATCCATAACCAGGAATCAGACTGAGCAAGTGAAATTAGAGTGGCTCATTAGAATGATAGCCACTTGGGGCAAGGGAATTAATGATAAAATATCTATAAAATCGGTGCTGCAGAGTAAAGGAATACTCAGATAAAGTATAATATGTTCTGTTGTTCTGTGCTTTTAAATGAAGATTTACATGTGTAATTGAGATGATGTTCTTATTGGCTGTTTTTAGTTTAAATAAGTGTAAACTAGATTGTTTGATTGTCTGATGAAGTGGCTGTTCAGACTGTGAAAGCGCTCACCATTAAATGAAAGTATTTTTTATTTGCATTGTGTCTAGTTTGTTAGTTGAACCATTTATCAACACCACATTTCTATTTTTCTGTGGACTAATGAAAATAGGTTTAAATACTGTGAAAGCATTTGATAGAGTTAGTTAGGAATTTATGTAGAGATCTTTTGAGACATTGGGTTTCTACAAATATGGACAACATTAACGTTTCATATCAGGACTTCCAAGATGGTTGCACATTGAGTAACATCTTAATTCTAGCTATCCCAGAGTGAAAACAGAAACTTAGCAGAGAAAGTCAGTGGCATAGCCGGCCTTAGTAGTGGTTTAAACTTAGTACCCCATTTCTCACACACTTCCCTTGTTATTTCCAACAACCAGTTTTCGGGGTATCCTCTCTCTTGAAACATATCACTGATTTTTTCCAACTTTTCCCATACATCTTCTCTATGTGATGTCATCTTTGCAACTCTAATAGCCTGCCCTCTTACTATACTCTTTTTTTGTAATATAGGATGACTACTTCTGAAATGTAGATAAGAGTTGCAAAATGTGTCTTTTCTATACACTTTAGACTTAAACCCATCATTATAATGGGATATATATCTGTTGTATTTCCTAGATATTAATCTAATTAATAATATTGTATCTAAACAATTAACACCACCCTTGTCATATTGGTAGGTAAACTTTAAATATTATGTTGTATTTCCTAGATATTAAACAAATTCATCAACTTCCTGACATGTACCTTTCCAAAGAACAAATATATCATCCAAAAATCTTGAATACAATTTTATTCTATTCCAAAAGGGGCAATTAAACACGAATGTGGTCTCCCAACCCAAAAGTACTGTGTTTGCATACATGGGGGCAGGCTGCCCCCATTGCTACATCTTGGGTTTGCTGAAAATATTCTCCTTCAAAAAAATGAAATTATTTTCCATAATCAAACTCATGAGCTCACAAATGAGTGTTATCAGTCCCTGTCCCAGATCTGAATATTGAAACAAAAGTTCCTCGAAGAAACCTAGTCCTTCCACCTTGGGAATCACAGTAAAAAGATCTTTTATATCTATTGCAAGGAAAACAAAGTCCTTTTCCCAGATTTCATTCTTAAAGAGACCTAGAAGTTCCCATGAATCTCGGACAAAATGAGGTACTTTCTTAACTACATGTTGTATGCAGGAGTCCACTAATACTGCTAGGGGGTGTATCTTTGAACCCCTTGCCACCACAGTGGGCCTGAATGGTGGTTTCTCTACATTCTTGTGAATTTTGGGAATTCCAAAAAAATGGGAATGGTAGGATCCTTTCCATGTAAAAATTTATACAATTCTACATCTATTCTCTCATTTAATAAATACTCTTCCAAGTATGAATCTATTTGTGAATAAGATATGTTAATCTGGTTTCTAGAAACTACTGTATAAGTTTCTTCATGAAACAATAGCTTTTGCATCTCATTTATATAATCCATTGTTTTCAATAATACCATCCCCCCTCCTTTATCTGGGGTCATGATACATAAAGTTTCATCCTTCCTAAATTCCATCAATAGTTCATACTCTTTTTTTATAAGATTCCAAGTAACTTTTCTATCATTCTCATGAATTTTGTATATATCCTTCATAACCATTTTTTCAAATGTATCCACCCAAGGATGTAGAGGTGGATTAAATGTACTGTTTTTTTCTAGGTATTGCTAAATTAACCGTTACCTTCTAACATCCTTGAATTTTGCTCTGAGAAATATATATCAAAGTTCAACTTTCTAACATACATTTTTAATTCAGTAATATTGTCCACTAAATTTCCTTTCCCTTCAGGGACAAATTTTATACCTTTGGGCAATAAGCTGAAATACACAGGTGTAATAATTCTGTCAGTATAGTTGTATAGTGTAAAAGCATTCTCTTTATGTATTATACCATTCCCAACTATATTTAGTTCCTGTAATTGTTCACATTCCTGTATACATTCTTCCTCTGGGGTTGTGGATAATATCATATATTGTACTCCCCTGGTCTGCATACTTGTGGGCCAGTCTCTCTGAGCGACGAACTGTCTGAAAATCCTGAGCTGCTACATGATAACTTTCTATACTTTCATCGTTTTCATTCAAATCCCTCAATACTTCACTACAACTAGGTATATAAGCATTCCTAGAACTAGAATTCAAGATATTTGCTACTGGATAAACATTTTTACTTTCATACTATTTATTTATTTATTTATTTTACATTTGTTAACCGGGAAATTCTGACTGGACCAGGTCCATTTTCAGTGGAGGCCCGGGGAGAAAAGCTCCAGCATCAAATTATACAAATACAGCACATCCAGCATAATACACAAAACAGGTTACATCATGTATGCTGAGCATAGTAATATAACAAGAAATTAATAAAAACACTCCAGGTAAAAGAAGATATACATAATATCTTTCTAGCTTTCTTTTCTTTTTATGAAAAAGTTTATTTATTCTTCTCTCCACTTTGTCTAATATCTTGAAATTCAAATCCTTATGTTGAAAAAACAATAAATCCTGTTTGATTTTTGCATCAAGCCTACCAATTTCCTGTGCCACATGTTCACTTTGTCTGTCTTTCATAATAAAATACAGTTTTTTTTATCAATCTCAACCCAGTTTCGTCAAAAGAGTTGCTGAAATCATGCAAAATTTCCTCATTATAGTTAATACCAAAAATAAATTTAAACAACCTTAAATCTTGTGGTACAATTTTTAAAACTAAACATTCATTTAAATAAGCAATGTCTACTTGCAAAGATTTTAATTTAAACACCGTTTTTTTCAAAATGGTATATTAAGTCCTTCAAAGAATTGAAGGCTTCATGTTCACCATTTTTACTATTGTTAATAACATTGGGTTGTAACCCATCATTCACAACCTCTATGGAAAAACAGAATTTTTTTGTTAACAGTCCTTCCAAACGCACATTTACATTTTCAGAATCAAAGCCATTTACCGTGTGGTTATAACCAGCTTGTATACTGGTACAAGGTCTTTCATTGTCTCTATTTTGACTTAAATGCATGGTACCTTCCAGAAAAATTGCTTCATTCCATTTTTTTATTTGAAACGACAGTTTTTTGAGCCATTGCTGTATCCTCTGCCTTCCTAGAAGCTGTAAATCCTTCTGGAACTCGTCGACGCTCATGTAAAATGCCATTAGAATCTCCTTTTTCCTGTTCTTGCCTAGTGACGTCCATCACGTGAACACATGAACCAATAGGGACCTCTGCACCATGGCAACCAGGCTGTATTTCAGTGTGGTGTGTAGAACCAGATGTATGCTGAATAATTTGATTAAAACTGGATCTAGGAATCTCTTCTTTTTGTGAAAAAAGCTCAGTGAGTCTTGTTAATTCTCCTTTTAACAAGGAGACTTCCTGTTTTAACAAATTAATTTCAGCATTTTCATTTACCACTTCAGATGGTTCAAAATGATCAAGAGTGTCCATGCTGTAGTCAGGACTCATTCTGGGGTGTATCAAAGACTAAATCCAAGGTACCACACCAAAAATCACCAGCAAACAGTAGAAAGAATGATGCAGGCTGCTCAAGGTTCACACCCTTTATTACAAAACTGAGAATTAAGCGCTTTCGTCTCTTGAAATGGAAACTTCATCAGAATAATTAAACAACCATCTGAAAGCACTTTATATACTATTTTAACCATGATAGACAACTCTCCTAAAAAATCCACACAATAGATGCCACAAAATTTCAACTTCACACAAATATGCAACTCCACCCTCTCTTTTTTAAAAGCATACAGTATGCCAATGTTAAAAACTTACAAACTTTTGTACTATTATATATATATATATATATATATATATATATATATATATATATATATATACACACACACACACACACACACACACATATATATATGTATATATATATATATACACACACACACACACACACACACACACACACACACACACACACACACACACACACACACACACACACACACATATGTTAAACATGTTGTATTAAAAGAAAAATATAAACAAGCTAAAAATCTATTTGCTCTTTCATGCAGCATAGGAACAATGGATATAGCATAATTTATCCCCGGGGGGGGGGGGGGACATAGCTGCCAGTCTGATCTGCCACTCAGTTTCTTTTTTCTTTAACAAATTTCTCCAGTCACTACCCCGGGGTTCAGGCTTTACATGCTCCACAATACCAAACACAATTTTTTTTTTAATTTAAACAATTTTGGGAATGCTTAAACAATGCATTATTTTGTTTTTTATTTTTTATGTCATTTCTATGTTCATATATTCTATTCTTGAGGGGACGCTCAGTCTTGCCTATATAAAATGTAGTTCAGTTTGAGTAGGTAGCTAAATACACCATCCTACTAGTGGCACAATTTCCCATCTGAAATTTTATTTCACTTTTCAGTCTGTTACTCAGTGTTATACAAACTTCCTGATTTATATATGAGCATTGTTGACAGGCACCACATGGTCTTGTTCCACACTCAGTGATTGTACTTAAATGTATTTTATGCTCCAGCAGTCTTTTGAAATTTGCTCTTGTCTTATGAACAAATGTCGATCTTTCTCCTACCTTATCCAACCACATCATTGTTCACTCTAAATATATTCCAATTCTTTGAAGGGCTTTTTTGATATTACTAGTCAAATTATTGTATTCAAGTATACATGCCTTTTTATACTGTTCTTTAGTGACAAGTGATGTGCTGCTACGTTTTTCTAAACCCACACCCAGTAGTGGTTTAAACTTAGTACCCCATTTCTCATACACTTCCCTTGTTATTTCCGACAACCAGCTTTCAGGGTATCCTCTCTCTTGAAACATATCACTCATTTTTCCAACTCTTCCCATACATCTTCTCTATGTGATGTCATCCTTGCAACTCTAATAGTCTGCCCTCTTACTATACTCTTTTTTTGTAATATAGGATGATTACTTCTGAAATGTTGATAAGAGTTGCAAAATAAGTCTTTTCTATACACTTTAGACTTAAACCCATCATTATAATGGGATATATATCTGTTGTATTTCCTAGATATTAAACAAATTCATCAATTTCCTGACATGTACCTTTCCAAAGAACAAATATATCATCCATAAATCTTGAATACAATTTTATTCTATTCCAAAAAGATCTTTTACATCTATTGCAAGGAAAATTAAAAGATAAAGCTGAAGATAAGACTTGGGGAGAATAACTGCAATTCCCAGGGACTGACAGACTAAATAAGTAATCCCTTGTTTCCTCAAGCAGTTTTCTGTTCAGAGCAGTAAGGACTCATTCATCCAAATAAGGAAACACTCTGAATCCATGCAGTCTGAGATGAGCTGCTTCCCATTGCCATACACTTGGTGAACCCCTAGGAGCTGTCGTGAGACCAAAGGGCAGGGCTCTGAACTGGTAGTGACAGTCCCCCAGACAAAAGTGCAAGTACCTCCTATAATGTCTGTTTGTTTTGATCTGACAGTACACATTCTGGAGGTCTATGGAGCACATCCAGTCATTCTTCCTCAAAAGAGGGAGAATGGACTGTACCATGACCATCCAAAACTCCTTTACAAACTTATTCAGGTGACTGAGATCCAGAATTGGTCTCTGGTGCCCTGTTTTCTTTGGCACTAAAAAGAAACTTGAGTAAACTCCAGATACTCTTTGGTCTGGTGGGACCTCTTGGATGACTCTTTTGTCCAGCAGCTTTTAAATTTCATGGGCTGTTAACTTCTGCTGATTGGGTAGTACATCAGGGAGACATTTTTGTTGGGCTGGTGGAATTTGTAAAAAGGGAATGAAATAAACTCTGGATATGATCCTTTGCACCCAAGAATCTTTTGTGAAGCCTGTCCAGGCATCTGAGTGCAAAGACAAGTGCCCCTGACTGCCTCCAGAGAAGAACAGTTCAGCAACCCTTCAGGTACACTGAAAGGGCCTATCCAAAAAAGAATCTCAGAGCCCTTGATTCTGCAGACCTCCTCTACTGCGAGAATGGTGTCTTCTGTTATTATTTCCCCTTTGCCTCTGGGTGAAATTTCCCCTCACGGATCCTGAAAATGACTTTGGGATTTTCAGAACCACATCTTTTTCCCACTGTGTTGATTCCTGGGAAAGGATCTTTGTGGGCCAGAAAAATGGATTCCTATGGCAGATAAGGTCTTTCCATCTTGTTCACTCCAGGAAAGTGTATCTTTAACAGTGGGCCAAAACAAGGAAGATCCATCAAAGGGAGCACTGATGAAAGAAGACTTGAAGGGTTCCACAAAATCACATGAACACATCCAAGCATGTCTTCTGATGGCTCTGCCTGAACCCACAGGCCATGAGGAACCTTCCGCTGCATGAGAGATTAACCTCATGGATGCATTTGAGATGAACTGGAGGGTGGCCAGTTGCAAGGAAAATATTTTTTGTTCGTCTGCTGACATTGGACCCAGGGGTAGACTTGGAGATAGCCTTAATCAAGTCTCTCTGTAATTTAGTAAGTGTGCCAAATAATTAAGCGACCATAATGCAAAGGTTGCTAATGCACAGATGTGCTTCCAAACCTGACCAACACTCTGGACTCTCTGTTAGGGGGATGGACAGAGGATCTCTGTTTGGCTAGCTCCTTTTTTTTTTGTGGCTGCTGCAAAAACATGGCATCTACGGGAATTCCCTTACTCAAGAAGGAGCTGTCCTTGAGTAGAGCTAGAATCTTGTCTGGGTGACAGGGAACTGGTTCTAACTCCTTCCCAGCCCAGCAGGAGAAAAGTTCTATTAAGTCATCTGCCAGGGGGTAACCCAGGATGTAGATGGGCTGGACCCATGGACTTCTAGAAACATTGACTCTTCCTGTGATGGGGGTTCAGAGAACCAACCACCTTTTTGGCAAAGGATCTCTAGAATGTCTCCAAAGGAGACATCTTCCAGAAGTGACCTTGGGGACCCTTTTCTTCATTAAAATCAGTGTCTTCAGTAACAGATTCCTGGGGTGGGGTAATCTAAGTGTTTCCTTTTACACAGTTTCTTCCAGGGAATCTCCTCAGTGGGATGGTCTGGAGATGTATCAGAAGAGATGGGAAGTTCCTGGACTGGAAATCCCTAGTAGCTCATATGGGCTAGCTGTCCCTGTGGAATAGGCAAATAAGGCTCAGAAGTTGGATCTGAAGGGGGTATGGGGTTAGGATCCAAAGATGTAAAAGTAAAGAGTGTTCTCAGGTGAGAAAATACCCTCTCCATCACCTTGAAAGTAGACAGATGAGAAGAAGCCAAGGCCAACCTCATCAGAGCTGAAAGTCCTGGTGCCAATGACCCCCAGCCCTGTCTGGATCTCTGCTCCAAGGGAGGAGTCAAACCCGAGCTGTCCAGTGCGGAGGCTACAAGGGCAAGCAATGGCTCTGAGACTCTCAGATTCAAAGACGTCCCTCCAGATCCAATGCCAGCTCTTCACCTTCAAGACTCATCCTTCTCAAGGGGGGTTGGCAATGAACAAGTCAGGGATATGGTCGGAGTCAAAAATGAAGTTATCTTCGGATCAAACATCTCAACTCTCTAGGCACTCAGATCCATCAGCTCCAAAATCACTGGTCAGATTGCAGAAGGAAAGGCAATGGGATGGAAAACTGGTTGAAGGCTCAAGGATCCATGGTAGATGGAGTTGGCAAATCCCACATCTGAATCTGAGCCCTGAGAGATTTCCTCATCATCCTATCCACATCAATTTTAGAGAGACTTCGAGAGGACCTAATGGAAAAAGAGGTGGAAGGAGGCCAAGATAATCATCGAGGAGGGTTTTTTTTTTGCAGAAATGGTGACCAGAGCCATGGAGATATTGGTATTGGCTCCAGAGAGAACTGAGTGCTTGGAGTTGAGGTGACTAGGAAGTAGAAGGAGTCTGATCTGAGGAAGTTGGATCTGAACATTTAGAAAGTTTGGCCAGCAGCTCTGATATTGGAGCAGATTTTAGAGACCGAGTGAGAGGTCATTTCCTATGTTCCCTTGGCTCCAAAGAAGATCTCATTTTTTTAGAGGGTTTGAGCCCCTGATGCCAAAGCAGAGGAAGAAGGAGCTAAAGCAGGAAGAAGGCCCTTAAGAACAAGCTTATTTCTCCTATCACTAATGGCCCTGGTATTAAACCCCACACAAATCTTACAGGGCGAATGCAGGTGACTTGGGCCTAGATAATAAACACACTCCCTGTGGGAATCCGATCTGGGTATCTTATGCCCACAGGAGGTGCACTTCTCAAAACCATTTAGCCTCTCCACAATGGTAAAGACATAGAGATGGCCAAAGGCAGAAAGGAAAGAAGTTTTTTTCTTTAAATAAAGGAAGAAGAATGCAGAAAGAAAAATGGGTTACCAACAATGTTAACTATAACACTACCCTAAGAAAAAGGGGTACAAAGGGAGAAAAATTACCAACAATGGTAATGGAGAGATACCCAAAAAAGTGTAGAAATATGAGCTAACTAAAAAGCTGTGTAGAGTGTAAAGGGAGGAATACAGATAACCAGTAAAGAAGGATTAGTTAAAGGATGAAAATTCTATCTTTTACTTACAGAAATTACAAAAAGCTATCCCACAGCTCAAGAAAGTGTAAACCACATCTCAACCATTTGAGTGGCAAACAAGATTTGAGGTGAAACAGTAGTAAGTGGCATTATGGGTAAGGAAGGAGCTCAAGAGTCTTATCCAGAGTCTGAAAGAAAAGTGGCAGAGTTGGATCAGGGGTCAGATCTGATACCCATTCGTTGAGGAATGAATGAAAATGACAACATCAGATCAGTGGGATTAATAAGACTAATTAGGATGAAGCTCATTCCTTTGCAACAATTGATAGAGCAGATATTACTGAATTAGAAACTGAAGATTCTTCAGATCTGGTTAAAAAAGATATTCTTGTAACTGGAGATTCATTTATTAGAGGAACTGATACTTACATTTGCAGAGAAGATAATGAATGTCGAATAGTGTTACACTTGCCAGGATCAAAAATAGAGGATGTGAGACAAGCCTTAGAATGCCTCAATGTAAGGAAGTACTGATCTGCTTTTATTCATGTTGGTACAAATGATCTCATCCGGAAAGACTCTCTCATTGTTAGTAGGGAACTTACAGCCATCTTAAATAGCATAGTTTGTACAGGTGTTAGGACATATTTTTCGCAAATTACATATAGAAAGAATAATCAAGTCACTGTGAGTAAAAAGATTTTTGGGGTAAATACCTACATGAAAAAAATTTACTATTTTAAAAATTGCAAATGTGTAGAGCATCAGAGCCTAATTTTGGCCGCACATGTTCAGACAGGATGGCATGCATTTGTCAAGATCAGGGAAGAGAATTTTTGCAGCAGATATTTTGCAGTATTTGACAAACACAAGGCAGGATTTTTTTCAGGTCAAAAATATAATAGTTCACAGATAGCAATATCGGATGCATCACTGATGGTTCTAATAATATTTTTTATTGGAAAATTTGCTGTTCCCACAAGATTGATGTTATTGTTTGTGAAACATGATTAAACAACAATGACTGAAAAACAGTTCTGTCAGGGTATAAATGCTTTAACTGTAACAAACATTCTAACAAAAAAATCAGGTGTAACTGTTATGATAGGGATTAAAGATAGTTATGAAATTTGTGATTATTACACGTTTAATGATAACACCAATACTATAGATTGTGTAACTGTGACAATAAAGACATCCCTGGAACATATAACAGTTGTTGGAGTGTATAGACTAGCAAAGTCAAGTGCTGATGATCTATAGGAATTCAGACATTTCACGCATGAAACATATGAGGGAAGAATAATAGTGGCTGGGGACTTAAATTTACCAGAAACAAATTGGAATAATATTAATTCAACAACATTAGTAAGGAAATTATTCACAATGTATGTTCAGGAGCAACAATTGCATCTGATTGTAAAAAATCCTACAAGGGAATGGAACATACTAGACATTGTTTGTGTCTCTAAAGAAATTATTGTTATTTCCAGGCACGTTTTATCACCATCAATGTGCAGTGATATTGGGGTTATAAAGGTTAATTTTCTGCTAGATAATACTGCAAACTGAAATCTAAACCAATGCACAGACAGTTAATTACAGATTATATGGAAGCAAAAGAGTTACTATGTGAAACTAATTGGGGTGATGTGTTCAGTGGAAAAACTGCAGTTGGAAATGTGAAGAGTTTTGAAAGAGAAATTGTTTGAGTGTAAAAAAAATTAACAAAATGTTTAACATCGGGATATAGGCATACATCATCAGGGGATATATTTCCATAACAACCAGACACCAGATTAAGGATTAAGACAAAAAATATAAGAAATGGAAAAGAGATCGAACTACAGCTTTGAAAACTGAAAAAACATGCTGGACAAACAAATTAAGCATAGTATGAGACACGATCAATAAAAATTTGAAGGAGATTCTTTGTATATATGTATAGAATTGTTAATGTTGTTTTTGGCTTGTTATATGCTTGCTTCTTAAGGAGGGTTGTGGGTAGGCACGGGTTATTTTATTTCAGAAGTATCATGCTGCATCTTCCATTACATTTTACTGTTTTGCTTTAAAGAGCAGAATTGGTTCTTCATATTCCGTTTTTTTTTTAACAAAACTAGGGTACTATATTCCACCACAAAAAGTAATGTACCCACATTATCTTAATTACACTAAATATATCGTATTGCTATACCTAGTTTTTTTTTTAATATGCTGGTCCATTTTGATTCTTGGAATATAAATAAATATAAATGAAACAAAACTCTGCCAAAAAAAACTACTACACCTTGTTTTTAAATCTCATGCTTTGTTTTTTTTTTCTACAAACACACTCTATATCTTCTTGGGGGAAAAAGAAAAAATAAAAAATGGATTAGGTTCTATAGCAGGGCGACGCACACAATTAATTGAAAGGTGTCATAATTAAACAATTAAACAATTCCACAGAAATTATTATATATATTAAATCTGACAGCGTGTTGCCTACATACACTTACCTCTACAACTACCTATGTATATGTTTTTTTATGTTTTTAAATCTGTATGGTCCTTTAGCACATTTTAGAATTTTTTTATTTTAGAAATTATTTTATAATATTACTTTTTCATTAATCATTATTCATGGAATGCGGTGGGAAGGCTTCAGGTTATAGACCCCAGTCTAAACAACACAAAAACAATCAACTCTTTCCAATTCAGAAGCTTTAGCTTAGCTTAGAGGAGAATCTTTATAACATTTATACAATTAGACACGACTCAATATCTAGGAAAATCTATACCATATATTTTAATTGTCTAAATCTTTATGTCATTCTTCACATTGACGTCTTTCTCAGACTTTTCTTCAGAATTCAAAATTAAGCCTAATTTAAAAAATGAGATGTGAGCCTAGATGCTTCTCTGATCATGCCAAAATCTCTCTCACTCCACCTATCATACTTTTACCAACTTTTCTTTTTTTGCTACTTTACTAAAAAATATAATTTACTAAATAAAAAAAGATAACATTAAAAAAACTAAAAACATGTTAATAGATCTTGATGATAATCATCGGTCCCACGCCAATCCCCCGGACATACATTGGGGGGGGAAAAAAAAAGCTGAGGGTTTCTAGGTAAAAACTTCTAAACATTAAAAGCTAAACATGAAAAAGGAAAATACTTTAAAATTGAAACTTTCCTCTCTGGAAAAACTGGAAAACTATCTGACAATTCGACGCAGAACCAATTAATAACTTTATTCACAGAAGACAGATTTTCATCACAGAAATTCATTCTTTATTCCAAGAGCTATCAATAACAACAACAAGAAATTCAAAAATGCAGAATACTAAAAAAGAGAATATGCTTAAAATAATAAAAATAATAAATTACCAAAAATTTATACAAATCGAATTATGAAATAATACATTCAAAATTCTAACTTAATTCTTTGATCTCTTCTAATACGGATGTAGAATCTATAAAACCTCAAATAAGTAAAAGTCTTAATTAATTAAGTTCCTATCTCTTCATATAAGTTCCATCTACTCCCTCTTAAAGTCCTATACATCAATCCTCTCCCATCAATCTGCAAGAAAAATAAAAAAAGATAAAAATTTAAAAAAACTTAGAAAGTGGCTGCTTCAATTTTTTCTACAACTATACAAATACTAACTCCATGAAAGTCTGATACTATAACTACATTAAAGGAGTAACTGAAATACATATTAATAATTAAAGAAGGTATTACTATTATAAATTTACATATAAAATTTAAAATTAAAAAATATTAAAGAATCACCTAGATTATACAAAATTCTAGATAAGAATAAGTTAATAAATATTGACATTTAGATTATTGGGATATTAGCCGTCTTTAACTTTAATCTCCCTGCTCTTTTTAATTTATGAGCAAAGCTGGTTTTATGAGCAACGTTAACCCTTGATTCCCTTATACAATTCACCAAAGATATCAATATCAAATTTAAGAAAATTTAGAAAAGATTTCGACAAGAGTTAACCAGGATTTTCTGGTTGTTTTTTTGTCCCCAGGATTTTCTGGTGCACATTTTTTAAATTATGATTACATCAACTTATTAGAACAATTCCTCCACCCTTTACAACAAACCTTTTAGACCTTGCCAATCAATTTCACTAATTAAACAAAGGCAGATCTGCCCACTCTCTCCTTTCATTTCCTTTTCTTTTTAACATTTTAATTTTTTTATCTTTCCTTATTTTCTATCACATTATACAAATACCCCTAAATATCAGATTGCACTATCAGATTTCAGACTCATCTAGCTTGCTTATTTTGCGTCACCCAATACAGACTTATTTCCAGTCACCCAATACAGACTTACCCAAAATTCTTCGATTAATGCCAACACTTCCAACACTTCACCCTAGTTTGTTCATGTCCATGTCAGCGGCTTGCTTCACATTATTGTGGTATTGCAACATTCTTACAAAACTCTAGTCTCTCTATGAAAAAGAACTTCTGGAAAAATGAGTTTACTCTCCACACACTCCTGCGTGGAAACAGCTACAACATTCCTACATCCAAAGTATCAAAAAAAATGCAACTTATCCTTTATTGTTTGTTCACTTCCTTACTCATTACTATACATCACTAGCAAGAGGTTAGATCGCTTTCAAAGGAAAGAAAAAAAATTCAAAGAAATGGCTCATAATAAAATTAAATTCCAAAAAAAAGTATAAAAGAAAAGGCTATAGAGCCTAATTATTTAAGATACTTATGGAGTGGACTTATTTGATAATACATTATGAAAAATTTGAAGAAAATTTATGTAAAGATATTGAGCATAATAGCAAACCATTTTATAGATAATAAGATGTGGAAGGAGTAAAGACATACAAATTGATAAACTGTAGATTCTAAAATTTATTCTCAGACACAACAGTTTACTACAGTTTATCTTATGCAAAACAGTTTGGCTCCACAAAGGAGGGTGACAAGTTGTTCTAGTGACATCCCGGTAACTTCAGATACTGAAATCAAATTAGATTATATTGAAAAAGAACAATGCAAATTGAATCCAAACAAAGCACAGGGAGGAGACAGAATTAGTAATAATAACCTGAGAAAACCTCAGCAAGAACTTACAGTACCATATATCTGGTATTTACTATGCTTTATAAATATGAGGAGTTTCCTCATGATTACAGACCTTTACTTATTAAAACTGTTTTTAAGGGAAAGGGGAGTAGGACAAACCCAGAGTTATACAAACCCTTAAATCTACTTTCATGTTGTGGAAAAATAATGGAGAAGGTAATATTGGATAATTGGTCAGAATTGGAAAGGCAAGGACTTGAAACCATATGTCGGCATGCATATGTTAAAATAGATTTACTACCACCTGTAACATTGTGTTCTATAACAATATAATAACAGCTATGAATGAAAATGTGTGCTGTGATATAAATTATATAGATTTAACTTAAGTACTTGACAGGGTCATACACAAAACACAGATCAATAAATTAGAACTAGGTACTGATGTACTCTTGATAAGATGGATAGATGCATGGCTTACAAATAGGACATGGCAAGTATCATACAGCAATTAGACAGGTGAAATTCTTGGTTACAGTCAGGTTGTTCTACAGGGCTCTGTTCTAGGCCCATAATTGTTTAGATTGTATCTTTCAGACCTATTTTTTTCATCTTAGGTGTTTTACAGTCTGTATGTAGATGACTTGAAACTGGGTAAACTGATTACATGTGTTACAGGTATGGTATATCTGCAAAAGAACTTGACTAAATTGACCATTTGGGCACAGGAGAATAATATACTGATAAAGACATCAAAAACTAAGCATATGATTTGGGAGACATAAACTGAAGGGTGAATATTTAATGTGGCACAAATTTAAACTGTAGATTCATTTAAGGACCTGGGTATGGTATGTGGGTAGATCCAGCTCTGAGATTTTCTAATCATATTAACCAATTGGTTAATGACAGTTATAAAACTATAGGTTGTATAAAAAGATTTATAAGGTCTAGGAAATCAGAAATGATGATGCCATTGTTTGTTAATTACATTAGACCCAAACTTGAGTATGGAATAACAATATGAAAACTTTATAAGAAAACAAGCATGAATAAACTAGAAAGAGTACAGGGGAAATATACCAAGGGCATCCATGGATGTGAAAATTTAAGTTATTATGAAAGACTGAAATATCTGAACTAGTACAGTGTCTCATAGAGATATTTAAGAGGAAATCTTATTCAGGTGTATTGGACATTTAGAGATAGCTACCTCTGGGAATTGGGGTTATCATAAAGTAGTACAGAATCATCAGACAACTCACACATTAGATTCTATAGGAATGAGAAGTGTACTAACTGGTTCTCTAAAAGAGCAGCTGATGCATAGAACAGACTACCAAATAACATTAAAGCAACTACTAGTTTAGATATTTTTAGAAACAGCCCAGAGACTTAGGGGAACAACTGTTTTGGTATACTGGCAGGCTAGAAGGGAATTAATGCCTGTGCATGAAATATTTGTATGTATGTATGTATGTAGAACTTGACGAATAGTGGAAAAAAATTCAACATTTTGTAACGCACTGTGTACAGATTAATTTATCTTTACATTTCCGATAGACATATAATATAATATTATATTCCAGTTACTGCATATATCATAATACTCAACACCCCTTCTTGTGGTGTATATATTAGAGGTAGAATTAAATTAATAAAACATAGGGCCCTGATTCCAAAAGACTTGCTGTCAGAGTAAAGGACCACTTACACTGACAGCAGGCTGAGAGCAGGTGTTTTGGAATCTGGTCCTCATAGTAAGCCTGCTTATAAATAGACCTTTACACCAAAGTAAATCTGAGAGCAAGCCTTTCAGAATCAGGGTAGACTTATACTGAGTGCAACTCTTTTGAAATCTGCCTCTGGATGAAAGATAAGCCAGTGTTTACTGCTTTCACAAAATAATTTTTTATATAAGGAAAAATAAATATTAAGGTCTCAAAATAAATGTCAAGATATAAACTTTAAATTCTGGTTAAAATTAATGCCTTTATTAGACATGTAATAAACTATTGCTTCCTCAAATAATTATCTCACACTTGTATAATATAGTGTAAATAATTGTTAGATAGACAATTAACTCTTTTATTGAAATTATGAGTAATATGTTTAAACACCTTTATTAAATTCACACATTTTAACAGTGATGTGGGTACAAATAAAGTTATAGAAAATAAAACAAACCATTGTAAACATGTTCATCAGTTTTCTACATTATACGTATGTGTATTTTAAGAGTTATCATTCACTTAATCACTACATAAATTGCTTGAATCATGCCATCCCTTACATTTCTCTCCTCCTCCTGAACATTATTCGGAAAACATTATTCCCACAAATTCATTTTATTTCTAAGTACTTTGCTCATCCCCTTTTCTAAAGATCCCATCTCCATTTTTTATTTCCTTTGAAATATTCAATATTCAGTTACAACTGATTTCCATTTTCTAATTTTTTTGGCAACTAATAGCATTAAACTTTGCAAGACCTTACTGTGTCTAGGCAATTCAGATCCTACATCCCAGCTCAAAAGAATCACCCCCTTAGTTCCATTTATTTGATCCTACAACATTTCTCTCCCAACACTTTTAGTAAAGTACTCTTGTAAGGAAATTACAAAATTTTCCAACTTATTACATTACAAAAAATGTTTTCTAGTACTTCCCTCTTTCTATCACACCTCTCGCTGTAATGACATAATTTTTCCTCAGACCTCACTTTTTAAAATCATACTGTCACAAATTAATTTATTTTCTTTCCTTCCACTTTCTTTGTTTTGAACCATTGTTGTATTCATGAGTTAGATTTTATGCATGCCCCATAAAACATGTATCTACTGGTATGTACTGTTGTCTTTCATAGAACTCTGTTTATGTTTTACCATTATGTTCTATTTACATTTAGTTAAATAGTAATTGTAACTATCTTATCGGCTTTTTGAACCTTTTGTACATGTATTGCACGCTCTGGGCCACCTGTGAAGAAGTCTGGTGTTTTTGGCAGACAAAAGCACTAAATCCTATATTAAAAGTATAAAAGTGTTTTGTTTGGATGTGTTCAGTCACCTTTCACTTTACATTATTATTATTATTTTGTTGGTTTATTTGCTTAGTGTGTAGATGAGTGGCGAGACTCTTGGTGTGCTGTGATTTTTGTTATTATCACCTCTGAAAACAGGCAACTTATGCCCATATGGACAATCCTGATAAACAAGTGCTAACAAAGAAATAAAATAAGTAAATGCTATCTACCTGAGAAAAGATTATCTGATGTCTGCATATGGTATATAATACCTATGCAAACACTTCCATGCAAAAATGTTAAACCTTCTAGACTTTGTTGCATACTTGGGAGCCATACAGATGTCTTTCCTCTACTCCTGTATATATTGCCTTTCATTTCTCTCTTCCACATCTTTTCTAATTTTTTCTGATTGATTCCTGTAGTTATTATGCAATATGTTATATGTCCTACTAATTATAGTTTTTTAATGCCAGCTTCTTTTAAACTCAAAAAGTCTGGTCTTTCATTTATTAATTCCTATCTCTATCTGCCTATACTCTGTTATCACTCCCTTGTAGGCAGTCAGTCCCTAAGCTGAAGTCTAAACTTCTATTTGGCATCATCTCAGTCTATTACCTTCCACCTCTATATTTATTTAATTCCAATACATTGGTTCCTTTGCTAATTTTCTCCAATAATTTCCTGCCCATCTTGCCTAATTTCTATACATTGATTGTAGTTATACCTATTGCTAAAATGTCTTTTCTCCATTCCTAAGCTGTTTTAGCTTTTAAAATACAGTTACTTTATAAATATATTATCCTGTGTGGTTGTTATTATTCTCCTTAAAGGCTGGCATCCAAAATTCCACTCTTTCCCCCATTTCATCATCATGCCTTTTCACACTGATTTTTAACCTTCTGCTCATGTTATGTATATGAACCTTAACTGCACAGCTATAAAGTATCCCTTCAAATCTGGTAGTTCAGTCCTGAACCACACTGTTCTATACAGAGCAATAACTTACCCATTTAACTATTGCCCTCTTCTCTTTCCTAGTAAATTCCTTCAACTTTTTTATTGATTATAGTTCAAAATCTCTCCTTTTGTTGATAAAAATATACCTGACCAAAATATAAAACTAAAGGGGTTTCATGGTACTTCCTTATTATAGCGGCCCCGGTGATATAGTAATATAAACAGTGAACAGGGTGAATAAGGAAGTACCATATTTTATTAAGCCAGTTCATGTTCTTGCTACATTAACATTCACAATCATAATTCACAGGACAATATAATTGCAGCAATCTGGCCAGTATGTAACACAGTGTCATTTGCTTTACTGAGTGATGTTCCTTACAATGTTAAAATCACATGATTCAATTATGTATACTTTAAAGGACTCCTGCTGTATGTAAGACAGTCTGCATTTGCAATTCCTCAAAAATGGGTGTATTCCAGACTACTGGATTTCTTTCCTTTACATTTAATTAAGCCATTACATCATGTCCATTGATGTGCATTTGCATTTGTTCGCTTGGAGTGTATTACATATGGCAGGATTTCTTTGGTTTACATTTCATTAAGCCATGACATTTCCACCAGGCTTACTTCCTTATTATAGCGGCCTAACCTCTCTTTCTGTTGTACATCATTAAGACATGTGATTTTCAAGGTTATTTAGGCCCAGAAATGTCATGGCTTAATGAAATGTAAACCATGCAAATCCTGCAGTATGTAATACACTCCAAGCGAGCAAGTGCAAATGCAGATTTCGCCAAGGCCATTTTGAATTTCACCGGGACTGCTATAATAAGGAAGTACCCTTGAGACAATTTCACTGATTGTATCTTGCTATTTGAATGCATAATTGAGAGCTTCCAACTTCTTAATTATTGTATCTTTTGTTTAGTCTCTTCCCAATTATCCTTAAGTGCTATAGTACTATCCTTTTTAATCCATACACCTAAATGCTTCATCTTGAAACTATTTCAAAATGTTCCACAATACTAAAAGGTCCTGTTAGGAATTTTTCAAGTACAGAATAATATCCTCTGTGAATAAAGCTAACTTTTCTTGATTACCTTATCAGTTATACCATTGAATTTGTGAGTCCGTTATTTTCTTTGCCAGTGACTTTAAGTATAAAGCAAATAACAAATGGAAATCTGTTTTCTCTGTTCAAAAACAGCTTGTTGGAGAGAAACTCTCTCAGCTTAATTCTTGCCTTTTACTCTTCATATATTCTCATAATTAACCCTATTATTCTATCAGGGAACACAAATGCTACCCATTACCATACTCATAAAATTGCAGATCCCTGCATTGAATGCCTTCTCTGCAGCATGACCGCCAACAACAGGGGTGCTTTCTTAAACATTAGTTCATTGTTGTTATGTTAATGATGCTAAATGTTTGTCTCCTCTCCAAAAAAGAACACATTGATCCACTAGCTATTGATTTTGGCAACATCTTTGCCATTCTCTTAGCTAATATAGACATAAATACTTTATTATCATGATTTAAAATTGAAGTTGGTTTATATGAAGCAGAGCCTGGGGGGGTCTTTACCCTCTTTGGGTAATACAAACACCACAGCTTTCTTTCAAAATGCTTGCAGTGCCCTCCACTCTTTTAAAATAACTTACAGATCTTTATCACTTTCTTCCATCCTAATTTTCAAGCTTCCAAAGAAATATCATCTGTCCCTGGAGACTTCTGTGTTGATTGATTATACATTACCATTTTTATTTCATTCTCCCTATCTTAGCTATTACTTCTTGAGCCTCATCTTTCTCAAACCTTGGCATAGTTGTTTTCCATAAATATTTCCATTTGTGCCTTTTCTTGGTTTCCCAGTTCCTTTGCTTTACAGAAATGTTCGTAGAAATTCTGAAATATCTCTACTACAGCTATAGTAATTCTAGTTAGTTTTCTTGTCATGGCCTCCATAAGTTTTACAATACCCATTTCTGATTTATCTTGCATGCGTCATTGGGGTAAGAGTTTTTGTGCTCTGCTGTTAATATAAAAATACCTGCTTAACAGCAGCCTTTCTAAACTAGTGCATACTATCCAGATACTCCCTTATTTTCCCTTTAGCACTCAGCAATTGTTCCTCCTCTTGTTCTGTATGATTTTCCTATTTTAACCTTTAACAACCTCTCTAAATAATTCTTATTACTTCTTTCCTATATATTTTCTCTCTTATTTCTACCATATTTAAACTTAATTTTCATTTTACCCCACTCCCTATCTATTCCTCCTGGGGAAATGTTTATCTTCTATAATAACTCACAAATTGTTTACACTATGCAATTCCTTTCTGTTTTAACAAATAAGTATGAAAGTACCCATGTCTCACTTTACTTCATTGTCCTGAATCTTTTTCTTAGTCTTTATTGGTGCATGGTCTTAAATAGTTGCTGGATGTATTTCAAAGCTTTCAATTAAATACTCATGCTCCTGCGAACTGTAATTTCTATCCAGACTAGCCCAGTTACTGAACTTTATGGAGAAACTATGTAAATTCTGTTTGAGTCACTGCTAGTAAAGTCACATCTTTCATTCTAAATATTATCTTATATTTTTCCGATATCTACCCTCTTTTGTCGTATTTTCCCTTCTAGAGCCCCTTGATACATTCTTATCATTGTAAAGCGGGTTTCAGTCTCCATCCATAAATAATATTCCCTGTTGAAAACTAATTATTCTTCCCAGAATTTTCAAATTCGATAATGAGAGTTTTAGGTGGAATATAAATATGAGCCAGTGGGATCCTCCTTACCTGATAATAGCCCCTTATTACTCTAAATCTACCACTTTTGTCTTTATTTTCCTCTTCTGTCATTATTGGAGCTCAACCTTATGATCAGCATTATTATTTTTACTTTTTCCCTTGACCCTGGTAATCTTCTACATACCCATTCTGAAGCCCTTTCTTTGTCAAATTCACATGCCCATTTCCATCTAAATGTGTTTACTGTAACACTGCTGTTTGTAGTCTACACTTCTTAATGCAAATCAGTACTCTTTGCTGTTTGTCCACATCTGCAATGACATACCATGATAAAATTGATAAATCAGTCATTCTGTAAGAACTATTACTTTCATACATTCTGCGTGACAGTTCTTTTGAATATATGTTTTATACTTGCATGCACACATTAATGCTTGCCTGAATGATTTTGTATACAGTTGCTGCTTCTCATCTCTATTTGAACCCATGTCATATTTTTAAAGACTTTTTACTTTAATACAAAACACTTAATTAATATGAAGCTAACAGCATTTTTAAAATTCCCTAACCCATTCTAACTCACAGCCATGCCTCTCTTAATGAAAAAAATCTGGAAAAGATCGACAAAATGAGGGGGACAAAAGAGCAAAAATAGGGACATATTTTAAATATTTAGCTTATCTGCTTAGAAAGTTGCTAGAGTAACAAGGTTTGTTTTAACATACATTTTCTGAAGAATTTGAAGTCTGAAACTCAAATGTATGTCATTATTGAGTGACCTCATTGCTGAGATCATACCAGTGATTTACCAGAAAACCACAAATTTTATGAGGAACTGCCCAAAAATATGAACTAAAAATCTGAACATTCTGCGGAAATCTGTACAGTTGAGAGGTATGACAGCAAATACACAAAACTATATACACTTTCCAAAAGGAGAAGGTACCCTTTCATAAAGGAGCAGTTGCCCTAATAGTCAGCTACATCCACAGATACCATCTCCAAAGTTAGGCTTAATAATGCTGCAAGTGCATACTAGAGCCAATATGCTCACTTGCAGATATACCACCTGTCCTTATCTTATCTGTGTTTCCCTCCCAGATGTGAAAAAAAAACTTGTGTGCTGTCAGTTAACTGTTGTTTAGCCTTAATTAATATTGCACTGGCTAACTTTATATGAATTAACTTAACTATCAAGCCTACTGGGAATGCAATTACTTGCAAAGTTATTAATTTCCCTCTGTAACAAACTTTCATTTATTTTCACTGAACTGCTTGCTAGTTCCCCTTTAAACACTAATCATGATGTTTCTTATATAAATGCCTCAGAGCACACTCTTCAGACAGTCATCACACTACAGCCACTTGATAGAAAAAACATCTAATAGCTTTGTTCATGCAAAAAACAGCTTGTTTCAAATTCTACAGAGCTATCATTTTCATGTTCTTCATTTTCTAGCCTGTTTGCTTAGAGAAAAAAATCCTGTCTGCAATGCAAATTAAGAACATTAGTATATACTTCAATCTGTACAAAAACAAATAAATTATTTTAATACATACAACACAATCAATAAACCCCCTAAGCAGCACAAGATCACAACATCATATTGCTTATATACAGCTTTTATCTTGATATCCTTGATATGGTATACATTACAGTCAAGAAAAAATTGATTTCTTTAGTAAGAAAGTGGTCACTGATAATCCCCTGCACACACATTTAAAATACAACTGCATAGTATATAGAACTACATCATAATATAACATGCAGTTTACATCAAGACATTACACACATTTTACTAAGAATATTTTTTATTACTTATAGTTACCTCTTAAGACAAGTAATTGTTCTTTTGAATGTTAGTGACTAAGTGGGAAGAATTCTTTAGAGTTCTCCCACTACTTTAACACAGTCAATAAATGTATAGTCTTTTAGCCATTGCTTTTTGTAGAGGCATAGTTGTAATGTCCAAACTATGCCTTAGGAAAATGACACTTTATCATCTATTTCCTACTTTCACATTATTGCTGGTCTTCCTCAACACATAACTAATATCTGTCTCTGGTTCAAGTCCAATGAACTCCTGATTTTTCTAGTCAGCTTCTGAGCTTTCTTCTGTTGCTCATTTTTCTTTGAAAAAATGGAAGAGGTTTCACTGGCAAGTTCTCTCTATGGCATTTGTTATTGTCAGAAGAATGAGAAGCAGAGCCTTCAGCAACTTGCTGTCTCATTCTTCATTGGGAAAACTTTTATTTCCTGTTTAGCCTATTCTAGTTCCAAAAATGTTTTTGCTACTCCAGGAAAAAATACTCTAAAAACTCTAAAACAGTTGGGTATAGAAACTTGAATCTCACACCTGCCTGACAACAGCTTTGGTTTGTAGGGATAAACTCATTTATCTTCATTGTAGTGTACAGGGAATAATCACTTTCACAAACACTCTGGTGTCCCCAATTGTTAATACTTTTTGCTGTTGTCACATTTTTTTTCAGGTGCAGCTTTCTGCTGGTATGACTGCATTTTACTACTTTAAGTAATGGTTTCTTTCTCATGGCCAAATTTGGAGCATATGCATGGTGTACCCCTCCAATTAACAAATCCTGCTGTGGAATACCAGTCCAGTTGCCTATTTGTACATTCATAAAATTAATGCAGTCTATTCCTCAAAGTTTCTGTGGTCTAGCAGAAAATCCCAAATTTTCTCTGCATGATCTGTCTGCTGAATGTCTTGCAACTGGTGCAGAGGATGTTTGGCAGTTGACTCGGGATGTCTTATAGCTGCCATGGAGGATTAGAGAACTGTAAATGAGCTGTTTCCTGTGGTCCAGTAGTCCAGGGTGCAATTCCCTCAGCCTCCATTGCCTAACTGTGTGACTGTGACAAGTCACTTAACCTGACAACTCTCTCAGGCTGAGTCTAAAAGAGGTCCATGGAGATCAGGGCTCTACCCTGGTAAACAAATACAAATAAAATAAAATAAAAATAAAATAATTTTACCATTACTATTTTTTTAAATGGTTCTCTTTGAGAAGCTTCATATTCAGGCAGTATTTCCTTCATTTTCACCCCTGATTTCTGCATTTTTATCAACTGATCTGAATAGCTACTTACATCTTCCTCAATTCTTTCCAGCCTTTTGTCATTTGACTTTATATACTCCTCCATCTTCCTACTTATTGTAAACACCTCTGAATGCATTTGATTTATTTTCCTCCAAATTACTGGAAGCCATCTCCTGTACCAAAGCTGAAACTGATTTTTGCTGAAAAGCTATAAGACTCTTCACCACTAGCATTTTTTTCTTCTCCTTTTCTAGATGATTTTCCCCTACTTTCTCCTGATTTCCTCTTTCCTGACATTCAATGACTAGCCAGTAAGTAAATTTCACCCAAATTGTTAGGTTTTACTGGCTTTTTTATTCTCTACCCCTTTTTCATACTGGGAGTACTCTAATCAACTTGCTCTTTAGAATTTATTATTATTTATTTAACATTTGTTTACAGGGAAAGTCTGACTTGGAACAATTATATAATTTTGTAGAATTTTATAGAATTTTATACAATAGACTATGTACATGTGTTATGTATTCATTCTCTATGAATGCATGGAATATTATAATTTTTCATCTAATAAAAATTTAAAATTTTCAAAAATGCAAGAAATGGGAAAGTTGCAGACTAACAATCAAGGCACTGCTGACATTAATGAATGACTATTACAGCCTAGACATTTCCCATGTGAATGAGAAAGTGAGAATGTTGGTCAAATTAGCCTTTTAGATAAAGGAATTTTATTTAATTCTGTGATTAATATTAAGCATAGTTAAAGACTGCTTAGGTGTATTTGTCCTATGCGGAGTCTATTGTTAAATTACACTAAAAGGGTCACACATAGGACTTGAATGGATTAGGACATTGTTGCCATTGATAAGATGCAGATACTTTCTCCAGGATTCAAGAACAATCATGTAGCCTTCGCACGAAGTACACAATGTTTACATGTTAGCAGGATGAGCAGCAATGCTAAACCATATGCATGCTGCTCATCATACCTACATGAATAGAAGCACATCTCCATGGCCCATAACAGTGTTGGCAGCCATGAAAACATGCTGAGCAGCATGAGCGCACACAGTGAACAAACACGCTTGTCTATGGGTAAATCTGTTGAGTGTGCTTCCTCAGACAGCATGAAGACCTACACAGGGCAAATAATGCAAGCTGCACCAGGCAGGGAAAGTGTACTGAATGTAATGTGCAGATAAATCAAATATATGAATACCAGTCAGAGAGCCTTCATGCCCTTTTAAAGGGGTGTCCAATTATGAAAATTAGATATTAAAACAAATGATAGTAAATGACCTAAAGCAGCCAGGCTTTCAGAATGGCCCAGGAAGTTATCAAAGCAAGTATAAGCACTCTCAAATCACTAAAGAAAAACACTGATTGACCAGCCACAATGTAAGTTAATAAAAATATTTTAAACCAAAATGAAATGGATACTAGGGAAGAACAGGCAGCCCGGCATAATGATGTATTATAAAACCAAATAGTTTTATTAAGAAAGCCGCAAAAAAACAAGGTCAGAAAAAATAACTAACAATTTCACCAGCACAGTAGATGAACACTTTAACTAAATTCACCACATTTTTGTCCAAGATAAAGGATTTCATCAGATACACATAGTAAAACAAGTTAACATATTTAAATACCCTTCCTGCCCATAATTAAGTGAATCTATTACAACAATTAAACCATTAAATAAAAAGACTCTTTTTAAAATGTAGGAACCATGTGTGACACCCCACCACTGGCCCAGTAATTAAGGAGCCTCAATCCTCACCACTGGCAACACTGGGGAACATACACACAGGGAGGATGACAAGTATACATAAAGTAAAGTGCAATTTCCCTTAAGAGCACACAGAGGCCACAGTCAGTCTGGGGCTGGTTTCTCCCACTTTCTCCAGATCCCCAATAAGATTCCCCATTGGCACAGCTATACAGCTGAGTCATTAGCCAGGGTTCCAAGCCACGTCCTCCAACACTCTCTTTGTCCAACCAGTGCTTCTTGTCCCTGCCCAAGTAGCTGACACACACACACACACTCTTGGAGATTTGTTTTATACACACACACACACACACACACACACACACACACACACACACACACACACACACACCTAGGAAAGGTTGGCACAGGTTTACTAGCTATGCCCCATTCTGCACAGATTAGAAGGTAGTTATCACTGCCACCAGAACCTCTTGTCATCTACTTTAAGGCCCTTAACAAAGGGTGTCCAATCCTACTGTGTACTGTTACTATTAATCCAAATGGTAGTTAGACCAAGAGCAAGGCTATTAAGAGTGGCCTGCACAGTGTCACCAAATAAATATGCAAGTACTCTCACAGCTTAAATATGTCTCACAAACATCAGCCACAAAGATAAGTTTAAATATATTTAATAATAAATAATAAAAGAACAAGACAATACTAAATATGTTTTCACAGTGACATCAGAGTTCAAAATCACAGTAAATATTTAAAACAACATTGCAAGACAGTCTCAAATAAATACAGAAAACATCTAATCTAATTTTATTATATTCCTTACTGAATCTAAAAGAATTTACTGTACCCTAGTTAACTTACAGCATGGCAATACAGATGTAGTGAGTAGATGTTTCCAGCGGATGATGCCAGGTCAATCACAAAATACAAAATACACAGTCACTCTTTCAGAGATTTCTTAAATTAATATCAAATATTACTGCTGGGATACTTGCAGTATGGCATCACTTTTTGTCACCTGATTTCAGTTCCCAGGCTGAACAACAACCATTGCTAGAAACTTCTAGCATTTAGCATCTCCCTGTGAAAATACATAACATTCAGATGCTTGCAACTGCTGGAAGACACAAAACAATAAAACACTTACAATACAATGCAGAAGTCTCCCAAGTTTTATACATCCTGGCTCCTTGCTGCATTGAAATTAACTTTTATGGTGCAGTTATAAAACAATTTAATTTCAACCATTTTCTGAAGTTTTGCAAGTTAACCTTTTATGTTCCATTTTCCACTGTTTATGTACAGTTATACAATTACAATAGTATACACACATTTCTGTTCTTTTCCAGTAAGGTACACTGTGGATACATCTTTAAGCTCAGTACTTTACCCACACTTCTGTGCCAGCAGTTTGATATACACATAACAGGTCCACTTTCTAATTTCAAAAGATTACAATTTTGAGATTCATAATATCGAACCCAGAATCTCGAGGTTGTGAAATCTCAAAATTAAGAAATAAAAAAAAAAAAACATGACATCTGCTAAAACCATGCTTTTTCAGGTCCCCACACACCCCCTGCATCTTAAATATACTAACTCCGAGATTGTGCTACAGTGAAGAGAACAGTAATGTAGTAATGTTCCCGTTCCGCACTGTATACCAATGTACATTACCATTCTCTTCATTGTACAGTGATCTCGGAGTTAGTACATTTAGGTTGCAGGGGGTGTGGTAGGTGCAGGGGGGCTTGCCCCCCTGCAGAAATATAGTTCTAGCAGTTGTCATTTTTTTTATTTCTTAATTTTGAGATTTCACAACCTCGGGATTCTGGGTTCAATATTATGAATCTCAAGATTTTGATCTTTCAAAATCAAGAAGTGGCCCCACACATAACATACAGTTCTACTACATTGGTAACACAAGCATATGAATCATGTTGATATTCACAACTGACATATAATTATTTACAAAATTCCAGATAGCTGGGCTGGTGGTATCTCCTTCTGTCATATTTCTATATAAATCATATTAATATTCACAAATGCCAAATAATTATTTACAAAATTCCAGCAAGCTGGGCTGGCAATATTTCCTTTTGTGACACCATGATATAAGTAAAAGCTTGTTTAAAGAAAAAACCCAGTTGAAAAAGTACATGTTAAGAAAAATGTAATAAAAAATCCATGATAAAAAAAGACGATCTTAAGGAAATTTTATAACAAACTAACAGCGGTAATAAGATGTCTACTAAGAAAAAGGATGGCACTTTTAAATGTGGAGCTTGTGCTCAGTCTTCTTATATCTCCAATACCCCATCAGTGTATGTTAGGGTGAGGGGTAAACTTATTCAATCTAAATCATTTTTCAATTGTGGTAGTTTGGGGGTTATTTACCTGGCTCAATATAAACACTGTGAGGTGTTCTATGTGGGGAAACCTGAGCGTGAATTAAGGAACAGGATATACGAACAGTCTTATGCTCTCTCTAGGAAGGATGAAACTAACGCACTTTTTTTACCTTCTTTGTATTGGAAGAAATTTCAAAAGATCCTAGAGGTGGATCCTGGGAGTCCAGGATAGAATATAGAGAATTATATCGGCAACTCCTATTAGAGGCCAACACTTATCCTGCTCTAAATGAACAAGCATCCATAGTACCAGTGTTGAAACGTAAAGCAGCTAGGTTATAGCCAGTCCTTTTAACCCTTTAGTTGGTTATTGTATTTTATATTCACACATTTTATTTTTTTATATTAATTCATATCATCAGATTTTATAAAAAAAATAATACATTATTTTACTGAGCTTTTTACATAAGTTTCATATTCATAGTCTAATATATTTAAACAGTACTTATATTTACATATTGGCCATCTATATATATTTAACATGTATAGTTTTTTCAGGATTATAGTTTTATTATGTGTTTATATAGTTTTTGATGATTCTCCTGCTCTTTTAGGACATAGCAGTCCACAAGCACAAGGTATACTTTACTGCAATTTCTCTTTTTTATCATGTATTTTTTTTATTACATTTTTTCTTAACGTGTTCTTTTTCAACTGGGTTTTTTCTTTAAACAAGCTTTTACTTATATCATGGTTCCTTCATAGGATCATAGGAGGTTACTAGGCTATTGGCCCTGTGGCCCTTGTCAGCCTAGCCAAGAGTTTAGCCCATGTTTAGACAAATCAGCACCCAATGCCTCTGTCCAGCAGGGACATGGGTGGAATCCCAGAGATATATTTTCTATTTCCTACCCAGTTATCCAGGTTGCACTTAAAAACAGGTAAAAAGGTACTCTGCTTGATGTGGAGAGGGAGTCTATTCCATAGATGGTGTCTCTGGGACACAAATCTGTGCCACCAACAAGCCTTGTTGATGTCACAGACCAGGTTGAGGCTGCGCATGTGGGTTACTTGTGTGGAGTTTGACTTGGGGATATGCAGCAGTCCCATCAAGGTGGGGTCCATGATCGCCTTGTATGCCAGAAAGAGGTCACCTCTGAGGAGTCTGTATGAAACTGAGTAGAGGGATATGGCTTTTAGCCTTTCTGTGTATGGTAGATGTTTGAGGCCCTGGATTCTCCTGGTGAGGAACCTCTGTGGTCTCTCCAGCTGCTGCATGTGCTTTGCTAGGTACATGCCAAAAGGTGCATTGTACTCAATAATGGGCCTTATAAGGAAAGAATACAGGGATATTATGACCACCTTGTCCCTGGATGAGATACCCTTACTTATGAGGTAGGTCATGTAGAAGGCTTTCCATACCACAGAAGCAACATGGTGGTCAAAAGTCAGGCTGCTATCAACCTGGGTACCCAAATCCCTCATGACTGACTGAGTGCTTAGGACATTATTAGTGTGATAATTTGTGGGGATGTCACTCTCCCCAAAGGGGATGATGATGCATGTTTTGGTATTCAGCTTGAGGCCATGTTTCTGGCATCAGTCATTTGTCTGAGTGAGACCCTCTTGGAGGATGTCCACATTACTAGAGGAATTGATGACAGCACCCAGCTTGCAGTCATCTGCAAACCTGGTCAGCCATAGCCCACTGGTTTTGTCCTGCACCTCAGAAAAGTATATCTCAAATAACAGAGGCCCCAAGACCGAACCCTAGGGTACGCCACTTGTTGCAGGTCTACTGCTAGAGGTGGCTTCCCCTGTCTTGACTACATGGGTTTTATCAGTGAGCCAGTTTGCTACACATGTGGTAACATATGGATTGATGCCTAGTTGAAAGAGTTTATCTATTATGCCAGAGTGGGTAGTAGTGTCAAAGGCTTTGGCCAGGTCAAGGTAGGTGGTGTGCACCATCTTCCCCTCGTCCATGGCTTTGGTGACAGTCTCAAAGAAGTCAACCTAATTTAGCAGAAATTACCTCCCCTTGACAAAGCCAAACTGTGTGGGATAAAGTGTTTGGAGGATGCTAATGTCCTTGTTAATGAGGTCCATGATAACCCATTCCATGGCCTTGCAGATCAGGCTAGTTAGGCTGATGGATCTATAGTTTCCCAGATCGGTGGACACGCCACCTTTGTGTAAAGGAATGACAGTGGCTATCCTCCACTCAGCTGGGATGAAGCCAGTACTCAGGCTTTGGTTAAATAGGGTGCCTAACAGTGCTGCAAGTTCCTGCCTGAGTTCAAGTAGAATGCAACCTGGGATGTTATTGGGTCGCATGGAGGCTGTATTTTTTGCCTTTGAGAGAGCAGTGATGACCTGTTCCCTAGATATATGGGGAAGGGGCAGGTACTGGGGATGTCCTGATTTACTGATGGGGGGACAGAGGGGTAAAGTTTCCACTGAATCTGTCAGCCAGCAAATTTGCTTTATCTACGGCATTTGTATATGTGGCCTCCTTGACCACCAGTTCGGAACAGATCTGGGTGCTTCCTTTGAGATTGTGGACATATGTGAAGAAGGCCTTATGATTGTCTCTAGTAGATGTGGCCAATTTGGACTCAAAGTTTGCTTTGGAGGATTTCACTAGTGCTCTTATTTGCTTGTTCAGGCTAAGGAGACATTGCTTCCAATTGGACACCTGCTCCTTCTTGGCCTTGGACAGCAATTTTTTTTCCTTTTGTTATAGAGTTTATTTATTGCAGATGTCCACCAGACAAGTTTACTCTTCCTTGCGGAGGATGACTTAGTAGTGTTGGGTATTCCTGATTCCATGCATCTGCTGATATAGTGCTTTGGTGTACTGTTGGATATTGGTGCCAGTTCCTACAGAGGGGGAGGGGGCTGTGAAGCTGTTTATACTGTCCTTCAGGAGGCTGTAATCAGCTTTGGAGAAGTTTTTATGTCTGATCCTAGCTAGAAGGGGGTTGGGGGAGATGGTGACTTTGAAAGTGACTGCTTTGTGGTCGGATCTTACCAGGGAGGATGATACTATAGGGATGCTGCAGTGGTTACTCATGTTGGTTAATACCAAGTCCAAGACATTATCACCCCTTGTGGGGGTATTGACTAGCTGTTCCAAGGCATTTGCATTGACAAAATCAAGGAATCTCTGGGCATTTTTGTTCTGGCATGAGTAGTTCTTCCAGTCTATGTTTGGGCAGTTAAAGTCATCCAGGATTGGGGTAAAGGGTTGAATCCTGATAGATTTGAACAGGTCCAGATAGGCAGATTTAATATCTTGAGTCAGATTTGGGGACCAGTAGCTAGCTATGATTTGAATAGGGGCCTTGTCAATGGTTAACTGCACCTGGAGTGTCTTCTGTGCATCATACTGTTTGACTAGCCTGGAGGTGTGTATGTCTTTAATGTATATTGAAACTCCACCTCCTTTGGCTTTACTGCCCACAGTTTGGAGTCTGAATGTATGATAGGATGAGTAACCAGGTAAGGCTGGTGTGCTCTCAGCAGCCTTGAACTAGGTCTCCGTGACTGCACAGATGTCACATTCTCCAGGGTTAGGAATGCTTGCAATGAGTGCAGTTTCATGTTTAGACTCCTAGCGTTTAGCAGCATGACCTTTAATTTGTGTTTTGTTGAAATTCTTATGTTGGTAGTTTTGACCTCATCACTTTTCCTAAAAAAAGGCACTATAGGGGAGGCAGGAGCCTTTGCCAGAAGCCTGAAGCCCAGGTGAGACAGATGCAGGCCATCTCTGGCAAAGCATCGTGGTCTGTCGATCATATCTTTCCAGGCTGTCAGGTACTGGATCCCCCTCGAATGACACCAGAAACTAAGCCAATTGTTAAAGTCAATCATTTTCTGTTTGTACTGGGGTATCATTCTGGGTGACAGCAGAATGCTGCTTAAGGCTTTTAATTTTAAAAATAGTCTTTTTATTTAACGGTTTAATTGTTTAATTGGTTTAATTGCTGTAATAGAGTCACTTAATTAAGGGTAGGAAGGGTATTTAAACATGTTAACTTGTTTTACCATGTGTATCTGATTAAGTCTCTTATCTTGGACGAAAAAGTTGTGAATTTAGTTAAGGTGTTCATCTATTGTGCTAGTGAATTGCTGGAGTTATTTTTGTGACCCTGTTTTTTTTTCCAGTTGTCTTAATAAAACTACTTGGTTTTATAATACATCGTTGTGATGAGCTGCCTGTTCTTCCATAGTACCCATTTTATTTTAGTTTAAGTTACTCCAGTCGAGTATCGGGTACTAGTTCTCCTCTTGTTTTTGTGATTCTTGGTGTTTACACATGGAGAATGAAGAGATACGGGCAAGTTTCTCAGTTGGAGAAACTGTTTCATTAAAAACTGACATTACAAAGTTACGGAAGGCAATGGGCAAACTGACGACCTTGTTGAATCTTCTCACCCAATCCTTTACTCACAGAAGCAGGTCTTCCTCACAAGCTTCACTTACTTGTATTCAGGAAGCAATAGCCCTTTCTCTCCACAATGGCTCACAACATGCACGGACTAATGGTTTGGTTTCTAATAGCAGTGACCACTTCAGGGGATCTATCAAGTCCTTTTCTGATTGCACAGAACTCCCTAATATTTTTTTTCTACACACATAGAACACAGTGATGATCCACAGCCTGGAACAAGGAAAGCAGACAAATAAGTTCTTGGGACTCCAACAGAAAGGTAACCGTTCTTTATCACATAGTATACATTTCAATATTCTCAGCCTTAGTAGTACCAAAGGTCTAGGGAATTGGTTAAATGACAAAGTTTATTTTAATAATCTACGACCTGCCACTGACAATGACGCCTCTGGTGACATCTATAATAATAGTTTACAGAAGTTGCATGATTACATGTTAAAATATAGAACTCTGTACATTGACAACTGTTCCCTAAAAGAATGCATTCAGAGGGGTTTAGTACCAAAAGGTTTAAAGGTATATAAATACCCCAATCATGTTTGTGAAGGGTCTGATTTTCATAAGGAGCTTCTATCTGTTTTTGACAATTGTGGGTTTGATATTATGTGTATGTTAATTAAGCAAAATGAGAAGGACATGAATGATTTATTAAAACAAACTGAATCCACAAATAATTTAATTATTAATGATCTGTTGTTTACAATGGGCAGTAAAAAGCCAAATATATGCAGATTAAGGATAAAATTAATGAGAAATGTAAGTGAATTTATTATTAAGAGAAAGTGCAGAAAATTAGACAGGGATATGAATGAATACACAAAAAACATTAGTTATCCCAGACCTGGGGTTCTCGTGAGATGAGTGAAAGGGGTAGGGGTGGGGTTAATGTTATGACCGACACATTGACCTGTATGAGAGAGCATACTGACACATGTCTAAACAGAATATGGGTAATTTTCAGGACTCTTTAGAGTACCCCCCAAGGAAGTCCGAGAGGTTGAGAAACAGAAATGTGATATATTACAACCATCAAAGGGGGCGGACCCCCATGAACCTCAGGTATATCAGGAACAACAGAAATTAGCCATTTCTGAATCAGTTAGTAGTTCAGTAATAACTGAACACCCAATTAGATCAGAGATGCAGGTAGACCCTATTACCAAAGATGGTTATAATTTGTCTTCCAACAATTTTAATATTTTTAATTACAGTGGGGTCGAAGTGGATCACACATTCTTTAAATTATTTATGAAGGGGCTTACCTTTATACTAAATAGGAGATGTGATATCAGTAAGGTACTTATAGATTTCAAATTATTCCTTAGGAAAAATAATTTGGAATTGTTGTTTGCTGATAGAACTGTCAGTTGTAGTGTGGATCAAAACTTAAAGAAGAAAAGCATCTTCAATTCCCAGCTTCATCCCCAGCTTCAGAATTTTGAAAGAGTGGTTGAGAAGGAATTAAGGGAGACTTTAGGCACTTCTAAGCTGCATCCCAACTTGTCTACTCAAGAAAGGTCTTTGCTATTTGAGCTTAGGTCCAATCGAAATATTAGGGTCATGAGACCAGATAAAGGTGGGGGGATTGTTATAATGGACACCATGGTATATATATATATATATATATATATATATATATATATATATATATATATATATATATTGGGAAAATGGTGGACATTTTAGGGGATATGGATAAATAAAGTAGGATTTCCAAAAATGAGATCAATCCTGCATATTCTAGAATAGACTGGTTTCTTAAAGATTTATTGATGGAAGGTATGGTAGACATGCAAACCTACAATTTTCTTACAATTGACAAACCCATTACCCCCTCCATCTTTGGTATCCCTAAAATCCATAAGGACATTAATGATTACCCCCTTAGGCGAACAGTTGCAGCCAATGATTCCAAAGCCCATCCCTTGGCTCAATATGTAGATCACAATTTAAAGAAAATCTGGTTTGAACAGGAGGGAATATTAAAAGATTCATGGGATTTTCTTAGGACAATTAAAACTGACTTATTTTCTAATGATTTGATCTTTGTTACCATGGATATAGTGGACTAATTCACGTTTATACCCCATGACACAGGGCTCACCTGGTTAGAAGAAACCCTGATAGAGATGGGTTCATAGGTTCATAGATTAGTACTAGCCTAACTGTCCTTGCGAGCCATTTTAAGCCTAGGCAATTATCCCTTGTGAGACTCAAACCCTGCACCTTGTGTTTATAAGGCAAACACCTTAGCCATTAGGCCACCCTCCCAAAATGACCTGAGTCTGTTTAGACCTCATGGACCTGATATTGTGAAACAATTACTTATTTTTTGAAGGGAAATTCTATAAACAGTTGAAAGGGGTGGCCATGGGGGTATGTTGTGCCCCCACATATGCAATCATAGCTTTACAAATATGGGAGCAGAAATTTATTTTTAATTCACAATATGTGACTAACTGGACATACTACAAAAGGTACCTGGATGATAACTGTATATTTTGGACAGGGACTGAGGAGAAATTAGAACAGTTTATTGAGTATTTTAACTCTACTACTGACTTCCTTTGTTTTACCTATAATAAATCTACGGAGGTTTTAAATTACTTCAATGTATGTAGTCATAAAGATAAGGAACAACAGGGTTTTAGATCCACCATTTTTCGTAAAGAAACTTTTTCTAACTCATATTTGTTTTACACTAGTGCCCACCCTTACAGACAAAAATGAAATGTAATTAAAGGGAAGTTTATCAGGACATCCAGAATGACCTCAGATGAACAAGATTTTGACAATTAATGTACTTTTTTGAAGGGGCTATTCTTGGATAGGTCATATACTTTGGGGTTGATAGAGGAGGTAATGAAAGAAGTTAGGAAAGGTAGGAAGGACAAATTTAGTGCCTTATTAAGTAGGGATGATGTCCTACTGAAACAAATGTTATAATAATATGCCAGTTTTAGAAGATAGGGTAGACATACATTTCATCTATAATAAGTATAAGGGAGCCCTGGTTTTAGACTACAGTAGTGATGTGAACCTAATCAAGAGGATGATCTCCAAGAACTGGGTCTACTTTGCTGAACTTTCTGACCTTGCAGTGAACTTCAGGAACCCCATTAGATACATGTTCCGAAAAGGAACTAATCTTAAGGAAATTTGAGAACAAACTAACAGGGGTAATAAGATGTCTACTAAGAAAAAGGCTGGCACTTTTCAATGTGGATCTTGTTCTTATATCTACAATACCCCATCAGTATATGTTAGGGCGAGGGATAAACGTATTCAAGTTAAATCATTTTTCAATTGTGATAGTTTTGGGGTTATTTACCTCACCCTATGTAAACACTGTGAGGCATTCTATGTGGGGAAAACTGAGCGTAAGTAAAGGAATAGGATATATGAACACTCTTATGCTATCTCTAGGAAGGATGAAACTAACACACTTTTCAAGCATACTACAACGTGTCCTCGTGATTTTTTACCTTCTTTTTATTGGAAGAAATTTCAAAAGATCCTAGAGGAGGACCTTTTCTGTGTTGGAGGAAAGCCTTCTAGTTTATCAGTGGGAGTGGTAAGCACTAAGTAGCCTGTTTACCATGAGAGGAGAGGTTCTTGGCCCAGAAATCTTTCCTGTAACTAACTTACTGGGTAACACTAGAAAGCCTTAAACTGATACAAGCCTTCTAGCTTAGAAGAGACTTTGGAATGATTAAGTATCAGTTTTCTGTACTTTCTTGCTGTACTTAACTGTTTTCTGCCTAAAAGCAGATTTTCCAGCATTTATTGTGATTTAAAAGCTTGTTTTTTTCACATATTGTACTTATTTGACTGCCTGCACTTTTAAAAAGTTGTTTTTTGTTTAAATAATTTGTTTAACTGTTGTAGGCTACACACTAAAGTGTGATAGCCTTTTCTGCTCTTTTCTAGTCGTTTAAAGCTGTTTTAAGTATATTTTTTACTGTTTTTGCCTTATCTTTTCAAAAAAAAATTCATTGTTTCCCACCTTTCTAAGCTAGTATAGTCCAGTTTTCAGGCTAGTGCTGAATTCAGGGCTGTGATACTAGTTTGTGATTTGCCCATACCTTATAGGTTCATAGGTTCATAGGTAGGTACTAAGCTATCAGCCCAAGGGCCTACGTAAGCCTAGCCAACAAGGTTCCTAGCCACCCAAGAAAGTTATTTTCCTGTACCACTGTTGAGCAGAGACACAGAAGTGATCCCTGGGGTGTATTTCCTATTTCCCATCCACTCACCAAGATTTTTCTTGAAGAGTGCTAATGAAGACCTTTGCTTGACATAGATGGGTAGCCTGTTCCAGAGTATGGGAAGTCTCTGGGACAGGAATCTATCCCTCCAGCATGTCCTGTTTATTGTGGTGACAAGGTTTAGGTCCCTAAAGCATGTAGCTCGGAGGGATTGGGATTTCTTTAGGTGTAGCATTATCCAACAGATCTGGGTTTGACATAGCTTTATATGTTAGGCAGAGATCACCTCAGAGTAGGCGATATGCTACGGAGCAAAGCTGGAGTTTTTTGAAGTGGTCAGTGTAGGCCATTTGTTTGAGGCCAGTAATCCTCTTTGTGAGGTACTTCTGTGGCCTTTTCAGCTGCTTCAGATGTCTTGTGAGGTACATTCCAAAAGGAGCATTGTACTCTATAATGGGTCTAATGAATGTCGAGTAGAGGGAAACAATGACCTCTTTTTTCCTGGATGAGAACCCTTTTATGATGAGGTGTGCCACATAGAATGACTTCCTGACTACTGTGGCAATGTGACTATCAAAGGAGAGACTACTGTCCACCTGGGTCCCAAGGTCTCTTATCACGCATTCAGTGTTAAGTAGATTGCTGCCTATGTGGTAGTTCATGGGTACAGAGTTTTTATCAAAGGGGATGACACTGCACTTTTTGGCATTGAGCTTGAGGCCATAGCTCTGACATCAGGCATCTGTCTCAGCGAGGCCCTTCTGTAGGATGTCCACATCATTTGGGGACTTGACTATGGCTCCTAGTTTGCAGTCATCTGCGAACTTCATCAGCCAGAGGCCTTCTGTGTTATCCTGTCCTTCAGAGAAGTAGATACCAAACAGGAGAGGTCCCAGGATGGAACCCTGTGGTACTCCACTTGTCACTGCTTTGAGGTCAGATTTGGAGTCTGCAACTTTTACAGTGTGGGTTCTGTCAGTGAGCCAGTTGGCAACCCATCTTGTGATGTAGGGATTTATACTAGTTTAGTGAGTTTAGCTATAATTCCAGAATGGGGGATGGTGTCGAAAGCCTTGGCGAGGTCAAGATAGGCTATGTGAACCACCTTACCCTCATCTACGGCTTTGGTGACTGCCTCAAAGAAGTCGATCAGGTTCAGGAGGCATGATCTGCCTTTCACAAACCTGAACTGGGTGGGATCCAGAGTTTGAAGATTACCAATGCCTTTGTTTATGAGTTCCATGATGATACGTTCCATGGCCTTGCAGACCAGGCTCGTCAGGTTAATAGGTCGATAGTTCCCGGGATCAGTGGTGGCTCCCCTTTGTGGAGTGGGATAACTGTTGCTGTGTGCCATTCAATGGGCACAAAGCTTGATGCAAGGCTTATATTGAACATGGTGCTTAAGTGGGGAGCCAGTTCATTCAGAAGATCATGTAAAACACAGCCTGGGATGTTGTCCGGTCCCATGGATGCTGTGTTTTTGGCTTTAGAGAGTGTAGCTTTTACCTGCATAGTTGTGATTACAGGGACTCTGCATTCTTCCTATATAGATATGGGCCCTTTAGGGGGTGAGAGGGGGGGTAAAGTTAGCACTGAACCTATCTGCCAGGATGCTGGCAATATCAGTTGGTTCTGTAATTTTCGTGCCTTTGTGCTGTAACTCAGAGCAGATCTGGGTGTTGCCATTGAGATTCTTGACATAGCTATAGAATGCTTTGTGGTTGTCCTTGGAATTGGTAGCAATTTTGTTTTTGTAGCTAGCTTTGGAAGATCTTATAAGGGATCTCAGCTTCTTACTGAGGCTGACCAGGGAACTCCTCCACTCATGGGATTTTACTCTCTTTTGCAACAGTTTCTTCCTTCTGTTGTACAGTTTGTTTAGGGCAGGGGACCACCAGATTGCCTTCCTTTTTTTGGCGGATTCTTGGTTCTGTTTGGGATAGCATGATCCATGCACTCGTGTAAGTGCTTATAGAGTGCATTTGTGTATGATTCAGCAGTTGTAAATGTATTGTCCATCTGCATGAGTGTCATGAAGTTCACCACTTCTGTCTTAAGAAGCATGAAGTTGGCTTTGGAGAAATGTTTTACTGTGGTTTCCTTAATGTGGCATGGGGGCAGGATGTGGATATCAAGGGTGATTAGCTTATGGTCAGATCAGACCAACGAGGAGTTGACTTCAGGTGTGGAACATGTTGGTAATGACTAGGTCTAGGATATTGTTGCCCCTGGTGGGGGTGTGGATAAGTTGATCCAGGGCATTGGAGTTTATGAATTCCAGAAAGCGTTGAGCTAATGAGTTGGTACACGATTAGTTTTCCCAGTTAATGATGGGGTAGTTGAAGTTGCCCATTATTAGGGTGTTTGGTTGAACCCTAATATTTTCCAGTACATCATGAAAAGAGGAGTGGGAATCCTGGGGCATGGTGGGGGATCTGTAGCAAGCTACAATTTGGATTGCAGTTTTCCCCAGAGTTAGTTGCACTTGGATAACCTCAGATGCATTGTGCTACTTGGATAGAATGAAGTTTCTCTGTTCACCTGTGAGAGAGGGGAGTTTTGAGCAACCTATCCATCCCTGGAGGAGTGGTTCCTGCCCAGAAGTTAGAAATTTATTGGCCATTTTGGGCTAATTTCTCTCTCTTTCATTTCCCTACTATAAAAACTGCTTTTGCACAGTTTTGCGCACCGGGCAGTGCCGGTTAGCTACGGTTAAATTATTCTCGGCTCCACTAAGTCTCCTCTTCAGTTTTTCCCTTGAATCTAGTCTAACTCTCAACCTAAGCACTCAAAAGGCATCTTAAAGCCCAGCACTTGCTCAGACCTAATAGCAAGCACTGATATACCCTGACACTGATTGCCCAGCAGGGCAAGGCTCTTTATTCACCCCTCACCAACCAAGCGACTAAGCAGCTCATCCTACTATTCAGGCATGACCAAAGGGCAACTTTAGGTGCACTCTCCAGTCCAGCTGGTGAATCTGGGTATCCTGAGTCAATGTTATAACTGCTTCATGTACACAGACAACTCTCTCCTCCTACCACAAAACACTAACATATGTGAGAGATGCAATTATACAGCCAAACTGGAAGCTAAGCTGTCTCCACCCAAGACTGGAACAGACAGTCAAGAGGAGAAGGTTAACACTTGCACCACAACTCCAGCCGCACACAGACCTACTAAAACAGCACTGGCAAAAATACTCATAAATACACAAAATCATACTCGGAGGCTCTAAATAAAAACCTGCAAAAGCATCAGAGACCTCCAAAGCAGACACCCAAACAACCTGCACTTCCTGTCACAAACCAGACAACACATAAAACACAAAATCAGTGTGCCACACAATCACAGCCCTTAAGGTGAAATAACATACCTAACACACTAGTAATAGGTGACTCTATAGTCAGGCACACTGATGTCCCACTCACTAGGCTGGACAAGCAGAAGGTTACTGTTAGCTGCCTGTCGGGAGCCAGAATCCACCACATAACACAAGCACTCAGGTCACTCCAGAACAAGTACAAATATGACTCTGTCATTGTTCATGTTAGTGTGAATGACCTGAGATGTACCTCCCTGGACTACATGAAAAGAGACATGGAAGAGCTCTCTGATCATGCAGCCCTGGCTGGTATGACCCTGACCCTGAGTAGCATCCTGCCCTCACCAAGAATGATACCTCAGTATAAAGAAAAAATGATCAATTTCAACAATTGGCTAAGCTTCTGATGTCATTCAAAGGGGATCAAGTGTCTGTCAGCCTGGGACAACATGCTCGACAAGCCGCGTTGCTTCACAAGAGACGGCTTGCACCTGTCACCCCTAGGCTTTTGAATACTGGCCAAGGGTCTTGCTGCCCCCATAGTGCCTTTTTTAGGCAAGGCTCAAAAGTCAAACCCACCTCTGTAAACAGCACAATTAACAAAAAACTGAGGGTTATGCTACTCAATGCCAGGAGTTTAAATCTCAAAATGCATGCACTTGAAGCACTCCTCAGTATGGAGAACGTCGACATCTGTGCAGTAACTGAAACCTGGTTCAAGGCTCCAGAGAGCACCCCAGCACTACCAGGCTACAACTCATACCACACGTTTCGGCCACAGAACACGGACCAAAACACAAAAGGAGGGGGTGTATCCATATTCATCAAGGATACTTACACCTCCAGGTTAGTGGTGCAGCATGATACCTCTGAGATCATCCATGTGCAACTAACATCGGGCAAATCTGCAATGCAAATTGTGGCCTGCTACAGATCACCCTCCATGACCCAGGACCACCACTCCACCTTTCTGGAGACACTGGAAAACATGAAGGTCCTACCAAACACCCTGATATTGGGCAATTTCAATTACCCTACCATCCACTGGGAAAACTACTCAAGTACAAATTCCCAGGACTAGCGCTTCCTGGAATTCATCAACTCAAATGCCCTGGATCAGCTGGTAAACTCCCCTACCAGAGGTTAAAACATATTGTACCTGGTCATCACCAACATGGGCGACAAGTGTTTCACACCAGAGGTCAACCCATCACTGGTTAGATCAGACCATAAACTAATCACTCTGGATGTCCACACCCCACCACCACCCCCAACTAAGGAAATCACAGTAAAAAACTTTTCTAAAGCAAACTTCACCTTATTTAAGACAAAGGTGGTAAGTTTCACAGCCCCCACGCTAAAGGATAACGCTGCCCAATATGCAGAAACCTTTACAAATGCACTCTATGAGCACCTACAAGGATGCATGGATTGTGCCATCCCTAGCAAAACCAGGACTCACTCCTCTAAGAGAAGGAAACCAGTTTGGTGGACCCCTGCAATAAACAGGCTATACAATAGAAGGAGGAAACTAGTTCAGAAAAAAAGCAAATCCCAAGAAGGAAAGACATCCATGATTAGTATCAGTAAGAAACTAAGGTCCCTCATGAAATCATCCAAGGCTAACTTCGAAAGAAAAATAGCCAAGGATTCAAAAGATAACCACAAAACCTTCTTTAGCTATGTTAAGAATCTAAATGGCAACTCGCAGATATGCACTGAACTAGTGCAAAATAGCACAAAATATACTGAACCTACTGATATTGCCAACATCCTGGCAGATAGATTCAGTGCAAACTTCACCCCCCTCTAACCTCCAAAAGGGCCCACAACAATACCGGAAAAGTGTAGTGTCCCAAAAATCACAGACGCACAGGTGAAAACAGCCTTTTCAAAAGCCAAAAACACAGCATCAATGGGACCAGATGGTGTCCCAGGCTGCATCTTGCACTAACTACAGATCGAACTAACCCCCCACCTAAACACGCTGTTCAACCTCAGCCTCTCCACAGGCTATGTGCCCATAGAATGGCACACAGTAATGGTTATTCCTCTCCACAAAGGAGGGGCCACAACTGACCCTGGTAACTATCACCCCATAAGCCTGACTAGCCTATTCTGCAAGGCTATGGAGCGTATCATCATGGAACTCATTAACAAAGACATTGGGAACCTCCAAACATTTGACCCGACCCATTTCAGCTTTCTTAAGGGCAGATCATGCCTACTAAACCTGGTTGACTTCTTCGAGACAGTCACCAAGGCCATAGACGAGGGAAAGGTGGTTCACACAGCCTACCTTGACCTCGCCAAGGCTTTCAACATCATTTCACACTCAGGTATTACAGAAAAACTCACCAGCCTGAACATAAACCCCTACATCACAAGATGGGTTGCCAACTGGCTTACAGACAGAACTCACACAGTAAGAATAGCAGGCTCCAGGTCCAACTCTGAACCAGTCACAAGTGGTGTCCCACAAGGCTCGGTCCTGGGACCCCTACTGTTCGGCATATACTTCTCAGAAGTACAGGTAAACACAGGAGGACTATGGCTAACCATGTTCGCTGATGACTGCAAACTGGGAGCCATAATTGACTCTCCGGCTGACACGGACATCCTCCAAAAGGGCCTTACTGAGATGGACACCTGGTGTCAAAGTCATGGCCTCAAGCTAAATGCCAAAAAATGCATAGTCATCCCATTTGGGAAAAACAAAACACCCATGAATTACCACATAGGTGGCAGCCCCCTTGATACAGAAGAGGTAATAAGACATCTGGGGACCCAGGTAGATAGTAATCTCTCCTTTGACAATCATATTGCCAAAGTAGTTAGGCAATCCTTCTATGTGGCTATTACTAAAGGGTTCGCATCTAGAAATAAAGAGGTTATAGTGCCCCTCTACTCATCACTCATTAGACCAATCATAGAGTACAATGCCTCGTTTGGGATGTACCTCACAAGACACTTCCAACAGCTGGAAAGACCACAAAAGTACCTCACCAAGAGGATTACTGGTCTCAAACATATGTCCTATGCAGCCCAACTGAAAAAACTCCGGCTGTACTCAATGGCATATCGCTTACTCAGAGGTGATTTCTGCCTGACTTACAAAGCCATGTCCGACTCAGAATTGATGGACATGCTCCACCTAAAGAAATCCAAGTCACTGCGAGCCACACGCTCTAGTGAGCTAAACCTCACCACAACAATAAATAGAACATGCTGGAGGGATTGATTCCTGTCACAGAGACTCCCCATGCTTTGGAACAAAATTCCAAATTATATCAGGCAGAACCCCTCACTAACACTCTTCAAGAGAAACCTTGATGAGTGGATGGGTAACAGAAAATACACCCCTGGGATCACTTCATTGGCTTGGGGTGGCGAAAGCCGACACACTCTGGCTAGGCTTATAAATGCCCTCGGGTAGATAGCCTAGTACGTACCTATGAACCTATGAACCCTGGGAGACCAGGATAGAATATAGATAATTACATTGGCAACTCATATTAGAGGCCAACACTTATCCTGCTCTAAATGAACAACATCCATAGTGCCAGTGTTGAAACTTAGAGCAGCTAGGTTATAGCCAGTCCTTTTAACCCTTCAGTTGGTTATTATATTTTATAGTCACACATTTTAGTTTTTATTTCATATCATCAGATTTTATAAAAATTAATACATTGTTTTATGAAAACTTTTAAATAAGTTTCATATTCATAGTCTAATATATTTAAATAATATTTATATTTACATATTATCCATCTATACATTTAACATTTATAGTTTTGTTCAGGACTATAGTTTTATTGTGTGTTCACATAGTGTGTGATGATTCTCCTGCTCTTTTAGGACACAGCAGCCCACAGGCTCGGGGTATACTTTTCTGCACTTTCTCTTTTTTATCATGGATTTTCTTATTACATTTTTTCTTAACATGTACTTTTTCAACTGTTTTTTTTTCTTTAAATAAACTTTTACTTATATCATGGTTCCTACATTTTAAAAAGAGTCTTTTTATTTAATGGTTTAATTGTTTAATTGGTTTAATTGATGTAATAGATTTGCTTAATTAAGGGTAGGAAGGGTATTTAAACACGTTAACTTGTTTTACCATGTGTATCTGATGAAGTCCTTTATCTTGGATGAAAATGCAATGAACTTAGTTAAAGCATTCATCTATTGTACTGGTGAAATCACTGGAGTTATTTTTGTGAGCCTTGTTTTTTTCTGGCTATCTTAATAAAAGTACTTGGTTTTATAATACATTGTTGTGATGAGCTCCCTGTTCTTCCACAGTAGCCATTTTATTTTGGTTTAAGGTACTCCAGCTGAGTGTCGGGTACTAGGTCTCCTCTTTTTTTGTAATAAAAATATTTAATAATGAGCAAAACGATTAAAAATATAAAACAGTAATTACCAATAAATGAACAGAACTCCATCACTGAGAAATGAAATCAATACTGAAGTATAAAAATCCAACATTCAGAAAAACTCTAGCTGATTGGTTATAATTTTCTTATCTGACTAAAGAACACTGTCCTTGATCTAAACTAAATTATTACAACAGAGCAAAAGCAGGCTTACAGTTCTTGGTGAGTCCTTTTGGGTATCCACTGCACAGTACAGCTGTGAACAACTGACAACTGACAACCACTATAACTGGGTGTTAACTGACAACAACTATAACTGAATTGAACTGCCTTCAGCAGGCTCTTTTATAGACTAGCTTAACTGTCACAACTGTTCCAGTTCTAATTTTCATTTCATATTTTGAAAATCAGCCAACAGCTGCTTACTAAAGTACTTTTCCTTCCTGTCTTTCGGCCTCTGACAGTAACACATAGCAAATGTCAACATTCTGATGACATAATCTGCAGATCAACTGATTCTGAGACAGTCTGCATTTATAATCTTCTTCATAAATGTGCGCAGTTAGAAATGTAAAGGAACACTGTTCAAATCTTTAAAACATTAAAAATCAATATGTAAGAACTTATTTACAGTATCACAGCTAGTCATGCTGGCATATAATAGACATGGTAATCTGAAATTATGTACAGAAACTTAAGCTATATATGCTAGCACAGATGACAGTGTCTAATTTCTTCACAGTTGATATGAAGGTGTAAGTGCAATTTTCTGATCAGTAATGGATACATACTGCTGACTTAGGTTAGCTATGTTGTCATTAATGTGTATTGCAGAATTGGGACTGACATGTACTTGTTTTACATGATGGTATGTAGATGAGACACACACACATGTAAAACACAGGATAGACAATGAAACCATTATGGCTCATCAGGTTAGGATGATTGTATGTAAACATTAATGAATGTTACTGATATTAACACTGGTATCTGCTCATGCATGGGCAATGTGCTCTGTCGATACTAAACAATCATAAATCTTTCAGTGGAGTAGGGCTACATAATGATAGGGTACATGTGGCAAGGCTCTATGTGGTTGTATATAATTTGCAAGTGTTAATTGCTGCAGTGCAGACATAACTGTACAGAATGAAGTGTTCAGTCAACCATATACTTCACTGCATTTCATGTGTGTACAATAAGCCATTTCCATATAATGAAGCAATAACATGCAAAAATAACATTTATCTGTTTTCAAAATCTCTTCCTAAAGTGCAAAGCAAAGAAACTCCTTTGCATGAATGTTGGCAAAGGATTAACATATGTATGATTCTACTCTGAGGTGTTGAACTTGGAATGTGAAGTAGCAGTGTTTGGTGGTACTCCCTGCCAACCTTTGCACAAATAAGGTTTAACGTGTCATGATGTCAACATTTGACAGGGCTGTACTTGCTCAGTGCTTTGCATATATACACTTTGCATGTTAGACTCTACCTTTGACATGTTACGGCCAAAGCTTAATTCAAAAACAAATTGTTGTGCTTACCTTCTCTGTTTGCATGATGTTAGCAGTGAGCAAACAAGATTAATTTGGAAGGAAAAAAGTGAAAACATTAATTTGGTTAGCCTTCTGTAGCTCAAACAGGCTTAGCAGTGATATGTGTCTGTCAGCACTTTGAACAGTACTGAGTGGAGAAAATCCAACCATCATCTAACTTTCTCAGTTGCATAGGTGTAAATTCAGTGAACTAAATGAAAAAGCAGGAGTGAAGCAGGATTCAAGTCCAGTATGCAGATAATTTTACAAAAGGTGTCAGAATGTGATTATTATATGATTAATTTTGATAATGACTGTAAGACTACATAATAATTACTTTTCTAAATATGTTGATTGTCAAAACAGTGTCAGTAATGCCTACTAAAATAAACTTTTTATACCTACTATATATCAGCCATACTTCAAGGGAAATCACAAGTTAATTGGGTGTACAATTTGTTAAGCATGACAGGGATGTTATATATTTTGAAATAATTATTAAGACGCACCACATATCCAAACTATGTGTGTAGGGCAGGATGTCTTGTGACTTGTGGGCATTATGTTTCCTCACAGTAAGGACAGTAGCCAAATGATATAAAATGAACATTTCATACATCAGCTTACTAACTATGTTACATTATCAATTAATGAGCCAGAAGAGGTGATGAGGAACATAGAGGTGGAGAGACACATAGTTTGCTTTGTGGCACATTTATGAACCTCTGTATGGTGTGTTTGCATTACATGTTTTCCTCATTTAGAATATGTTCTGGTCTGTACCGTTACCACTATCTGTAACCACAGAGGTACTCATGCTGTATTAACTTTCAATCACACATTGTAAGAGACACTCACAACATGTTCAATAAAAGCATTAGGTAGGCAACAGTTTCATTACACTTATATCAGTTGTAGCCTCCTTTATACTTTATGTGATATTCAGCAGCCTGATATATGTTGAAAAGTAACTCTATTACAGTTTATTATCCTAAGTCTGTTTTACTATAGCGCAGTGGAAGTATTGCTATTTGCACTAAGCTAACTGTGGCAATGCAGTCTAAGGCAAAAACTCACCACATTTTGCAATAACACTTGAAATGCCATTTAGCATCACATAGAAACTTGCTTGTTGTCAGACCTAAAGGCTGAGGGCTAAAACTGATAAAACAGAAGGGGGTTAGACAGATATATAGGCAACACATACACATGAAAGAGACATATAAAAACAGGCAGTAAGACATTCACCTACTGCTGGATTAAAACCCTTGTCAAAATGCAAAATTAAATTTATAGACTTGATCATTATCTCAGCACACCACAAATGAAATTCTACTTCACACACATCAAAATCACACCATTGAAGGGACAGTGATAACCTACTGAGTCAACGGAAGATGACGGTATTGGCCTTCAACAAAGAATGACAGTATGAAAATACCATGAAATGAAATTTACATCCATCAGCCTAATGAATAGTCAACAGTACAAAGGTGTGAGACAGAAGGGGTGAAGACAGAGAGAGATGGACCGACACGTATCAAAGGTTGGTGTTATAGGTCATTAATGCACATCTTTATGGCGTGTTTCTCAGTTGTATGGGTGTAAATTCAGTGAACTAAATGAAAAAGCAGGAGTGAAGCAGGATTCAAGTCCAGTATGCAGATAATTTTACAAAAGGTGTCAGAATGTGCTATCTCCCATTAACTGATGGCTCTAGGGATCAAGAAGCTGTATGAGAGGCAAAACATAATTTGGATATGAGCAGAATAAGTATGGTTTAATAATTCTTCCTTACGTGTTTGCAAATATTTTTATGGAACAGTATTCAAAATCTGTTCCTTAGAGGTTGCAATTGTGAGAGAATTGTGCTGATTGGAACCTGTCTGGTAAAGAGTGATTGGTCTAGGGCTTAGAGTAAGCACCCTCATTGGTTCTGATGATTTTTTTTAAAGCTTTTATTTTAATTTTTAGCTTCTGGTATTTAAGCCCAGCATTTGAGAGGGTTTCTGCTTGTTTAATCCAATCTGAACTGAGGTGGGCTACCAGCCACAACTCTGAGCTGAGATTATAGCTGACTAGAGGCTTCTGACCTTCCCCAAAACCATAACTTACTTTTTTTTTGCTTGATTATAATATTTACTGCATTTTATTGTGTTCTGTTTATATAATACTGTATTTTAATATTATAAACTAAACTGCATTATTTGTACTGTATTTGTTTGTCTTACTGTGCCTGTTAAATCATATTTCATTGCTGTTTTCACTGTTTGCAAAGCTTTTTTGCTATTTTCACTGTTTGCAAACTAATTGTTGCTACTTTTCATTGTTTGGCAAAGCATCTGTCTGGTTTGTTCTGTTTTTCTGCCAAGCAGTGTCTTAAATAACTGATTTGTTTGCTGTTTAAAACATTTTTAGTGTGTCCTTGCTATTTGTTTTACTGTTTAAAACACTGTTAGTGTACACTGCTGTTTTTCTGCTGTTTAAAACATTTTTAGTGTTTTCCGCCTAACTTAAGGCAGCTAGTAGCTGTAGCATAGTCCAGATACAGGTTTGTTGCATTTGGGTCTGTTTGTAGTGGCTGTTGTATTCTGAGCACATTTTCCAAGTCATCTTTGATTGGAAGTGGCCCTTCTGCACCTTTGTGAGAAAAGTGTGCTGATTGGAACCTCTCTGGTGAAGGCTGATTTTTCTAGGGCTTGGAATAAGCACCCTCAGTGGTTCTTTTGAGTTTTTTTAAGTTTTTAGTTTCTGGTATTTAAGGCACAAGTTCGAGAGGGTTTCTGGTTATTTAATCTGAGCTAAATTGATTTGGGATACCAGACACAACTCTGAGGTGATATACCAGATGACTAGAGGCTTCTAAGCTTCCCAAAAAAAAACATAAGTTGGCTATTTTTTTTTTTTTGCTTGATTGTACTATTTACTGCACTTTTTATTGTGCTCTGTTTATTTAATACTGTATTTTAATACTGTAAACTAAACTGCACTGTCTATACTGCATTTGTCTGGCTTACTGTGCCTGTTAAATCATATTATGTTGCTGTTTTCACGGTTTGCAAAGCTTTTTTGCTATTTTCACTGTTTGCAAAGTAACTGTTGCTATTTTTCACTGTTTGCAAAGCATCTGTTTGGTTTGCTCTGTTTTTCTCCACCAAGCAGTGTCTTAAATAACCTATTTGTTGTTTAAAGCATTCTTTAATGTTCCTTGTTGTTTTAATACTGTTTAAAACATTTTCAGTGTCTCACTGCTGTTTTTCTGCTGATTAAAACATTTTTTAGTGTTTCCCACCTAAATTATAGTAGCTAGTAGATGTGGCATAGTCCAGATACAGATTTGCTACATCTGAGTCTGTTTGTAGTGGCTGATGTATTCTGAGCACATTTTTCAAGTCATCTTTGATTGGAAGTTGCCCTTCCACATCCCTGTGAGAGAAGAGTGCCGATTGGAACCTCTCTAGTAAAGGGTGATTGGTGTAGGGCTTGGAGTAAGCACCCTCAATGGTTCTTTTAAAAAAAATGTTTTAAGTTTTTAGCTCCTGGTATTTAAGCCCCGCATTTGAGAGAGTTTCTGCTTGTTTGCACATTGTACAGCACTGTGCACTGCCGTGCAATTGTGTGCCATAGCTGGACAGATAATTTTGACAAATGTTCCCTTAGGCACGGCTATAGTACATTAGTGTAGTCCTTATCTTTAGTACATCTCCGGTCTAAGAAGTATTACTAGTGAGCTGTGACCTATTAAACCACCACCCAAAACCCTGTCAGAAATACCCATCTACAGTGCACCTTCTAGATCAGTCCTTAAAGCACCCCCTCTAATGATAACAGTTCTTCAAATTTCTTATTATGGACAGTTGGACTACCTTTGTTTCTCCTGCCAGCCTTGTTGATTTGGGTCTCCTGAGGCAGTGAAGTAACTGCCTCATGTATACTGACAATCCTCTATTAGTAAATCACTCTAGTACAGAGTGCAAGAGATGTATCTACACCAAAAATCTTGAATCCCTGCTCTCTTACACTGGAAACAGTAACACTGAAGAGGTTGTCAACTCACCCACCACTACTCGTGCAAATCAACAAATGCAGAGATTCTCTCAAAAAACTTACTGAAACACCAGAGACCTCCAAAACAAAAGATTGCTACAACATACAGTTCCCACATCACCCAAGACACATAGCAACACCAGTGTCTTCACCTACTAAGCCCTTAAGACATAACATTCAAAAACCAAATTTTCTTGTCATTGGAGACTCCATAGTGAGACATACAGATGTCCCACTCACCAGATTAGATAAGGAGAAAGTCACGGTCAGCGGCCTGCCTGGTGCCAAGATTCGTAAGATCACACATGCACTCAGGTCTTTCGACAGCACCATTATGCCTCTGTCATAGCTCATGTTGGAGTGAACTACTTGAGAAGTACCTCACTGGACTAAATCAAGAGAGACATGATTGAGTATGGTCCCAGACAAATATGTCCCTAGCCTTGAGCAGAATATTACCCTCACCTAAAATGATGCCACAGTATAAACAAAAATGATCAATTTCAATAATTGGCTTAGTTTCTGATGTCATTCAAAGGGGATCCAGTTTCGGTCAACCTGGGATGACATGGTCGACAAACCTTGCTGCTTTGCCAGAGATTGTTTGCACCTGGGACCACTGGGCTTTTGGCTGCTGGCATAGGCTCTTGCCTCCCCTATAGTGCCTTTTTTAGGCAAGGTCTCAAAAACATGAAAATTGCCAACCATAACAAAATAAAGGTTATGCTGCTAAATGCTAGGAGCTTAAACCAAATATTGAACACTGTGGAAGCACTTCTATCATTGCAGGATGTAGATTTCTGTGCAGTCACAAAAAACAGGTTCAAGGCCTCAGAGAGTACCCCGGCTGTGCAAGGCTATAATACTTTTCACACCTTCAGACAGCACAACCAACATGTGAGAACCAAAGGAGGCAGTGTTTCTATCTATACTAGGGATACATTCACCTCCCAGCTAGTTAGATTGGACAACTCCATGGAGTTATTTCAAGTTCAGATTACTGTGGGTAAGACCCCTATTCAAGTCATAGCTAGTTATAGATCCCCCTCCATGGATCATGATGCGCATGAGGCCTACTTGACCAAACTGGAGTCAATCCAAATATTGCCAAACATTCTTGTCATGGGGGATTTCAATTATCCCACCAAATGGGAAACCTACTGTAGCCCTAACTCACTAAAGCTAAAGTTCCTTGACTTGGTTAACTCAAATGCCATGGAACAAATTGTTCAAACCCCAACAAGAGGAACAAACATACTAGATCTGGTCCTCACTAACATGACAAACAGATGCACCACTGCAACTGTCGGACCAGCATTAGTCAAATCCAACTACAAATCAGTCGCCTTTGAACTGGCACTAACACCAGAACTCACAAAGGATGAAGTTAGACTAAAAAACTTCACTAAAGCAAACTAAACCCTCCTAGGGGAAGGTTTAAAAGCCTTCCAAGCCCCACTCCCAGCTGAAAGTGGTAACTACACCAAAGCTTACACTAAAGCCCTGTACAATCACTTGTATAAGTGTATAGACTAGGCTGTTCTAGAAAGAACCAAAGCCAGAGCATCAAGGAAAAACAAGCCACCCTGGTAGACATCCAGTATTAACAAACTTTACAACAAACTCAAAAGGTTGCCATCTAGGAAAATTAAGACAAGGCCCCAACAATGAAAGCACCCTCCTCAACCTCAACAGACAAATAAGACAACATGTCAAATCCCCTAAGGGTAACTTTGAGAAAATTTTAGCAATCACAGCCAAGGATAACCATAAGGCCTTTTACAGCTGTAACAAACTAGTGACCAACGGTATCACACACAATGATGCCACAGTGATAGCAAACCTGCTAGCAGGCAGATTTAGTGAAAATTTCACTCCCTTATCCCCTCCAAACTTATCACAAACCTTGCCCCAACTTCCCCCCAACCCTACATATCCAAAGAGCAGCACATTAGAGCCTTGTCTAAGGCAAAAAACAGCTTCTGTGGAAACAGACGGCATCCCAAGCTGTCTTCTAAACAATCTAAAACATGAACTAGCATCACCATTAAGTACCCTTTTCCATTATAGCCTAACCAAAGGCTTTGATCCTGTGGCAAGGAAAACAGCAGCAGTTATTCCCCTCCACAAAGGTAGCTTAGCAACAGACCCAGGGAATTACAGACCTACAAGTCTGGCCAGCCTCTTCTGTAAAGCCATGGAATGCATCATCATGGACCTCATAAATAAAGACAAAGGCAACTTCCAAACCATGGATCCGACCCAATTCGGCTTCATCAAGGGCAGATCCTGCCTGTTACATCTGGTGGATTTCTTCAAAAATGTGACCAGGTCTATTGATGAGGGCAAATCTGTGCACACAGTATAACTTGACTTGGCAAAGGCCTTTGACAGAATCCCACACTCAGGCATTACCAATAAATTTAGCATACTGAATGTAAACCCATTTGTTGTAAGATGGGTTGCCAACTGTCTCACAAACCGGTCACACACTATCAAAGTGGGTGACTCCACATCAACCAGCAGACCTGTCACCAGCGGGGTGCTGCAAGAGTCAGTGCTAGCCCCCCTAATGTTTTGTATATACTTCTCAGAAGTTCAGACCAAAACTAAGGGGCTGTGGCTGACCATGTTTACGGAGGACTGCAAACTGGGTGCAATTACTGTATCCCCAAATGATGTCAGTATACTTCAGGAGGGTCTTATGTAGACCAACAACTGGTGTCTTAGTCATGGTCTCAAACTGAATGCAAAGAAATGCATAATCATTCCCTTTGGTAAAAACAATGTCCCTTCACACTATCAAATTAACAACAATATCCTATGTACCTACAAAGTGGTAAGAGATCTGTGCTCACAAGTAGACTGAAATTAAATATTTCCTTTTTCCTTCAGCTGTGAGGCCTGTTTGGTCTCTGCCAAGCAGCGGACCAATTGCAAAGGCAAAAAATAAATAAATAATTTAAAATAAATAAATACATTCAAAACCACAAAAACAAAGACCAACATGACTTGTATTTCCATTCATGAACTGCTACACCATTATTTATTTATTTATTTGTTCATTTATTTCTTGACATTTGATTACTGGGAAAGTCCAACTGGGTAGAAACTCATTTTCAGTGGAGGCCTAGGGTGAAATGTTCCAAATTATTATAAAACATTTTAAGAACAATAACTTTACAATCTTCAAAAATGAAACAAACATTACAAAGGCACATGCTGCATTTTCATATCTGCTGCAGATATTACAAGCAGCATGTTGCCTACACATCATCGGCATGTCATGTAGTGTCAATGGTTCAGAAAGGGGACATACAGACAGTGACAGGAGGCCATGCTTGGCAGACTATTTACAATTAGTCAGGTCACAAAGTATGCCATTAAGAAGTACTTCCTACTGTAATGAAGTATGATTCTGAGAATTTACACAGCATGTGACACATCTGTCCACAGTACTCATGTTAATCTTGTTCTGATATAATAATGTACGGCAACACCTTTGCAAGCTCAGCTCACATGAACTATAGGTAAGATGTGGAACATTTATCATATACTTTAGCATTTGCATTTCATGTACATGTTATTCTTCTATAGTTATTCTATATCCAGTTAAAAATATACAGTTTGCAAGCTGGATTCAAACCCTGCATCATCTGTCCTGTTTCATTAAACTCACTGCATTTACACCATGTGCTACAATGATACTTAGATGAGATGTAGAATTTATTGCTCTTCAGATTGCTTTCTCAAAGCACACCTCTGTCACTCTAAAATGTGCTAATGATGGCATTGCAAATTAAATTTCTCAGTTTGTACATTGGGCAGTGGATTCTCGTTTACTGCCATAAAACGCTGCCAGTCCAAAGTGCACTTTGACAAAATGTGCAAATGATAAACCCAATAAAAGGAAAAAATATCAATAGTAGCAAACAGAAGGGAATAATAATGAAAATATAGGATTGTGAGGTTTCTTTACACTGTGTGTCTGACAACCTGCTCATATGCTCAGGAAATATGCATTAACTCTCTCAAACAGCACACTGCTGGATTTAAACCCTCAATTCACTGTATTTACAGCACACACTCAGTTGTGTTTCTTATCCCTCTTTGCCATCAGCACAGGCTTAGGGTAAGAAACAGAAAATGTACATACCATACAGATCTAACTTAGCAGGCTATCAAATTACAGGTCCATCAGAAGAAAAATCAGAAAATGTTTCCTTTCTCATTTGCTTGAACACGTCTAGATGAATGTGATACTGACAACATATTTAAGCTGATAACAGCCCACACCATATTAATGTAAAGTTACCAACACTGCAGATATTTCTTCTTTACTTTCTGAGCATCTTCACCTTCTCTAGGCTAAACTAACAGATATGCAATGTTATGCACATTTCTTTGTATCTTTGTTTCAATGTGTAATATAGCTGATTAGCATTGCAGAACATTTTTTAAGCAGAGGATGGAGAGTGTGCTATTATTAAAAGAATATCAATGTTGTTATGGTTGTTCTGATAGCTCTCAAGGCAGTCATGACTTCAAATCAAAGGGGGGCTGCAGAAGACAGCTGAATGGGTGGGGCCAACAGGAAGGGTGGGGCCAACCAGAAAGGGGTGGAGCTATGCTCAAAACCACAAAAACTAGGACTTCAATTAAATGTGCTGCCCCAGGTGCCAAACCATCGTTATGAGAGTCCAATCAAGACAAAATGAAGTGGAGAAGAAGAAAAAATATTTCAATGCATTGGCTACATGACAGCTTACTGAATAAATGGAAACAAAAAGGTTGTGAGGCATGAAAAAATAAATTACTTTTTAAATACAATACTGGAATGACAGTCAAAATCAAGTATAAAAAAACAAGCAGCACTCAACTCAAACCACTTCTCCTTGCACTGCAGTTCTAATTATAATTTATATTCAGCTTTTTAAAAGTACCAAGTAACATGCTGAAAGTAGCAATCACAGTGATACCCCACTTGTAAAAATGTTTCTTATCCAAAAAAGACCTGCTGCCTGACAACAACTATCTACTTGTTTCATGGGAGAAACATGATCAAAGTAAAAAATGAACAGCAAACAAGAAACAAGCTCAAGATAAATTGCTTAAAGGATTGCTGCACAGGTTATGGAGCACACATGATAGATTGGCATTCTGTTTAGTTTACAGGTAAAACCTTCAAAGATGACTGCAAGTCTCCAACAAATATAATGAGCTTCTGAAAACACTGTAATCCTGTCCTTTATTGCAAATACTGTCATATGCATTTCAATACCTAAGCCTTATACGTTATCTAGTTATGTAAGTATTATCTGCATGGCAACAACAAAAAGGTTTTCAATGTTGGTAATTCTTTAACAGTATACTTATTAAAGCTTACTTGCATCTTACAATATCAGACAAGCTTACCTGATGGTCATTAAAGCATTGCTACTTAAACACAGAGCAGCAGGCACTGCAACAGCATGCATTTTCTGAATAATAAGCAGCATAAATCAACAGTATAAAAATATGACAGAAAACCAGAACATTCTGCAAAATCAAGGACAGATGAAAAGCCACTGTAGTACTCGTGTCTACCTTGGATAGGAGGATACTCTGCACACTTACACTGCATAACTGCTCCTTGCCTTGCTTGGACACATCCAGAGTCACTACATGGGGGGGGAGTGGGGTACAACAAGTATGTGATAATTTGAAATGTCTCCGGCTGATGGTCATGGCCCTGACACATTTGTCATACCTCTCAACCTCAGAGCAAGAAATCTGGAAAAAGCCATAAATAGAAGTGGGACAAAGGGCCCAAAACAAGGATAATTTTTAAATATCGCTCATCAACTTAGAAAGATAATAGAATAGTAGGTCTTGCATTAGTATGAATTTTCTGAAGGGTATGAAATTTGAAACTCAAATGTCTGTCATTATTTTCTAACTTCAGTCTTTAATGATTTGCCACTAATTTGCCAGAAAACCACAATTTTATGAAAAATGGACCAAAAATGTGATGAAAAAATATAAAATAGCCAGACAATACAGCTAGGAACCTATCAAAGAAGGGACACTTTTTTAATATTAGTACTGTTAAGTTGAGCAGCTGACAAAATGAGAATCTACATGCATTTCTGAAATAAAAGTAATCTGTAACTCTGATCATTACAATTTTAAAATGGTGCGTATTGTAATGTAAATTGCTTTTCTCTAATCTATACTATTTGATCTGCTTAAAATTACATTGTAAGCAATAGGACTCAATCCAGTGCATTTTAAAACTACCTGCAATGCTTACCTGACTCTGTGAACTTTCTTAAGCGTGTGAGTCACGCTACTTGTACTGTGTTAATCAGAATCTCACTATTGGAAGAGTCAAATGCTTAGATATATAAATTGTGATGTTATCTTAAACAATCCATCATTACTGGGCTAGTCGCATATGTATGAGTAAATTTGTGATATTTCTGGGACTTTTTGTGATGTTATCTTAAGCAATCCATTATTACTGGGCTAGTTGCATATATGTGATGTTTTCTAATGGTATCTTACACCATCTTTTATTTCTGGGCTAGTCGCTTATGCAGTACTGAAATTTGTGATGTTTTCTGGGACTTTTAGAGTGTGATGTAATGTATTGGTTGTAGTTAACTATTGAACCAATTTGCACCAAAAACGCTGCGACATTTATTATCATAAAGGTACCTTAGGTACTTGGAAATCCCAGTGACTTAGCTAGATGAATTGATAATATTACAGCAATTGTTTTGCTTTCTTAAGTACTCTGTCTAAATGTGCTGATAAATGTATGACACTTCTTTCTGGTGTTCTAACTCAGTATTTCTTATCAGGTGCTTATCCTCACCATACTGTCATTATCCCCTGAAAGGTCAGAACCGATAAACAGACTACACCCTGCGGAAGTTTGAAATGACAAATGCAAAGCAGTCCTGCCCCACTACAACTTAAATCTGTGAAGGTTAATATTGCAAAACTATAAAGCCTGTAACTACCAAAAGCCCTGGGTCTACAGCACTGTGAGGTGTCCCCCTAGTCAACTGCAGAGCAAAATAACTACCTACAAATTGGCTAACAGCTATTATTTAGGGGCTTACCTTACACAATATAGCTGGCAATGTACTGATTAGCTAATAACTACAGTGCTATGCTAAAAGAACCCTCTAGTAGCTGCTAAAGCAACCTACTGATAGAGGTAGGGATAAAACAAAACTACATTTTTTGCTAATTGTACTCACTATATACTTTCAAGCCAGGAAAACTTCTTGTATCTGTATTAGCCCCGCTCCACTCACCCTGACTGGCTCGTTCCGTGCCTCACTCTGCCACCAAATTCCAACCGCCCCCACTAGTGCTAAATTTATACTTACCTTGCCACTCCCCCTCATCAGAAACAATCAGCTTACCCCTTTCATTCATTGGTCCCAATCCTACTATTCAAACTCTTTCATTCATTGGTCCCAATCCTACTATTCAAACTCTCTCCAGCCTCTTACTCTAAACTAATTAATAACCCTCCCAACTCTATCTTTAAACAAGCTTTATTTAAATATCTCTACAATGCCTCTACAAACCTGCACCACTCCCATGAAATCAAAGCCTTATTACTGGCTAGTACCCCCAGTAATAATTCTAACTGCGGTGGTGGTGCTGCAGTAGCGCTGTCGCCTCACAGTAAGATGTTGTCCCGTTCGATTCTCAGCTAGAACGTCTTCTGTTTGGAGACATACGTGAATGGGCATACCTTTGTTGAAGGTTGTGCATCAGGGCTGGCAACTCGGCATGTAAAAATCTACTGCCAATCATTAGCGGACCGGAGTTCCGCTGTGGCGACCCCTAACCGGGAAAAGCCGTAAGACACAACAACAACAACCCCCAGTAATAATTCTATATCTTCTCACAGCCTATGAATTTCCACACCTCCCAGGCTCTCACTACCCCAGATCCACAACCAGCACTCATAATCTATCAATCTACCTTAATCAACTGCTACCCCACCTCACATCCAACTCTTCTAATGCAATAACTCCACATCCCATTCGAGCCACATATATTAACCCTAGAACTAAATATTATCACAAACTCTTAATAAAACGCCAGAGACTAGCAATCAGATTACAACCTAACCTCATAATTGATGAGGACATCCACCCTAACCCAGGCCCAAGCTCTCCTGATACTATCAGCCCCACAAATAACACCCCTACTAACCTGAGAAACCAAAACAAGCCCTACAACTCACTCCTAGTATGTCACCTTAACATTAGAAGTATAAATAATAAAATTCATTACTTACATGCCCTCTTGGATATACATTCCCCTGATGTACTGTGCCTTTCTGAAACCTGGCTCAAACCCACTACTACTGATAATGAAGTTATACCCCCAGGTTATAATATATTAAGACTAGACCGCATCTCTAGGAAGGGAGGGGGGTAGCCATCCTGTATAAATCCACATTAGAAGTAACCAAAACTAGTACTCCACATGACCTGCCATCTGAAAATGCAGAAATACTCATCACTAAATTACAAATTAATAAACACAAATCCATAAACATTGTGTGCATCTATATTCCTCCAGGTAATAACACAAATACCCTGGAGGGCATCCTCCAATGGCTGTCCATTAATTGCCTCCAAGAAACTATTATTCTTGGGGACTTTAATATCGACTGGAACACCTGTACCTTGGACTTCCCCAACACCCATATAAATTTACTTGGCTTCACCCAGGTCATATCTTCCCCCACTAGAATCAGTAAGCCTAACAAAAAAGAAAGTATCCTAGACTGGATTCTAATAAACAACCATCCCCATATATATATAAAGCAGGCACCCTACCTGAGGACATCAGTGACCACTTCCTCACCTATATACACAGGAAAAGAAATGACATTCCTCAACAGTCCACCTTCAAAACTATTAGGAGCAATAAGAACTTTAATGAGACTAAATTCCAAAATGAACTTAACACATGCGACTGGACTAACCTAAAAATGCTTCCACTAGATGAAGCAGTCTCGTACTTTAATTCTAAATTTCTTGCTATCCTGGATAGCCATGCTCCCAAACGTACCATCAAAACCAATAATAAAGTAGCACCATGGCTGTCAAATGATACTAGATAAAAAATCATATGCAGGAATAAAGCATGGGCCTCCTGGAGAACCACTAAATCCCCAAAAGACCAACTCATATTTAAACAACTAAGAAATGATACAAAGAAGTCCATTGTGCTAGACAAAAAAACTACTACTGCAATCTGCAAAAAAAGCGCCAAAATCATCCACAAAAATTTTGGTCAAGCATAAACAAACTTCTCCACCCAGGACAATCATCTACCCCTACCCCTTGACTACCCTCCTAAAACCTCCGAAAATTCTTGCTAACACCTTCAGCACTTTCTTTACAGAAACCATTCAATCCCTTGCCAACAAACTAGCTCCCAATAGCCCAAGTTCTACCAATCCCACACCCAATAACCCCACACTCTTCAAGTTTGAACCAGTACCAACATCTTGTAATAGGTCACTACTCAAGAAATTGAAACCCATCACCCTGTCAGCAGACCTACTACCCGCAGAGTACCTCCAAAAAGCCACTGATAAAATGGCTTACCCCATTCCAATACTAATCAATAGATCTATTCTTGAAGCTTATATCCCTTCTATCTGGAAAATTTCCCACATTATTCCTCTCCATAAAGGGGGTAATTCCACAGAACTCTCAAATTACAGGCCCATAGCCATCCTGTCACCCCTGGCTAAAATTATGGAAAAATGTATCCATAAACAATTCACAGCCCATCTTAATCTGAACAATCTCCTAGCCCCCTCCCAGCATGGATTTAGACCTTGCCATAGTACAACCTCAGCTCTTCTTTCCTTCTCTCACACAATAAATCAAAATCGTAATAACAAGCTCTCTTCAGCCCTCATCCTAGACCTTTCCGAGGCATTCGACATGGCAAACCACCAGCTACTCTTAAGGACACTAAAAACACTCTCTATAGATAACCTAGCAATTAGCTGGTTTCATTCCTATCTAAGCGTCAGACAACAAGCTGTACTATGGAAAGATAACTTATCATCCCTACTACCAATCACCCTTGGAGTCCCCCAGGGGTCTATATTAGGCCCCCTCCTATTCTCCATCTTCATTAATGATCTGCATAAAGTCATCCCAGATGCAACGTGTATACAGTACGCAGATGACTCGACCCTAATCTGCGCTACCACCTCCCCCACAGACTTACAATTTCTATCCCAAAACACCTTCAACAAAGTTGAGAACTCGCTCACTGGTCACCGTCTACTATTAAACCCAAATAAAACCAAGCTGTTAATCTTCACCCCCACTCACAAGGTCCCTTTACCATCTCTCACCATAGCATCCAACAATGGTACCATAATGTCCCCAGAACCTAGTACTAAACTGTTAGGAGTAATTATCGACAACAACCTTAAGTTTGATGCTCACATTGACAAAACTATTTAAACAGTTAGTAAGAAACTAGACTCTTTATATAAGATTAAACTATTCCTAACCCCATCTGCTCGGACTGTGATTGCCCATACCCATTTGCTATCACCCTTCTTTATGCCTCACCATCTTCACAAACCTAAGCAAATCTGACCTCAATAAACTTACTAGCTGCTACAATAATATTGCCAGATTTGCCACAAGATCAGTATATAGAACACATCACTGTTTAAACCTTAAATCGCTAGGCTGGCTAGAACTACCCTACCAACTTCAATATAACCAATTAATAGTTGTTCACAAAGTTCTCTACCAACCAGATAGTACACCCATACTGAAAAATATTATCACTCCCTACAGTAACCTAAAAACACTCAGCTCCTCCAACAGAATGCTAGTACAAGCTGTTAAATCCAACAATTCAGCTGGTGAATCACAATTTTCCAACTCTGTCGGTAAAACCTGGGACTTACTTCTTGCAGAACTTACTACAGTTCCTTCCTTAACCCAATTCGAGATATCTCTTAAAAAACACCTAAAAATGCATTGGCTTTGTCCCTGCACAAACCCTGACTAAACCCTACTCAAATACCAACTAAATATGAAAACCTTAGTACAGGAAGAAACTTTCACTGTATTACTCTGATTCATTAAATGTCTAGAAAACTGATTATAAGTCTCTACCTACTGGAAAGTACTAATGTAAGGATGATATCTTGACACAACCATGTACTACTAAAATGTATGAGAACCACTAAAATGTAGGTGTTCTCCTTTAACAGTAAATAATCTCTAAATATTTCATGTGTGTACCCTAGAAAATCTTGTATTAAGTTTGTATCTATTGTTGAACATCTGTCCTTTTTGAAATATTTCACTGTATGTATACATGTAATGTATGTCTGGAGCTTTTCTCTCTGGGCCTCCGCTGAAAATGGACCTATATCCAGTCGGACTTTCCCGGTTAACAAATGTAAAATAAAAATAAAAAATAAATAAATAAATAAATAATTGTAAACCCTCCATGTTTCTACCAAAATTGCCATTTTGCGGAGGGATTATTAGGGGGGAGAGCAACATTTTGAGCCAAAATTGGGGACAATTGAGAGGTTTGGATATACCTAATTCTATAAAGCAATTTAGTTAGCAT